>NW_020838043.1:481363-1184892 GCF_003676395.1 Aethalodelphis obliquidens
GCTTGCTCATATTCTGTTCATTTGGAGGGGGTAGATTCGAAAAAAAACCCCTATTTTCCATAGATGTGACTACAGGGTTTATCTTTTTCCCTATAATCTCTGCTTATTTCATAACATTTCTTATTTGCTGCTTTCTTTTTTTCTAATTATTAATTTACATTGAGCTCCTGGAGAAAAGATATTGATGGTTATTTTCCAACCGTGATATTAGAAGCAGTTTGCAGTAGCTAGGAACCATATCAAATAAGTGTGCTGTCTCTAAAATGAATCTTCAAATATGATTTGAATTCTTTTCATAGAAAATAAGGTTTTATTGAATCAGATGTATATAATTTATAGAATCAGTTTAAAAGGATTTGGCATATTGGTTTATATATTCCTTAATGATTCTTTACAAATTTGTGAATTTATTTAAATATATATACATATAATCATTTCTTATTTTTCACCAGTGCATGAGAATATACTGAAACTCATACTGAGTATGTAATCTTATAATGGTGATATTTGGAAATAGGTTTTTAAACTGAACATCTTCTTTTTCTAAGAATATAATTGATCAGGGTACTGTATTCTGGTTGCTTATGCAAATTACTATGAGGTAAAATACAGTTGGGAATAGTTTATAATTCCAATATAAAGCTGACTAAAATATTCATTATTATGACAAGTTTATTTTCATCTTCTGGAATTCTATTTAATCAGCAGAAGAGTTGTGGACATAAGAATAAATAACATTATGGTCATTAATAGGGGGAGTAGCTTCCAACCGCATGATTTATGGGTAGAAATTTTCTTACCATGGTTACAAATTTTTGAGAGGGACTCATAGTGTATTCCAGGATGTGGACTGCTTTCCCTCTGAACTTTCTTTGAGCCACTCCCCTCCTTCCTTTACAAGGTGATGTGGCTAGGGAGGTGAGTCTTACTCCTCTTTCAGCCAGGTCCAGCCCATATTCCCTCAGAAGATGTTTCTCATTCATTCCCCATGAACCATTTTATTGAGAAATACTGTGCTAGGTGCTAGATATACCAAGATGAATATTAGAGAGTCATAACTCCAGGTGCTCAGAGATACAGGGAGTAGATGCTGATGATAATTATAATAATATGATAGGCATTCTTCAGAGGGTCTCAGAGAGGTTTCAATAAGATCACATCCGAAAGTGCTGAATTCTTCCAGCAGAGACACAGTGTAACTTAGTATGTGAGAGCCTGAGTTTTGAAGTCAGAAGTACTCAGATTTGAATCTTATTTCCACCACTAACTAGCTGCATATCCATGGGCAAGGTACAGAATCTCCTGGAGCTTCCCTTTTCTCATCTCCTAAATGTAAATACTACTAGATATATCATGTGATTGTTCTGAGGATTGAATAAATCCAGGCTGGGTAGTGCTTAGAACAGCACCTAACATATGGTAAATGCTCAAAATTTGTAGCTACTTTTATTGCTATTATTTTTACCAGCTACCTAAAAGCAGCCTTTGGTACTTCAGGCAGTGCCACTGTAATTAACCCCTCAATCACTGCTCTTCCAAAACCAACCCTGGGGAAACTAGCTGCACCACCACCACCAACACATCATCTGCTCATTGAAAAACACTTTTACTCAGTCCTGCACATGTGAGATGAAGACTAAGGGCCAGCAGTTACTGTCTAATCAGCTTATGAAGAGTTGTTTTTCACTGTTCCTTGGGATGAAAATATATACACCAAGAAATGTCTATAGATCAGGGCTTAGCAAAACTTTTCTGTAGAGAGACAGGTAGTAAATATTTTAGACTTTGTGGGCCCTAAGGTCTGTGTCACAGCTATCTGCTGTCGTAGTACTAAAGTAGTCGTAGGCAATATGTAAATGAATGAGTTTGGCTATTTTCTAATAAAACTTTATGGCCTAAGTGGCTTTATCTAAAAATAGTTTACAGACCCTTGTTCAAGAGCATATATAATGGTTGTATATTATTTATATATTATATTAAACTAGGCTGTGAACTCATCAAGGTCTCACTGAGGCCAAGTCTTACTGGTCTCTGTAATACATATATACATACGCACACATATAGTTGGGATTCAATAAATATTTTTCTGGACAAATAAGTTAATGATGCAAAAATTATTAAATAGCTCAATAAATTATGTCTTGATAAATTATATACACACACACGTAACATCATTATCTTGTCAGTGTAAAAATTAAAATGTGTTATAGGTCAAATTAATATATAAATGAATTTAATTTTCAAAAATAATGGGAGATGACTGAAAATAAGTGACCTTTTTACTGTATTCCTAGAAAGCGATATTGAAATTGCATGTGTTTGTGCATATGTGTATGCATGCATGTGTGTGCGTGTGTTGGAGAGAGAGAGATTTATAGTTCAAGTCCCCAGGCTAATATAGATATCATGACAGAGCATTAGACTGTGTTCTGAATTTGCAAGCAGTTAAAGCAAAAACCAAAACACGATAGAATATATAATCTGATCAAAAGATACATACCCTTTCTTCATAAGGAGCAAACCTTTTCCCTAGTACTGAAAGAACTGTAATAAGTCCTTATACAGGGAATATTGAGCAACATAATAGGTAATATTTACAGTACTTGGTGTAGAAAAAGTGTTCAGTGGTCCTCATTTCACTGTTTCATATGTGGATATTTGACTAAAGCCAGAGACACAGCATTAAAACATACTTTATTAAAAATAAGCTTTTCGGGGGCTTCCCTGGTGGCGCAGTGGTTGAGAGTCCGCCTGCCGATGCAGGGGACACGGGTTCGTGCCCCGGTCCGGGAAGATCCCACATGCCGCGGAGCGGCTGGGCCGCTGAGCCATGGCCGCTGAGCCTGCGCGTCTGGAGCCTGTGTTCCGCAACGCGAGAGGCCACAACAGTGAGAGGCCCGCGAACCGCAAAAAAAAAAAAAAAAAACCTTTTTGGAGAACTTTTATTTCAGAATTATTTCTACCCCATATCCAGTAAATAAGAAAGGTCTCAAAAGATAGACCATATTGTGGTTCATCACTGTCCCTCACTATGTCCAGGTCTCTAAGAGACCACCAACTTATTAGTCAATGAATAAAAGCCTTTCTCCTGGACATTAATTATGATAAAATTCCATTGCATATACATCAAACTTTTCCATGTACTACCTCATTAGATCTCTCAACAACCCTGGCATTATTTTCACCATTTTATAAGTTTATTTTAAAAGAAATTACAGAGATGAGACAGCAAGTGTGTCAGCCCTAGGTAAAAGATAATAAATGCTGGAGTTCACATTCTAGACAGATGAGTAGCATCTTCTGAGACTCATTACTCCAGTGTAAAATTTCCAAACTTTTTTTTAAAGAGTAAAACATTCTTAAAACTTTGAAACTCAATATATGAAAGAGAGAGTCATTTTGGTTAAATACAAATGGAGTAGATCCCGAGTGGCCCTTAAAGTACTAATGTCCCTAAGATCCTTGGTGCTCAGTTTGAAAACCACTGGTCTGTATCAGTGAAGATGCAAAGTCTTCCACTTTGGAGATAAATAAGCACAATTTTTAAAAAGTTTTTTGTGGGACCTAGGTTATTATTTGCTTTCATTTTTAGTATAAGATCCCAAAGGATTAAATTACATGGTCTGTCTACAAATATACCTGATGATTCTTGCTTGAAACTTATGCAAATGTATTCAAGAAATATTTTTTTATTAGTGAAATACTATTCTTATCTACCAAATTATTGAAAACCAAAAGGATTTAGGCATGATTAAAAGGCCACGTATATTTATGCACATATGTACACACACACACACAGACACACACACACATTCAGCACAGCTAAAACACCTGTATTACCTATTTGCCTTTACTGAAACTTGGCTGTCTTCAGAGGATGTAGATCACTAAATTCCTTTAAAACAAACCTTTATTACCCTCCTCCAGTATTTTAGGACAGGTATCTCACCTTTCTCGCCAGTTGCAATTACAGCTAATGATGCTCCCCCTACTCTGTTCTTTAAAAAAATTGTTTCTTTGAGGAGCCCCCCACCATAAGGCCTTCACTACCTTCTTGTTGCTCCTCCTTTAGATTTCTTGGTCACTCTCTTTCATTCACTGAAAAACTTCTCATCTGGTTTATATTCCTTCTTCACACTCAAACTGCTGTTATCATTCTTGCCAATTTTAACATCCATGTAACCAAAAACTCTCTCTGAATTCTTTGACTTGTCCCCATTCCACATCAGCCTGAACCAGGTCCTCAGAAACTGCACTAACTTCAACATCAAAAATGCAAACATGCCACTCTTCAACATAGCCTTCTTTCCTTTGAAGTTCTTCTCTCTAATACTCACATTAAAACAATTATTACCTCCAATCCATTGTTTCTATTGATAGTTCTTTATCTACCCTTCCTCTTTTCATCAATTTCCTTCGTGATTATCCGAATCTCATTGGTCTCCCCTTTAAAATACCCAGGTTCTTTGTTTCATCCACTAGAAAATAAACCCCATGAGGGCAGATATTCTCTACTCTGTTTTTACCATTGATATGCCTCATACCTTGTAAAACGCTTGGTATAATAAACATGTATGTATATCATTCATATTTGTATGTGTGTGCTTGTGAGAGGGAGAAAGACGGAAGAAAAGAGGTGCATGCATGCTATATCTCTATGCTTATGTCAGAAAATTTAACAACCAAAATCCTCTTCCATTGCCCTCTGATATTTTAACTGAATAGCTCTTAAAAGATTATGGCATCCAAGCTACAGTGATACCTTTTCATTTCAGGAAAAGTGCCAGGTCATCAGGTTATCATGCAGAAGAGACAGAGAAATTATTCCTAGTTTTCTGTAGAAATCAAAACCGCTGAATATAACATCCCAGAGTAAGAATAATAAGCCTATAATGTACTCACCGAGCTCTGAAATTGCATTCATTTGGAGCATTAATTTTCCAGAATTATTTCACTTGGTTCTAACATTAATAAAAGTGCATTACCTGTTTTAATAATTTGGGAGGAAAAACAAATTAGCCTGCCTTCTAATCTGCACATGGAGTGTGTGAGCACTGTGGAGCATATAAGTGAATCTCACGATGATTAAGTACTCCGCTTACAGGGAATTCAAATAGAAATGAAAATCTGAGGCAACTAAATTTTCTTTAAATGTGAACACTGTACTTTAAGAGTATATTATGATTTTTTTAATCTTGAATTGGAGCTGTTTAGATGGCCTATTCTGTTTCCAGAAACCTGCTTAAAGATCTTACTGGAGAATACAGGTCAATAAAAACCCCAAAACAAAGTAGATGGTGGTGACTTATAAATATATGGAAGACAGCCAGGTTCTGTGAAGCCAAAGCAATAAACAGGTTTCAAGAAAAAGCAAGGGATGGACCTTGGAGGTCCCCCAAAACCAGTGGTTAAAAATGGAGCTGGAATACATAAAGGTCAGCATCAATCTAAATCAAACTAGCCTCTCTTACATTTCTCAAAAGTGGGAGAGGTAGAAAAGTATTTGGTTTGCAAAGGGCTTCCTGTCAGACTGCATCCTGAGTTACAGAGAGGCTGTAATGATGTCAAGAAAGTAAGTAATTAAACAGAATGTCATTTGATAATGTAAAAAGGAAGGTAAAATTTTGCCATGAAAATAAATTTAATCGGTAGTTCTTATTGGTTCAGAAATCTAATCTCAGCCTAGTCAGTCATGAAATATCTCCTTGGTCCTCCTAATGAAACCACGTGTAATTACTTTCCTTTCCTCACACAAAAAAAAATCTTTGTGAATATTATATTAGATATTCGTAACTGTATTTCTTATTCATTTTAGCTTCATTAACATCATTAAACCTGAGATGCACTTTGTCCAAGTGAAAGAAAAAGGAAATATGTATTCAGAATAGAAAACTTTTTCTGGCCTATTATTGTCATTTCTTCTTCATAGTCTCAAACATACTTCTAGTTCTTTTTACAACAGTGGTTCATAGAGGGATTCAATATTCTATAATTACCCTAAACTGATAGCAAAATTTCGGGTGCATATGTATTTTCCCATTTGGAAAGAAAGTCCATAACTTCCATCAAATTCTCAGAGAGGTCCATGACCTGAAAAAGATTAAGGAGCATTACTCCTGAGTATCCTTTAAGATTCTCCAAGACAACATGGTGAAATCAGCTACATGTGTCTTTACTACATCCATCTCCCCTGTGCTTGGCTTTCCTCAAGTCCACAATTCTCCTGTGAGCTCTGCTAAATTTCCTTTTTAAAAATGCGTTCTTTAGTCTTGGTTCATCATAAGGAGGATGCTACTGATAACAGCTTAAAAGGTTAACTGTGCTATTTTTAATAAGTTATCTGGGTGTTAAAGAATGAAACTCCTATGTCATATTTCAAATAGTAATCCATTTGAAGGGAACATTTTATAGGTAGAAACCTATTGTCTCTACCACAGAGAGCAGACTTTTAGTTTTTAAACAAAACAAATATTATCAGCCTTACATATGCTCTGTTTTGTGTTAAGTTCTAATAAACCATCTTATCCAGTATTCAGTCAGTTCTAAATGTAATATGAATTCCTGGAACAAGGTCACTTGATAGAAGTAAAATAAAATTCAGGGGTACTTCTTGTCCAAGAAGCCTTAATTGTTAAGTTCCATTTTGTACTTTTTCATTGAACAACCATTTCATACCCTATGCTATCTAAATGAGATGCTAACAAAAAATAAAATTACTGCTATATGAGCTTTTCCTTTTTGTAAAACATAATAACCAGTCTTTTATGTGTATTTATCAAATGCTTATTATGTGAATTATATGAAAAATTATCAAGGTCCAATGAGATAAATGACGTGAATGTTTTGTAACCTCGTAATACCACTTCAATATAAAAATTAGATAGGGTAAAGAAGAAATAGTATATAACAGACGCTGTTGGCACCCATCCAGATTCTCTTTACCATACCAGTCCAGCCACCCAATGACTGCTGTGGTGTTGGCTGCTACGGCTCATGTATCCCATTCTCCAGAGGTTCGCCCCATCTAGAAAAGCCTAGGAAGGTATGCCTCTATTTCCCCAAGTGGTTTTTGGCCAATGTCTTACTAAATATGGAGATATAAAAGTTCAGGATCCTTGCTTCAAGATGGGAAAAACTTGGTGTTACAATTTATGCTCCAGAGCTCCCTATAGGATCAGGGTCCTGAAAGTGTACCTTTGCTTAGCTCTTTCCTCGGCCATCTTGCTTCCCTCACTCCCTTACAGGTTTCTCCTGGGAACATTTCTTCAGGAAATCACTTGCTAAAGAATCCTCATCTTAGGCTCTGCTTCTAGGGGACTTGACTTAAGATAGAGTAGAAGCAGTGTCTTAGGATCTGTTCTGTTATAAACTACTCTTTTTATTATATAATAATTATAGACTCACCAAACTATGTATTTGCAAAAGACCTTAGAATTGATCAACTTTGCCTCTTTCAAATGGGGTAATGAGGCCCACTAAGCGACTTAAACAAAGCCCCCAAAATAGTTTGGGACATAACCTAAACACAGGTTTTTTGGTTTCCAGTTCAGTGGTTTTCACATAATTATTACAATTAGGAGTATTGTTCCATTTATGAACTTATAAATGAACAGAATGGCTTTTTATATAGATATAAATCAATTTATTAAATGTTCATTCAGCAAAGGATTATGAAACAAAGTCAAACCATTCACATTTGCAATGTTTAGTAATAGTCCTGAAAACCTATCTCATTCATCATTGGTAGTACCCTGTTCCTCCTCCTCCTAAGTAAAGATCTCATTCCATCAGCCTCAGAAATTGTTTTTCAAAGAAATATAGATATTCTTAGACTGAGTGAGGACTGATTTCCTACATAATGAGAAGATACTGAGTCCTGTAGAAATGCAATTATTATGCAAAGTATGCCTACTTGTATGCTAGTATACAACTTTTAGAATTTATCTTTCTCTTAAAATCACTTTCTGAGAAACCTAAAATGTCAATGTTGATACCTATTAACATCACATTTGTTTATTAAATAAAGTCAAAAACAAAGTGTTTGACCTTGCTGGGTACAGATACTGAAGGAAAAGCTTTTTATTTCCTACAAGACAACATTTCTACACCTTCAGCATCCCCTGAAATGAACCTGTGCTGCATCTTATCATTCTGAGTGTTAGAGATGTTCTTGGTAAAGCAATCTATTTTGGCAGGTAAATAGTTAAAGGCTAAATTTCTGCTCCTGTTCTTCTATAAATGTGGTAAAACTGGGGCCTTTAGGAATCACAGAGGGTGCTCCCTAGCAGAGGCAAAGTGGCTCTAGTAGCTGACGACCTAGGAAGGCCAACAGACTGATTGAAAAGGCTTGCCTCTGCAGGGGGAGCTCTTAAAAGTAGGCCTGGACAAGAAGAGAAAGTGGTGAAGGGCAAGGGGAGCAAGGGCAGGAGAGAAGGTGCGTTCCAATTTCAGGCACAGCACACAGTCACAACAAGCTAGAAAAGTAAGTCAGTGTGGGCTGGTGAGTGCTAAGAATGAAAAAATTCCTCAGCAGTCCTTAGTCACAGAGCAATGGCAGAGAATCAGAGAGCCAACCTGGGAATTCCCAGGATGCCCTGAGCTCAGATGAAAGCAAAACTAGTCTGGTTGAACTAGGTAGGAGGAGTAGGGAATTGAAACTTTTGAATTGCTAAGGTTTTATCATTTCTCTTCAATTAAACTGCCAAAATTATCAATTTATGTATATTCCATTTATGGGAAGAGCTTTCCTCCACTATCTATACCCTGCAAGGTCAAAGCCCTGTTTCTCCTTTGCTTTATCTCACACACTTAATGAGATTTCTCTAACAAACTCTGAGGTTCATATATCAAATGTTGATGGTAACACTTTAGGTTTCTGTGAACTGGGCAAAAACAATCATCACATCAAAAGAACAAATTCGAAAGGTCTTATTGTAGCACAGAATCATGATTACACAGATATTAATAGATAGCATTTCAAAAATTTTGAGGCTTGATGAATGAGGGGGGATATAAAAGATGAACAAGACCAAGTCAGGACTGGTTTCCTACATTCTAGGAAAATACTGAGTCCTGTAGAAATTCAGTTATTATGCAAAGCACGCCTACATTGCTAAGTTCTTTTTTTTTTTCCTTTGCTAATTCATTCCTACATTGGGACTAATATTAAACCCAAAATGCTCCAGGATACATCACTCATAAACCAATAATGTAATGTTCACCTCCTTAAAAAAAGGTGATAATCTGTAGAGATTTGATTAGCTATTGCTTAGTTGCTACAGGTGTGAAGGAGCTAGTCTTCTGAACTCCCTATTTTTTCCTAAGATAGCATAAAGAATATACTGCGAAGTTGATTCTGACCTGACGTTCCATTATTCCTCTATATCAGCTTTACTAAAATAACAGACAGTAGTGAGCTGAGAGAAGTATTTATATGGGTAAAATATTTCTTTTGAGGGTCACTCTTACATCTTACACTTTCAGCTTTCTCTTGCTCCTAACTTCCCAGATGTGAATATATAAATGGACCAGAAAAGAGCCAGGTAGCTTTGTAGCTTTATAACTTCACACTAAAGATGACTGATAAATGTACGATAGTATTTTCTCCTTAGATCTGTAACTATTTAGATACCAAATTTTCTCCTATCTTAATGCATGTGAGTATAGTAAAAGTCATCTAAATGGAGATTGCTTATGTGTTCATTCAGGAACATTTTAATGAACACTTAGTAAGTACAAGGCACTGTGTTAGAAACTAGCAGTGTTGAGGTAGATTAAACAACTATAGCACTTTTTATCACTGAGTTTATGGTCTAGGGTCCTTACTAATTCAGTACCTAAAATAGCTAATTACGTGGTTTGCATTGTTTAAAATCTGTTGGAACCACTCCAAGAGGCTTGGATGGGCACTGGTAGGTCACTCGGATGAAATGTAACTCCTTCTAGGCTTTATTTAGCAAGTTAAGCTTAATACCTTCAATATAGGCAATTAGGAATCAAAAGGTGGTAAAGGACATTTAGGCACAAAGTCATCTGTCAAATACTTAATCTTTTCAACTCATTGCTTTTAAAGTAAGTGCCCCCCTCTGTTTTTTGTGTTCTCAGCCAGTAATTTATGTGGCTGACCTACATTTGTTGCTTAGGGAAGGTATGGGTTAACTATAAACATCACAACAGGAAAGTTATTTTTTAATCAAAGTGATACACTTTCCTTTTTGTAACACACATGTGATTTGATGTTGAAATAAAATGCAGATGCTTCTTTGAAAAAAATAAAAAGTAAAGTAAGTGACCCTCAAAAGTTAGTAGGTATTGGTATGGCCTAATGTTCCAATAAAGTTTAAAATGAAGATACTGATATTCTAAACAGATCATACGTTTTTCCTAGAGAATGTATCCTTGACTTTGGTCTTTTTCCTTTAAGAGGCATTACAAAATAGCTATTTCCTCCTTCTACCAACCATGGGGCCATATGTCTTTTTAGAGTACATACCATTGTGTCATTAGAAATGCAAATCTTGCATTATGAACTGGACAATTCCAGGAGTCCTGTAACGAAATTTGAGTTTCCCCAAAAGTACTACATGTACTACACATGAAGTGGTTGCAGGTAGTTAATTTGAGAGATAACTATAAGAAGTACATGAAAGACAGTAGAGAAAGTGAGACAAGGAAGGGGCAAATCTACTAAAAGGGTTTTAATGAGCAGGTTATCACCATGGGCAACTGGGGTTCAAATCATTGGAGACCCTCTGAGGAACCATGTGGAACATGTTTCAGAATTAATCTATCAAAGGACAAAGTAAAATGAAATATTCATCTACCACCTCTCAACTGTCATTGGTTGAGGGTGCTCCCTGGGGTGGTTAAGCCTCAGAGACTTCTAGGCCTCCCAACAAGCAGGCTGAGCAAGGGCTCATGGTTCCAGAGAAAGACCTTGGGTGGAGAAGCAGTGAGAACAGGCAACTGAAGTGGAAATTGTCCATGCACTGGGAACTGGTCGTCAGAGCTGCAGGTTCATTTAAAGGTGGGCTGAGGGGGGACCTTCAAGATGGCGGAGGAGTAAGACGTGGAGATCACCTTCCTCCCCACAAATACATCAAAAATACTTCTACAAGAGGAACAACTCCTACAGAACACCTACTGCACGCTGGCAACAGACCTCAGACCTCCCAAAAGGCAAGAAACTCTCCACGTACCTGGAGAGAGCAAAAGAAAAAAGAAAAAACAGACAAAAGAATAGGGACGGGACCTGCACCTCGGGGAAGGAGCTATGAAGGAAGAAAGGTTTCCACACACTAGGAAGCCCCTTCTCGGGCGGAGCCTGTGGGTGGCGGAGGGGGGAAACTTCGGAGCCGAGGAGGAGAGCGCAGCAACAGGGGTGCAGAGGGCAAAGCGTAGAAATTCCCGCACAGAGGATCGGTGCCGACCAGCACTCACCAGCCCGAGAGGCTTGTCTGCTCACCCGCCGGGGCGGGCGGGGCTGGGACCTGAGGCTCGGGCTTCTGTCGGAGCGCAGGGAGAGGACTGGGGTTGGCGGCGTGAACACAGCCTGAAGGGGTTAGTGCGCCACGGCTAGCCGGGAGGGAGTCCGGGAAAAAGTCTGGACCTGCCGAAGAGGCAAGAGACTTTTTCTTGCCTCTTTGTTTCCTGGTGCGTGAGGAGAGGGGATTCAGAGCGCCGCTTAAAGGAACTCCAGAGACGGGCGCGAGCCGCGGCTAACAGCACGGACCCCAGAGACGGGCATGAGACGCTAAGGCTGCTGCTGCCGCCACCAAGAAGCCTATGTGCGAGCACAGGTCACTCTCCACACCTCCCCTCCCGGGACCCTGTGCAGCGCGCCACTACCAGGGTCCCGTGATCCAGGGACAACTTCCCCGGGAGAACGCACGGCACACCTCAGGCTGGTGCAACGTCACGGCGGCCTCTGCCGCCGCAGGCTCGCCCCTCATCCGTACCCTTCCCTCCCCCCGGCCTGAGTGAGCCAGAGCCCCCAATCAGCTGCTCCTTTAACCCTGTCGTGTCTGAGCGAAGGACAGATGCCCTCAGGCGACCTACACGCAGAGGCGGGTCCAAATCCAAAGCTGAACCCCAGGGAGCTGTGCGAACAAAGAAGAGAAAGGGAAATCTCTCCCAGCAGCCTCAGGAGCAGCGGATTAAATCTCCACCATCAACTTGTTGTACCCTGCATCTGTGGAATACCTGAATAGACAATGAATCGTCCCAAAATTGAGGCAGTGGACTTTGGGAGCAACGATATATTTTTTTTTTTTCCTTTTCCTCTTTTTGTGAGTGTGAACCATGGTCAGTCAGCATGTCCCAAAATGTTGGTGCACAGGCTGGTACAAAATTCATCTTAAACAATACTTCATTTTCTACAGCATAGCCAAAGGAAAATTGTGTGCACCTGTGTCTATAGCACTTAAACTTTCTTATCACAGTAATTGTTATTTCATCAGGAGAAAAAAACCTCGCATACTCTCATTTCTTCTTTCCCCCATCCCTGACTTTTCTGAGGACTACACGAAGAGAGATGTTCCATGGAGCATTTTGCCTCTATGAATATAGCCCACTGACAGAACAATTAAAGGATGATGAATTCAGGTTGACATTCATGCCACACTCCTTTATTGATAATAATAATACCCTTTGCTTCTTTACTAACATCCCATTTGCCCTCATGACACCCTTGGGATGTCAAGGCAGTTATTATTGACTTTATTTTACAACTGAAGAAACTTTTAGTTTCATTAAAAGCATGAGTTGTGCACTTCGGATATGCCAAACATTGGGTTAGACATTCTTCCTAGAGGTATTTCATTTAATCCTACTCAGAAACCTGGGGGAATTATTGTCCTTATTTTTCTGATAAAAGCTCTAATCAGGGACTGGCAAAGTTGCCATGAGGCAGGGAAGTCCGGGAGTGAGACCCACTTGCTGGTGCTTCAATTCCAGTTCTTCTTTCCCTGTAACCTGTGCCCTCTCTAGGGCCCTCTCTAGGTTGTCTCCAGATTCCCCCAACATTCCTGGACAGACATCTGCTCTTACATATTACAACCTCCAGACAACCTTGCATGGCACCAAATCTACTGACTGGGTAAATTCCACACAATTATACCCCACTGGAAGGATTTTTATTTGTGCTATCTTGATCTCCATTCAGGTGGGGGTCGATTTGATTTGAAGTTTCATGGTGCAACACCCATCAGCGGATTTATGTCTCATGTGAGCCATCTCCTTCTTCTGCCTTCTACCACATTTCACTTGCTTAGTTGTACCTGAAAATTATTCTTATTGACATAGGCTACAAGACCATGTGTGGATTCACCCTTATTTGTCTCTGTAGCCTCATGTCACAGGACACTCCCCCTCATTCTCTCAGGTTTAGCCACACCAGTCTCGTGTCCATCTCATCTGTGTAACTTTGCACATGCTGTTTCCTCTACGGAGAATGTTTTTACCATTTCATCGTCAACAAGTGAATTCCTACTTATGCTTCAGATCTCAGCTCAAGCTAAAGGTTCCTTGGGGACTCGTCACTAATCTCAGCAAATCTTCCTGTTAGACGCTCTAAAAACACCATGTGTCTTTGTTGCTATTATCGGAGTTCTGAATGTATGTGTTTATGTGCGTGTATGTGTGTGTGAAGATTTAATCAATATTTATCTCTCACACCATCCTACATGCTCCATTACAGCAAAATCTGTTTGGATTCATTAAAGTACCTCCCAGCAACTAGCATGGGGCCTTGTGTGTGGCAGATACTCAATAAATAAGTGTTGAATAAAATACATGAATCTAGGATGTGAATAATTTCTCTAAGTTGGACCTAGAGTGTTGTTCTTAGTCCCACTGTTCCTCAATTGGGGGAGTATGGTCCCACCCCAGGGGGGATTTTGAAATGCCTAAGGGTGTTTTCTGGTTATCACAATGACTACGTGCAGCTACTGGGCTTTGGTGGCAGGAGGAGGCTAGAGGTGCTAAGAAGCATCCAATGGATAGGACAGTCTAACCAAGGAATAATTGTTTCACTCAAGATATCAGTAACACCCTGAAAAACACTGCAAGAAAGATAATGTATTTCAATAATCGGCCTCTAATGTGTTTAAATATTTGTTAACATGACTTTGTATGTAGTATAGAGGTACAGGTGTGTGTGTGTGGGGGGGGCTGCCCTTTTTAGTTAATTTTGTGTCAATTAGTAATTCGTTTATGGATTATTTTTCCAATTTGTGCCAGAAAGAAGGGCTGTCAGGAGACAGAGGAAATGGAGATAGGAAAACTATGTAATGTATCAGAAATGGTAAAACTTAAAATTGACCTGGGGAGGGGGCTAGTGTTAATCTAATTTATACAGCTGGTATTTTCCCTTATATTTCCTATGTTCTTTCTTGCTTTTCTATTTCTGTCTGGCTTTTTACTTCTTCTCCAAGTTAAATCCCCAGTCTGACACGTTCATGTGTTTACTTTCTTCCTTTTAGTTCAAATAGAAAATTGAGATTGGTTTTCAGGACTGTTTGTGTCCAGTGTCACGGTTAGCCTGTAGTTGCAATAGAGAAGCCCAGTAAAGCCTCTTTCATTATTTCTGTTATAACATGAGAGCAGTCCAAATATCAGTGGTAAACCTCTCTTTACTGAGACTGAAAAAACGATTTCATGATACCTTTCCTGCATCAGGTGGCTGGAAAAACAGGAGACAGAGATGGAAATTACTGTAACATAATAGGACAAACAGTAGAGGGGGATTCCAGACATTGGGGAGCCCTACCAACCAACTATCAATCATTTAACCCCTTTGGGTAAGGTAGCCTCTAGGATCCTTTTCTGATCTAAAATTGAGTTTAAGGTTCAAGGAAGAATGGAAGAGGAAGGAAAGAAGAGAAATAGATGTTATCTTAGACACTAGGTAAGAAGATGCCTCCCCTGTACAAAATTATAAATTATGCCTTTTTCCTTTGGAAGAGTGCAAAAGCTTATGCTCTAGAATAGAACAGCTAGTATATGACCAGGACTTTTCAAGGATCAGGAATCAACTCCCTGGAGGATTAATTCAAAAATGGTTTCAGAGGCAGTATCCACATAGGTAACCACGTAAGTGGTTGAGTGTTTGGGCTCTGGGGACAAATCCATGCTTTAATCCCCGCTCAACCACTTTCTAACTGGCCCTATAAATTGGACATGCACTTAACCACTGGAAGTCATTGTTGCCACATCTTTAAAATGGGAATAACATAGAGAATCCTAAAGATGCTACCAAAAAACTACTAGAGCTAATCAATGAATTTGGTATAGTAGCAGGATACAAAATTAAGGCACAGAAATCTCTTGCATTCCTATACACTAACTATGAAAAATCTGAAAGAGAAATTAAGGAAACACTCCCATTTACCATTGCAACAAAAAGAATAAAATACCTAGGAATAAACCTACCTAAGGAGACAAAAGACCTGTATGCAGAAAACTATAAGACACTGATGAAAGAAATTAAAGATGATGCAAACAGATGGAGAGATATACCATGTTCTTGGATTGGAAGAAGCAACATTGTGAAAATGACTCTACTACCCAAAGCAATCTACAGATTCAATGCAATCCCTATCAAACTACCAATGGCTTTTTTCCCAGAACTAGACCAAAAAATTTCACAATTTGTATGGAAACACAAAAGACCCCACATAGCCAAAGCAATCTTAAGCAAGAAAAACGGAGCTGGAGGAATCAGGCTCCCTGACTTCAGACTATACTACAAAGCTACAGTAATCAAGACAGTATGGTACTGGCACAAAAACAGAAATATAGATCAATGGAACAGGATAGAAAGCCCAGAGATAAACCCACGCACATATGGTCACCTTATTACGGATAAAGGAGGCAAGAATATACAATGGAGAAAAGACAACCTCTTCAATAAGTGGTGCTGGGAAAACTGGACAACTACTGTAAAAGAATAAAATTAGAACACTCCCTAACACCATACAAAAAAATAAACTCAAAATGGATTAAAGACCCAAATGTAAGGCCAGACACTATCAAACTCTTAGAGGAAAACATAGGCAGAACACTCTATGACATAAATCACAGCAAGATCCTTTTTGACCCACCTCCTAGAGAAATAGAAATAAAAACAAAAATAAACAAATGGGACCTAATGAAACTTAAAAGCTTTTGCACAGCAAAGCAAACCATAAACAAGATGAAAAGACAACCCTCAGAATGGAAGAAAAGATTTGCAAGTGAAGCAACTGACAAAGGATTAATCTCCAAAATAAACAAGCAGCTCATGCAACTCAATATCAAAACAACAAAGAACCCAATTCAAAAATGGGCAGGAGAACTAAAGACATTTCTCCAAGGAAGATATACAGGTTGCCAATAAACACATGAAAGGATGCTCAACATCACTAATCATTAGAGAAATGCAAATCAAAACTACAATGAGCTATCACCTCACACCAGTCAGAATGGCCATCATCAAAAAAATCTACAAACAATAAATACTGGACAGGGTGTGGAGAAAAGGGAACCCCCCTACACTGTTGGTGGGAATGTGAATTGGTACAGCCACTATGGAGAACAGTATGGAGGTTCCTTAAAAAACTAAAAATTGAACTACCATACGACCCAGCAATCCCACTACTGGGCATATACCCTGAGAAAACCATAATTCAAAAAGAGTCATGTACCACAATGTTCATTGCAGCACTATTTACAATAGCCAGGACATGGAAGCAACCTAAGTGTCCATCAACAGATGAATGGATAAAGAAGATGTGGCACATATATACAATGGAATATTATTCATCCATAAAAAGAAACGAAATTGAGTTATTTGTAGTGAGGTGGATGGACCTAGAGTCTGTCATACAGAGTGAATTAAGTCAAAAAGAGCAAAACAAATACCGTATGCTAACACATATATATGGAATCTAAAAAAAACGGTTCTGAAGAACCTAGGGGCAGGACAGGAGTAAAGATGCAGACGTAGAGAATGGACTTGTGGAAACAGGGAGGGGGAATGGTAAGCTGGGACGAAGTGAGAGAGTGGCATGGAGATATATACACTCCCAAATGTAAAATAAATAGCTAGTGGGAAGCAGCC
Source organism: Aethalodelphis obliquidens (assembly GCF_003676395.1). Classification (NCBI taxonomy): domain Eukaryota; kingdom Metazoa; phylum Chordata; class Mammalia; order Artiodactyla; family Delphinidae; genus Aethalodelphis; species Aethalodelphis obliquidens. The sequence goes on from NW_020838043.1 coordinate 498,462, forward strand.
ACATACCCCAGGGAGATCAGCTCGGTGCTTTGTGACCACCTAGAGGGGTGGGATAGGGAGGGTGGGAGGGAGACGCAATAGGGAGGAGATATGGGGATATATGTATATGTATAGCTGATTCACTTTGTTATACAGCAGAAACTAACACACCATTGTAAAGCAATTATAGTCCAACGAAGATGTTTAAAAATAAATAAATGGTCACAGTAGTAGTACCTACATCACAGTGTTGCTGTGATAATTAAATGAACAAATGCCACATGAAAGCATATCTTAGCACGTGGTAAGTGCTCCATCGGTTTCTGATTACTATAAGCAAGCTAAACCCATCAGGAATAGAGCAGTTTAATAAATTATTCTTTGTTTGCCAGAATTCTCTCCCCATATAACTAACCCTTCCAGAATAGCTGGTGAGTCCTTGCGTGAACTAGCTGCTCACATGACTGCTACCAGTTGAATGCTAATAAAATATGCATTTGAAAAGGTATTATTTATTACTTTTTATAAATTTACGCTTTCCCCTCAAAACTGCCACGGATGGTTAAGATTTTTAAATTAGTCATATTTATCTAGGAATGGACTTAAATTTACTGTTTAACCTATTGTGGATTATAGACCCTCATATCAGACACACTGATAATTTACTTTTAATATTCTTTTCGGAGACACAGAAACATCATTGCCTTAGATTTTACTGTATTTTTGCCCCATCCAGTCTATGTTTTTGTGAATAGCTAGGAAGTAGTTTCACCATACGGCTGTAGGATGGGTTTGTATTTGACTTCCCCGTGAGTTAATACCGTCAGCTGGGCAGGCAGCTACCAAAGGCACATTTTCTGTGTTGGTCACGAATATGCCACTGTAACTTTATACTCATCACTATCATTAATTGCTGCATTGCGTTCATCATTTCTTTTTGGAGTTAACCTCTAGTGTGGAATAAGCACTGTGAGATTTTGGTCAAATACCTCCATTCTAAGATTGGAATATTCTTGCATCATCCTATAAGATGATTCAGGATCTTAAGTGTTGAGAGTTCTCTAATATTCAGATAGTTATGTGCACATTGTTTTCTATCCTCCACCCCCTTAATTCATGATCCTTGTTTATCATATTTCTTTGCTTCATTCATAGTTTCTTAAACATGAAGATATTCTAACTGGTTGCAAGGTGGTATTTCAATAGAGCTTGTCATTTTAGGTAAATAATTCTAATACTAGTTGCTATTTGTACTTCAGCCCATTATATTTTGCTGTAATATTTGTTTCACCAGGTTTTATTAATAAGTTTAATTTTGTTGTGACATAGGGGTAATCCTATTATGTGGCAGGATTATGCATTTGACAGTTTTAAATTGAATTGTTTCAATTAATAAATTAAGCTCATACTGTAGCCTCAGTGTTAGTGTTCTTAATAGATACATTTAAGATAAATTCCCTGATCTAAATAGTTAGTAGTAAATGAGACATGGAGAGTAAAATCAGTGTTTCTGGTTTCTTTTCAGACTTCATTGTGACTCGAAACAATGTAAGAAAATACAAATGTTTACTGCTGATTTTAGCTGTTCCCTCATTTTAAAAATAATAAGTATATAGTTTGTTGAATAGTAACTTCAGGGCCACTTATTCTTCATCAGTTAAAACTGCTCTTCAAATTTACCATTCCATGTACATGTTTATACACCACCACCTCTGCTGTATCATTCACTTTCAATAAGCTTGTCTGCCATTTAATTAAAAATATAAATTAAAATATATATTAATATGTGTCATTTAATGTAAGATATAAATTTAAATGTATATTTAATGGCTGTCTATGTAAATTGTTTGAATTAGATGAATTTATGCCCAGCTCAGTAAATATAAAGACTTGAAGTGACTTATAAACAATAAAAATAAACTATAAATTGCTAAATAGATCAAAGGGGAGGAACATAAGAATGGACTAATAAAATGAAACTAGAAGGTACAATTTGTTTACAGAAATGCTTATTATAAAATCTTCTTAACTAGTAAGACCCTGCTATATATTAAAAATTTAAATTAAAAAAATTTTAAAAATAAAATAAAATCTTCATAAGTCACTAAAAGTAGAATAGAGATTTGGCTTCAAGCTTCGCAGTGGCCAAAGCAAAGAAAACAACATTATTTGCAAGATTTACAGTTTGATAATATTTTTAGAGGTTGGGTCTAGGAAAAGCCCATTTTTTCCTGGTGTGAGTATTAAGAGATACATTTCTCTTGATGGTTCTAATAAAGGGGTTGTTACAGGATATGAAAAACGTTGTCCTCAACGTCATCTTGATGATAATTTTGAGGGCATCTTACCATATGGTTGCTTTTTCAAGAATATGAATTGTGGCAATAATGCCAAAACAATATTCGGTAAAACCAGTTGTACCTATTGCCAGAACAATGCAATACAAGTTTTTGAACAATCAAATGATTGTGTTTTATCCAAGAATAATATTTGGCCACTCCAGAAAGATGAATGATGCTTATAACCTTCACACACAAATACATATTTTTATACATATGATACAGTTACAAAGTATATGCACATGTATATAGCCTGTACCACCGCCCCCCGAACCAGATTGTATTGGGTTGGCCAAAAGGTCTGTTCGTTTTTTTCCATAAGATGGCTCTAGTAGCATTTAAAGTTGTCTTTAACTTCATTCGAAACAATTTTGTTAGATTGTATGTGACAGCTGTCATGTCAGCATGCATTTAAAAAAAGACATCAAAATGGGCGAATTTTTGTGTAGCCATTTTAATATTGAAGATAGAAGAAAAACGGCACCATTTTCGGCATATTATGCTTTATTATTTCAAGGAAGGTAAAAATGCAACTGAAACACAAAAAAAGATTTGTGCAGTGTATGGAGAAGGTGCTGTGACTGTTTGAACATGTCAAAAGTGGTTTGCCAAGCTTCATGCTGGAGATCTCTCACTGGATGATGCTCCACTGTCGAGTAGACCAGTTGAAGTTGATAGCGATCAAATCGAGACATTAATTGAGAACAATCAATGTTATACCACGCGGGAGATAACTGACATACTCAAGATATCCAAATCAAGCATTGAAAATCATTTGCACCAGCTTGGTTATGTGAATCACTTTGATGTTTGGGTTCTACATAAGTTAAGCGATAAAAACCTTCTTAACCATATTTCCGCATGTGATTCACTACTTAAATATAATGAAAACGTTCCGTTTTTAAAACAAATTGTGACAGGCGATGAAAAGTGGATACTGTACAATAATGTGGAATGGAAGAGATCATGGGGCAAGCGAAATGAACCACCACCAACCACACCAAAGGCCGGTTTTCATCCAAAGAAGGTGATGTTGTGTATATGGTGGGATTGGAATGGCGTCCTCTCTTATGAGCTCCTTCTGGAAAACCAAAGGATTAATTCCAACAAGTACTGCTCCCATTTAGACCAACTGAAAGCAGCACTCGATGAAAAGCATCCAGAATTAGTCAACAGAAAATGCATAATCTTCCATCAGGATAACACAAGATAGCATGTTTCTTTGATGACCAGGCAAAAACTATTACAGCTTGGCTGGGAAGTTCTGATTCATCAGCCATATTCACCAGACATTGCACCTTAAGATTTCCGTTTATTTCGGTCTTTACAAAATTCTCTTAATGGAAAAAATTTCAATTCCCTGGAAGATTGTAAAAGGCACCTGGAACAGTTCTTTGCTCAAAACGATAAAAAGTTTTGGGAAGATGGAATTATGAGGTTGCCTGGAAAATGGCAGAATGTAGTGGAACAAAAGGGTGAATACGTTGTTCAATAAAGTTCTTGGTGAAAATGAAAAATGTGTCTTTTATTTTTACTTAAAAACCGAAGGCACTATTTGGCCAACCCAATAAATCTCATACAGGTTTGTAGAACATATGAATCCCCAGTGTTTATCACAGTGCTGTGTCAATGAAGAACTCACAATAAATGCTAACCACGGCTGATGATTATATCAGACACCTCTTATAGCCACCTCAAATCCTCTCAGCCCACCATATACTACTGCTGTAGTGACCAGTTCAGCAGAGACTTCAAACAGTCTGACAGATGTAACCTGACTGTGCCTTGCCTCAGGCTCACTTTATGCCCTGGCGCTTCTCTGATACCACAGTAAGTGACCGTCAACCCCAGGAAACTCCTCAGCGCTCATGAATGCACAAGCCAGAAAGCCTTGACCAAACAAACCACATTAAACAATGGGAAGCAGGAGCCAAAGGATAATTTCCTCCTCCTTTCATCCTCAAAAAAAAAAAAAAAGAAAAAAAAAGTTCTGAGATGGAGTTCATAAGTTTTCTCGTAAGATCCACTGAGATCAAGTTCAACTTACCCTACTGGTGGCCAATTGATAATACATCCCTGTATCGTCCTTCCTTCCTTTCCAGGAGAGGGACGCTCATCTGTTGTTTAACCACTGTTCCATGAGATTACATTCCCAAATAAGCTATTTGCAGAAGGGCCTTTCTTTCACATTCTGCTTTTAGGGGAACCAGACTAAAAGAGTTGGTGCCAAAGTGGAGTAGCGATAATATCCAGCTTGCTTCTAGAAGCATGACAACTACTAAGACTTTAACCTATAGTGGATTGGGGCAAAGCGCAGGTGGAAGGTGAAAAATTGGGCACGTGATAGCAATGTAACAGGAAAAGTATGGGGGCAAGAGATAGTTATAGTGATATGATGAAGGTAAATAAATAATGTATTACTTAGGAAATATATTTTAAAAATGACAGGGTCAGGTCAGCCAAATAGCGGCTCAAGAAACTGAAAGCCAGAGGGTCCCTATGGAAGCAAATAAGGAGAACTGAATCTCCTGCAGCTTCTGAGAAAATCATGATAGAAATCAGACCCAAGATCTAATTTTAAAGATGGCAGAGATGCAGTGAAAATTGAAAGCACAGTCTTGACAGGTCTCCTATATAAAAGTCAGGACTCTGAGAGGAAGTGAGTGTGATCATGATACTTGGATGGGCGCATATGGATGGAGCAGCCTTAGAATATCGAATCCCAGATTCCACTAAACCTTTCCAGCTGGTAGGATTACCCTGCTCTTTGCGGGAAGAGAGAACTTTCTGTTGCCTGGATACATTGGAAAGACCTTATCTGAGGCATGTAACCTGAATATGGTGCCTGTCTTTCTCAAAAACTGCTCCTGCCATCCTCATACCTCAAAACTGGGAGCCAAGGTTAGGTCACAGCCCAGCCCCTGTATAGAAACACAGTCCCTGTTGTGTAAGCAAATAGCTTACACCCTGAAGGAATTGCAGGACCAGGTAATTGGCATTGGCAGGGACCAGGGGATCTAATGTGGGAGTGAATAATAAGGGTATTGGACCAGGGAATCATTGACAAGCTCTCACCTGTGACTTGGGGTTCAAAATATTGGCAAGGAAGGCTGGTTTCTTGAATTTTGCTCTAATATACTCTGAGGTGGCTCTTTGAAGTTTTGACACAGTAATGGCCTGCGGTAAATGAGGTAGTGATGCTGGAACACCTGGGCATGATAGTGAGGAAAGGAACAGAATTAGGGAGGTGGAATATTAGAATGGATTTATTTTGTGAGACTAGTAAACCTACCAGTTGACCACGTTCCTAAGAAGGGTCATAGGACAGTCCCTTCATTAAGGCAATAAGAAATGTCCTGGCAATAAGCAGTGACGTCTTAGAGATGCTCCGTGGTATCCTCTGAAGGCCAGGGTTGACAGAAAGAGATACTGCTATGGAATTGGGTTTCCTAATACCAATGGGAAAAAGAAGAGAATTCTGGAATGCAAAGGCCAGTAGCAACCCTTAACCTATAGAGACAAGGTGGTCTTTGTCTCAGACTCTGATGTTGGGCAACCCCAGAATAAGACAATGATAAAGGCAAAAGCCAATTCATTTTAATAAAATATTAATGCTTTCCTTTCTGGTCAGTGCAATAAAAGATTGCTTGATATTTACTTATTTCTTTGTGCTTGCAAGTTTGAATTCACTTAAGATTTTATAATCTAGAAAAGCCTACATTTTTTTGTCAATGCAGGCAAGTGGGAGTTCCCAGGTGCTAAAATAAGAAGGGCTTTTCTCTGGCAGGGGCAGTCTTTAGTGTTTCTCCCTCCTGGACAGGGTTGCCTTATTCCTTCAGTGTGGCTGCATTTCTCTCTCTAACGTCTGTACCCTCCCAGGAACTCTCTCCTACCTGATGTATCACTTTCTTTGGAATGTACTTTAAGGATTTTAGCCTCACACTAATGCTGCTTCTTTGTTGTTGCTGAAAACTTTTTTTTATTGAAGTATAGTTGCTGTAAAATATTATGTAAGTTACAGGTGTACAATACAGTGATGCACAATTTTTAAAGGTTATACTCCAGTTATAGTTGTTATAAAATATTGGCTATATTCCCCATGTTGTACAATATATCTTTGTAGCTTATTTTATACCTAATAGTTTGTACCTGTTAATCCCCTACCCCTGTCTTGTCCGTCCTCCCTTCTTTCTCCCCACCGGTAACCACTAGTTTGTTTTCTGTTTCTGTGAGTCTGCTTCTTTTTTGTTATATTCGCTAGTTTGATATATTTTTTAGATTCCACATATAAGTGATGTCATTCAGCATTTGTCTTTCTCTGTCTGACTTATTTCACTTAGTATAATGCCCTCCAAGTCCATTCACATTGCTGCACATGGCAAGATTTCATTCTTTTCTATGGCTGAGGAGTATTCCATTGTGTGTGTGTGTGTGTGTATATATATATATATATATATATATATATATATATATATATATATGTATGTATGTATGTATGTATGTATGTATATATATATAGCACATCTTCTTTATCCATTCATCTTTTGATGGACACTTAGGTTGCTTCCACATCTTGACAATTGTAAATAATGCTGCTATGAACATTGAGGTGCATGTATCTTTTCGAATTAGTATTTTTATTTTTATTTTTGGATGTATACCCAGGACTAGAATTGGTTGGTCATATGGTAGTTCTATTTTTAGTTTTTTGAGAAACCTCCATATTGTTTTCCACAGTATCTGCACCAATTTACATTCCCACCAATGGTGTAAGAGGGTTCCCTTTTCTCCACATCCTCACCCATATTTGTTATTTGTGTTCTTTTTAATGACAGCCATTCTGACAGGTGTGAGGTGATATCTCATTGTGGTTTTGATTTGCATTTCCCTGATGATTAGCAATGTTGAGCATCTTTTCATGTGCCTGTTGGCCATCTGCATTTCCTCTTTGAAAAAATTCCATTCAGTACTTCTGCCCATTTTTTAATTGGGTTGTTTTTTTGATGTTGAGTTGTACAAGCTGTTTATATATGTTGGATATTAACCCCTTATTGGTCATATCATTTGCAAATATTTTCTCCCATTCATTAGATTGTCTTTTCATTTTGTCAATGCTTTCCTTTGGTGTGCAAAAGCTTTTAATTTTAATTAGGTCCCATTTGTTTACCTTTGCTTACATTTCCTTTGCTTTAGGAGACAGATCCAAAAAAAATATTGCTGTGATTTATGTCAAAGAGTGTTCTGCCTATACTTTCCTCTAGGAGTTTTATAGTATCTGGTCTTACATTTTTTTTTTAACGTTTTTATTGGAGTATAATTGCTTTACAATGGTCTGTTAGTTTCTGCTTTATAACAACGTGAATCAGCTATACATATACGTATATCCCCATATCTCCTCCCTCTTGTATCTCCCTCCCACCCTCCCTATCCCACCCCTCTAGGTGGTCACAAAACACTGAGCTGATCTCCCTGTGCTATGCGGCTGCTTCCCACTAACTATCTATTTTACATTTGGTAGTGTATATATGTCCATGCCACTCTCGAAGTAAGAGAGTGGTCTTACATTTAGGTCTTTAATCCATTTTGAGTTTATTTTTGTATATGGTGTTAGAGAATATTCTAATTTCATTCTTTTACATGTAGCTGTCCAGTTTTCCCAGTACCACTTATTGAAGAGACTTTCTTTTCTCCATTGTACACTCTTGCCTCCTTTGCTGTAGATTAATTGACCATAAGTGTGTGGGTTTATTTCTGGCCTTTCTATCCTGTTCCATTGATTGATGTGTCTGTTTTGGTGCCAGTACCATACTGTCTTAATTACTGTAGCTTTGTAGTATAGGCTGAAGTCAGGAAGCCTGATTCCTCCAGCTCTGTTCTTCCTTCTCAAGATGGTTTTGGCTATTCAGGGTCTTTTGTGTTTCTATACAACTTTTAAAATTATTTGTTCTAGTTCTGTGAGAAACGCCATTGGTATTTTGATAGAGATCGCATTGAATCCGAAGATTGCCTTGGGTAGTATGATCATTTTAACAATGTTCTTCCAATCCAGGAACCCAGTATATTTTTCCACCTGTTTGTGCTGTGTTCAATTTCTTTCATCAGTGTCTTATAGTTTCCCAAGTACAGGTCTTTTGCCTCCCTAGGTTGGTTTACTCCTAGGTATTTTATTCTGTTTGATGTGATGGCAAATGGGATTGTTTCCTTAATTTCTCTTTCTGATACTTTATTGTTAGTATATAGAAATCCAACAGATTTCTGTATATTAATTTTGTGTCCTGCAACTTTACCAGGTTTATCGATGAGCTCTAGTAGTTTTCTGATAGCGTCTTTAGGATTTTCTATATATAGACATGTATATCATGTAATCTGCAAACAGTGACAGTTTTACTTCTTCCTTTCCAGTTTGGATTCCTTTTATTCCTTTTTCTTCTCTGATTCCTGTGGCTAGAACTTCCAAAACCATGTTGAATAAAAGTGGTGAAAATGGGCATCCTTGTCTTGTTCCTGATCTTAGAGGAAATGCTTTCAGCTTTTTACTGTTGAGTATGATGTTAGCTATGGGTCTGTCATATATGGCCTGTATTATGTTGAGGTATGTTTTCTCTTTGCCCACTTTCTGGGGAGTTTTTATAGTAAGTAGGTGTTGAATTTTGTCAGAAGCTTTTTCTGCATCTATTGAGATGATCATATGGTTTTTATTCTTTAGTTTGTTAATGTGGTGTATCATGTTGATTGATTTATGGATATTGAAAACTCCTTGCATCCCTGGGATAAATCCCACTTGATCATGGTGTATGATCCTTTTAATGTATTGTTGGATTCTGTTTGCTAGTATTTTGTTGAGGATTTTTGCATCTATGTTCATCAGTCATATTGGCCTGTAATTTTCTTGTTATCTTTTTCTGATTTTGGTATCAGGGTGATACTGGCCTCATAAAATGAGTTTGGAAGTGTTCCTTCCTCTGCAATTTTTTGGAAGAGTTTGAGAAGGATAGGTGTTAAATTTTCCCTAAATGTTTGGTAGAATTCACCTATGCAGCCAACTGGTCCTGGTCTTTTGTTTGTTGGGAGTTTCAAAATTACTGATTCAATTTCATTACCGGTAATTGGTCTGTTCATATTTTCTGTATCTTCCAGGTTTAGTCTTGGGAGAGTGTACCTTTCTAAGAATCTGTCCATTTCTTCTAGGTTTTCCATTTTATTGGCATATAGTCGTTCATAGTAGTCTCTTATGGTCCTTTGTATTTCTGTTGTGTTGGTTGTAACTTCTCCTTTTTCATTTTGATTTTATGGATTGGGGCCCTCTCTCTCCTTTTTTTCTTGATGAGTCTGGCTAAGGGTTTATCGATTTCATTTATCTTTTCAAAGGTCCTACATATTTTCATTATGATTTTGCAATATTTTATCATTGACTAAGTTTTTTTTCTGGTTTCTTCTCCCTGCTTTCCCATTTTTATTAATTGATCCCAGTTTACTTTTGATTATCCCAAGCACTTAAGTGACATAAGTCTTTCAGCTTTTAGATGAATAATTGATTTACAATAGTCATAACTGAGTATAAAACAAGCAGCTTATTTGTTTCTTTGAATGTACTCATTTTGAAGTCTGTTCTTTATCTGAGATTCTTTTGCCAATTTAGAAAGTGAAAGTATATAGAGAAATTAAGTCTTAACGAGTCTTACTTAATTCCATTTACCCAGTAGCTGCTGGGCAAATGATTCACGATGGAACTTGCTTTATCATTAGAAATGCTGTTTAGGTTTTCTCAATAAAGTACTTTTATGAAACACATAATATGTATCCAGCACAATGCTAAACAAGAAGGAGCTTTTATCCTTAAGACTATTCATGATTTTGTAAAGATATCTCCCAAGATTTAAGGACAGATTTGATGTATGAAGAAAGGTTCTTAGTTCCATACATTTGGTTCAACAAAAGTGTTTGACAATCTTTTCCCTGGCCTCAGGTAGGTCTACAAGACTTTCAAAATAATCCAAATGTAAGAATAAATAAGGTAATGTACAGTGGAAGGCCTAGCCCTGAGAAAGTTGAGGAGGGAGTGAAGTTTATCTTTAGTTCACCTCCCTCTTCCTCTTTCTGTATCTTTCAGCTTCTGAGATCCCTGCGACCTGTCAAAAGCCTGTTCAGTATCTGATTACAGACCAGTCACCTCTTCACTAAGGCTTTACATTATAATGAGTCTGTGTTATGGGCTTGGTGCCAGAGGATCCTGAAAATGAAGAGGCCTTTAAACCCCAAAGCCATGCTTCTCTAATTCAGATTGGGGAGGGAGGGATTTCAGGCATTGCAGCAAGTCAGATTTTTAAGGAAGAAGGGCACTTTATGTTCCAAGATTTGCCAAACACATTTTATAGCTAGAGTCAAAAGATTTCTAAAATCACTTCTTCGTGAAACTTCCTTTGCACTAGGAAACTTACAATTATCCTGTTAACTCTTAACAGCTGATAGTGATTTTTTGGTGGTTCTCTTGCTTTCTTATACAATACAGCTTTTTGAGGACTGTGTTGAGTTTTCCAGTGTATCTTTTGTTTCGAGCATATTCTTGGCAAGAAGCTCTGTGCCTATTTGACTTGACTTGCTGGATGAAACACAGGTGGTCCAAATAAATTTAAAAGATGAAAATGATGCTTCATTCGACGTATTGTTTTAGATCTTTGCATGTGTCCTAGAAACTAGGGTCTTTGCCATTATTTAATTATTTCATTTTGTGGGTCAAAGAAGGGGAAAGCTCTGAGCCCTCCAGGATTGTCAAATTTATTTTAGAAAGGAATACATGTAAGAAAACTAGGGAAGAATTTTTTTCTTCTCTTTTTCCCAGTCACACATTTCATAATAAATTTAAAATAAGGAGCAGTAATCATCTTTGCGTAATATTTTTATATACATATGTGCAGTTGGCCCTTCATATCAGCGGATATGGAGTGCTGACTGTACTGTATCATTTTATATAAGGGACTTGAGCACCATGGATTTTGTTATCCACAGGAGTCCTGGAACCAATCCCCTGTGGATACCGATAGATGACCATATAAGGAAATTAGTACCTCCTATTTCAAATCAGTTGCTTGAAAAAAATGTTCTTCTTTCCTAGAGCAGTTCAAGGATAACAGAGACAAACAGATGGAGATGTTTTAGAAGGGATTCAAGCACTGAGTGAATGGTTGGACTAGCTGATCTTTAAGACCATTTCCAAACCAAATATTCTGTGAATTTATGAAACCATATATGCAGCCTCTTAAAAAATGCTTCTTGGTTCCCTATTTAAAAAGTCCGCAAATGATTATCCTATCATGCTTCACAATGTTTCATGCCATGTTATATAGGGGAATGTTTAATTTAGTTTAATTAAGGGACCAGATTTTTAAAAATATATTGTACCTAAAACTATCAGAAAAACACTAGTGACTGGAATTTTTACTTATTAATATCTTTAGTACAAACAAAGGTGGTATAAAGAGTTAGAGAAAGATCAGACATATGTGCTGAGGGAGAAAAAGGAGTCATGCTAAACAAGGACCTCTACCTAGTCTAGTGTTAGAGTGACACTAGGGAAGGGTTATGATAGGGAGACCATAGGTTATAAAATCATGCTACCTGACTCAAATCTAAATATCAAAATTGGATACTGCGTTATAATGAATAATGCTGGCAAGACCTTATTTAATCAACGTGATGTTATCAAACACCATTTTTCATATATCTATACTTCACTTATCCAGACAGTTAATAAAAGTCCAGTAATTGGCATGTTTGTTGTTTAAATATCATCTGAGTAACAGGTCTTCGCCTTGCTGGGCTGCAGCAAAGCCAAGTGAATCATCCTTCTGACATTGAGCATCAAAAGTCTTTGTACTTGCCATTCATCTTGCGAGGTCTCAGGGGACAGACGTTTGGCAAACTCCATGAAATCTTAATAACAGCCTAAAGGAGAGACTGCAGATGAAAATGAACAGCCACTATCCCTTTAAACATGACTATATCACACAGCTACTATTCATAGCAACTGAAAGCCAAATAATGGTTCTGAACAGAACATGACTGGATGATTAAGGTCACCTTTGGCAGCTTTATAAGCAAGTTCATATCCTAATGGTCTCCTGAAATCCTTTTCCTATGACATAATTGTTGCAAGAGGTGACACTCTGATTGGCTCATAGGGCATTTTCCTCTTTTTGCCTTTTAGTCACATGTCTGAACTTTTTTGGGGGGTTTCCTCTTTTAAGTGGATCCAATTATCAGTGAAATGATTTAGTACAGTAACTGGTCTAGAGCTTGTTTGAAGCTATTCCCTTTTTACCAAGTTTTTACTGCTTATTATTGGCTATATATTTTGACTTACTACAGAAAATTCGAAAAATGTAAGAAAATAATCACCCAGAATCTCAAGATCTAATGAAACCAATATTATTTTCTTCTAATTCCTTTCAGAAACTTTCCCATGCATATATACATATAAAAGCTTTACTTCAAATAATTTTGTCTCGCTGTTGCATTTTTATGATGCGTTATTTCATATACAGAAAGAATATACTACACATGCAAGATATCCAAAGATGGTAATAGAAATATCCCTGAACTAGTAGTGTGCTTGAGAAATGCAACATTTGAAGTTCTCTGTGGGCCCCCATATGACGCTTTTCACTCCCTAGAACTTGCTGCAACAGGTGTACAATAAAGAATATCAATATACAATGTTGGCTCGAAAACAATGAATCTGGTTCTCTTTGTTCAATCACAAATAAGAGTGAAAAATAGGGGCATTATTACTCAGGGTCAGCATAGGATGTAGACGGCAGCTCTAAGGGGAGGATTGAGGAGAGCTTAATGAACGTACTACCTGCAAATGTGTGAGCGCGGTTAAAGGAAACTAACAAGGCACAATAAAGTACCCCAAGAGTAGCAACAGTAATGAGCCATTACCACCACTTGGCCTGAAGATACAGGGGGCAGGGAGTGGTTCCTAGCACACGAGAGTGTTAGCGTTCAGGAGAGAAATGGAGCCCCTGTTAATTTTGTCAAACAAGGAAAGAGCCAGGAAAATAAAAACCTTCAACTCACATTCCTTGCTGATCTCCAGGAGGTACTTTCCATTGGTTGCGCCCAACTTAAAGTAGAGGCCCAGGAAACTCATTTGATGCAGTCCCTAAAAGTCTTTCCCCAGGTCATAAAGCAGTGGTGGGGAAAGTTGGAGAGTAGATCTACAAGTCCTCGGAAAGTAGACACATGGTGGTTAATTAATACATGCAAGTCATTTGATTTGTCTCGTCTCAGCTGGTATGTGTTTTTTCTGATACAGACTGGAAGATGGTAATGAAAGATCTTAGAAGCAATGACTTTCAAATATTGCCTTGAAAAACATTTATTTGAATTTGTACAGGAGCTAAAGCCAGCTCTTAATGTAAATGCTTGGTCGTTTTGTTTCACTTGACACATACTATCTGAGATTATGTGTATGACAGAACATGACCACACTGGAATTAAAGCTCAAGCTTGGTTTTGTTTGTGGTTTTGTTTTCTTGGTTTGTTTATTTTCAAACCTAAAGATAGCATCTCGAATTGCCCCTGTATGAAGGGCCCCAACCATGCAGTTGGATTGCGTGCATAGGAAAGTCTGTTCATCTATTTGCTAATGTTAGTGACAGAGGAGTAGTTTTTTAACATATTTGTGTTTTTCTTTTCAATATCTGTGTCTGTGTTTATACAAAAAGTAGTCTGGTTTTCCCAGATGCCAGTGGAAGCCTTTAACAGTCTTTCAAAATAGTTTTCTCTTGGACCTATTTCTTTCTCCAGGTATCTCTCCTTGCTAGAAAATGTATCTGCAGAGCTCCATGAAGGAAGGAACTCAAACTTTACCTGAAGGGGGAGGACTTAGAAAATCACTCATTTTAACTTCTTTCCTAAGATTGGGTTGCACTTTACACCATTCATAAAATGCTTGTCAAATTTTTCTTAATTTTAGCATGAATGATTAGCATAGCACTTGTCACATAGCAGACCTAACTAAATATTTGTTTCCTTCTTTACATCCTTTATTAACGTAGTCTGACATTTGACAGTTCTCCATGGATGTCTGTACAGAGATTTTGCTTTGATGGGTTTTCTTCCTACTGAATTGATTGGAGGATATTTTTCATAACTAAGATCTGGCTGGTGTGGTCAGGGATCTGGGATAGCAGGGTGACTGAGAACTGCATGTGCCATGTGCTCAGGACCAAAGCAGAGGCCAAATCCCAGTAACAGACACCAGAACAGCCAAGAAAGGAGAGAGGATCAAACCATCATGCGGACAAGAGAGATAAACTACAGTGTTCGGTTTATGGAGATTCTCATCAGAGGAGAGAAAGATTCATTCGAGAGACAAGTGTCTGAAAGCATAAATAAGAAGTCTGATGTAGGGAAAAAACAACTTTAAGGATGTGTAGCCTTTGGAGGGCTCTCTAAATTACCGTTCCCTGGCTTTTTTTGTGTTCAGATCTTGTTTGCCTTAAAGGGGGTCGAATAGTGCAAAATTATCAGTATTTCTTTTTGATGTTTCATTGTAAGACTTCCAGAAAAGTGTCCATAAAATCCCTTCAGGAGATTGTGGGTGTGGGTGTGGGTGTGGGTGTGTGTGTGTCAGCGTTGGTGGGAAGATAGGTTCTTGAGGGAATGGGAGGGATGCTAAATTCCCGTCCTCACGGAAACTCTGCTAACAAGTGGTTGTCATGCAAGATTTTTTTTGAACAGAGGATTCCAAGATTTTAAAATATGTTTCAAAACTACCGGCCTATGCCAATTGATTCCTGAAGTATGAGATAAGAGCGGATGTCAGCAAACTACAGTCTACAGGCACAATTCAGCCTTCCACGTGTTTTTATACGATCTGTGCGCTCAGAAAGATTGTTACATTTTAAGTGGTTGAAAAAAACAGAAAAGACATTATAGCATGAACAATTATTTGAAATTTAAACTTCAGTGTTCATAAATAGAGTTTTATTAACAACACAGCCACACACATATTTGTTTATGTATTGTCTGTGGCTGCTTTTGTACTACAACAGCAGAGTTGAGTAGCTGGGACAGAGACTCTATGGACCGCAAAGCCTTACTCTCTGCCTCTTTACAGAAAGTTTGCCAACCCCTGGATTAGAGCTTTTCAACGATGTGAAAAAAAGAGAACTACTGAGAAACTCCTTCATACACTTCGGTCTGACTTGTTATTTTCATCTTCTCAAGCATATGGATTTAGCCTTACCTCATGGAGAAGAAAGGATTAGGAATGAGATGGAAACAAATGTTTTCGTGTCTGCTACGAGCAAGGCACCAGACTCAACACTTGAAACTTCATAAACTTGAGTAATTTTCACAGCTACACTAAGAGATAGGTATCTCCATTGCCACATCATAGCTTAGGAAATGAGTTCAGAGCGGTTGTGTGACTTGCACGATATCATTCAGTGGATGAGGGTAGACAGGATATAAACTCCACCTTTTTTATTTCACTGTATAGGTGCTCCTAAGAGCCATATCTTCTCCATATTCTCATTATTCTTGTCCATTTCTAGGTTCTTGACCCCGTCTAAGTTTTTGGAGCCTGAAGCTGTACCCAGTAGCCTAGTTAAGCACAGAATAAACAAGTGCTGTGTGCTGAGTTCAACACAAGAGTATCCAGTGATATAGGAGAACCTACCAATATCATCTCCATTCATTCCCCATACAGTTGTGGTTCAGCCGCATTAATAAAGATGAAATCTATTTATTAAGCTGAAAGAAAGATATGTTCCAGTTAGTTTTCTTTGGAACCTGTCTTTAATTTTGCCACTTTGGGATCTACCATTTAAATCTTCCTTATTTTTTTATTTCTTGGACTTCTACTTTATTTCTTGGTGATAGTGTTCCTAGACATAATTTTTGAATTGGGTAAAATTTGTCTTCAACTTTCCCGACCTTGTATCCACTCAGTATTTCATTTCCTCTTCCTCCCTATCACCCAGTGGTGTGCTGGTAAATATTTAAGAACTGGCTCTCAGAGGAAAATGAGTCCTGATTTGTAGCATTTGCAGATTTT
This sequence comes from Aethalodelphis obliquidens, assembly GCF_003676395.1. NCBI lineage: Eukaryota > Metazoa > Chordata > Mammalia > Artiodactyla > Delphinidae > Aethalodelphis > Aethalodelphis obliquidens. Next base: position 514,848 of record NW_020838043.1, read on the forward strand.
CATGGTATAAATACTCCCATGTTGTCCCATTTCAAGCTATCAACGTAAGACCTTGCAAAATTTCTGAAAATTTATCAACTGGCTCTTATAAACTAGTATGAGCCAGCCCCGACATACCACGTACCTTATCCATTATTTAAGGATTTTATGTGGCTCACACATTCTGCCTACCCTCTCAGTCCACCTTTCCCGTGTCTGGTCTAATTCTGCTCTGCAGACACTCCATGCTCTTCCTTAGCAATTTAACTGCTGTACATCTGTTTTTTTTCTTCTTCTTGACCCTGTCAAGTGACTGACAAACCAAGCTGAGAAACTGACACAAGATGAGCCATTAATGAATGACAGATTCAGTGGGACAGTATAAGTCTCAAAAGAACAGTTGTCAGAAAGAAAACAAATAATGGTTTAGAAATAGCAGTGGTGAATACAGATTTGAGCTAGGAGGTAGGAGGAACATCTGATGAAGAGGCTGAGATATAAGATAGTTTACCATGAAATAAGAGTTACCATAAGACACAGTAGGAAGGTTTAAGAGGAAGAAGAAATGTGGGGATATGGTCTTATGGTCAAGATAGGCTTATGTGGAGCAACATGGAAATAAGAGTTTGAAAGAACTTGAATGATCCAAGGGTTGTCCAACCTAGACAGTGACCAAGGATAACAAAGATGTGACCATTCCAAGTTGAGCTGATTTCAAGGCTTCCAAAACAATCAGGTGCAGTGTATTAGGAGTAGACTAGAAAGTGTGGGTTGTGTGCTCAGAATAAACTAGCAGTGAACTCAATTAATTTTGTTTCATGGGGAATCCTAACTCAGGGGAATAAGCCTGCCGTGGGATTTTTTTTTATTTCCAAGGATCTAAGTGAGGAATGGAATCAGCCTCCATGGAAGAATTCAACTTTGGTGTGGAAAAACTCAGAAGTCTGGATTTATTACATGCTTCCTTGGAATAAGCTGCATGTCCCACAATTCTCACTTAGCGCCCTGGTCTCTGTGCATGGTGGCTGAATTGCTGGCTGTTCTCTATCATTAGATTCATTCCTTCCTTACTCTTGAAAGATTTGTTCCGGCATTTCCATGTTCTCATGTTCTCTGAGAGACAGCAGTGAGCAGTCTTGAAGCAGGATCTTTGTTCCCTGCTCAGGAATTGAACCTGAGTAGCCTGGATGAAAACCAGGAATCCTAGCTGCCAGTCCACCAGGGGTTAGAGGCTAGAAGCAAAGTTGCCCTGGCTCTTGCCCCCGTTTGAAAGCAAGGATGTTTCAAGGAGGCAAAAACTATGAAAACAGGTACACAGTTTATTATTATTAGCACAGCACAACATGTGGGAGAACACACAGAGAAGTAGTTTATTTAAGACAGAAGCAAGGCAGAAATACACACCCGTAGAGAAAGGGTGTTGTTGTCCTCCCTAATGAGGAGGGGTGTGCCAGCAAGGTGATTTAAATCACTTATATGGGGCTTCCCTGGTGGTGCAGTGGTTAAGAATCCGCCTGCCAATGCAGGGAACACGGGTTCGAGCCCTGGTCTGGGAAGGTCCCACATGCCGCAGAGCAACTAAGCCCATGCGCCACAACTACTGAGTCTGCGCTCTAGAGCCCGCGAGCCACAACTACTGAGCCCTCGTGCCGCAACTACTGAAGCCCATGCACCTAGAGCCCATGCTCTGCAGCAAGAGAAGCCACTGCAACGAGAAGCCCGTGCACTGCAATGAAGAGTAGCCCCCGCTCGCCACAAGAGAAGCCACTGCAATGAAAAGCCCACACACCACAACGAAGAGTAGCCCCCGCTCGCCGCAACTAGAGAAAGCCCACGTGCAGCAACGAAGACCCAATACAGCCAAAAATAAATGGATAGATAAATAAATTTATAAAAAATAAATCACTTATATGGGGCAGGTCTTCTGGGTCTTTGTTCTCCTCTGGCAAATTATCTCACTTCTTTTCCACGCCTGACCTGTCCAAGTCCCTCCCAATATGCATGCACATCGTTTTGCCAAGATGGATTCCAGTGCAAAGGCTAAAGAGAGTATTCCACACTTATTATGGGGTGACGCCCCCTCCCTTTTTGACCCCTGAGGAGCCTTCCTGTTCATGTGCAGTCGGGAGGTTTCCTTGACCTCAGGAGTGACAGGTGTGGTCCTCTTACCTCTTTACTCCAGCAGAGCTCAGCTCCTGCCATTAACTTTGTCTTTGGAGTGTCAGGGAAAACAAAGCTCCAATCTACTCCACTTGACACACTCCGACTGCTCTGCCCAGGGGCCCATCTACCTCCTACCTCACTCATTCTAGCTTCTCCTTCTGATAGCTCCCTCTTTGACTTTAAGATTTTCATTATTGGGAAAACAAAGAATCTCCATTTGACTGTATTTCTCAAGCTAGCAATAGCCCTGTGTGTTCCTACCTTTCAAACTTCCAGCATCACAAGTAAGTTTTTAGGCTGCCTTTCTCTACTTCCTTTCCATTCATTCCCTTATTGCTCTTTGAAACTCTGCTTTGCTCCTTCAAAGAAACTTATTTCTCTGAAATCTTTTTAAAAGGCCTTATTATTGAGAAATCCAATAGCTTTACTTCTGTCAACTTTTACCAAGATTTTCTGCTGACTTTGGCATTGTTGACCATTTCCTCTTGCACACTCTTTTCTAATATTCATAAAAAAATTCTCCATCATTGTCCTCTTTTAGCCAATTCAGTGAAATATTTTAAATTATTCCACTTTCTCTTCTAACTTCCTAATAAGAATATTTCCAACTCGTGTTACACAACTTTCGTGCAAAGATTGAACTTTAACCTCTGAGTCCAAGTTTTTTTCCCTTTAGTTCCCTTCTAGCTTTTCTCTCAAATTATGTATCTAAATATTTATAGGAGGAAATGGGAGAAAATAGACATGGTAGAAGCTGGCTAGACTTCTTATTTCGTAGGTTTGATTTTGGAACCATGTAAATATTCTGCATAATTATAAAGAATTGTTTTAAAAGGTAATACGTAAACATCAAAACAAAATGAAAGAAATGAATGTAATGGTGTTGGTGATAGTGTTTTTAGTATCATCCTGAAGCTGTCATGTATGTTGTGGGATAAAGCAAATTAATAATTATATTGATGTCATTGAGAACCCAGATACCTGTTACGTGAAAAAGGAGAAGCACACGTAAGTGCGATGAGGTTAAGTAAAAATCTTCAGTGCTGTATCTGAATTAGAATTATCCCTGTGTGTGCAAGATCTATTTCATCTTAACAACAGCAAAAAACATTTCCTAGCTCTGCAACAAGAAAGGGTGTAGGAACAATGGAAAACCAATAACCAAGAGCACTTTATGTACCTAGATTATGATCTTAAAATGCTACTTCCTATTAAAGGAACCAGGGCTTCTGGGAGAAGTGCCTGATCCCTGGTTTGGGACAGGGAATGTAAAAGACAGTAAGGAACACATTTTCCAGGCAGAAAACAAGGACACTATCATCACTATTAGGGTCATATCAAAAAGAGCTAACCTGAAGCGTCTCCCACTGACCACCCAAAATGGGAAAATTTACAAGGGATTTAAATACATCAAATATGTTTAATACATGAATCCACTTATTGGTCACCTTTGGAGTGTACTACAAATATAAGACATAATTTTAAAAGCTGTTATAAAGAAGAAGAATCAAGCATTTATTCTACCATTCCTCTATGAACTGTATTTCAGTGTAATCAAATAGATGATAAAGAAAAGTTACTCTTTATAGAAGATTTCTAGCTAATAAATAAAAGAGTGGTAAAATTAGAATATTATCAATTTGCAAAGTCTAATGAATTATTAGATTTAAAACAGATACAATCAGACCTTATGTGCTCCCTCATGGAAATTCACTATAGCACTTAGGAAATATTCTTAACCAAAAAAAAAAATCAAATCTGAGTCTAATGAAGCCTCTTGTTCACACTATTAATTTACATGAAATTCAGTGAAGAGAGGAACATGCTTAAAAATACTACAGGAATGCAGTCAGCAAAACTATGAAAAACTATACAGAACAGATGATCCAGTTTCTTCAAGAAATAAAGTGCAAGGGAAAAAAAAAGAGATGGAGAGGTAACCTATAGATTAAATGAAATATATCAATCAATTGCAATGTGTGGACATTATTTGTATACTGATTGGCATAAACAAACTTCCAAAAAATTGATGAGATAATTGGAGAAGTTTAATCATTGACTAAATATTTGATAATAATATGATAATATGGAATTATTATAGTTGGGGGCTTTTGGTGGACTAATAGCATTGAAGCTATGTTTTAAAAAGAGTACTTATCTTTTGGAAATATATACTGAAATACATAGAGATTACATGATATGATACCTTGGATTTGCTTCAATCTAATCTAGGAGAGAGGAAGTAGATTGGGTTTTAGATGAAATAAGATTAGTAATGAAGTGATAATTGTCACATCTAGTAATGGGCACATGGGGATTTATCATTCACTTTTCTCAATTTTGTATATGTTGGAGATTTTTTATATCAATAGTATAAAATTTTAAAAGAACTAAAATAATTTTAAAGTAGATTTAAATTATTAATTACTTAATAAAGCAGGGAACCTGAACGATAACCAGTTAGAAAATAGTGTAAGAGGAGATTCCATTTATAATAGGAAGTCAAAAAATTTTTTTAAACCTAAGCATAACCATAACAAGAAAGGGGCACAAAACCCTTATAGACTATAAAATATTCTTGAAAGACATAATAGAGCTGAGCATTTAGAAGGATATATCATCTTCATTGAAAGGAGAGCACAACATAATAAAGATACCAGCTTTTCCAAAGTTGATTTATGTCAGTTTTCCCTAAGTTGATCTATGAATCTAATGAAATCTAAATAAAATACAATTTTCTATAGTTAGACAAGTTAGTTATAAAGTTTATCTAGGAAAAATATCTGGGAAAGCCTTAAAAGTAAAAAAAAAAAAGAAATGGATAGTGAAAAGTTTAAAACACATTACAACACCTAAATAATTAAAATGATGTGGTATTAGCACATGAGCGGATATAATAGAACAAAAAAGAAATCCAGAAACAGACCTAAACATATATGGAAATTTAGACTTTTAGAATAATGGATAACTTTTCAAATCATCTTTTTAATATATTACTGGGACCACTGAAAGTATGAAAATATAACATTGGCTCAGTTTGTCACACCATTTCAAATGGATCAGAGATTTAATGTACCAAATAAAACTATTCAAGTAGTATAAGAAGCCATAGATGGATACCTTATTAGCTGTGTTGTTTTATCCCTTTGTTTCATTTCTTGGAGTGGAGAGAATTTCCCATGGTAAATGCTTTGATGTGCCACCTAGATCCTCTTCAGGAATAAAGAGCTTATTACCCTAGTGTTGGGAGTCCTTTTGATCCACACTTGTTAGTCCCAAGGATTCTGTTATGGACTGAATGCTTGTGTTCCTTCTATGATTCATATGTTGAATCCCTAACCTCCAAGATTATGGTATTAGGAGATTGAGGCTCTGGGAAATACTTAGGCTTAAATGAGGTCTTAAAAGAGTGGAGCCCCATAATGGTATTAGTGTCATTGTAAGAAGAGGAACATAGACCAGAGCTCTGTCTCTGCATGCATACAAAGAGGTCATGTGAGTACAGAGAGATGGAAACCATCTGGAAGCCAGGTATAGGACTCTCACCAAGAACCAAGTCTGCTGGCACCTTGGTCTTGGATTTCTCAGCTTCCAGAACTGTGAGAAACAACAGTTTGTTATTTAAGCCACCCCTTCTATGGTATTTATTATAGCAGCCAGAGCTGACTAAGACAGATTCTTTAATAAAGTCCAGCACTATAGTTTCCATCTCAGAGTCAGCTTCCTGGAAAACCAAACCTGTGACATTTCCGATGATTAAAAATACAGAAGCAATAAAAGGAAAGACTGATAATTTGATTAGAAAGATAGAGATTATAGATATATAGATAAATATTTTATAAAGCTGTTGAACAGAAAAATAAAATACCACAAGCAAACTACAAACTGGGAAAAATATGTATAAATAATATCATAAATTATATCTCATATTTAAAGAGTTTCTAAAAATTGAGTGGAAAAATATCAACAGTGTGATTTTTTTTTAAAAAGAGCAAAAGATATGAGCAATAGTTCACAGAAAACGAAACACAAATGACCCTTACCTTGTAAAAAGTTCTCAATTTCAATCATAGTAACAGAGATGTAATTAAAACTACACAAATACTGTTGCATAGTTTTCACTTTACTTTGATTTTTTTATAAAGCCCAACAAAAGTAGAGCCACAAGGAGAGTGGAATTGAAGAGAGCCCACACTATGAAAAAGAATCCTAGAGGTTTCTTCCCTGCAGGTATCCCTAGAGTAGTTCTCAGCACCCAGTAATAATAATAATAATAATAATAATAATAATACAATAATAATAATAATTTTAAAATTCCTAAATATTTTCAAGGATGTCTCTCACAAACCACATTTTTGTGCAGCTTGGTAGAGTAGCTTTTAAGTCTTAAGTCTTATTAGGCAAAAATTAATTCTCTGTGAAGAAGGAATGCTTTTGGTCCTGGAATCCTTCTGATGTTACTTGGCAACCAGCTCTTAGATGAGGAACTGCGTGTTACAAAATCTACATAAATACATAGGATATGGAACAAACAATGCTATAAACTAGAGGAATACTATACAGGCAGTTATATCTGTGCAAGTATTCATCATATCTCTCCCCTGCTATGACCTAGGTGAGGAATCAGGGAATGCTGAACACCTTGAAAGATCAAGCTGAATTTAAGGATCGCTATAATTCTCACATTTCCACTTTATCCTGTTGAATTAAAACAAGTAGAATAATTTATTCATATCATTGATTGTAGCTGATTTCTTACTACAAATCTGTATTCAGAAAGAAATCTATTAAATTATAAATGGTTTTTTAAATGTTTTTAACTGTCATATGAAGTCAAACTTTTCTCAAATTTGCCTTTCTACTTTGGTATATCTTAGTTTCTTACCATAAACCTGTATTTGTTGATTTTATATGATTAGCGACTTATTTTCCCATAAATGACATACAGAATTTATGAATGAGGAGCTAGAAAATTTAACAAAAAAAAAAGATTGATCAATTTGGCTCTTAAAATCATATATAATAAGAGTACATCTTGTAGGCAGAATAAAACATTATGTTAGAGCAACCAAATTTTATTCTAAACTTTCCAGAGGTATTTAGAAAATTAGACGTCCTAAAGAAAAAGGTCATGTCATTTTTAAAATTTGAGATTATAGTTTATGTTTTATAAATACTTTCGATAATAAAATGGTTTATAGGCATTTTAAGAATGATTATAGGAAAACTAACTCTGAAAGCTGGGATGCTTCCCTGCTGTAACAGCAAAGAAGAATTCAAGGATATTACTTGGAATGGAAGTCTAATGAAGTTTTGTCTGAAATGTACATTGAAATGTTCAAAACATATCAATTAATTTGGTTTTTTAATCTAAAGCTTAGTTATCCTTGTGGAAAAGAAGCTCAAAACCACTGGTTTTCATTCCTGATCTACCCTTTTGATCGTCGTACTGGTATTCTAAGACACTGGCATCATCACGACAACCTCTGAGGATAAACACTACTCTCGGCATACTGTTTAGAGTGTTCACTTGAATGAAGCACGTATGCTATACTTTGCTTTCTGCTTTTCTATTTCAGAAAAGAACAAATCATAGAGAAAAGTCATACAGGCCTTAAAATTGTTAATACCCTATGAAACAAAATTTTCACTTCTAGGAATTGACCATGATAAAAAAAATTGGACGTGTGTATATATGTATATAATTATAACATATACTATAATAGTCATGCTTACATATTACCATAGCACCATTTATAATGCAAAAAAATGAAACGAACTAAATGTCCAATGAGAGGGGATTGTTAAATAATTTAGGATGACCCATATAATGGTATATAATGAAGTCATTGAGAAAAAAGGTATCAGTGTATATTTGGTGGTAAGAAAAGAAGTTGCTAATCAATGGGTATAAAGTTTCAGTTATGTAAGATGAATACATTCTAGAGACCTGCTGTATAACATAGTGCCTGTAGTTAACATTACTGTATTGTACACTTAAAATTTTGTCAGGAGGGCAGATCTCATGTTAAGTGATTTTACCACAGTAAAAAATTTTTAAAAAGATCACAGTCATGTGTAGTCTCAAAAAACAGGTTACAAATAATACCTACAGAATAACACTATGCTTTTGTCTTTGTATGTGTATGTATGTATGTGTGTGTGTAATATATATATATATCAATACATATATCTGAATTCTTGAAGGCTGTACAACAAAATGGTAAAGGTTGCTGTAAACCCCATAAGGACAGGAAATTTTGAATATATTTTGTTTACTGCTGAACCTGCAGTGCCTAAAACACTGCCTGGCACATAGAACACATTCAGTAGGTATTTGCAGAATTAATGAAGAAATAAATGGCTATATCTAATCATTGAACTACAAATTATTTTTTTGTTTCTCCTTGTTTTCTAATTATGACATACTTTTGATTAATATTAATGTACAATAAAAGTTCCTCAATAAAAGTGTACTATTCATTATTCATATTTCATTTTGGTAAAAATGTCTTAGAGTTACTATTTTTTTTTCAGGAGTCCCATAAGTGATTAAATATGTGTATGTGTGTATTTATATATATCTCAGACAAAATCATAACTATTCCAAAACGTGTACGTCACAAAGTTTTTGGAAACATTTACTTTCTGAAAGATATATTACATTCATGTTTATGCTGTTGATACTGTTGACATTTAAGTTTTTGGAATGAACGTGTCTATTGGCAAATCACTGACATTTTAAAAAGAAAGAAAAATCTTCGAGGCAAAAGTATGTTTACTCTTGCTATCGTTAAGTAATTTAAATCAATACTCCTTACTTAACAACTTTCCCAAGGGCCTTGATTTTATGTGGCATCTCAGAGATGTAGCATGCACCATTACTCTTTAAACATCTAGTTTGATTGTGCTTTTAATTTTGCAAACTTTACACAGAGACCCAGATCTGTGGACAGAGCAAATGAACTACAAATCCTATGCTTTCTACTTTGTCACTCTAACTGCTTGGTAAATTAGGTTCAGGTTTGGAAAGGGTAATGTCATTGCCAAAGTTCTTTAATCCTGAACTGTAACATAGGTGGAATGCAAATATTTTCAATGCACAATAACAAGGTTTGTCTCCTTTATTTCTGAAGTTATGTCCATGTTAACAATGCTCTGTTGTAAAGAAGTTGTGAGACATTGTAAACCCTTCTGCCTATAACTGTCATTTAGAATTCTCCATCGAAGGGAGAGATGCCAGATTTTGGGTCCTCAGGTTTACTTGAATTTTCCAATAGCCAACACTATCATTGAATTTGGATTATTAAATATAAAGGGGAATTTTAAATATTAGCAAAGTCTATTTTAAATCCTCCTCAAACCCATGTATTTTAATAACTGAAGTGCCAAAAGCACTTTATTAACTGGGGGCATGGTTAAAGAATGCAATTCTGCAGTAAGGCTTCAGGATGTATGAGAGTTAGGGAGTTTTAAGACATGAACCATTTACTTTAATGCTCAGGTACAGACTTGGAAAGCAGACTCTCATCAAACTCTGAATTTAGAACTTACCAAGAAAGTAAATATGTAAATTCCTGAGTTCACTCATGCGAAGAAATTTCAAAAAATGATTCAGGAAACTACGATGAAAGAAAAATTAATGAAGGAAAATTGTGTCTGATCACTGAAGCATGGATATAGAATGAAACCATGCATAGATTAGGTGCTCAAGAAAGAGACTCATGACTGTATAAAAATTCAGAGGAAATCCATAAAGGTTTAGGGATAGAGTGTTCCTCAGAGTAATATCATCTTTTTAAAGTTGGGTTTATTGAGGTATAATTTATATAGAGTAAAACTCATCCTTTTTTAGATTAACAGTTCAGTGAGTTTTGACAAACATATTCATTGTGTAACCACCACCACGTTCCGGGTATGGAATATTTTCATCACTCCTAAGAAGTTCTCTTATCTTCTTTTGTACTCAGTTCCCTCCTCCCACCTGCAGCCCGAGGCAACCACTGATCTGATTTCTGTCTTCATATCTTCACCTTTACCAAAATGTCATATAAATGGAATCATAGTTATATAACCTTTTGTGTTTTCACTTAGTAGAATGCTTTTGACATCCACCCATGTTGTTGCATGTATCAGTAGTTCATTCCTTTTTATTGCTATTATTCCATTGCATAAATGTATCCATTCACTGACTGATAGACTTTTGAATTGTTTCCAGTATTTTGCGGTTATGAATAAAACTGTTGTAGACATTTGCATACAAATCTTTGTGTAGACACATATTTTCACTTTTCTGGGTAAATACCTAGTAGTAAGAAACTGCCAATCTGTTTTCTAAAGTAGTTGTACCATTTTGCATTCCTCTTAGCAAAGTATGAGAGTTCCTGTTGCTCCACATCTAGAAAATTCTAGTTGCTCCACATTTCCATCAGCACTTGGCATTGACAGGTTTTGTTGGGTTGTTTTGTTTTGTATGAATTTTAGCCATTCTAATAGGACTGTAATGGTATCACATTGTGGTTGTGTTTTTCATTTCCCTAATGACTAATGTTGCATATGCTTACTTCTTATCCATATCTCTTCTTCCATGAAATGTTTATTCAAATTTTCGGACATTTTAAATCATTATTTATTTTCTTATTATTGAGTTGAGAGAGTTCTTTATATATTCTGGATACGTCTTTTGTCAGATAGGTGTTTGCAAATATTTTCTCCCAATCTATTTCTTAATTCTTTCAGAGAATTAAGAAATGGCTTTCAAAGAACAGATATTTTTAATTTTATGATGTTCAATTGATTAATGTTGTTTTGTTATTTTTATATTTTATATAACAAGTCTTTGCCTAACTCAAAGGCAGAAAAATGTCTTCTATGTTTTCATGTGGAAGTTTCATACTGAAGTGTTACAAGTTAATTTTTGTATATTGTATGAGAAAAGAGCTGAGGTTCCTCTTTCTCTCGCTTTGCTTCCTTCTTCCTCCCTCCCTCCCTCTCCTCCTTCCTTACTTCCTTCTTTCCTTTCTTTCTCTCTTTGTCTTACAGATGTCCAATTATTCCTACGCCATTCATCCAGTTGTTGAAAATGCTATCACTTATCCATTGAATTACCTTTGCATCTTTGTCAAAAATCAATTTATCATATATGTGTAGGTCTATTTCTGTACTCTCTGTTTATTTGTTTGTCTAACATTACAACAATACTGCAAGTCTTAGCTACTGTAACTTGAGAGTAAATCTTGAAATCAGATAGCATAAATCATCCAACTTTTTTCCTCTTTTACAAAGTTGTTTGTGCTCTTCTGATTACTCGGTTTCTCCACACATCATTTTTAAATTGTAAAATTCATATAATGTGTAGGCTATAGAAATTCACAGATTACTAAGAGCAATACAAACAATGGCAAATGTATTTGTGTGTACAAACTAAAATCCTTTGCAACCCAGTAAACCAATTAAAAGGGTATAGGAGAGGGGCTTCCCTGGTGGCGCAGTGGTTGAGAGTCCACCTGCCAATGCAGGGGACACGGGTTCGTGCCCTGGTCCGTGAAGATCCCACGTGCCGCGGAGCGGCTGGGCCCGTGAGCCATGGCCGCTGAGCCTGCGCGTCCGGAGCCTGTGCTCCACAACGGGAGAGGCCACAACAGTGAGAGGCCCGCGTACCGCAAAAAAAAAAAAGGGGTGGGTATAGGAGAGAAAATTTAGGGAGCTATAAATCAAAGAATATATGTACAGAAATGTAACAGAGAACCTCAGGGACCACAACTACCATCATGGATTCCATAATGAATTGAAATATGTTTACTGGCAAATTAATCTCTTAACCTGCATTATATTTTCTTAAATATTTCTGAGAAATAGCTTTCTGTACAGTTTGGGGAAAAGGAATTTCCAGATGCATAGTCACTAACAATGTTGGATGTACTTTCCTCCCTATCTTGTCTTCTTGTTTCTATTTTTGTTTGTTTGTTTCTATTTTTAATGAAAGTACATGTACACATTCCAAAATATGTTTGAAATTTTCAAAGTATTAGATATTTTGTAACTTCTCATGATTTGTGAGCAATAGAATGGTCACTTGATGCTTGCTTGATAAAAGAATTGTCACTTTGTACTATGATCTAGGTCATTGGCCAGCAAATCAGGACCCACGGGCCTAATTCTAGCCTGTGCCCGCTTTTGTAATTAAAGTTTTATTGGGATACAGCCATGCTAATTTGTTTATGTATTATCTTTGGCTGCTTTTGTGCCACAGGGGCAGAGCTGAGTAATTGCGATGGAGACCACATGGCCCACAGGGCCTAAAATATTTACTATCTGGCCCTTTACTGAAATGAATTTTTAGAGAAGCTTCAGGGTTAAGTAAGGGAAAGAAGATTGAAGAACTATTCTGGGAAAAAATAAGGGTGTCTGGGTATCGTTTACCTAGGACAGACATAAAGGATGGAAAAGTCTTTGGGGTCAAGTTCTAGAGAGTTTTGAACCCAAGATTAAGGAACACAATTCTATTATTAAGGCAATGAACACACACAAAGTTTCTGAGAGGAAAAGTAACATAATCAAATGTGTGGCTATAAAAGCAGTAACTTCTGAAATACGGACAAGGAAGTAAAAAATACGCTTTACCATTATCTGGATGCGTCATTACGGAGCCAGCAGGAATTTTAAAGATATTTTTGAGATGGAATTGACAGAATATAATGGCTCATTGGTTGTGAGGGTAAGAAAGGTGATGCTGATTTTGATGTTTGAGATTGGCAATCCCTTTAAGTGGAACTAGGGGCTTTTGGATATGCTGTTGAGTTGAGATACTTGTGAGAATTCTACATGAAAGTGTCCATTAGGTAGTTGGAAGTAGGAATGCGGAGCTCAGCCAAAATAATAGCTCTCCTATTAGTACCTTGGTACCTCTGTCTTAGCCCTGCATTTTGCTAGCGATTGATGAAAGCCACAGTGATAAGTTTAGCGTTAATAACAAAATGAGAAAGTAATTTAAATGTGCAATACTGATTCAGATATGGCAACAGGTTGACCATTGGCAGGTTTGTTACAACTGCACTAAAATAGGGAGTGAAAGGGAACATTGCCTTACATGTAACATTTCAGCTCCTAATACTAGTTATTATTCATTGTTCTGTTTTGAAGGAGATAAGCTCTAAATTCTTCATGGATAACAAGGTAAAGGCAAGTCATACATATATTCCTTAGATAATATAAAAGCCATATATGTGCTTTATTCCAGATTCAATCAGAATTGCTGTCTTCCCTAGTAATGAACTGTAATTTTAAACTTTATCCTGTGGTTTGATTAAAGAGATATAAAGCTTCTATCCTCAGCTCATCAACTCTGTCTATTACTGATACTAAGAATTTCTGTATTATTTTTCTTGTAAAGACAATGAATTGTCCTTGACTGGTAGTTCTGTAAGGACCTTTTAGTCTAGTGATTTTTAGTAGCTAGCATAAATTCAGTGTCAAAAGTGCAAAGGATTTTAAGCTCCATGTAATGTTATTGTTAAAGTTTTAATTTGCATCAGTTTAATTCTCTTGTCAGTTGTCACACCCTGTTAAAGATGTGCTTCATCATATGCTGAAGGAGAAAATTAAGTCTGAGGTACAAAACGATGTGACTTCTTGGGAAAGGCTATCCATGGGTCCAAATTCACCCATTTTGAGCTCATTGAGCCTTCATTTTTCTCTCTCTTAGGAAGCCAGAATAACATTCCCTGGACATCAGAGATTTGTAAATGGTGTCAAAATTTTACAGTCCTCTTGAGAAAGCATAAATAACACTATTTTTATTTTTTATTTATTTTTATAAATTTATTTATTTATTTATGGCTGTGTTGGGTCTTCGTTGCTGTGCGCGGGCTTTCTCTAGTTGCGGTGAGTGGGGGCTACACTTCATTGCGGTGCGCAGGCTTCTCATTGTGGTGGCTTCTTTTGTTGTGGAGCACGGGCTCTAGGCACGCAGAGTTCAGTAGTTGTGGCACGTGGGCTCAGTAGTTGTGGCTCACGGGCTCTAGAGCGCAGGCTGAGTAGTTGTGGCGCACAGGCTTAGTTGCTCCGCGGCATGTGGGCCAGGGCTCGAACCCGTGTCCCCTGCATTGGCAGGCAGATTCTTAACCACTGCGCCACCAGGGAAGCCCTAAATAACACTATTTTTAATGATGAGATGTTTCTTTCTTTTCTTCTTGCTATTGTCCTTGTGGCGCAAGTTTCCATTATGTTCATTTGCATTAGCCTTTCCACCCTTACACAATAATCCCTTCAAACCTAAATCAGATAGGTCATGACACTCTTGAGATTCAATGGCTCTCACTTATCCCAGAGTCAGAGTACTTAAAAGGGCCTACAAGGCCCTACATGATCTAGATTTTCATTTCGTGTCTGACTCCATCATCTACTTTTCTCATCTTCTCTCATTCTAACATAGTTACACTGACTCAGTATCCTTTGAAAATACCTCTGAGCCTTTGCACTTGTTTCATCAAACTACCTAGAGCATTTTACCCCCAACTATTTATATTATTTACATGCATTGCTTCTCTTCCTTCCATACATTACTCAAATATCATCTTCTCCCTGACAGTTTTCTTGAACACACATAAAACAATTGCACCTCCCTCTCCTCGGCACTTCCTGTTTCTCTTTGTTTCCTTGTTTTCCTTTTAAGCCCTTATCACTGTCTTACATAGTGTGTATTTTACCTATGTGTCTTTATATTATCTGCCTCTTCCCAATTCGAATGCAAGCTCCATGAAGACAGAGAGTTTTGTCTATCTTAACTTTTTTTAAAATTAATTAATTAATTTATTTATTTTTGGCTGATTTGGGTCTTTGTTGCTGCGCGCAGGCTTTCTCTAGTTTCGGCGAGCGGGGGCTACTCTTCGTTGTGGTGTGCAGGCTTCTCATTGCGGTGGTTTCTCTTGTTGTAGAACACGGGCTCTAGGCGTGTGGGCTTCAGTAGTTGAGGCTCACGGGCTCTAGAGCACAGGCTCAGTAGTTGTGGCGCAGGGGCTTAGTTGCTCTGCAGCATGTGGGATCTTCCCGGACCAGGGCTCAAACCCATGTCCCCTGCATTGGCAGGAGGATTCTTAACCACTGCACCACCAGGGAAGCCCCTATTTTAACTTCTAAATCCATATGACAAAACAGGGCGTAATACAAAGTTAGATCTCAATAAATATTTGCCAAATGAATAAATTAATTTGAATCTGGTGTGTCTGTTTTAGTGTATACAACTTTTTCTTTCCTCTGCCCTTTCTCCCTCTTTTATCCCTTCCTTTCTTCCCAAGTGGGGCTATAGAACAATAGGACCTATCTTTTGCCAAGGTTATAAGTTTCCCAGAAACTCTCAGAGATAAACCAAATGGAAAGACAACTGTGTTGATTATGCTGGAGGGAATATGGGAATGCCTATCCTGGCCTTGCAGGTGTCTGATTTTAGAAAGATGGAGGCTATGGGTTTTCTTAAATTAAGGTATTGTCTTTCTTTGTGGGAAGGGTGCATAAAAAGCCAAGCTACTACTTGTATACAAGGGGAAGGGTCTCATGACCTATCCATGTCTTGACCATTTTCTTCCCAATGCCTTGCACAAAGCCTGAAACTTATCAGGTAGTACTCAGAAAAATTGGTAAAAGAAAGAAGGCTAAGACTACTCATTCTTTGTATTCCCACAGACCTACCCATCCCGTAGGCAAGAGGTCTTCCTCACCTGAAACAAGCAGAATAGGAGTGGTTGGTGGCCATGTTCAAAGTCCATCCTTGACATTTACTTCCACAATGCAAGTATTCAAGGTGTACAGCTTCCTGTGAGAACGTAAAATGGCAGCTCTCTGTGGAGGCCTACCGGGGTGCCAAAGGTAAGGAAGTAAAACAAGCTGTCTTTGAAGTTTTAACAATTCTTTGAATGTCAAGTATGGTGACCTCAGACGGTACGTAGAATGTAATGAGGTCTATCACCGTGGGAGCTAATTAGGTATGCCAGGCCGTGTAACTTGTATTTCATAAACCAGAAACTTTTAGTGGGCCTTTTTACTTCCTTTGGGTGTTCCTTCCTTCTTTTCCACTACAGGTTGTTGCCCAAATATCTCTGGCCATTGCTAATTATCTGTTTGCCTCAGGCAAGACAGGATCTGACTGTCAGTCCAAGAGGAGCCTTGGGCAAAATAATTCACAACTATATTTAGCAGAAATTATTCTATCAGTTATCGCTGCAATAACACTTTGCATCATCACAGTTGCCTTGGTGCTTTTAAGATTTTTCATTGCTTGCAGCTGTTTGATCCCATCCTTCCCTTTGGATGTTGAACTGTTACCCTCTGTGAGTCCCATGGGTCTGTAATTATTCTTAGCTAGCCCAGGGAATCAATACTCCAATATTTTCCAAGATTATGTAATTAAAAATGTATTAGTCTGAATTAGGGAACATCTCATCTGCCCTCAACTTTTAGAAACGTATTGAATGACTGCATAAATATTTTATCCTTATTCATTCCAAAAAGAAGTGTAGGCACCTGACAAGGTGAATGCAGTATGACAACATAATATATTGAAAATAAGTGATGGAGATTTGAGATGGTAGACTATGGAATGTATCTTTGTCTCACATCCCTCTAGATTTCTTTCTAAAAGAATAGGGGGAAAAGTTATAGAAAAGTAATAAACCTGTAAGAGTGAAGAAAATGGGAGAGGAGGTCATGAAAAAAATGAGAGATTTCAAAAAATGACTTCATGAAGGTACGCCAATGGGACAGACTTTAAAAGGGTACTTATACAAGTTACCTAAGAAGGAATATGAATAATCAGAATAGTATTAAGATTCCGGAGCCATACTACATGCATCCTAGATGATGATGGAGCAGTTCTTTCAAAATTATAGCCCATGTTCCTATACTGAGAAAAACATAAATCAAATGTGAAGAAAGGATAAAAGCATCCAAGGATTCATAAATTTTATTTCCTATACACCTTTTCTAAAATGTGTCTCGAGGATGTACTGTGCCAAAAAAGAAAAAAAAAATTTAAGGATAAACCAATAAGGAGGAATGTATGGGAACTGGGACACTCTGGCTCCAACTCAAGAGAGTGCCGAAGTGACATCTCAACATGACAGCAGTTTGGTAGGCATGCAGAACAGCTGATCCAGTTTGGATCTAGTAGATAGAGACTCTAGGAGGAAAGTTTCCAGGTAGTAGGATAGGGGGTGGAAGAAATTGATAGAATAGAATGTATGATTGAGCACTTGGAAAAAAAGAAGGGGATGGTAAAGCTAAATCATGCAAGAAATAAGGAAAGGCCATTTGAGACTCCAGGGGGTGGGGCATGGACAGAAAACTATATAAAAAGTCATGAATGATCTAACTATGAAACAAACTAAATTGTACTATGATGTCCAGGAGTTAGAAAAATATAAGAAGACAATATCTTTTTGCCCTTGAGCCATTCCTTAAGCCATGGCTTAAGGATCATAGCATTGAGCTCAGGATGGAGGAAATGCAATCTCAAAATAGAACTTGGCCTGTACTGAAGGTATTTAAGCTGTCCTAAAAATGAAAATGCTATTTATTGATTTTGAGGTTTTACAATCATCCTATTAAAAAACTGTTGAAATTTTGACATTAGTTGCAAAGAATTTAAATGTTAACAACTTGGTAATATAAAACTAAGTATGTAATTCGAATTAGCTAGGATGTGAGTGGAGGATCATGGGATACATGGAAGAAAGGGTCAGTATGTTCATATCCTCAAAGAGAAAGATCAATAGATACTGATGGACTTTAGCAGAATAGGGGATTGGATATTTTGTTTAATGTTACAAATGTAATTAATTAGAAAACTAAGCTTAATAAAAAATTTGGAGGAGGAAAGAGAAAGGGAAAAATTAGTAAACTAAATCCACATCTTACATAGGTAACAAAATATAAGTATATGTATACTATTTAGAGATATGGAGATTACCATCATAAATTCTGTGAGCAGAACCACTTAAAATAAGGTGTTTTGTGAAAATGGTAGTGTGGTAGAGAGGTAAGGAGTAAGGAACTATTGTTGCTGTACCTTTTCTGTTTCTTTGGTGTTTTACCACATACATATATATATATGTATATATATGTGTGTATATATATGTGTGTGTGTATATATATGTGTGTATATATATATCCTTTTTATTTATTTATTTTTAAATTTTATTGGAGTATAGTTGATTTACAATGTTGTGTTAGCTTCAGGCATACAGCACAGTGATTCAGTTATACATATGCATATATCCATTATTTTTCAGATTCTTTTCTCATATAGGTTATCACAGAATATTGAGTAGAGTTCCCTGTGCTATACAGTAGGTCCTTGTTGGTTATCTATTTTATGTATGGTAGTGTGTGTGTGTTCATCTCAAGTTCCTGATTTATCCCTCCCCACCACGTTTTCCCTTTGGTAACCGTAAGTTTGTTTTCAAAATCTGTGAGTCTGTTTCTCTTTTGTAAATAAGTTCATTTGTATCATTTTTTAAATTAGATTCCATATAGAAGTGATATCATGTGATATTTGTCTTTGTTGGACTGGCTTTGCTTAGCATGATTATCTCTAAGTCCATCCATGTTGCTGCAAATGGCATTATTTCGTTCTTTTTTATGGCATTGCTTCTAATGTTATGGCAGACTAAGTGTTCCGAGGGACTACAGAGTATTTAAATATGGGATAGAACACATAGTAGTGGACTTAAAGAAGGTAGAAGAGTATCCCAGGAAGCCCTCTAACCCAAAAAGAGGTTTGAAGTATGAGCTGGGAGTATGAAATGGAGGAAAGCTGGGAAAGAGAGAGGTCCTGAGTATGGATGACTGTAGAAGCACTTTCTGTATGGATACTATGAACTTTGGTCCAGAAGCAAGGTAGGGAAACTAAAGGTAGAATTGTACTAAACTGAAGCTTTAAAGCGGGGTAAAAGTGGATTCAGTTTGGTGGTAGCCATTTGCCATTAGCAACAAAAGCAAATCCTCTTTGGGGAAAATGTTCTTAATTGAGGCAGCACACTCACACAGTGGTATCAGGTGATGACCTCACAATCAAATAGCAGCAGAGAAAAGACAAGAAAAACTGCAATGAATAAAGGTTAGGAGAAACCACCACACATTAAGACTCCACACATTAAGACTGTGTATTACTGATATGCAGATTGCAAGGCACATAATATAGAACCATTATGTTTGAAATGATTTTTTTTTAAAAAGGAAATGTTTGCCAACAATAAGAGGCCATGAGGAATAGACTGGGAAATTTTGTAAATGAAATTAGAACTTGTAGAAATAAAAAATTATAACTAATAGAATAAAAAGTGAATATATTCATCAAGTAGAATTCTATTAAGCTATGAAAATGCATGAACTACAGCCACATCACCAATTTGCCTTTCTTCATGCTATTATTTCTTCTGAGATTCTGACCAGGATGTGAATTTTCCAAGAGTGATGGAAAACGTGAATCCACAGATACGGAAAACACAATGAATCTCAAGCACAATAAATAAAACGGACTCATGCCCAGGCTCATTATAGAGAACCTGCAGAATTTCAAAGACAAAAGTATATTAAAAAGTATCCTCCTAAAAGTAGGAAAGATTGCCCACAAAAGCAAGACAGTTAAATTGGTAGCAGACTACTAAATAGCAAAATCAAAACCAGAAAGAGTGCTTAGAGAAAATAAGTCACAACCTAGAATTGTGTACTCAGAAAACTATCTGGAAGGTGAAATGAAGATATTTGAAGATCAACATAAACTGTGATACCTTTACCACCAATGACTTTTCTAAAGGAACTTCTAAAGGATGTTCTTCAGGAAGAAGCAATATTATCACAGAAGGACAACCGGAGCAAATAAGAAGGTTAAAAACAAATATAAACCCAAGAATAATCAATATAAAATAATAACAATAATCATAGTATTACAATACTGGAAGAAAAAACAGCATTTAATTTTGGATGGTTATATTCAAAGTTAAAATATTCCAGGGTCTTGATGTTGTTTGTTCAGGTTATAACATGGTTTAATTTAGTTATTGTTTAGTTAAATACATATGATAAAATTTCAAGGGTGAACATAAAAGAATAGAAATATAATTAACAAAACAGTAAAGACAAAAAGCACAATGGAGAAAAAACCTCAACCCAAAATTGAAAGAGAAGACTAGAAAGAATTTTTAAAAGCATGATAAATAGAAATTTTAAAGTAAGATAATATAAATAAGTCTCAATGTATATTGAATAAATATAAATGAACTAAACTTACCAGTGAAAAACAGATTATCATATTGGGGTAAAAATAGAAAAAAAATAAGCTGGCTCTGTGATTTTCCTAATAGGCAAACCAAAAGCATGTGATGCAGAAGGTAGAAAACCAAAGTATGAGAGAGAAATAGACTAAGTAAATACTGACTAAAAGGAAAAGATTTCTGGGATCATTGTACTAATTTCTGACCCTGAAGACTTTAAGACCTAAAACACTATTAGAAATAAAGAAGGTCACTACATAAAGTTGAAAAAAGTTCAGTTCACCAGGAAGATAACCTAATTCTAAACTTGCATGAACCTGATATATATGTCAAAACTGGTAAGGCAAAAAGTCGACACAGTTACACGGGGAAATTGATACATTCATCATTAAGAAACTTAGTGGAAAATTTTCACACACCTTTCTTGACAAAGTCAAGATTTTTAAACATCAGATATATTGAAAGGAAACTGGAAACAACCCAAATATCCCTTTAATAGTAAAATAGAGAAAAAAGTGTGATAAGATCATAAAATAGAATACAATACAGCTATGACAGCTCTGAAAATAAATGAGCTATAGCTACATCAACAGTATGTACAAATCTCACAAACATAATGATGAGCAAAAGAAAACAAGCATAAAATATACTGCATGATTCCATTATATAAAGTACAAAGACTGTAGTACAAGAAGTCAGTTTTTAAATTTAATCAAGTATTCGTCAGTTTGGGGTGAGCTTTCTCTTCTAGATATCAAAATTTATTTAAAGCTCTTAAAATTAAGACAACGTGGTAATGGATTGAATTAAAATAAATTGACCAATAAATTAGAATAGATGTCCAGGAAATGTGCATGCATATACAAAACTTTGATTGTATGACACATGTGGTCTTGTTTATCACTGGGGCATAGAAGAGGACTCTTGGGTAAATGGTACTGGAAACAATTGTTTATCCATGTAGAAAATTTAAAGCAATTGGATATATCCTTAAATTGAACAATTTACAAAAATCAATTCTAGAAGCTTAGAGGACTCAAATGTGAAATGCAAAACTTTCAGAAGAAAATATAGGAGAATCTTTCTGACTTCTGTGTAGGAGAGGGTTTTTTTTGTTTTTAGTTTTTTGGGTTTTTTTGTGGTACGCGGGCCTCTCACTGTTGTGGCCTCTCCCGTTGCGGAGCACAGGCTCCGGATGCGCAGGCTCAGCGGCCATGGCTTACGGGCCTAGATGCTCTGCGGCATGTGGGATCTTCCCGGACCGGGGCATGAACCCGTGTCCCCTGCATCGGCAGGCAGACTCTCAACCACTGTGCCACCCGGGAAGCCCAGGAGAGGGTTTTTTTAAGGCACAAAAGATCTGAGCATAAAATCAGGTATGCATAAATTTAACTGCTTTATAGTTAAGTACCATTATTCATTAAAACATACGGAGAAAGAGAGGGAAATTGAAGCCACTAACTAGGTGAAGTTATTCATAAAGCATATAACTAACAAAGGATTAGTGTCCAGGTTATGTGAAAAATACAAGTGAATAAGAAAAAGACAACCCAAAAGGAAATTAGAATAAATACAGAAACCAAGCACTTCACCCAAAAAATGAAATATCTACAGCCAATGAACAGATGGAAAGATTACATTACATTTACTAATGTACATGCAAATTAAGAGTGAAATAATATAGCACTACACACCCACCAGAATGGCAAAATATTGAGAAACTTGACAGAGGATGTGTATCAATAGGAACACTGTTACGATCAACTAGTGGGAGAGTAAATTAGAGCAACTTTTGAAAACGAATTTCCTCTCTCTCTCAAAGCAGGACATTCACATATCCGATGACCAAACACTTCCATAACTAGGAATATGATTTAGAAAAACTCTTGCATGTTTTCACCAGGAGACCTGCATAGGAATTTTCATAGGTGTACTCTTTGTAGCAGTCCAAAACCAAAAACAATCCAAATGCCTGGAGATTGGAGGAATATATATAGATACACACAGGCTGTATACAATCTCAAATATTGGAATGGCCAAAAAGTTCATTCGGGTTTTTCCATAAGATGTTATGGAAAAACGCAAACGAACTTTTTGGCCAACCCAATATATATGCATTTTTTCACATGATGGAATATTATCCAGTAATGAAAAAGGAATGAGCACAGCTACATGCAGAAACAGGAGTTAATCTTAGAAACACAATGTTAGGTAAACAAAAACATCAAGTCCCAACAGATATATACACTATGATAGAAAAAACTTTAAAACAAGAAAAACTAAGAAATGTGTTGTTTAGGCATATACAGATATGTGATAAAAACTATTGCACCCAGACAAGGGAATGATAAATTTCAGGACAGTACTTACAGGGAGGTGAGACTGGGGATAAAGCACATAGATGCAGTGTATGGGTAATGATCTATTTCTTGAGTGTTAAATATATTATGCATTATGATTTGCGTATATGTTACATATATTCTCTTATATGAGCATTGCAAAGAGAACATGGGAAGATAGGATTCCAAGAAACAATTGCAGAAAACAAAGTAACAGGAAAATAAAGAAATCGAATTTAAAATAGAGGAAGTTAGAATCTCAAATACAAGAAGTTCTGTACAGTTGCTTGGAGAAGGCCATAAATTTAGGTGTAAGCTTCTTGGTAATTGAAGCAAAGAGGGAAAAATTGATTACATGGGTCGTGAGAGTCATGAAACCAAATTTATAGAGACAAACAACTATTCCTTGTATTGCATATTCTTTTTTTAAAATAAATTTATTTATTTTATTTTTTTCTTTAATTTTTTTTGACTGTGTTGGGCCTTCGTTGCTGCACGCAGGCTTTCTCTAGTTGCGGCGAGCGGGGGCTACTCTTCATTGCTGTGCACGGGCTTCTCATTGCGGTGCCTTCTCTTGTTGCGGAGCATGGGCTCCAGGTACGTGAGCTTCAGTAGTTGTGGCTCATGGGCTCTAGAGCGTAGGCTCAGTAGTTGGGTGCACTGGCTTAGTTGCTCCGCAGCATGTGGGATCTTCCGAGACCAGGAATCGAACCCGTGTCCCCTGCATTGGCAGGTGGATTCTTAACCACTGTGCCACCAGGGAAGCCCAGCATGTTTATTCTTGATACTAGAACTAAAGATTTACTTCACTTCAAAGACTAAACTATATGAAACTATTAAAACAAATACATCCCTAAAATCCCAACTCCCAGTACATATTTCCCTAATTTTCTACATAGTCGCAAACAGGCTTTAGGTAGTCTTAGACCGCAGAGCCCCAGAAGGAAGAATGCATTGGAGCTTTGGAGAAAGCAGAGCCTGCTTCTGGCTGCACTCTCAGGTTCCTCTGTAACTCCCAGTTAATATTCTAGAAATGCATATGCACCTGTAAGATGGCTTAGCTAGGTAACTAGTAATAGAATTGGTAGGCAACTACCCTGGGTTTGTTGACTCGCCGAGATAGCAAGAAGATGGGGGGATGTGGTTTTGTTTTATCCCTTTGTGTTTAGAAAGTATCACCAAAGACAAAATGTGACTTGGTATAATAAGAATTATTTTTCTGCAGTTGGCCATTGGAACATTTGTTTCAAAAGGAACTCATTATGAATAGTTTCCAATATCATTTCATTTTATACAATAGATAATGTGTGTATTTGATAATAATCAGTTACTGACTTTCATATTTATGAGGAATATATAAAGTATGAGATTTGAGAAAACTTCTAGGTCAACCACCCCCCAACACACACACACACACACACACACACTGTATATATTCTAAAGAGGAAAATCCTTTGCATGGCATAAATATACCCTTTACATTCTGACTCTGACTTATTTCTCTAACATCTCCTCATACAAGCCCCACCACGTGTTCGCTAAGATAATAATTACTTAGATAATAATACTCTCCCAGTAAAATTTCACTCCTCTATTGCTCGTGGAGTCTCTCCACCCCCTATTCTGTAATGCCGTATTCTGTAATGCCGTATTATCTCCATCTAGTAATCTCCTTGTCTACTTCAAAATTCAGCTCCAGTGTTGGCTTCCTCAACATCTTCACACCTGGGGAAATAATTGTTTTCTTATGGTCCCATAGCATCTTACACAGATCTCAGTTTTTTTCTATGTCTCTCTCCCTATGTCTTAGGTTGATTCTCTACTTCAGTCCATGAGATAATTGCCAGACATTGGCATGGCTACATTAATCCCCTCTAACAATGAATTGTTACTCATTAATTCTAATCACTTACATTTGTTTATTGCTTTACATTTTTTCAAGGTGCTTTGATTTCCATTGTCCGTTTGATCCTCATGATATTTTTGGAAGGACGTATTACTTCTATTTTGCAAATGAAGAACGAGGGACACAGAAATGAGTTGCCTAAGACTGCGTGTAGCAAGTTCACAATACCTGACAAAATTACGTATGCATTTACCCTTTGCCAGCAACTTCACTCCTAGAAATCTGTCTCAAGGCAGAAGTGGAAAAAATATGAAATGATGCATGTAAACAGCTATTAATTATAACACTATTTATAATAGCAGGAAGTTTGAAATAAGTCAGTGTTTATCAAGAGGGAACTGAATGAATAAACTATAGGACATCCACCCAAAGGAGTACTAAGCCACTGTATAAAGGAAAGAGAAAGATTTTGATATCCTATGGAGTGGTCTCTCCAGGATATACTGTTAAATGCAAGGGGAAGAACAGTCTATATGATATATTTCATTCATACAGGTGTGTTATTGTTTTGTGGGGTTTTTTGTTTTATAAATTTATTTATTTATTTGTTTTTATTTTTGGTTGTGTTGGGTCTTTGTTCTGTGCGCGGGCTTTCTCTAGTTGCAGCGAGTGGTGTGCGGGCTTCTCATTGTCGTGGCTTCTCTTGTTGCAGAGCACGGGCTCTAGAGTGCAGGCTCAGTAGTTGTGGCACACGGGCTTAGTTGCTGCGCGGCATGTGGGAATCTTCCTGGGCCAGGGATCGAACCCATGTCCCCTGCATTGGCAGGCAGATTCCCACCCACTGCACCACCAGGGAAGCCCTGTGTTATCGTTTTTGATTGTAGAATTTATTTTTATTGTAGTATAGTTGATTTACAATATTGTGTTAATTTATGCTGTATAGCAAAGTGACTCAGTTATACATATATACATTCTTTTTTATATTCATTTCTATTATGATTTATCCCAGGACATTTAATATAGTTCCCTGTGCTATTCAGTAGGACCTTTTGTCCATCCATTCTATATGTAATAGTTTACATCTACTAACCCCAAACTCCCAGTCCATCCCCCTCCTCTTTGACAACCACAAGTCTGTTCTCTCTGTCTGTGAGTCTGTTTCTGTTTCATAGATAGGTTCATTTGTGTCATATTTTAGATTTCACATATAAGTGATATCATATGGTATTTGTCTTCATCTTTCTGACTTACTTCACTTAGTATGATAATCTCTAGTTGCATCCATGTTTCTGCAAATGGCATTATTTTGTTCTTTTTATGGCTGAGTAGTATTGCAGTGTTATTTTTATTTTTTGAGAGAAACAATGGAAAGTAAACCAACTAATAAAAATGTTTAAGTATAGGAGACAAGGAAGGGTACAGATTGGAAGGGAAAAATATGGACTCTGTACTTCTCTGAAACTAACTTGTACTATAGTTTTGAACTGGTAAATATGTAAATTGTTTATATTATTTTAAAACAAAATTAAGCAAAAAATTAATCCTTACAAATTTAAAATATATTTAAAATGTTTTACATATCAAGCCACAGAATAAACACATAAGGAAGAATTATTTTAAGTGACTTTAAAACACAGTATTTTGATACTTTGTCCCTACTAGTATCTATTCAAAGGACAAAAAGAACCAGAAATAAATGTTAGACTGCATTCAAAAATCTTATTGTTAGAAATAATATGGGTATTGTTATTTTGAATCTATATGGGGGCCATTGTATAAATGTCCTTAGGAACCAAGATTTTGATCATAAGAAAAAAAAGATAACACTATAAAATCAAAGGAGTTAAATAAATACAACCCCTATAATCTTACATGTGAATTTGAAACATCACTATGAACTAAGGATTTAGTTTTCTTGTTCTAAAAGTTACAAATTTCCTACCTCAATTCTCTGAAGAGAAGCATAGAAGTAATGATTACCCCTAGCAGCTAAGTTGTCATCTTTAAATATAAGGTCCTGTTAAACAAACCAGAGTTCCTTAGAGAAATGGGTGATTTCAGGTGTGAGGCAGGAAATACACAAGATGAACTTTGAGGCATCTAGTGCCAGAAATCTAAAAGGCAGTGTCTGTTATGGTCCTGTTAAAGGAACACAGGGAAATCCAACCTTCAAAACTGGAATAATTTAAGTATCATAGGACTAATAAGTGCGACAGACACGTGAACATAAGACGATTAATAATAGTACTAAAATCAATCTGGCTCCTTTGGAGTTTACTAAAGAATCAGCTTATTTTTCTGTAAATTGGTAAATAATGTGAATGAATGCAGCATTTAACCTGCCATTTGTGTTTGAACTGTATTTTAGAGTAACTGAATAGCCTGTAAGGGAACATTGTTTTTTAGAACTACAACTAATAGATTCATAAGGGATGATAATATTAGAAAAACCACGATTGTGCAATTCCTAATAAAATGCTGTATCCAGGCAGCAGTCATCTAAGGCTGCTAAAACTGTTATGTGAAAGGTAGATGAGGAAATTTAAAATTAATGGATGAGGCTGAAAGCACCTAAACCCCCTGATCCATCTTAGCATGACTAAAAGTGGGGCAGCCGGTCTTCATGTGCCACCTGAAGGGATGCAATCGGAAGTAATACAGCACTCCTGAAATATCTTTGACCAAAAAGAAGGTGGAGGAAGGGGTCAAAATTTAATCATGCCTCTACATCTAACTTAAGAGTTTGCACGAAATACAAAGGATGGAGAAACATGTTAAATGATACCAGGATGATGCAATCAGCCAAATCCAGAACATAGTTAAATCTACAGGGAAAATGGCCCGCATTCGTTAGCAAGTTCATTTCATGAAAGTGAAAAAAGGAGTGCAGGAACTGTCATAAAACAAAAGAGGCTTAAGAGACAAAGACCAAATATAATGTGTGGACCATATTGAGATCCTCATGTGAACAAATGAACTGAAAAAGACAGGTTGGAGCCAATTATGGGAATTTGAATGTGGATCAAGTATTAGATGGCATCGTAATTACTGTTAATTTTAGTTGGGTTATAATTATACTGAGGATATGTTAAAAACATTCTTGCTAAAATGGATGAATTTTCCTGTATGTAAATTATATCTTAATAATTTTTAAAAACCTAATTTTAAAAAGTGTTGTCTATTAGGGAAACATACATCTGATGTTTTCAGCTTGCTTCACAGTATTCAAATAGAAGGGAAAATAGGGTGTATGTATGAGACAGGATTGGCAAATAGTTTCTAAATATTGAAGCTGGATCATGGTACGTTTGCATATGTTTTTAAATTGTCATAATAAAAAATAGTAGAAAAACAAGGAAAAACTAAGAAAAGAAGGCACATCTTATGAGTAGAATGCCAGCCCAGCACTTCTGAGCCTGGTGCTCTTTATAGTATTGGGTCGGCCAAAAAGTTCATTCGAATTTTTCTGTAAGAGGTTACAGAAAAACCCGAACGAACTTTTTGGCCACCCCAATAACTGTCTTTAAGAACTTGAACGAACAGCAGGCAGGCTTATCAAATGTATAATACAACATCCTGACTTGCAGGACCTCACAGATGGCTTGGGAAGATAAGAATCATTCTCATGCAAGGTACCATGCCAGGAACCCAGAGATTTAGATTTAGATCTGGTTCAGATGTAAGTTCTCTGGTTATCAGCACATGCCTAGGGACCCTGGGACTACAGGGTATGAAAGACTGTAGGTGGCAAGGACGTTTCCCACCCTGCTGAAATGCTGAGCAGTTTGGGTGAATAGAAAAATAGGCCCACGCTTTAGTATATAAAAGGAAACGACCCATTAGTTGCCCTAAGTCTGCATTAAACCCAATGGAGTCCCCACATTTATTGTGCTGCAAAT
The DNA here is from genome assembly GCF_003676395.1 of Aethalodelphis obliquidens. NCBI lineage: Eukaryota > Metazoa > Chordata > Mammalia > Artiodactyla > Delphinidae > Aethalodelphis > Aethalodelphis obliquidens. Next base: position 543,340 of record NW_020838043.1, read on the forward strand.
TTGACAGAAACAAATTGGGATTCTGCCAGCAACCTTCTTCTGGGTTGCAACTCTTCCCAGAGTCTCCGGCCTGCTGGCCTACTATACCAGATTTTGGATTCACCAAGGCTCCACAATCATAGAAAATAGAAAGCCTATCCTGGAGAACCTTCAAGATGGTGGAGGAGTAAGACGTGGAGATCACCTTCCTCCCCTCAAGTACATCAAAAATACATCTACCTGTGGAACAGCTCCTACAGAACACCTACGCTGGCAGAAGACCTCAGACCTCTCAAAAGGCCAGAAACTTCCCACGTACCTGAGTAGGGCAAAAGAAAGAAGAATAAACAGAGACAAAAGAATAGGGACGGGACCTGCACCAGTGGGAGGGAGCCGTGAAGGAGGAAAAGTTGCCACACACTAGGAAGCCCCTTCACTGGCGGAGATGGGGACTGGCGGGGGGGAAGCTTCGGAGACACGGAAGAGAGCACAGCAACAGGGGTGCAGAGGGCAAAGCGGGGAGATTCCCGCCCAGAGGATCGGTGCTGACCGGCACTCACCAGCCCAAGAGGCTTGTCTGCTCACCCGCCGGGGCGGGTGGGGCTAGGAGCTGAGGCTTGGGCTTCGGTCGGATCGCAGGGAGAGGACTGGGGTTGGCGGCGTGAACACAGCCTGCAGGGGGTTAGTGCACCACGGCTAGCCGGGAGGGAGTCCGGGGAAAAGTCTGGACCTGCCGAAGAGGCAGGAGACTTTTTCTTCCCTCTTTGTTTCCTGGTGCGCGAGGAGAGGGGATGAAGAGCGCTGGTTAAAGGAACTCCAGAGACGGGCGCAAGCCGCGGCTACCAGCGCGGACCCCAGAGACGGGCATGAGACGCTAAGGCCGCTGCTGCCGCCACCAAGAAGCCTGTGTGCGAGCACAGGTCACTCTCCACACCTCCCCTCCCGAAGACTGTGCAGGCCGCCACTGGCAGGGTCCCGGGATCCAGGGACAACTTCCCGAGGAGAACGCACGGTGTGCCTCAGGCTGGTCCAATGTCCCGCCGGCCTCTGCTGTCGCACACTCGCCCGGCATCTGTACCCCTCCCTCCCCCCGGCCTGAGTGAGCCAGAGCCCCCGAATCCACTGCTGCTTTAACCCCGTCCTGTCTGAGCGAAGAACAGACGCCATCAAGCGACCTGCACGAAGAGTTGGGGCCAAATCCAAAGCTGAGCCCCAGGAGCTGTGCGAACAAAGAAGAGAAAGGGAAATCCTTCCCAGCAGCCTCAGGAGCAGCGGATTAAATCTCCACAATCAACTTGATTTACCTGCATCTGTGGAATACCTGAATAGACAGCGAATCATCCCAAATTGAGGATGTGGACTTTGGGAGCAAGATATATTATTTTTTCCCCTTTTTCTCTTTTTGTGAGTGTGTATGTGTATGCTTCTGTGTGAGATTTTGTCTGTGTAGCTTTGCTTTCACCATTTGTCCTAGGGTTCTGTCCGTCCGTGGGGACTTTAACACCCCACTTTCACCAAGGGACAGATCATCCAAAATGAAAATAAATAAGGAAACACAGCTTTAAATGATACATTAAACAAGATGGACTTAATTGATATTTATGGGCCATTCCACCCAAAAACAAAAGAATACTCATTTTTCTCAAGTGCTCATGGAACATTCTCCAGGATACCTCTTATCTTGGGTCACAAATCAAGCCTCGGTAAATTTAAGAAAATTGAAATTGTATCAAGTATCTTTTCTGACCACAGTGCTATGAGACTAGATATCAATTACAGGAAAAGATCTGTAAAAAATACAAACACATGGAGGCTAAACAATACGCTACTTAATAACCAAGTGATCACTGAAGAAATCAAAGAGGAAATCAAAAAATACCTAGAAACAAATGACAATGGAGACACGACAACCCAAAACCTATGGGATGCAACAAAAGCAGTTCTAAGAGGGAAGTTTATAACAATACAATCCTACCTTAAGAAACAGGAAATATCTCAAATAAACAACTTAACCTTGCACCTAAAGAAATTAGAGAAAGAAGAACAAAAAACCCCTAAAGTTAGCAGAAGGAAAGAAATCATAAAGATCAGATCAGAAATAAAAAGAAATGAAGGAAACGATAGCAAGGATCAATAAAACTAAAAGCTGGTTCTTTGAGAAGGTAAGCAAAATTGATAAACCATTAGCCAGACTCATCAAGAAAAAAAGGGAGAAGACTCAAATCAATAGAATTAGAAATGAAAAAGGAGAACTAACAAGTGACACTGCAGAAATACAAAGGATCGTGAGAGATTACCTCAAGCAACTCTATGCCATTATGGACAACCTGAAAGAAATGGACAAATTCTTAGAAATGCACAACCTGCCAAGACTGAACCAGGAACAAGTAGAAAACGTGAACAGACCTATCACAAGCACTGAAATTGAAACTGTGATTAAAAATTTTCCAACAAACAAAAGCCCAGGACCAGATGGCTTCACAGGCGAATTCTATCAAATTGAACTACCATGCGAACCAGCAATCCCACTACTGGGCATATACCCCGAGAAAACCATAATTCAAAGAGAGTCATGTACCAAAATGTTCATTGCAGCTCTATTTACAATAGCCAGGACATGGAAGCAACCTAAGTGCCCATCATCGGATGAATGGAGAAAGAAGATGTGGCACCTATATACAAAGGAATATTACTCAGTCATAAAAAGGAACGAAATTGAGATATTTGTAGTGAGGTGGATGGACCTAGAGTCTCTCATACAGAGTGAAGTAAGTCAGAAAGAGAAAGACAAATACCGTATGCTAACACATATATTTGGAACCTAAGGGGAAAAAAAAAAGGTCATTAAGAACCTAGGGGTAAGACAGGAATAAAGACAGAGACCTACTAGAGAATGGACTTGAGGATATGGAGAGGAGGAAGGGTAAGCTGTGACAACGTGAGAGAGTGGCATGGACATATATCCACTACCAAACGTAAGGTAGATAGCTAGTGGGAAGCAGCCGCATAGCACAGGGAGATCAGCTCAGTGGTTTGTGACCACCTAGAGGCATGGGATAGGGAGGGTGGGAGGGAGGGAGACACAAGAGTGAGGAGATTTGGGAACATATGTATATGTATAACTGATTCACTTTGTTATAAAGCAGAAACTAACACACCATTGTAAAGCAATTATACTCCAATAAAGATGTTAAAAGAAAAAAAAAACAGTCACACAATCATAGTAGGGGACTTTAACAGCCCTACGTTCACCAATGCACACATCATCCAAAATGAAAATAAATAAGGAAACACAAGCTTTAAATGACACGTTAGACAAGATGGACTTAATTGTTATTTTTCCGACATTCCATCCAAAAAGAACAGAATACAGTTTCTTCTGAAGTGCTCATGGAACATTCTCCAGGATAGATCGTATTTTGGGTCACAAATCAAGCCTTGGTGAATTTAAGAAACTTGAAATCACATCAGATATCCTTTCCGACCTCAACACTATGAGACTAGATATGAATTACACGAAAAAAACTGGAAAAAACCCAAACACATGGACGCTAAACAATACACTACTAAATAAGCAGGAGATCACTGAGGAAATCAAGGAGGAAATCAAAAAATACCTAGAAACAAATGACAATGAAAGCGCCATGACCCAAAACCTATGGGATGCAGCAAAAGCAGTTCTAAGAGGGAAGTTGATAGCAATACTATCCTACCTCAAGAAACAAGAAAAATATCAAATAAACAACCTGGGCTTCACTGGTGGAGCAGTGGTTCAGAGTCTGCCTGCCAATGCAGGGGATACGGGTTCATGCCCCGGTCCGGGAGGATCCCACATGCCGTGGAGCGGCTAGGCCTGTGAACCACGGGCGCTGGGCCTGTTCGTCCGGAACCTGTGCTCCACGACGGGAGAGGTCACAACAGTGAGAGGCCCGCATACCACAAAAAAATAAATAAATAAATAAAATTTAAAAATAACCAAACCTTACACCTAAAGCAATTAGAGAAAGAAGAACAAAAAAACCCAAAGTTAGCAGAAGGAAAGAAATCATAAAGATCAGAGCAGAAATAAATGAAAAAGAAATGAAGGAAACAGTAGCAAAGATCAATAAAACTAAAAGCTGGTTCTTCGAGAAGATAAACAAAATTGATAAACCATTAGGCAGACTCATGAAGAAAAAAAGGGAGAAGACTCAAATCAACAGAATGAGAAATAAAAAAGAAGTAACAAGTGACACTGCAGAAATTCAAAAGATCATGAGAGATTACTACAAGCAACTACGTGCCAATAAAATGGACAACATGGAATAAATGGCCACATTCTTAGAAAAGCACAACCTCCAAACAGACCAATCACAATAACTGAAATTGAAATTGTGATTAAAAACCTTCCAACAAATGAAAGCCCAGGACCACATGGCTTCACAGGCGAATTCTATCAGACATTTAGAGAAGAGCTAACACCTGTCCTTCTCAAACTCTACCAAAATATAGCAGAGAGAGGAACACTCCCAAACTCATTCTATGATGCCACCATCAACCTGATACCAAAACCAGACAAAGAGGTCACAAAAAAGAAAACTACAGGCCAGTATCAGTGATGTACATAGATGCCAAAATACTCAGCAAAATACTAGCAAACAGAGTCCAACAGAACATTAAAAGGATCATACACCATGATCTAGTGGGATTTATCCCAGGGTTTCAGGGTTTCTTCAATATGTGCAAATCAATCAGTGTGATACACCATATTAACAAATTGAAGGATAAAAATCATATCATAATTTGAACAGATGCAGAAAACCTTTCCACAAAATTCAACACCCATTTATGATCAAAGCTCTCCATAAAGTAGGCTTACAGGGAAACTACCTCAACAAAATAAAGGCCATATATGACAAACCCACAGCCAACATCATTCTCAATGGTCAAAAACTGAAACCGTTTCCTCTAAGATCAGGAACAAGACAATGTTGACCACTCTCACCACTTTTATTCAACATAGTTCTGGAGGTTTTAGCCACGGCAATCAGAGGAAGAAAAGGAAATAAAAGGAATCCAAATCAGAAAAGAAGAAGTAAAACTCTTACTGTTTGCAGTTCACATGATACTATACATAGAGAATCCTAAAGATGCTACACGAAAACTACTAGAGCTAATCAATGAATTTGGTAAAGTAGCAGGTTACAAATTTAATGCACATAAATCTCTTGCATTCCTATACACTAACGATGAAAAATCTGAAAGAGAAGTTAAGGAAACACTCCCATTTACCATTGCAACAAAAAGAATAAAATACCTAGGGATTAACCTACCTAAGGAGGCAAAAGAACTACATGCGGAAAACTGTAAGACACTGGTGAAAGAAATTAAAGATGATACAAACAGATGGAGAGATATACCATGTTCTCAGATTGGAAGAAAAAATGACTGTACACCCAAAGCAATCTACAGATTCAGTGCAATCCCTATCAAACTACCAATGGCATTTTTCACAAAACTGGAACAAAAAATTTCACAATCTGTATGGAAACACAAAAGACCGTGAATAGCCAAAGCAATCTTGAGAAAGCAAAATGGAGCTGGAGGAATCAGGCTCCCTGACTTCAGCCTATACTACAAAGCTAGTGTAATGTAGACAGTATGGTACTGGCAGAAGAACAGAAATATAGATCAATGGAACAGGATAGAAAGCCCAGAGATAAACCCATGCACAGATGGTCACCTTATCTTTGATAAAGGAGGCAAGAATATACAATGGAGAAAAGGCAGCCTCTTCATTAAGTGGTACTGGGAAAACTGGACAGCTACATGTAAAAGAATGAAATTAGAACACTTCCTAACACCATACACAAAAATAAACTCAAAATGGCTTAAAGACCTAAATGTAAGACCAGACACTGTAAAACTCTTAGAGGAAAACATAGGCAGAACACTCCATGACATAAATCACAGCAAGATCTTTTTTGATCCACCTCCTAGAGTAATGGAAATAAAAACAAAAATAAACTAACGGGACCTAATGAAACTTAAAAGCTTTTGCACAGCAAAGGAAACCATAAACAAGACCAAAAGACAACCCTCAGAATGGGAGAAAATACTTGCAAATGAAGCAACTGGCAAAGGATTAATCTGCAAAATATACAAGCAGCTCATGCAGCTCAATAACAAAAAAACAAACAACCCAATCCAAAAATGGGCAGGAGACCTAAATAGACATTTCTCCAAAGGATATACAGATTGCCAACAAACACATGAACTGATGTTCAACATCACTAATCATTAGAGAAATGCAAATCAAAACTACAATGAGGTATCATCTCACACCAGTCAGAATGGTCATCATCAAAAAATCTACAAGCAATAAGTGCTGGAGAAGGTGTGGAGAAAAGGGAACCCTCTTGCACTGTTGGTGGGAATGTAAATTGATACAGCCACTATGGAGAACAGTATGGAGGTTCCTTATAAAACTAAAAATAGAACTACCATATGACCCAGCAATCCCACTACTGGGCGTATACCCTGAGAAAACCATAATTCAAAAAGAGTCATGTACCACAGTGTTCACTGCAGCACTATTTACAATAGCCAGGACATGGAAGCAACCCTAGTGTCCATCAACAGATGCATGGATAAAGAAGAAGTGGCACATATGTACAATGGAATATTCCTCAGCCATAACAAGAAATGAAATTGAGTTATTTGTAGTGAGGTGGATGGACCTAGAGTCTGTCATACAGAGTGAAGTCAGAAAGAGAAAAACAAATACTGTATGCTAACCCATATATATGGAATCTAAAAAAAAAAATGGTTCTGAAGAACCTAGGGGCAGGACAGGAATAAAGACCGATGTAGAACATGGACTTGAGTACATGAGGTGGGGGAAGGGTAAGCTGGGACGAAGTGAGAGAGTGGCATGGACTTATATATACTACCAAATGTAAAGTAGATAGCTTGTGGGAAGCAGCTGCGTAGCACAGGGAGATCAGCTTGGTGCTTTGTGACCACCTAGAAGGGTGGGATAGGGAGGGTGGGAGGGAGGCGCAAGAGGGAGGGGATATGGGGATATATGTATACATATAGCTGATTCTGTTTGTTATACAGCAGAAACTAGCACAACATTGTAAAGCAATTATACTCCAATATAGATATTATAAAATAAAAAATGTCTAAACATTTGAGAGAAACATTTACTTTGCCTTTTCTGTGCTGAGAGCTGACCTGCTTCTGTTAGTCTCCCTCCTCCATAGGGACAGTCAGCAGAAATTTTACAACGTAAGGGATACCTTGTTTTATCAACAGCCTGAGGGGCTGAGTATGGATAGTACTCCAGTGTATGTCTTGGAACTGTTGGTTTGCCTTGGGGTGCTGGTGAAACTGATGGTGATGCGATATGTATGTGTTTGTGTGTTTTCTGCTCTTCTGGAATAAAAAATGAGTAGACATGATGTTTTATCATGTCTGGGAGAGAATAGGAGCAGTAGTGGTGCTGATGGTGAAAATATCAGCAGTGGCATTGGGAAGGAGAAGGCAGAAAACTTCGAGAAGTTTCAGAGTTAGCTGGACATAGGGGAAGGGGACGAGAAGAAGCTTGGCCCCTTCAGTGGATTGTAGTAGACACCTTTCCTAAAGGAATCAAACTAGATAGGTGATCTACTGACGCAGTACGAGAATATGAAAATAAATTACCACACTGAGAAAAAAAAGTCAACCAAACCCTGATGAGGGACTCTGGCTAGGTGGGCATAGAGACACTCAAAGTGAGTCACTCTTCTTAGTGGCATAGGGAAACCAGTGGGAAGAGAGCAGAAAGAGGTTGGAAGAACTTGATTCTTTGCCCGTGAAGGACTTTTATATGGGGTGATGAGAGCTAAGCTCTGAGAAGCAGCTGTGTTCCTGGAATAGGGACCTATTTAGATATTAAATTAACAGAAGGGAAGGAGGACCAGTCTTTCCATAGTCATATCTCCAAGATTTCATTTTATTGCATTGATATGTTTTACATTTTAAGTATAAAAATGACATCAGAGAAGGTTTTTTTAATTTATTTATTTTTAATTTTTTTATTTTTGGCTGCGTTGGGTCTTTGTTGCTGTGTGCGGGCTTTCTCTAGTTGCGGCGAGTGGGAGCTACTCTTCGTTGAGGTGCATGGACTTCTCATTGCATTGGCTTCTCTTGTTGTGGAGCACGGGCTCTAGGCGCGCGGACTTCAGTAGTTGTAGCATGCGGGCTCAGTAGTTGTGGTACGCGAGCTCTAGAGCGCAGCCTCAGTAGTTGTGGTGCACAGGCTTAGTTTCTCTGCGGCATGTGGGATCTTCCTGGGCCAGGGCTCGAACCTGTGTCCCCTGCATTGGCATGTGGATTCTTAACCACTGTGCCACCAGGGAAGCCCCATCAGAGAAGTTTAAAGCAACAAGAAATCACTTATTTGGGGAAAGAACAGAAAGGATTCATGGCTCACAAAGAATTAAAATTGAAACTCAAAGCATAGTATGGTGGTGTGATAGCTGGAACCAAGAGAATGGATAGTTTCTGTGAAACAGAGAGTGTATAAAAAGGCTGTGGGTAGAGGGTTGTATTTTGATGAATGTCCATTGAGGACAAGAAGGTGAATAGGAGAGTAAGAGTGAGAGAGAGAAGGAGTGGTATAGGTCATCATATAGCATCATGGAAGCCAAAAATTGAAGAGATCCATGGATGGTTGGTAAATGATGCCTTATGCCACAAAAAGGTTAAGAGCAGTGAGGAGGGAGGGCTTCTCAGTGACTGGCCAGCCTTTGACTTTGGAGGTGCATGCCCATGGTTCTTTCATTTGGTCAATTCTTGTTATTGTTCTGGCATCTCCGGCAGTGTTGGTTAATTGTCATTGGAAGACAAAAGCTAGAGTACTTACAAGTGGAGAGGGATAAAATGTTGAGTTGGATTTCCATTTAGGTCTAGGAACAGAAACGTGAGCCTAAAGTGTGAGGCACCCTCAGAGAGCATGAGAGACTGACCACTGGACGAAAAGTGGCTCCTGGAACAAGAATTAAACAGATAATGTGTATGTGTTCTCTTTTGCATCTCCTAAGTGCTCAGAATGGCACTTTAGTTTTAATCCACCAGAATAATTTAAAAACTACTAGAACTTGTGTGCTGTATATGGACTGCCAGGTAAAATTTCCTGGTTAAAGAAAATGTTCTTCCTCTGCAGTTATCCTTCTTCTTACAGAGCCTGCCTGCAACGCAAAGACTGCAGAGAGCCAGGCTCTATGTCAGGCTCTAAAGGAGCACGTTGTTAACAGCAGAATGCCTCTGTGTGACAGAGTGAGGGAGGGATGCAGACTAAAAGGGTAGCTGGAGAATGTGCCAGATCTCTGGAGTTTTTCCATGATGCAATCATCCCCAGGCTGTGATCACCCTCACTGACCCCCACATCCCACTGTTTCTTCTCACTCACGCCACTTTTCGTCAGCACCTTCCTATTTAGCAGAGATCCCCATTTCTGATACTTTGTAGGGGCTAATTATCTTCCATTTATCTGCGCAGCCCTGCATTTGCCATCTATTAGTCCAGAAACATAAATGCTGTAAATCCTTTTATATCTGGCTGCACCACCTAATTATTCCTCATTTGTTTTTATTCTCTCTCAATTTACCATCATCTGCAAAGTTGGAAATCATGTTTTCATATAATAATTAGGGCTCTAAGAACCTCAGAGAAACTGCCTGGCAAATACGCATGCCTTTGCTTTTCATTTTAATGGTGAATTTAAAAGTGAGAAAATAAATTAGGGCTGAAGGAAATAATAGACTGAAGTGAAAGTTTCTGGAATACAGATGAGGAAATGTGGTAGAATAACATGGGGAGGGAAACTTCCAGCATTAGGGTGCGAAAGCCAGCCCGCACAGTAAAACCATCAAGTAGATGAACAGTATTGCTTCTTTCCTTTGCTGATGAAAATCACCTTTAGTTGTTTCAGTCTGTGCTTTGGGGTATGCCAAGGGATGCACAGTTTTGTTAATTGGATAAACACCTTTCCTTAAGTCTGCAAAAGATTTACTCTTTTATAGGATAGCAATCTGGATTAAATTTAATGAAGGTATGTGATTTGAACTGACATGGCCACTAGTGAGAGAGAACAGAAAGAATCCATAGATGATCTAAAGGTCCGGGGGAAGAAGGAATGGGAACACAGCAACCTGGTGAGGAAGTTCTTGAAATTATTACTGTCAGTCCTACAAACTGTCACCTCCTTAGAGCAGCCTCCCCCATGAATCACTTACCTCTTCATCTTCAGAACTTTCTTCAAGGTTCATTTCTAGGATTTTCTGAAGTAGCTTCACCTGGCTCTAGGTCATCTAGAAATTTTTCCCTATGTGCATGTTCCCTTCTTTATCCTTTAAAAATTTCATCTGCATCCTTGTACTATTAGATTTGAATTTGTACCTTTGTAGCATTTTTGTATGTATTATTTATGCAAGCATGAGTATGTGTATTTGTCCTACCTACTACATTAGTTAGAAGTCTCAAGGGCAGGGATGATGTATCAGTCACGACAAACAAGTTATGGTTTAGTAACAAACATCCACCGAATAGCAACAGCTTAAAGGAGTGATGTTTATTTATCACTCATATTTCATGTCTATTGCAGGTCAGCACAGGGGGTGGGTTGGTAGGTAAGCGGGGCTCTGCTTATCTTTTCTCACTGATCCAGGTTGATGGAGGTTTCCAGATACTTGCTTCTGTAATTCCAGAGGGAGGGAAAAAATTAACTGGAGATCCATGTTCTGGCTTTTAAAGTTTCTTTATAAGAGATACATGTCACTTCTGACATTACACTGGCCAAAGAAATTCACACAGCCATGCCTGAGTTCAACAGGGTGGGAATGTGTAATTGTCCTATTTAGGGGTTCGGATTATTTGTGAACAGTAATACAGTGTATTCCAAATGGTGCTTTTTGTCTTTATTATATCTTTTCATAGAACTACTAAGAGTAGTTCTTTGCATACGATGACCACCAGCATGTTAGAAAATACAGCTAATTGGCTAAAGGAATAATTTGGATGTTTTTTCTTTAAGGCATTACTACCTACTTGACCCAGAAGTCTGCCTTCCAATTCTTTCTGCCCACTAACATCACTCTATGAGATTGTCCTAAACTAAATTACATTTCTGTGCAACTGGTAATAGACATAGAGAAGCAAAGTAAAAAGTCTAAGTGTACATTTGACCAGAAGTGATGATGATTCAATGAACTTTGAAATCATTCTTCCCTCTTTTTGAAGAATCAAACAAAGTAATTTTAATAAATTCAGACCATTGAATAAGTTGACCTTTGAACATTAATATAGTTATCATCTCCTTTAAATTTTTATTTTATATTGGAGTATAGTTGACTTACAGTGTTACATTAGTTTCAGACGTACAGCAAAGTGATTCAGTTATACATGTACATGTATCTATTCTTTTTCAAATTCTTTTCCCATTTAGGTTATTACAGAATATTGAGCAGAGTTCCCTGTGCTGTACAGTAGGTCCTTGTTGGTTATTATAAATATAGTAGTGTGTATATGTCAATCCCAACCTCCTAATTTATCCCTCCCCACCTTTCTCCTTTGGAAACCATAAGTTTGTTTTCTATGTCTGCGAGTCTGTTTCTGTTTTGTAAATAAGTTCATTTGCATTATTTTTTTTTAGATTCTGCATATAAGCGATATCATGTGATATTTGTCTTTCTCTGTCTGACTTAAAATAGTGATTATCTTGATTCTATATTTTGAAACTATCAAATGTTTAGATTTTCTTACCTGTAACTCTGTATCCCTGAATGTTTTGTGCCTTGCTCTAGAAGGCTGAGAAATTGAATTCAGCAGGCTCGCCAACATCCTACCAGAGCTGCTGTCATCAGGAATTATTTTCACCAAGGGAGAGCTTGTTAGGGGAGGGAAAAGGAATAATAGTAAGAATTTAGTGGAATATCTTAGAAAGCCACAGACCAGGTAGAGTACTGAAGACAGTCTGAGGGGCAACATGAACAGGCCAGACCTGTTTTATTTTGTTTTATTTGGAAATGACTTTAATCAAAATTGGAAAGAATGGGAGATGGAGAGATTAAAAAGAGAGGAGTAGAACATCCTATGATTTTAGTTTGGCTTGTTTTAGGATTACTGTCCATTCTTTGACAGTGCTCCATTACTTAATCCTCTGCGCATTAAGAGCTCAATTTCAGAATCAAATGCACTTTGTTGGCTTAAAATGTTTAAAAACTCTTGCAAGGAAAGCATGGAAATCTTATTTTGGAAGTGTCAAAACCATTCAAAATACTAAGCCCTCCAGCAAAAATGTCAAAAAAGGCCTCTCATTTACCCCTTGTGCCCTACAAAATTTCCACCTCCAGCCTTGTCCTAGCCCCACTACCTCAGTGTCCTCAGAGGGGGCTTGAAAACACAAACCGCTTCTGAGAGTTCAGCTTCTGCCTTCATAACCAAGGGCACCTGCGAGGCTTGCATCAGCCAGTACAAGCTCTGGGCACCATGCAGGCCCATGTGTCAGAACTGACATCTCCTGCGGTTTCTGCAGCCTTGGCTCTCAGCTGCCCATGATCACAAACTGTGGGACTGGCCATCCGAGATTAGCACTGCTGAGCTGGCTGCTGCCTCCTGGCTTTTGGAGGGAAGGCGTGAGAAACACAGCTTGGTTTAAAAGTCCTTGCCATTAGGTGAAAAGCAAATGGATGCTTTCTGGAGAGATGCCAGAGCTTTCATGATTAAAACCAAGAATACACCAGCAATCCCACTACTGGGCATATACCCTGAGAAAACCATAATTCAAAAAGAGTCATGTACCCCAATGTTCTTTGCAGCTCTATTTACAATAGCCCGGAGATGGAGACAACCTAAGTGTCCATCAACAGATGAATGGATAAAGAAGATGTGGCACATATATACAATGGAATATTACTCAGCCATAAAAAGAAACGAAAATGAGTTATTTGTAGTGAGGTGGATGGACCTAGAGACTGTCACACAGAGTGAAGTAAGTCAGAAAGAGAAAAACAAATACCATATGCTAACACATATATATGGAATCTAAAGAAAAAAAAAAGTCGGAAGATCCTAGGGACAGAACGGGAATAAAGACGCAGACCTACTAGAGAATGGACTTGAGAACACAGGGAGGGGGAAGGATAAGCTGTGACAAAGTGAGAGAGTGGCATGGACATATATCCACTACCAAACGTAAGATAGATAGCTAGTGGGAAGCAGCCGCATAGCACAGGGAGATCAGCTTGGTGCTTTGTGACCACCTAGAGGGGTGGGATAGGGAGGGTGGGAGGGAGATGCAAGAGGGAGGGGATATGGGGATATATGTATATGTATAGCTGATTCACTTTGTTATAAAGCAGAAATTAACACACCATTGTAAAGCAATTATACTCCAATAAAGATGTTAAAAAAAAACCAGGAATACACACACATACAGACACACACACACACACACACACTTATTTTACTATTCCCACACCCCCCCATTTGTGTTTAATCATATTATGTTTTAGGCATTTTACTTACTGATACGTGTGAGGTTATTGAAGACTTGAAAATAAGATCTAAACTTTTCAAAAATATTTTCTTTAGAAAGAACTTAGTAGTGATGTTCTAGAAGGTTAATCTAACTTCCAGAAATAGTCAAATACTTGACCAGGTATATAGAATCACAGAGCTTTAAAGCTGAAAGCAACCTTGGCAGTCGTGTGGTCTGACCCACCCATTTTACGGATAGAAAACCAAGACCCAAGGGGTGAGATGACTTGCTACAGTTCACACGAATTGGGAGTAGGAGGGTCAGTAGAGGAACTTAGAACCCCTGACTTCTTGTCCTTGCTCTTTTCACAACACTAAATATACCTACAAATATCTATTTACTTTGGAAATATCCTCGGATTCTCTGAAAAGCCATTCTTCTTTTAGGCTAATATTAAGAATTTTAGAAACAGAGAAGTTCGTAAGGACCATTGTGCCAACTTCAGTGTGTATTATTTTTTTTTTTTTTTTTTTTTTGCGGTACGCGGGCCTCTCACTGTTGTGGCCTCTCCCGTTGCGGAGCACAGGCTCCGGGCACACAGACTCAGCGGCCATGGCTCACGGGCCCAGCTGCTCCGCGGCATGTGGGATCTTCCCGGACCGGGGCACGAACCCACATCCCCTGCATCGGCAGGCGGACTCTCAACCACTGCGCCACCAGGGAAGCCCTCAGTGTGTATTCTTGAAGTTTACAACAGCATCAAGAAGTGAATAAGAAACATGTTGATTCATCATAAAAAAAATAATGCCGCAGATATTTTTCTACAGTTTTATTGATATGTATTTCCTATACCATACCCTTCACCCATTTAAAGTGTACAATTAGGTGGGTTTTGGTATATTCACAGAGTTGTGCAATCATCACCACAATTGAATTTAAAAATTTTCATCACCCCCAAAGAAACCCCACACCCATGAGGAGCTATTCCCTAATCTATACTTCTCCAGCCCCTGGCAACGACTAATCTATTTTCTGTTTCTATGCATTTGCCTGTTCTGCCACAGATAATTGAATGATGTGTGTGTGTGTGTGTGTGTTTGTTTACAAAGACACTTCCCTCCAGGCCTTGAGCTAGAGCTGCTGTAGAACAAAAAGAGACTTTATCAAGGCCAATGTCATCCTAAACAGGCAGCACCAGTGCCTGCCGACAGAGGGGAAGCCCAAAGCCTCAAGGACAGTTAAGCTGAAGGACTAAGTGCATGCAGAACCAACGTTGTAACTGTAAGAGCTGGGAGACAAGACAGGCTGAACACAAGAGACATTTATGTCAAATAAGAAGTGGATCCCAATATCTACTGGGCCACCTGCAGGGGCCGGGGACCTAAAGGAGTATCAAATAAGAGAAAAAGATAAAGGGTGATTGCACTGAGATCTAGAAAAACACGATCAAAGAAATATTATTAAACAGTTTCTTATATCCTCCTTCCCTTGTAGCATACCTTCCAGACTTATTTTATTTAAAAATAATATTCATCATTACAAAAGCAGTATATGTGCACTATAGAAAATTAGAGAATACAGATAAGCAAAAATAAGAAAACAAAGATATTTTATTTCTATAACCTAGGTTATCACTATTAACCTTTTATTGCATCTCTTTTCCATAATAGGTTCTACCTATATCTAGTTATATCTATAGCTACTCTTTACCACAATTAGATCACAGTGGACATGTGTGGCATCTTGCTTTTTTCTTTTAATGATCTCTGCCTGGACATGTCAATAAGTTGCTCTCCTATTATTAAATCAGACCTTGACGCCCACACCCCCATGGAAGGAAAGTACCCAGATAAACAGCATTGTTGAAAAAAAATAGTATTCAAGCCATCAACACTGGGAGTGAATTTTTGAAACACTTTAAAAATACTGTCGTGTTTACCACCATGAAACAATAAGCATATTAAGGATAATATACATCCAATCCCATGCTTGGGAGACTATGACTCTGGCTGGATCTCTCCCTTGCTTCAGGCTGAGGGGTGGGCTAAGGCAATCCTTTTGACATTTAACCTACAAAATCATTCACCATTTTATTCCCTAAAGTAGTTTGCTTCATATTTTAAGTGGTCACAGGAGCAAAAATTTATTTGTCATTTTTTTCTCAGAAATACAACTGTTAAATAAACTGAAGCATGCCGTAGAAGCTATAGATTTTATGGAAAAAAATGGGGTCATTTTAGGAAATAAAAGGAACATAGTAAGGGTATATTAGGTCGTGGCATTGATCTCTCTTACCTGTGTAAACTTGATAAATGACATTTTTTTGAGCCTCATTTTCCTCATCTGTATAAGGAAAATGTAAGGAATTAAGGAAATGTAAGGAAATGTAAGAAAAATAAGGAATACACAGATGCATACCTCAGCCTTGTTGTGAGGAGTAAATGAGAAACTTCTGGAAAGAAAATGACAGTGACTTGACACTGATAAATAATAATGGTACCTCACACTTCCATAATGCTTAATGTGTACCAGGCACTCTTCTAAACATTTGATATACATTGACTCATTTAATACAACAGCCCTATAAGGCAGATATTATTATCACTGTACCACTTTACAGATAAGTAAACTGAGACCAAGAGAAGTCATATACCCAATGTGACACAGCTGGTATATGGTGGAGCCGAGATTTGAACCCAGGAGACATGGCTTCAGAATCAGTGCTCTTAATCCTTCCACTCCTTGTTGTAGTAGCTCTGGTTTACCTTTTTCTTTTCTTTATTTCTGTCATTTTTCTCCTGTCAGGCTATAGTCATTTCTTTACCTGTTCAACAATTATTTATGGGACGTTTGCACTCTACCTGTGTGAGGTTATGTGAGGTCCCTGCCCTCATAAAAGTTACCCTGTCATTGATCTAATAAATATTTTCCTTTGATGACCTAAATTGGGTACTTTGATGTGAAGATATCATCATGGATGTGAGGGCATACAACCTGTATGGTCACACAAAGTCCCATACTCAGAAATCTCCCACCCTTGGTTTATGCCTTGCTGTCATTGTTTTGAAATATTTAAGAATTTTATCCTCAACCTTGTGTTTTGTAAATGAACCCCAAGAATACGTTTGTCTACTATGTCTTGCTCCCCTATTCACATATTTCCTTCAAGATGCCCCATGGACACAGAATTCCAGTGGACCTATGATGCATGGAGTTCAGTGAAACTCAAAACAAGCATAAGTGTGTTACATTTATGACTGAATAAGCAGAGGAGTAGGGGCTGCTGACAGCCTGGAGAGAGAACACTTCCTGTTCCAACAGAAACTTGCTTCTGACACACAGAAAGAAGATAAATTGTTACTTCTCCTTTTTCATTTCTAATTCTATTGATTTGAGTCTTCTCCCTTTTTTCCTTGATGAGTCTGGCTAATGATTTATCAATTTTGTTTATCTTCTCAAAGAACCAGCTTTTAGTTTTATTGATCTTTGCTATTGTTTCCTTCATTTCTTTTTCATTTCTTTCTGATCTGATCGTTATGATTTCTTTCCTTCTGCTAACTTTAGGGGTTTTTTTGTTCTTCTTTCTCTAATTGCTTTAGGTGTAAGGTTAGGTATAGAGCTACCATACGACCCAGCAATCCCACTACTGGGCATATACCCTGAGAAAACCATAATTGCAAAAGAGTCACGTACCCCAATGTTCATGGCAGCTCTGTTTACAATAGCCAGGACATGGAAGCAACCTAAGTGTCCATCAACAGATGAATGGATAAAGAAGATGTGGCACATATATACAATGGAATATTACTCAGCCATAAAAAGAAACGAAACTGAGGTATTTGTAGTGAGGTGGATGGACCTAGAGACTGTCATACAGAGTGAAGTAAGTCAGAAAGAGAAAGACAAATACCGTATGCTAACACATATATATGGAATTTAAGAAAAATGGTTCTAAAGAACCTAGGGTCAGGACAGGAATAAAGACGCAGACGTAGAGAATGGACTTGAGTACATGGGGAGGGGGAAGGGTAAGCGGTGACAAAGCGAGAGAGTGACATGGAGATATATACACTACCAAACGTAAAATAGCTAGCTAGTGGGAAGCAGCTGCATAGCACAGGGAGATCAGCTCGGGGCTTTGTGACCACCTAGAGGGGTGGGATAGGGAGGGTGGGAGGGAGACGCAATAGGGAGGAGATGTGGGGATATATGTATATGTATAGCTGATTTACTTTGTTATACAGCAGAAACTAACACACCATTGTAAAGCAATTATAGTCCAACGAAGATGTTTAAAAATAAATAAATGGTCACAGTAGTAGTACCTACATCACAGTGTTGCTGTGATAATTAAATGAACAAATGCCACATGAAAGCATATCTTAGCACGTGGTAAGTGCTCCATCGGTTTCTGATTACTATAAGCAAGCTAAACCCATCAGGAATAGAGCAGTTTAATAAATTATTCTTTGTTTGCCAGAATTCTCTCCCCATATAACTAACCCTTCCAGAATAGCTGGTGAGTCCTTGCGTGAACTAGCTGCTCACATGACTGCTACCAGTTGAATGCTAATAAAATATGCATTTGAAAAGGTATTATTTATTACTTTTTATAAATTTACGCTTCCCCCTCAAAACTGCCACAGATGGTTAAGATTTTTAAATTAGTCATATTTATCTAGGAATGGACTTATTTATCTAGGAATCTAAAGAAAAATAGTCATGAAGAACCTAGGGGCAGGATGGGAATAAAGATGCAGACCTACTAGAGAATGGACTTGAGGACACGGGGAGGGGGAAGGGTAAGCTGAGACGAAGTGAGAGAGTGGCATGGACATATATACACTACCAAACGTAAAATAGATAGCTAGTGGGAAGCAGCTGCATAGCACAGGGAGATCAGCTCGGTGCTTTGTGACCACCTAGAGGGGTGGGATAGGGAGGGTGGGAAGGAGGGAGATGCAAGAGGGAAGAGATATGGGAACATATGTATATGTATAGCTGATTCACTTTGTTATAAAGCAGAAACTAACACACCATTGTAAAGCAATTATACTCCAATAAAGATGTTAAAAAAGTTTTTTTTAATTAAAAAAAGAAGGTAGGGATGTTCTAGGAAACACGCAGAATCAAAGAACCTTATCATATCCCTTTGTATTCATTTACTTTCCTGTATCAGCCAACCAGTGACACTGAGATGATGACATAGAAGGAAAGGGAAAGACAGGGACGTCCCCTAGTTCCTGCTCCTTTGCCTTTTAGTCATCCTTCCTTACTCGTCAGTAAGCTAAAGGTAGACAATATTGGTAAGCGTGCTCCTGTCAAGAAGTGAAGCAAAAACAATTGGGTTGGTTTTGTGCAGCATTTCCACTCTTCTGCTAAAAGCTTGTATAAGCTATGAAAATGAATTGTGTAATTTCTGGGATTCTGTAAACAAGTTAAGTGCTCCTCTATTTGCATTTAAAAGTGGCATTGCACCATATAATGATGAACAGTTAAGTGCATGCTAATGATTAAAATTTTTAATTTTGCTTAACTTAGAATAACATTAAATAGCTAATTGAACACACTGTACCAAGTTGAGAGAGAGTGAGAGACCATAGAAGAAAGGAACAACTTTCTATTTTAATACCTTTCATGGCATTTTTTTCCTGCTTTGTGAATAAGATCTCCCACACTTTCATTTTCCCTGGGCCCCACAAATTGTAGGTGGTGCTGCTTGACAGTAGAAAACAGCAAGGAAAATCTAAGTGAGCTTCTGGGCTAAAACAGATCAGGAAACAACACATGATTGGATTGGAGACAAGAGGATGTGACCACGTGACCGTTGAAGGCCAAGCTATTACAAAAGCCAAGGGGACCAGCACCTGCTTGAGCTTCTGTTCATCTTTCGATGAATTCTTTCTATGTATTATGATACATACTAATGATACAGTTTTAAATACTGATATCATTCTAAATGCAAACGTGCAAGCAAACAAGCAAGCGAGGAGCAGACAAAACAGCACCTTCAGTTCTGGAGCAGTAGGTGTAATAAATAGAGAGGAACTAGAGGCTGGGACAATAGGTGAAAGAAGGTGGCATTTGATAGAGCCTTCAAAATATTAGTCTCTTAAGATCTAAGAAGAAAACCTCAGCAGTGGGCCCTTAAATCTTCGAAGACATGCCGTTTCACATTTAGTCTTTCTTTTAAATGTGGCTGTTACCTGAGGGGATTTCTCCCTCCAGTCTTTTCTCAGAAAGGTCTCTTTTGGAGAGAAAAGGCCTAGTTATACTTTTATTCTGTTGTATATTTTATTTTATTAATTTTTAACATCTTTATTGGAGTATAATTGCTTTACAATGGTGTGTTACTTTCTGCTGTATAACAAAGTGAATCAGATATACGTATACATATATCCCCATATGCCCTCCCTCTTGCGTCTCCCTCCCACCCTCCCTATCCCACCCCTCTAGGGAGTCACAAAGCACCTAGCTAATCTCCCTGTGTGATGCAGCTGCTTCCCACTAGCTATCTATTTTACATCTGGTAGTGTATGTATGTCAATGCAACTCTCTCACTTCGTCCCATCTTACCCTGCCCCCTCCCCATGTCTCAAGTCCATTCTCTACCTGTGCATCTTTATTCCTGTCCTCCCCCAAGGTTCATCAGAACCACTTTTTTTTTAGATTCCGTATATATGTGTTAGCATACGGTATTTGTCTTTCTCTTTCTGACTTACTTCACTCTGTATGACAGACTCTAGGTCCACCCACCTCACTACAAATAACTCAATTTCATTTCTTTTTATGGCTGGGTAATATTCCATTGTATATATGTGCCACTTCTTCTTTATCCATTCATCTGTCGATGGACACTTAGGTTGCTACCATGTCCTGGCTATTGTAAATAGTGCTGCAATGAACATTGTGGTACATGTCTCTTTTTGAATTATGGGTTTCTCAGGGTATATGCCCAGTAGTGGGATTGCTGGGTCGTATGGTAGTTCTATTTGTAGTTTTTTAAGGAACCTCCATACTGTTCACCATAGTGGATGTATCAACTTACATTCCCACCAACAGTGCAAGAGGGTTCCCTTTTCTCCACACCCTGTCCAGCATTTATTGTTTGTAGATTTTTTGATGATGGCCATTCTGACTGGTGTGAGGTGATACTTCATTGTAGTTTTGATTTGCATTTCTCTAATGATTAGTGATGTTGTGCATCCTTTCATGTGTTTGTTGGTACTCTGTATATCTTCTTTGGAGAAATGTCTTTTTAGGTCTTGGGCCATTTTTGGATTGGGTTGTTTGTTTTTTTGATTTTGAGGTGGATGACCTGCTAATAAATTTTGGAAATTAATCCTTTGTCAGTTCCTTTGTTTGCAAATATTTTCTCCCATTCTGAGGGTTGTCTTTTCGTCTTGTTTATGGTTTCCTTTGCTGTGCAAAAACTTTTTAGTTTCATTTGGTCCCATTAGTTTATTTTTGTTTTTATTTCCATTACTTTAGGAGGTGGGTCAAAAAGGATCTTGCTGTTATTTGTGTCTTAGAGTGTTCTGCCTATGTTTCCCTCTAAGAGATTTATAGTGTCTGGCCTTACATTTAGGTCTTTAATCCATTTTGAGTATATTTTTGTGTATGGTGTTAGGAAGTGTTTTAATTTCATTCTTTTACATGTAGCTGTCCAGTTTTCCCAGCACCACTTATTAGAGAGGCTGTCTTTTCTCCATTGTATATTCTTGCCTGCTTTATCAAAGATAAGGTGACCATCTGTGCATGGGTTTATCTCTGGGCTTTCTATCCTGTTCCATTGATCTATATTTCTGTTCTTCTGCCAGTACCATACTGTCTACATTACACTAGCTTTGTAGTATAGGCTGAAGTCAGGGAGCCTGATTCCTCCAGCTCCATTTTGCTTTCTCAAGATTGCTTTCGCTATTCAGGGTCTTTTGTGTTTCCATACAAATTGTGAAATTTTTTGTTCTAGTTTTTGAAAAATGCCATTGGTAGTTTGATAGGGATTGCACTGAATCTGTAATTTGCTTTGGGTGTATAGTCATTTTCACAATGTTGTTTCTTCCAATCCAAGAACATGGTATATCTCTCCATCTGTTTGTATCATCTTTAATTTCTTTCTTCAGTGTCTTATAGTTTTCTGCATACAGGTCTTTTATGTCCTAAGGTAGGTTTATCCCTAGGTATTTTATTATTTTTGTTGCAATGGTAAATGGGAGTGTTTCTTTAATTTCTCTTTCAGATTTTTCATCATTAGTGTATAGGAATGCAAGAGATTTCTGTGCATTAATTTTGTATCCTGCAACTTTACCAAATTCATTGATTAACTGTAGTAGTTTTCGTGTAGCATCTTTAGGATTCTCTGTGTATAGTATCATGTATCTACAAACAGCGAAAGTTTTACTTTTTCTTTTCCGATTTGGAATCCTTTTATTTCTTCTTCTTCTCTGATTGCTGTGGCTAAAACTTCCAAAATTATGTTGAATAATAGTGGGCAACCTTGTCTTTGTCCTGAGGTTAGTGAAAATGGTTTCAGTTTTTTTACCATTGTGAATGATGTGGCCTGTGGGTTTGTCATATATGGCCTTTTTCATGTTGAGGTAAGTTCCCTGTATGCCTGCTTTCTGGAGGGTTTTTTATCGTAAGTGGGTGTTGAGTTTTGTTGAAAGCCTTTTCTGATTCTGCTACGATGGTCATATGGTTTTTGTCCTTCAACTTGTCAATATGGTGTATCACATTGATTGATCTGCATATATTGAAGAATCCTTGCATTCCTGGGTTAAATAAACCCCACTTGATCATGGTGTATGATCCTTTTAATGTGCTATTGGGTCTGTTTGCTCGTATTTTGTTGATGATTTTGCACCTATGTTCATCAGTGATATTGGCCTGTAGTTTTCTTTTTTTGTGACATTTTTGTCTGGTTTTGGTACCAGGCTGATGGTGGCCTCATAGAATGAGTTTGGGAGTGTTCCTCCCTCTGCTATATTTTGGAGGAGTTTGAGAAGGATAGGTGTTAGCTCTTCTCTAAATGTTTGGTAGAATTTGCCTTTGAAGCCATCTGGTCCTGAGCTTTTGTTTGTTGGAAGATTTTTAATCACAGTTTCAATTTCAGTGCTTGTGATTGGTCTGTTTATATTTTCTGTTTCTTCCTGGTTCAGTCTCAGAAGTTTGTGCTTTTCTAAGAATTTGTCCATTTCTTCCAGCTTGTCCATTTTATTGGCATATAGTTGCTTGTAGTAATCTCTCATGATCCTTCATATTTCTGCAGTGCCAGTTGTTACTTCTTTTTCTTTTTTAATTCTATTGATTTGAGTCTTCTCCCTTTTTTTCTTGATAAGTCTGACTAATGGTTTATCAATTTTGTTTATCTTCTCAAAGAACCAGCTTTTAGTTTTATTAGTCTCTGCAATTGTTTCCTTCATTTCTTTTTTTTTTTTTTTTTTTTGAGGTACGCGGGCCTCTCACTGCTGTGGCCTCTCCCGTTGCAGAGCACAGGCTCCGGATGCACAGCCTCAGTGGCCATGGCTCACGGGCCCAGCCGCTCCGCGGCACGTGGGATCTTTCCGGACCAGGGCATGAACCCATGTCCCCTGCATCGGCAGGCGGACTCTCAACCACTGCGCCACCAGGGAAGCCCTTCATTTCTTTTTCATTTATTTCTGATCTGATCTTTATGATTTCTTTCCTTCTGCTACCTTTGGGTTTCTTTGTTCTTCTTTCTCTCATTGTTTTAGATGTAAGGTTAGATGGTTTACTTGAGATTTTTCTTGTTTCCTGAGGTAGGATTGCTCTAAAATTCCCTCTTAGAACTGCTTTTGCTGCATCCCATACGTTTTGGGTTGTCCTGTTTTCATTGTCATTTGTTTCTGGGTATTTTTTGGTTTCCTCTTTGATTTCTTCAGTGATCTCTTGATTGTTCAGTAGTGTATTGTTCAGCCTCCATGTGTTTGTATTTTTTACAGGTTTTTTTTTCCTGTAATTGAAATCTAGTCTCATAGCATTGTGGTTGGAAAAGATACTTCATACGATTCCAATTTTCTTAAATTTACCAAGGCTTGATTTGTGACCCAAGGTATGATCTATCCTGGAGAATGTTCCATGAGCACTTGAGAAGACAGTGTATTCTGTTGTTTTTGGATGGAATGTCTTTTAAGTATCAATGAAGTCCATCTTGTTTAATGTATCATTTAAAGCTTGTGTTTCCTTATTTATTTTCATTTTGGATGATCCGTCCATTGGTGAAAGTGGGGTGTTAAAGTCCCCTACTATGATTGTGTTACTGTTGATTTCCCCTTTTATGGCTGTTAGCATTTGCCTTATGTATTGAGCTGCTCCTATGTTGGGTGCATAAATATTTACAGTTGTTATACCTTCTTCTAGGATTGATCCCGTGATCATTATGTACTGTCCTTCTTTGTCTCTTGTAACAGTCTTTATTTTAAAGTCCATTTTGTCTGATATAAGAATTGCTACTCCAGCTTTCTTTTGATTTCCATTTGCATGGAATATCTTTTTCCATCCCCTCACTTTCAGTCTGTATGTGTCCCTAGGTCTGACTTTGGTCTCTTGTAGACAGCATATATGCGGTCTTGATTTTGTATCCATTCAGCCAGTCAACGTCTTTTGGTTGTAGCATTTAATCCATTTACATTGCAGGTAATTACTGATATGTATGTTCCTATTACCATTTTCTTAACTCTTTTGGGTTTGTTACTGTAGGTCTTTTCATTCTCTTGTGTTTCCTGCCTAGAGAAATTCCTTTAGCATTTGTTGTAAAGCTGGTTTGGTGGTGATGAATTCTCTTAGCTTTTGCTTGTCTGTAAAGGTTTTAATTTCTGCATCGAATCTGAATGAGATCCTTGCTGGGTAGAGTAATCTTGGTTGTAGGTTTTTCCCTTTCATCACTTTAGATATGTCCTGCCACTCCCTTCTGGCTTGCAGAGTTTCTGCTGAAAGATCAGCTGTTAACCTTATGGGGATTCCCTTGTATGTTATTTGTTGTTTTTCCCTTGCTGCTTTTAATATTTTTTCTTTGTATTTAATGTTTGATAGTTCGATTAATATGTTTCTTGGAGTGTTTCTCCTTGGATTTATCCTGTATGGTACTCTGTGCTCTTCCTGGACTTGATTGACTACTTCCTTTCCTGTATTAAGGAAGTTTTCAACTATAATCTCTTGAAATATTTTCTCAGTCCCTTTCTTTTTCTCTTCTTCTTCTGGGACCCCTGTAATTTGAATGTGCATGCATTTAATGTTGTCCCAGAGGCCTCTGAGAGTGTCTTCAAGTCTTTTCATTCTTTTTCTTTATTCTGCTCTGCAGTAGTTATTTCCACTACTTATATTCCAGGTCACTTATCCGTTCTTCTGCCTCAGTTATTCTGCTATTGATTCCTTCTAGAGTTTTTAATTTCATTTATTGTATTGTTCATCATTGTTTGTTTGTTCTTTACTTCTTCTAGGTCCTTATTAAACGTTTCTTGTATTTTCTCCATTCTATTCCCAAGATTTTGGATCATCTTTACTATCATTACTGTGAATTCTTTTTCAGGTAGACTGACTATTTCCTCTTCATTTGTTTGGTCTGTAGGGTTTTTACTTTGCTCCTTCATCTGCTGTGTATTTCTCTGTATTCTCATTTTGCTTAACTTGCTGTGTTTGGGGTCTCCTTTTCACAGGCTGAAGTTTCATAGTTTCCGTTGTTTTTGGCATCTGCCCCCAGTGGGTAAGGTTGGTTCAGTGGGTTGTGTAGGCTTCCTGGTTGAGGGGACTGTTGCCTGTGTTCAGGTGGATGTGGCTGGATCTTGTCTTTGTGGTGGGCAGGACCACATCCGGTGGTGTGTTTTGGAGTGTCTGTGAACTTAGTATGATTTTAGGCAGCCTCTCTGCTACTGGGTGGAGTTGTGGTCCTGTCTTGCTAGTCGTATGGCATGGGGTGTCCAGCACTGGAGCTTGCTGGTCATTGAGTGGAGCTGTGTCTTAGCGTTGAGACCAAGATCTCTGGGAGAGTTCTTGCTGATTGATATTACGTGGGACCAGAAGGCCTCTGGTGGTCCAGTGTTGTGCACTCAGCCCTCCCACCTCAGAGGCTCAGGCCAGACACCCGGCTGGAGCACCAAGATCCTGTCAGCCACATGGCTTTTGGGAAGTCTGAGGTGTTCTTCCAGTGCTCAGTAGGTGTTCTGTAGGAGTTGTTCCACATGTAGATGTATTTTTGATGCATTTGTGGGGAGGAAGGTGATCTCCACGTCTTACTCCTCCGCCATCTTTAAGGTCCTCCTCAAGATACTTTAGACATGTCCATCTTTTGGGGCTACCAACATAGGTGAAAGTAAAGGTGGAGTCTGACTATCTGAAATCGTGCAGGGCATGGACATGGCGGGGCCAGGGGTGCTCAAGGCACGGGGCTATTATGTTTTAAGGGAGCACATGGAACCTTCACTGTAGCAGCCCTTGGGCTCAAAGCTTTTCTCTGAGCTCCTTCCCTTGGGCAGAGTGTGGTCATGCTGCACTGCAGGAAGCCCTGTGGACAAAAGATAAGCACTCAGGTATCAACATAATTACTCTGGACACCAAACATCGTGCTGTTTGTTTTTCTGCCTTGTCTAGCCGTCTCCTCCCCTTGTTGTCATATTCATGCTTGAAGGAACAGCTGTTATTCATGCTATGTGTCGCTATAAAAAGCCAAGCCTTTTGACCTCCTTACTCACCAAACACAACTCATTTCAGGCTAGTGCTGGCTCCGTGGGTATTACGTGCATTCGATCAACTGGCCATTGCTGTAGCGTGACCGATGAGCAGTCTCCAGAGGTCAGCAGCTATGGGCCCTGCCCTGTGTTAACAGGGAAGAGACCGTGCCCATGAGGAAGAAGCATTTTGTTATGACTGTAGCCTGACTTCCAACCTCATTCCCTTCCAATTCCCCCTGGCTCTGAACATGGAAGACGCTTTCCTTCCAAAGACAGCTTTATAGAGAGTGAACTCTCTCTAATTTATTTAGCTTTTCTTGTGCCAATATCCTAATAGTTAGACAGCAACTCACAGTAAGTGGTTGATTACATTGAAGCAAATACACAGCTGAGCAATTAAGTGCATTCACTTGCACCTTAGCCGACCTGAGGTGGTAGGATTATCTGATAGAAATAATTATGGCTGCTCTCTCCTGCCTTGCTGTGGTTTGGGGAAAATTGGCTCTTGAAATTGGCTTTGGGTCAAGTGGGCTATTGCCTGACTGTTTCTGACTGGGAACTATTGAGGTGTATGGTGTTTTTTTAATTGGGTTTACACTAAATGCCATGCAGGTCTTTTGCAAAATGGAGTCTTTCTAGCTAAGAACAGAGATCCCCATGCCCCATATAGACTGGGTAAGTTAGGAGATTTTGTATCTATTTTGTGTATTTTCATTTTCAAAGGATTGTTTGCAAGCATTTCCTTGGGAAACATCACAGTCTAATGGACAGAACATTTGAGAAACAGGAAAATAGCATATCCCAACTCTTGTACTAACTGGGTGGGTGACCTTAACACGCCATTAATGTCATTGTGCCTCAGTTTTCCTTAGATTATTACCTCCCTCAGAGGGTTGTTGTGAGGTGCAAATGAACAGTGTGTAAGAAAATGATGTCTGGACTGTTAAGCATTTTGGAACTTATGTAAATACAAACCTGTTTGTTTGGGGTCTTGCTCTGTTTGATGGATACAACCAGTTCAACAGGATGAGTTTTTCACCTAAAGAATGTTGTTCTAGAGGAGATTAGCCAGGGCCAGATACTGTAATAATAAGTATAGCTTACATAACAGGAAAATGAGGGTGTGGGAGGGGAGATTAACATTTGTTAAACGCCTTAGTGTCAGTCACATGCACTGTACCTCATTGAATCTTCAGAGTGACTCAACACATTATTTGTGTCATGATCACCTTCCCATGCCTATTGCAGGAAGAGACAGAAAATCAGGGCACTTCGATCATTTTTTAGATGTGAGGAAACAGAATTGGACGATGTAAAAAAAAAAAGTGAAGAACTGCATTAGTATCAAGGAAATGAATAGTAGAAGTGTGTGAAATCGGTGATATAGCTAACATTTCAGAAAGCAGCACAGTATGAGCAGGAGCAGTGGGGCCAAGGCTGAAGAGAAACAAACTGGCAACAAACCATGCATGGAATAAACATAAAAGATAAGTAGAAAAGTGATAATAAAACCTTTAATAACAAGGTGTATTAATTATACCTAGAGGTCTTCTATTAGCTCTTATATTACTATAGATATACTCAGGTATATAAACTGAATGCAAATTAATTTATTAGTTTTGATCTAAATAAACTATACACATATGTATTAAGTGTTATATCCTCCTAGCTCTCAATTATCCACACACAGTCCTGCTGTGTCTAATTTATTTGTGTAGGATTGATTTATGCCACTTACTCGAAGTGAAATTGTAGAGCTTGTAGGAAGCGGGGTTTCTGTAGGAATTGAATTGCCCCTCCCAAGTACAATGTAGTCCGTTTGCCCCACAAGGCAGGCTTGTTGTAGACCAACACCAGAGAGAGAGCAGCAAGAAAGTATTTCATTAGTAATCCAGATTCCTTTTCTCTTTGTAAACTTTTCTCTTATAAACCTAAGCCATTTGTCTATGATATAATGATTATATTAATAGATAAACTAATAAGTTTTTCTTGATCATTAATAAACTAATGTAAATCATCTAGCACATTACAGGTGCTCAAAACAGATGACCACATGGTTGCTGTTGCCATTATTATTTTTATGATCCTTCCTTTTTCCTTTATTCAAATGGATAATCATGAAATTAAATGCATTCTTTATCAGGTTATATAGTGTGCAAGTACTTCCTTTGGTTTTCCTTCATTGGTAACTAGGTCAATAAATTAAGGCATGTCAAAACTCTAGAACTCAAACTGACCCAGACTTCAACATTTGCATGGTTCACTTCTTTCTTTTTTTTTTTTTGTTTTTTAATTTTTATTGGAGTATAGTTGATTTACAATATTGTGTTAGTTTCAGGTGTACAGCAAAGTGAATCAGTTATACATATATATATATATATTCCCTCTTTTTTAGATTCTTTTCCCATATAGGTCATTACAGAGTATTGAGTAGAGTTCCCTGTGCTATATAGTAGGTCCTTATTAGTTATCTATTTTATATATAGTAGTGTGTATGTGTCAATCCCAATCTCCCAGTTTATCCCTCCCCCCTGGTAACTATAAGTTTGTTTTCTACATATGTGACTCTATTTCTGTTTTGTAAATAAGTTCATTTGCATCATTTTATAGATTCCACATATAAGTGATATCATATGATATTTGTCTTTCTGTCTGACTTACTTTACTTCGTATGATAATCTCTAGTTCCATCCATGTTGCTGCACATGTCATTATTCTGTTTATCTTTATGGCTGACTAATATTCTGTTGTATATAAGTACCACATCTTCTTTATCCATTCATCTGTCAATGGACATTTAGGTTGCTTCCATGTCTTGGCTATTATAAATAGTACTGCTGTGAACATTGGGGTACATGTATCTTTTCAAATTAGAGTTTTCTCTGGATATATGCCCAGGAGTGGGATTGCTGGATCATATGGTAGTTCTATTTTTAGTTTCTTAAAGAACCTCCATACTGTTCTCCGTAATGGTTGTACCAATTTACATTCCCACCAACAGTGTAGGAGGGTTCCCTTTTCTCCACACCGTGTCCAGCATGTATTGTTTGTAGACTTTTTGATGTGCATGGTTCATTTCTAATGGACAATTCCACTTTAAGGCATTGTGCTTCAGTGCTTAGATCTCACGGCAGAAAAGTGCTTTGGACCCTAGTTATGAGATCCCCTCTCCCTGCCACTCCCCCAAACTGAATTGCAATCAGACCCAAATTACCAACGCCATTGTTTTACTTTTCGGAGATAGACACTGATTACATATAGGGGCCAAGAAACTAGATGAGGAGACTGACACATACAGAATCAGATATGAATCTTGCCCTTGGAAAACTTACCATTGAGTAAGGGCAAAACAATGTAAACTTGTAAATATTGTGTATGGTAGGAACTTGCCTGTCTTAAGAGAAGTACAAAAGGAGTGGAGTTTATTTTCACAGGGGAAATGGATAACTGCTAGCTGGGGAATCATGGAGGTGGCAACTGAGCTTGGAGCTG
Organism: Aethalodelphis obliquidens; assembly: GCF_003676395.1. Taxonomy (NCBI): domain Eukaryota; kingdom Metazoa; phylum Chordata; class Mammalia; order Artiodactyla; family Delphinidae; genus Aethalodelphis; species Aethalodelphis obliquidens. Next base: position 573,001 of record NW_020838043.1, read on the forward strand.
AGGGGCAGCGTACTGCAATTAGTCCAATGGTCCGAATTATTATCATGCGTGTCCCCTGCTGCCCTCACCCCCTGATATTTTAACCTTAATTTTAGGTACAACATTCCTTATACACACATATGCTGACAGAGTAAATAACAAAGTTACTTTGTGTGCCTCAGTATCCCCATATATCTGATATGTCCCTTAAGGACATTAGTTCCTGTGGAACAGTCCCCATAGGAGATATTCATATACCCATTGGGTCACCTACAAAATATCAACAGTCATTAAGAACAAGATTTTAGGGGGTAACTTATTATTGTTTTGCTGTAATGTGCCAACACAGGCACCATCTGAGCTCAACTAGTCCTCCAACTTTCTTTCTCTCATGCCATTTTATGTCCTCATGTTCTACAGACAGCCCCATTTATAACAGTGTGATTGAGTGGGATGGAGGATGAGTGGGACTGTGAACAAACCTAAGGGGATCCATGAATCTGGTAGTACTTGTGCCTCATGGGTCCTAGTGAGGAAGCAAACCACCAAATTAGAAGTGACTGTGGGTTGTGTATTGAGATTTGGAGTTTGTTTAGTGTTATGAGGCCACAGCTGTACAGAGTTTCCAGAATGACACTTGTGTGTTCATGAGTGACATGGAAGTACAAGTGGCTAAAGGGTAAGCCTACATAGAGAGAACCTTAAACAATCTCAAGATATTTGCTGGGAGTGAAGTGATCTGTGCCCTCAAAGGTGACATGGACATAGCAGGAATTGTCACCAGGTCCAAAAGAGTATTGTGAACGAGATCAAAGTGTAGGTACAGGGACTTCCTTGGTGGTCCAGTGGTTAAGACTCCATGCTCCCAATGCAGGGGGCCCGGGTTCGATCTCTGGTCAGGGAACTAGATCGCACATGCTGCAACTAAGACCTGGCACAGGTAAATAAATAAATAAATCTTTTTTTTTAATTGTAGGTACATAACAGTAGGTGTGCCACAGATCATTTGTTAAAATTCTTTTTGTGCCCTGTATTTTGTATTGAAAGTTTTGGGCTACTCCAGCCTGCTATCTTTCTCCATGATGTTAGTTCATATACTTCCAGTGGTTGCCTTGACATAGCAAGCACTTCTAACGGTTTATAAAACAAATTTTATCACAACAGGAAGGAAAAAATTGTTCCTTCTTTCCTGCAGTTGCAGAAATGCAGACGGCATTTTGCATTATAAAAGTATCCTATAAGTGTTATTTGTGACTCAGGAGTCTCAAAAAAAGACACTCAGACTTGAGAGAATGTTGCTGTGGCCTATGAAGGTTCTTATTAGCTTATAAAAATTGTAATTGTAATTCCAGTTATCTTCTTTACAAATCTGACGCCTTGCCATTAATATTGAAATTGGATTCTCTGTTTTATAAAAAGTATAAGAGCATGCGAAGTTTTTTCTTTAGAACAAAAGGGAATCTATGGCAGCACACAAAGAGATAAAAAATAATGACTGCCACAGGTTGGGTTCCCTAGGAAGCAGACAGAATTTAGGTTGCAGGATGCTTCTTAAGGAGTGTCATTGGGACCAATCCCTTCGGAAGGAAGGGGGTGGGGGAACAGAAGCAGAATTGGGTGGATGGAAAGGATGAGTTATGATGCTAGCCTGACAGTTGCCTCAGCCAACCCCAGGAAAGTACCTTCTGAGTTGTCCTGAGTTAGCCAGGCCTTTCTACTCCCATATAATCAGTCTTTGGATACGGGCCACCATGCAGTAGTGTGCTGGAGCTAGCTCACCCCGGCTCCCATGAGCTGACTGTGTGCGTTCCCAGCTCTGCATTCAGTGAAGTCAGTCACATCAGTAGCTTGAAATCAGCAATGGAGGGAGTATTTATGTCGTGAAAATAAAAAATCAATTAGCAAAGGTTGCAAATCAGAGTTTGTTTGCTTGTTTTATTGGAGAGACCATTGTTAAACATTTACCAGAACACCATTGCTACCACAAGAAGGAGTTTGGTCTTGAGTGAGTCATGTCTCTGAAACTGAGGCAATCCTAAAGGGGCTGAGGGTGGAAGGCTGTATTCTGACAGCACTTCCAGCAGCTGGGGCTACACGGTGTCCACCACATCTATGATTCTGTTGATTTTCTTTTGAAACAAAGAGTTTAAAGAGTCTTTGATTCATTTAAGTTAACAAATGATGTCTCACAAGCTGGAGAAGTAAACTGAACAGGGAACAGATGACTAAGTATGGTGAACCCACACTGAGCTCAGTTATGAGAAGACAAAGGAAAACAATTTAACCTTCTTTGGGGACTTCATGACGATTGTGGATACTTCTGGATTATGCCTCTATGTTTTTGGGAACTATGTCACTAAGTTTTTATATCTTGGGAATTGCCCTAAAAATCTCAATTTTTAAAATAGCCTCCTATCAGTATTCTAGTTCCTGGGAGCACTTGGCTTCCAGGTGAACACAGTTTTCTTAAGAGTGTTTTATAGATTTTATTTGCCCTCTTGGAAATAGAGGTTACTTAATGCCCAATAATAGTAATAGTTTTTTTTAATTTAAGTAAATATCATGTGCTAAGCACAGGTTCTATATATTTTATACATCAACTCCTTTATTCTTATAACAGACTCACGAAGTAGGTACCATCAGTATCATCCCCATTATGCATAGAAAGTCAAGTCACACAGCTAGTGAATGATGGAGCCAGAGTTTGAGTCCAGAAGTCTTTTCTTTAGAGATCACACTTTTAACCACTATGCTATACTATTGGGTTGGCCCAAAAGTTCATTCGGGTTTTTCCGTAACATCTTATCAAACGAACTTTTGGGCCAACCCAATATATCTCAACATAAATTTACTTCATAAACTACATCTCTTCATTTTTTGCCTGTCACCGGAACCCAGCAATGTGCCCCTGCCTAAAATTATACAGTAAGATAGTGGAAGGAGTATGACTGAAACTCAGAATCTAGTTGTCACATAGCTAAGCTATCTTACCTCCTGTGCCATTAAAAGAAGTTCATCTAAAAAGCGAGTGTTATCATGTGAGATGTTACCCTTCAGTTATTTTGCTCTTCTCGTTGAAAAATTCTGTCTATCTACTATCAAATGCTGTTGGCTCTTAAGTTGTCTTCTCTTGAGAGAGAAGGTGGAGTGTAGACAGCAGTGTTTCTCCAACTTCAATATGAAAATTAGTCAACTGGGGATCTTAACTAAAATGTAAACCCTGATTCTGTTGACTAGGGTGGGACCAGTTGTTATGCTTTTCTACCAGGTACCCTGTTGATGCAGGTGCTGTGGTTCTCCAGACCACCTGTTGAGTAGCAAGGACGTAGGGTAGACGAGCTCCCCCTAGAGGCTAATGGTGATGCTTGTTAGGAAAAATGGAAGATTGCACAAAAACAGGATGGGAGAAAATTAGTTTGGAGGAAGTACAAGTGAAAAAACATTTAGTGCGTTTTTTTTTTATTTCAAGTAAAGGGTGATGCAGCATGAGCACTAAAACACGTGAGCTGAGAGATATGGGCACATTGCACCCAGAGTTGTGTATTCGGTTCTGGCTAATAAGCAGAAGTGTAAATGTTCCATCTCCAACCCTAAGGTTCTACAATTATAATGGTTATGGCAGGCGTCGTGTTTGTCACATGTTCAAAACAGAAAAACTTACCAACTTACTATCAACTTTCCATTATTTGTGCATAACTAACCTACTTTGTAGATGATCCTCTAGAAACTCATTCATCCTTCGTTATGTTTTAGGTTGCTTTCCTCCACTCTCAGTTTGCGTCTGTCCTGAGATCATTAATTAGTTTAATGTCATCTTAAAGAAACACAGTAAAGAATACTTCAAAGTCAAATTCTATTATTATTTAATTAGCACCTGTTTGGAATTTACATTTGGGGCATGGATATAGTGGAGTGTGTGTGTGTGCATAATTTCCGCAAGAAAAAAATATAGGTGTGTAATGTTATGCCCTTTAACAATTCTGAACCATTAACCAACACCTTAAGATCTCTCTATATTGGATTGAGTGAACAAAGATATACGTTTGATTTATTAAAATCTTTGAATAAATTTAACTCATCTCTGTAGAAAAATATTCTGTCCTTAAGAATGAAGATTTTCAAAGCTGCTCTTGTGACAAGTTAGATCATTTGGAAGATGAGGGATTGAATGGGTAAAGAAACCAAATTTTAGAGACGCGCCCAAATTTGACAGCTCACCTGTATCGGGCTGTCATTCAAAATGTTAACTGAGAAAAGCAATTAACACTTCACCTGTATGGGCTAACATGTTTATTCATTAGTAAGGTTAAAAACCCATTTTGTATTTTATGGAAGATTTATGCAAATAATAGAAAGCAATTAAGATGTTTCTTGCCCAGATGTCACTATCAATTACAAGACAGATTCCTATAGATTGAAGATGAGCATGGGGCTTACTTAGAGGGAAGTTAAAAAATATAATCAAGGGGCTTCCCTGGTGGCGCAGTGGTTGAGAGTCCACCTGCCGATGCAGGGGACACGGGTTCGTGCCCCGGTCCGGGAGGATCCCACATGCCGCGGAGCGGCTGGGCCCGTGAGCCGTGGCCGCTGAGCCTGCGCGTCCGGAGCCTGCGTGTCCGGAGCCTCTGCTCCGCAACGGGAGAGGCCACAGTGGTGAGAGGCCCGCGTACCGCAAAAAAAAATTTAAAAATTAAAAAAAAAATCAAGTGTACATATGACAGAAAAGTACTTATTTGAGAATGAAAACAAAAATGAAACCTATTTCACAATTTGCACACTTAATATCTGGAAACCTAAACTCTGATGTGGCTGAAAGATCTGAAGAAAACTATTTAGCACTGTGAGATAAGGTAAAGCATGTCAGAATGAGTTGGGAGAGAGAAGAGCTAGAGAAACAGGCAGACAAGCCAGGAGGCTGACAGCATGAACCTCCAACTGAATTTGAATGAGGCCTGGGTAAAGAGAGACTTCAAGAAACGCTGGAACTGAACCACTGAAGAGCAAAGAAAGGAAAGGAAAGCGTGTAAAGGAAATCTTCAGATACCCATGGCACAAGTGATTTCAAGAACTCTTGAATCGGGGCAGATAAGTCCCTGTTTCTACAACCCAGCTTACAGACAAGCTGGAGATGGTTACCTGACAACCGCCTGAAGTGCCCAAGGGGTTTGAGAGGAGACTTGGGGAAGGAGGGCCTACAACCAGGCTGGGGCCAAGTCATGTCTGTGATTACAAACAAACAGAAAAGCTACTCCTCAAAGTTGGGCTTTTTGTTTCTTTTTAATATTCAGAAATACAGGATGAAATCATGCAAGCGTGTCTGCCTCCCTTTTCCAGGAAAGTTACTTATTCATGAAAATGTTTTTCTCATTTTCACTTCTAACTGATAATGTCATAGACGCATTTCCTCAGTACTTATATTTTTCATATTAGTGTGTCTGAGTAACCATCTGGTTTGCCATTGGGACTACAGAATGAATCTGTTTTGCTTTTTCTGGGGAAGACCAAAGGTGATCTTCTAACTCATGAAATGCACTTCATGGGAAGCACAGATCGCTTATGTTTAGGTCTCTGGTTCTCATCCCATGCTATACCTTAGAATCACCTGGGGAGTATTTTACTGGTGCCTTGGTCCCCTCCTTGATAAATTTTCCTTTTATTACTGTGGGGTGGTGCTGGAGCTTTGGCACTTTTGGAAAAGTCTGCAAATGATTTTCATGCACAGCCAGGGTTGAGAACCAGTGGTGTAGATATGGAGGGCACAATATCAAATAATAGCGTAATACAGTATTTGCAAGGAAGAAAAAATAAAATTTAGAAATAAACTATTCATACCATACCATGCCGATACTAGTGACAGCAATGGAAAACTTCAAAGAAAATCGTAATCATCACAAGAAGTGCTGGTGCTCAGACCGAGCGCTCATTAAGAGAAACAAGAATTTAACTATTTTTCATAGGTCTCACTTTGATAATTTTTAAAGATTCATCTTTTCAATATGATCAACTGACTAAGAAAAAGGAAACCAAGATATTCTCTTATTAACTAGCGTATTTCATTAGCAGTGGGGAAGAAAGAGATGAGTGGTTGTTTCCTGTCTAACAAATTGCATTTCCTATCAATATGAAATGTAATTTTATTAGACCAGTCCTGCAGAACTTCTTAAATTTTCACAAGCATTATGCTAGTAATTCATATAATTTTCCACCAGGTGGATAATGATGCTTGGATTGTGGCCTCACCATATAAAGCAGGGGCCAAGAAATTACTCCTGTAAAGGGCCAGACAGTAAATATTTGAGGCTTTGTGGGCCATACAGTGTGTTACAACTACTCAACTCTGCCATTGCAGCCACAGACAATATGTAAACAAACTGAGGTGACTGTTCCAGTAACACTTCATTTACAGAAGCAGGTGATAGGCCACATTTGTCCCATTGGCCATAGTTTGCCACCCCCTAGTATAAATAGGTAAACTCTCTTTACTTGGTATGCTAAATTCACACATCAATCTGTTTTTCTATCCAAAAATGTAACTATCAAAGTCTAATATATGAGGCTTAAATATCATGACAAGCCCTAGAACATTAAGGAAATACGAAACTCTAGGAGCAACTTTTCTCATTAACTTTTAACCACTTTCATTGCGGCTTAATTTTGTTTCTATTCTCTTTCCAAGTTAAAGTAGAAGTCACATTTCTCAAACATCCTAGAATATTTTAAAAGCCAGAAGCCTATTTGCTATATAGATACTGACAACAATGGTTTTCAGTTCTTACGGTTTAGGGCTTTAGAATTCTTGGCCTGTCCTTTTTTCTGCTTCCCTGACTTGAACTGCCTGCTTACAGTTATCACAGTGAAGATACTACATTTCCTTATCGCTCCCAGTAGCTTTTGGAGCGCCTCCTTTGACTCCCATTTATTTTTCCTGCCCTGTGGCAAAACCATCAGAAAAGAAAAACAATTGCATTGTGGAACCATGACTTTGCATAAAAATCCTATAACCCATCTTTTCCAACCGATGTTTTCCCTGGAACCTAACTTTATAACCTACCTGAGTAGAGGCCCAGTGCCCTCACCACTCGAAACTCATAGTCACAGCAGGCAGATGGAGTACAGAAATCCCAGACTAGTTTGATTAGAGGTGCCCCTGTATATGTGTATATGATCTGTATTTAATTCATTGAATGGAGATCATGGAGGTGAACAGGTGGCAGTTTGGGGAAGAACTGGTGCCAGAATGGTCTATCAGCCCAAGAGTAGATACAATGCCAGGGCAGGTCTGGGTGGAAAGGGCCTGAAAGGGTGGCCCCTCTCCCTGGTTTCCTGAGCAGACATAAAAAACAGGTAAATGCTTCCTAAGTCCTTCCTTCCACAGGGCATGGATGTAAGAAAGAGCAAGACAGAGAGCAAGAGAGAGAGAGAGAGAAAGAGAGAGAGAACCAGCCAGTCAGCTAGCCATCCATGGGACCTGACAGTCAGATGTAGAAAACTCAGATTAAGAATCAGAGCCCACACCATTGTAAAGCAAATATACTCCAATAAAGATGTTTAAAAAAAAAAAGAATCAGAGCCCAGAAGAGCAACAGACATCTCTGCAGATGAAGCAGAAACAAAGGGCAGTGCCCAGCCAGCGGAAATTAGTTATATGCCAGCAAAAGATAACGACAGAAGATGGCTGCAGACAAAACGCCCACTCCCCTTAATGCCTGAAAGCCACGTAAACATTCCCCCCCTCTGTTTCCAGAACTTAGCTGCCATTTCACGGAGAGAGGACAGAAGAGGAAAAATTCTAAATTGGTTTTAAAAGTATTGAAATGACTCAGTTACTCTGAATACCTAATATTAAGTTTTTGCCACTAGCTGTAATAGAGGTTCAAGATAAAAAATAACTTTAATTTTAGTAAATTATATGAGAATGTCACAATTTGCACACTTAATATCTGGAACTATAAAATTTGTTCCTGATACCTATGCCTGAGGAGATTGCAAGGAGTAGAGTTGGAAGGATCAGCATTCAAAATAAAGAAAATTGACTCATAGGTCCGGTTGATATGTGTATAGCCCAATATGGGGATCCTGGCCTGAACACAACCATTCTCTACTTTTCAGCCCTCATCCTTTCCAGAAGGATTTCTTGGTATATCTCATATAGTAACGAAGGCTTTTGTACAGTCCTCACCACCCAATAAATTTAGCAAGAGTTATAAAGACAGACAAAGGTGGGTGTGTACAGCTGAAAAGAAGTATCTTGGAAAGGAATATGCTTAGGACAGTGATGAATCCTGGTAAGGCTGCCTAGCCTGCTGACAGTGGCACAGGCCTGGCTTGTGCTAAAGGGACTCTTTTTAAAAAAATTTTTATTGAAATATACTTGATTTACAATGTTGTGTTAGTTTCAGGTGTACAGCAAAGTGATTCAGTGATATATAGATATAGTTATAGATTCTTTTTTATGTTCTCTTCCACTATAGGTTATAACAAGATATTGAATATAGTTCCCTGTGCTATACAGTAGGCCCTTGTTGGTTATCTATTTTATAGACAGTAGTGTGTGTATGTTAATCCCAAACTCCTAATTTCTCCCTACCGCCCTTTCCCTCTAAAGGGACTCTTGATCACCCTAAAACTAAATCAGGAGCCACAAGTGTGTAGTGAGAAGATCTAGGGCACCACATTCCTAAATCAGTCCCACAGCAAAGACCACTCCTTGGAAAACCCATTAAAAACCAGCTCAGGGCTTCCCTGGTGGTGCAGTGGTTGAGAGTCCGCCTGCCGACGCAGGGGACACGGGTTCGTGCCCCGGTCCGGGAAGATCCCACATGCCGTGGAGCGGCTGGGCCCGTGAGCCACGGCCGCTGAGCCTGCGCGTCCAGAGCCTGTGCTCCGCAACAGGAGAGGCCACAACAGTGAGAGGCCCGCGTACCGCAAAACAAACAAACAAACAAAAAAAAACAGCTCAGCACTTACACATGGCCAAAGAGATTAGCCCAGATGATGCCACCCAATCAGAAGACCTCAGAGACTACTTTGTTTCCTCAATAGAGGCCACAGAGGCTTTTCAGTTTTCAGCTAAAAGAAAAAAAAGTACCCCAGATTTCCTCCTGCAAGCCTCATTCCCCAGACCATAAGCCCTGTGCTAGATGAGGTTCCCTGCTAGGCAGGAAAATTTTCATGCAGGGCTCACTATTTGGGCCGAGAGTCTTACCTTTCTTTTGGAAAACAGTTGTTGGGTTTTTTTTTTTCAGGTGTACAATGTAATGATTCAATATTTAGATAGATTGTAAAATGACCACTGCAGTAAGTCCAGTTAACATCTATCGCCATGCATAGTTATATTATTTTCCTTGTGATGGGAACTTTCAAGATCCAGTCTCCTAGCTACTTTCAGATATGAAATACAGTATTATTAACTGTAGTCACTAAGTTGTATATTATATCCCCATGGCTTGTTCTTTTTATAACTGGAAATTTATACCTTCTGACTCCCTTCACCCATTTCCCATTTCGCTCTCCTCCCACCCCCACCCCTGGAAACCACTAAACTGTTCTCTGTGTCTCTGAGTTCAGTTTTGTTTTGTTTGTTTGTTTGTTAGATTCCATATGCAGAGTCTAAATGATATTTAGGTATTTATAAAGGTATATAAATAAAGGTATTTATCCTTTTTCACCTGACTTATTTCACTTAGCAAGATTTCATCATTTTTTATGGCTGAATAATATTCCATCGTATATATAGACCACATTTTCTTTATCCATTCGTCTATTGATGGACACTTAGGTTGTTTTCATATCTTGGCTCTTGTAAATAATGCTTCAATGAACATGGGGGTGCATATACCTTTTCAAATTAGTGTTTTCGTTTTCTTCAAATAAATACCTAGAAGTAGATTTGCTGGATTGTATGGTGGTTCTATTTTTAATTTTTTGAGGAAACTCCATACTGGTTTGCATAGTGGTTGTATCAATTTACATGTCCATCAGCAGTGCGTAAGGGTTCCCTTTTCTCCACACCCTCACCAGGACTTACTATTTTATCTATTTTATTTTTGGCTGCGTTGGGTCTTCGTTGCTGCATGCAGGCTTTTCTCTGGTTGCGGCGAATGGGGGCTACTCTTCATTGCGGTATGCAGGCTTCTCATCACGGTGGCTTCTCTTGTTGTGGATCACGGGCTGTAGGTGCACGGGCTTCAGTAGTTTTGGCACACAGGCTCAGTAGCTGTGGCTCGCAGACTCTAGAGTGCAGGCTCAGTAGTTGTGGCACATGGGCTTCATTGCTCCACAGCATGTGAGATCCTCCCAGACCAGGGCTCAAACCCATGTCCCCTGCATCGGCAGGCAGATTCTTAACCACTGCGCTACCAGGGAAGCCCAGGACTTATTATTTCTTTTCTTTTTTATAATAGCTATTTTAACAGGTGTGAGGTGATACCTCAGCATGGTTTTCATTTGCATTTCCCTGATGACTAGTGATGTTGAGCACCTTTTCAGGTACCTGTTGGCATTATGTATGTCTTCTCTGGAAAAATATCTATTCAAATTCTCTACCCATTTTTAAATCAGATTTTTTTTCCCTGAGTTGTATGAGTTCTTTACATATTTTGGATATTAACCCCTTATCCACATATAGGATTTGCAAATATTTTGTCTCATTCTGTAGGTTGCCTTTTCATTTTGTTGATGGTTTCTTTTGCCATGTAGAAGCTTTTCAGTTTTTTGTAGTGCCACCTGTTTATTTTTGCTTTTCCTGCCTTTGCTTTTGGTGTCAGATCCAAAAAAAATCATCTCCAAGACCAATGAGAAGGAGTTTACTGCCTACATTTACTTCTAGTATTATAGTTTCAGATATTGCATTCAAGTCTTTAACCCATTTTGAGTTGACTTTTGTGAATGGTGTAAGATAGTGATCATATTTCATTCTTTTGCATATGGCTGTTCAGTTTTCCCAGCACCATTTATTGAAGAGACTCTCCTTTGCCCATCATATATTCTTAGCTCCTTTGTCATAAAGTAATTGACCATATATATGTGGGTTTATTTCTGGGCTCTATATTCTGTTCCACTGATCCATATGTCTATTTTTATGCCAATACCAAACCATTTTGATTATTATAGCTTTGTGATATAGTTTAAAATCAAGGAGTATGATGCTTCCAGCTTTGTTCTTCTTTCTCAAGAGTTCTTAGGCTATTCAGGGTCTTTTGTGGTTCCATATGCATTTTAGGATTGTTTGTCCTATTTCTGTGAAAAGTGCCATTGGAATTTTGATAAGGATTGCATTGAACCTACAGATTGCTGTGAGTATTATGGACATTTTAACAATATTAATTCTTCCAGTACATGAGCATGGGATATCTTTCCATTTATTTGTGTCTTTTTCAATTTCTTTCATTAACGTCTTATAGTTTTCAGTGTACATATCTTTCACCTCCTTGGTTAAATTTATTCCTAAATATTTTATTCTTTTTGATGCATTTGCAAATGGGATTGTTTTCTTAATTTCTCTTTCTGTTAGTTCATTATTAGTGTATAGAAACCAACAGATTTTTGCATATTGATTTTGTATTCTGCAACTTTACTGAATTTACTTATTAGTTCTAGCAGTTTTTTGGTGGAGTCTTTAGGGTTTTCTATATACAGTGTCGTGTCATCTGCAAGTAGTGACAGTTTTACTTCTTCCTTTCCAATTTGGATGCCTTTTATTTCTTTTTCTTGCCTAATTGCTCTGGCTAAGACTTGCATTACTATGTTAAATAAAAGTGGCAATTTGCTCTGGCTAGGACTTCCACTACTTTGTTGAATAATAGTGGTAAGAGAAGAGTGGAATCCTTGTCTTGTTCCTGATCTTAGAGGAAATGCTTTCTGCTTTTCATTGTTTAGTATAATGTTAGCTGTTGGCTTGTCATATATGGCCTTTATTATGCTGAGATACATTCCCTCTATACCTGCTTTGTCAAGAGTTTTTATCATAAATAGATGTTGAATTTTATAAAATGCTTTTTCTGCATCTGTTGAGATAATCATATGATTTCTATCTTTTGTTAATGTGGTATATCACATTAGTTGATTTGCAGATGTTGAACCATCCTTGCATCCCTGGAATAACTCCCACTTGGTCATGGTGTATGATACTTTTGAGGCAGTGTTGAATTTGATTCACTAATATTTTGTTGAGGATTTTTGCACTTATGTTCGTTAGGGATATTGGCCTGTAATTTTATTTTCCTGTGCCATTCTTGTCTGGTTTTGGTATAAGGGTAATTCTGGCCTCAGAAAAATGACATCAGAAGTGTTCCCTCCTCATCTATTTTTTGGAGCAGTTTAAGAAGGATTGTTATTAATTCTTCCTTGAATGTTTGGTAGAATGATCGGGTGTTTTTGTCAGTCCTGTACTATTATCTACATAAAATATTTTAATGGATACTTTTTTATATTTAGCCTCATCCTAAGAAATATCTATTGTCACGGTTTTGATCTGCTAGTTATATTTTTCTACTATCCCTTAAAATAAATACTTAGTAATTTAAATGTTTTTCTATGCACTACCTGGAATCATCACACATTGGGAAACATAAAATTATGGCACCAGTTGTAGTTTAGGGTGCTTTCAAACAGAAAACTGATGCCTACCTCTATTCCCTACCAATTTTTTTTTTGGTTCCCTTCATCTTTCCCTATTTTCCAATTCACAATGATAGAAACCTAATAAGTGGAAACTGTGTGGAATATGTAGATATATGGAACCATGCTAATCCCTGATTTATGATAAATTTCAAATTGTTGACTGTGATAGTTAATTTCATGTGTCAACTTGGCTGGGCCACAGTGCCCAGATATGAGGTCAAACATTCTGAATGTTTCTGTGAATGTAGTTTTGATGAGATTAATATTTAAAACATTGGACTTTGAGTAAAGCAAATTGTTCTCCTTAGTGTAGGTGGGCCTCATCCAATCAGATGAAGGCATGAATAGAACAAAAGACTGAGCTCCCCCAAGCAACAGAACATTCTGCAGCAGACAGCCTTCAGACTTAAACATTGGCTCCTCCTGTGTCTCCAGCCTGCTAGCCTCTGCCATCAGATTTTGTACTTGCCAAACTTACACAACTACATGAGCCAGTTCCTTTTAAAAAAATTACACACACACACGCACATACATACATACATACACACACATCCTTTCGTTCTGTTTCTCTGGAGAACCCTGATGAATGCGGTTGACTTGTGGGGAAAAGTTTAATAATTTTACATTATACCAATCAGTTAATAAACAAGCATTGATTGAGGACCTACTTGTGCTTTGGATGATATCAAAAAGTACATAAGATATAATACAGCCCCTGTCCTCTTTCTCTCACAGTGACAGGCCTAATTATTATGGTGAAGAGAAGGGGATAATTTGGGAAACATAGGAAAATACTGCAACTTAAGGCATTTTCCTATAAGTTATATGAGTTTGATCTGGAAATGGATCCCTTTGAATCAGAAAAGTTCAGGATGAGGCAGGTTGCATGACATCAGTAAAACTTGCTAGGATTCTGTGAACCATGCTTGTCTTTGAATATTCTGCATTACTTTAGGACTACAAAATGCATGGCTGCTGAAAAAGGAGCACTAGGTAAGGAAATAGTCAAAAGAAAACTCTGGAAGGAATAAAATTCTACAGTAAAAGCTCTGGTTTTTATTCTCTGATCAAGAGAAATGCAGATGGTTTAGAGTTGGAGTCTCTCTGTGTCTCTCTCATTCATACCCTCACACATACAAAAGTGACAAAGAATAGAAAAGCACACAATACTGGGGTTCAGCTCAGATCCACAGATGCTAGGACAGTGGCTACAATACCAGTGCTTTATACAAAAGTCTCAGTTACCTCCTTCAACCCAGGCCACAGAGTAGATGGGTGTTGTGCAGTCTCCAATGGGATGAGCAGAAAAACCTCTCTTGAAAGGCACAGTGAGTCCCAGCTTTAAACACTGTGGCATAGCTGTGGTCTCCCCAGAGAAAAAGGCAGCCAACAAATCTCCCCCACAAAGAGTAATTAGGATTTCTGAGACAGAGCTCAGAGCTGTGTCTGAGGCAGAGAGAGCTAAGCACAAACAGCACCAAATACCATAACCCCCTTGCACAAAAGTAAAGGCATTCTCTTCATGTGGCAGGGTGGGGCTTCCAAGCCCGCACTGGCCTTTCACCATCGTGATAAGAAACACGAGTTGCTGATGTAAAGGTCAGCAGTGTGCAGAGCTTGTTTCTACCCTAGTGAGGAGAGTTTTCCCCCACTGAAGGCATCTAATTGGTTGCTGATGAGTCACAGATGCTGAAGTACACAGGCAGATGCATCTGATTGGCTGTCACCCTGTTTCAGCATTGCCGGCCCCCAGGTCTGTGATGGATGATACAGAAGGAGCAAAAGCTATCATTTGGATCAATTAATATGATGAGATGGGGTGAGGGGAGCTACCTTCTCCCACATAGCTAACCTAATAGCTATTCCTGCTGCTTCATTTCCTCAGTGCTTGTTAGAAGATGCTTTTTAAAAAGTAGTTCAGTAGATGGGAAACTTTTGAATGCTGCATAAGTGTCAACTGTCCTTATTGTTGTTTTCCTTCTGCTTACATCAATGAGATGACGGTTACAAGCAGCAGGACAAATACAGAAACGGTCATGACGAAAAGCTCAAGGGGTACTCTGTCCAACAGAAAGGCTGGGGGAATAGGAGATAGAGCCTCGAGAACCCAATTCTAATCTTAGCCTGGTTTTGACGCTCGTCTCAGAAACCTCCAAGAGTCGTCTGCACGATAGATATTCTTTCTCTTTTTCTCTAATCTCAGTGCTATTTATTTCGAGAGGTACTTGAAGCTTGGGCTCTCATACCACACAGTGGAGTCTCTCAGACATAGACTACATCCCAAATATTTCATTGCTAGATCATAAAAAAGATAATTACCATGTGCACGGGGCTTTACATGCAATATTCATTTTGTATTCAAGGCAACAGTGCAAGTACATGCTGTTATCCCTATTTGTAAGATGAAGAGACTGAAAATCAGAATGTTAAGTAACATGTACGAAGGTTTTGAAAAAGTGAGGGAGCTAGAGGGGACCCCAGAACCTGCTTACTGACGGTGGCAACACAAGGAAGTGATAACCCCCATGGTGAGAGTCCAGGACTTTTGAGTCCTCACTTATGGATCATTGAATCTGGACTTACTTATCAAACGCTTATTGAGCTTTCTGTGTGCCAGGCCTTGCATGTGCTAGAGCTATAAAAATAGCCGACATGTGGATTTTGGCCTAAAGATGCTTGCAGTGCACTGAGGAAATGGGTCAATGTCGTATGGTAGGATAAAGACAAGGCTATGCCCATGGTAACATGGGAGTGCAGAGGGGGAGCAGCTCACCACCTTGAGTTCAAGGTTTTCAAACCATTCAACCTTTGTGGTTCCCTATCTTCATTTGACATGTTTTGCCCAGGCAGAGATCCTTAAGATAGTGTCCATGCACAGTGATCAGAGATACTTTGAAGCTTCTGTAAATGTCTATAAATTTGGTATCCATATGTGCGTTTTTAGATAAGAAAGGACCAGGTTCTGAAAGTGTTCCTTGACCCACAAAAAGCTAAAATGTCTGATGAAGCCTCTTTAATCTCTTCTACCTCTAACAATCTAACTATTTCACTGTGTCAAGCCAAGAGAGGTAGAAATGAAATAATGAAATATTAATAACAGTTTCTAGAAAATATAACTTATACAAAAGTGGCACATAGATGCAGTGGCAATTGTTAATGATCTAGATGTCCTTTTAGAAGCTTTCAAATCAAAGATCTCATGGCTACTGAGAGATCATAAATCCAAAGAATTTCTAATAATTTCTAATGGCTGTGCCATTGAGAAGTTTTGCTATAGAATTACCAAAAGAAAAGAGAAGAGAGAAGAGAAAAGAAAGAAGGGAAGGAAGGAAGGGAGGAAGGAAAGGAAAGAAGGAAGGAAGAAAAGGAGAGAGAAGAAGGAGACAAGAAAGAAAGGAAGGAAAGAAGGAAGAAAAATGCTGAAGGTCACACCTGGGATTTCAGAATCTCTTTTCTGCAAAAGATATTAAAGGCTTTTTATTTACTTTGGAGAAGATAATTAACCCTATGAAACTATCAGGGGCCAATAAACCATTGAATCCAGATGAATTACCTCATGAAAGTTAAAGAATACATTGAGGGAGGTTAAAGAACATCTGACTGAGAGTCCTTTTATAACTCTTCATCCCAGCCAGCCTGTTCTGTCTTAGGCAGTCATCCAGGTATCACAGCTGAAGCCTCCTAACTCTGACCAACAGGCTCAGCCAAGCCAGCCTGGGCGCTTGGAGGTGGAGAGCGAAATGTTCTCAAGTCAGGGACAAAGTGAATATCCCAGATCATGAGTTTGGAAGCTCCACGTTTTCTGACTTTGTGTCCCGCTCTGACCTTGGACCAAAGCTCGAGAATCTTGGCTTCAGACTGTTCTTTAATGAATAATTGCTGGTTTGTCATTTGATGTATAGGGCTCTGCTTTGGTTCCTGCCTGTTTTCCTAGCAGGATTCTAGAATCCTTTGTTGATTCACCCCTTTCCTCCTTGAGATTGCGGTCTGTAAGAGAGGTGCGCGCTACCACTGTTCCATCTGCGGTCACTGCCGTAAGACCACAGGCTGGCAAACATCCTTCTGAAACTAGCCGCTACTCCTTGTTCCTTACTTTAACCCCAGGCTCTTCTACCCTCACAGTTTGACTACTCTCAGCCATACCCTGACTGCTTTATTTCCTACCTGCTTTATTTAATACATAGGTCTTGGTTATTTGATGTGCAGCCCTTCCCTATGCTGCCTGATCCCTCTTTCTGCCCAACAGGAGGTCACATATGGTGTCTGGGCTGTAACACTGAGACCACAATACAACACCAAACAATGCAGTGATAGAACAATACACTATGAGAAACAACTAGAATTTATCACATTGATGAAAGGTCAAAAGCAAATTCAGGAAGTTTAGAGATCAGATAATCCATCTTAAACCATAAAGAGATGTGGAACAGTGTTCAGGGAAAGGATTACACGGCATTAGAAATGCATAATGGTTAACAAATCATTACTGATTTATAAAAAGAAGTCCCAACTTAATAAGCATGTGTTATTTTAACAAGTACAACGCAAGAAGCAAGATAAAAGCAAATTAAGGGACCTCATTTATTTCCCCTAAAAGCTTAATGCCATTCCACCCAAAAGATTAATATGTGATGACAATCATGTACACATTTACATGGCATTAAATAAATGGCTTGAGAGCAATTACAGGGTTGAAAACCAAGAATGATGGACAAAAATCACTGTCAGATGGAGCAAGCTGAGGAACTAGATGCTGAAAAGACCATTATCTGTTGGCAATTATTCATCTACTGACTGGATAATAACAGAATATGTAACTTTCCTAGTAGCTAAATATTTACGGTTGTTGGGGGTGGAGAAGAGGTGGGTTGTACCTAGAAGTTTGGTAAGAGCAACATTTGAAAGCTGACACCCTCTATTTAATCTCTTTAGAATGAAAACTAGAAGGAAGCATGGGCCCTCGGCAAGGGTGTGCTTCACTGGGATCCCTAAGGAGGGATGAGTTTGCCCATGAAGAATTAATAGCATTCATTAAAGAAAGCGCACATGAGACAGCACTGAATATTCAGAAGCAGACTGGGAGAATGAAAAACCGGGTTCTGGAACCAAGTCTGCCATTTACCACCTATGTGGTGTTGGGCTACCTCAGGCCTCAATTTCCGCATCTGTAGAAGGAGGTACTTGGTCACTGTGCTCTGTAAAAACTGCCCACCTCTGAGAGCCTATCGTTACGTAGGTCTGTGACATGCATGTGAATCCTGTTTAGTGATTGGTGCTCATCCTGGGGTTGCTACTGCTCCCACCATCAGAGCAAAATTGAAATAGTTATTTTCTTATCTTTCCTCTTCTCAATTCTGCACCCATTTCCTCCATGTTAGTAACGACACTCCCAGTCTAGCACCACTGCATTGTCTACTGGGAGAATAATTCACACTGAGGAGCCACTGGATACATGAGTCACCCTTCCCACTTTTCCAAAGAAGATCGGGAGAAAAGGTAATGCACAACACCAAGAAGTAAGTAGTCAATGCAAGGCATTCAAGCATCAAAGTCAGATGGTTGGGAGGTATTTTTGAGAGGGAAAGTTCCACAAGGCCAGTCCACTACCATAAATCCCTTTGCGCCTGTTTCTTCTGCCTTCAGTTTCAGAGCCTGAATCAAGATGTCTTCCACTGGTTCAGCGTTGACCAATATTCACATAGTCATAATAAGGTAAACAGCAATCATATATATGTGTATATATAACAGTGACAGAATTGGGGAAGGCAGAGAGCTGTAAGAGTTGAAGCTTCATTTACTATGTAAAAAAGTCAGTAGATGAAGTTTAAATTTCATCCATTAATGATAAATTTCAGCATTCAGGAATTAATTTCACAGAAATTTATTAAGTACCTGTTATGTACCTGGCACCGCGGCTACCAGTGAATGACACAGACAAAAATTTCTGCCCTCGTGAAACTTACACATGGGTATAGTAAGGAGATTAGCCAAGAGAAATAAATAAAATACAGCATGTATTAGGCAGGGATAAGTGCAGGAAATAAAGATATGAAGCATTGCTTCAGTAAGTTGCAATTTTAGCTAGAAAAGAAAGTCTTCATTGAGATAGTGAATTTTAATTGAAGACCTCAAGGAAGTAAGGTAGTGAGTCTTGCATGTAGTAATGGGAAGAACATTCTTTCTAGGTACAGGAACAGTTAGTGCAAAGGTTCTTAGGTGGGAGCATCGTGTGTATTCAGGAAAGCAGTTTGCCCAGTACATTTGATGAACACCATGCCTCGTGTGTTTGAGGAACAGCAAGGAAGCCACTATACTGTAAAAGAGTGACTGAAAGGAAGAGATAAGTATTGAGGTCAAAGAATTAAGGGCCCATGTGATGTAGAAATATTAAGGTAAATAACAAATGAAACCCCTAAGAGTTGAATATGGTTGCATCTAGGGAACAAAATAGATGGGAAAGAGAGTTTTTTGTTATAAGCCTTTTAGCACTAGAATTATGTGCTTAAATGTGTTTGATTAAAAATAGAAATGATTCGTACAGTGTGCAGACCACAGTGTGGCAGAAAATGTGCTATAGGAGTTTAAGCTACAAATGATCCCCAAACCCGGAGCTTGTGGGAATTCTTCTCAGAGCAAATAGAACTTTCACTGGGCCTTGAAGGGTGGCTGTCATCTGGGTATCCGGAAAGGAAATTAAGAATGTCACCATGGGACTCCAGAGGACCTAAGAGATCATGTAGCCCAGCTTAGTCATCTACCTGGCTATGAAGACAGAGAAATTTAGAAGGGAATAAAAGAATTTGCAAGGTCTCCCAGCTGGTTATTGGCACAGCTGGGACCGCAATCTCTGTCCTCTCCTCCTTCACGATAAATTCTCTATCGCATTCTCCACAAAGGCTGTCTTCAAACCTCCTCTACTCTCCTCGGACCTTTAACTCATCACCTGCTCCTCTCACCCTCTGCAGCTTATCTAGTCCCTTACTTCACAGAAAACATAGACATCAGATCAGAATTACCTTACCTTCTGGCCATCAGTCCTGTATTCCCTCTAGTCCTTTCCTCCTCCTATCCTTTTGTAATGGGAGATGTGTCCGTCCTACATGGTCAAGAGTTCTGATACCATCCTTCCCTGTGGGGCTTCTGGGAAATTACTTCTGTGGCTGCTCTTCCTCCATTTCCTTTATGGACCACTCTTCTTTAGTATATTTCTAATTGTTGATCTTTTCGGGGCTGTACCTGGGCCTCTTCTTTCGTCCTCTTCTTATTGCCCATGGGCAAGTTCACCCTTAAACACAGCTTTATCGTTTTTATGCTGATAACTCCTAAGCCCTTAGCTCCAATTCTTTTTATTGCCTTCAGACTTGTGTGACCTGCTACATACCAGACATCGGCACTTGGATGATCTATAGGCACTTCAAATGAGTCTAATGAAATTATCATCAACTCTCTTCCAAACCTGCTTCTCTTCCCTTGCCCCCTATTGCAGTGAATGGCACTATTGTCTATCTAATGGCTAAAGTCAGAAACCTAGAAATCATCTGAGGTTTTGACCTCACCCTTCTGTCCAACCAGCAAGGTCAAACCATTCCACTTCCCAAACATCTCTCACGGCCACCACCACTCCCATTGCCGTTAAACTAATTCAGACTTCCATCTCGTCTCACCTGGATCACAACTGCAACCTCCTAACAGATCTCTCAACCTCATTGTTTGACCTCCTCTTTATCAGTCAGGGAGAGGTTAGGGAAACAGAAGTTGCTCTATTTATGCCAGGTATACAGGGTTTAGTGTAGGAAATGGTGCTCCATAAGTATTGGAAGAACTGGGAGAGCAAAGGATAAGGAAGCTGATATTAAAGATCAGGGAAGTTGACACCTAAAGACTCAGACTGCAGCACATAGGCTCACCAGGAAGATGCTGTGAATGTCACATTTTCCCTTGGGTGTTATTGCGACTCCTTTAAGAAAATAATGCCTTTGCCTTCTGTTCTGTCTTCAAAATCTTGCATGACTGCTTCTCATTAATAAACTGTAACGTGAAACAATAAGTCGAAGAGTACTCTGGGGAATGTAGTAATGGAGAAGAGAATTGGAGAAGAGGTTGTAGTGATACTGAGTTGTCAACAGATTATCTTACCCTTCAATCCTATTCTCTAAAATGCAGTCAGAGCTTTCTATTAAAATATGTGATCATATCACTCCTGCTTAAAACTCCTCAATAGCTTCTCATTTCTTTTAGGATAAAAAAAAAAAAGAAGGAAATGCTTTAATATTGTTCACAAGACCTTTATATGATCTTGCCCCAGCTTACTTCTCTAACTCATTTCTATGTCTTAACTACCTTTAAAACCTCACAATTTAGTTTTTTTTCTTTAAAAAAAATTTAACATCTTTATTGGAGTATAATTACTTTACAATGGTGTGTTAGTTTCTGCTATATAACAAAGTGAATCAGTTATACATATACATGTGTCCCCACATCCCCTCCCTCTTGATCCTCCCTCCCACCCTCCCCATCCCACCCCTCTAGGTGGTCACAAAGCATTGAGATGGTCTCCCTGTGCTATGCGGCTGCTTCCCGCTAGCTATCTATTTTATGTTTGGTAGTGCATATATGTCCATGCCACTCTCTCACTTTGTCCTAGCTTACACTTCCCCCTTCCCGTGTCCTCAAGTCCATTCTCTAGTAGGTCTGTGTCTTTATTCCTGTCCTGCCCCTGGGTTCTTCATGACATTTTTTTTTCTTAAATTCCATATATATGTGTTAGCATACAGTATTTGTCTTTCTCTTTCTGAATTACTTCATTCTGTATGACAGTCTCTAGGTCCATCCATCTCACTACAAATAACTCAATTTCATTTCTTTTTATGACTAATATTCCATTGTATATATGTGCCACATCTGAATGAGCATTTGAATGGGAAACCCTAAGTGAAAAAAGATATTATGTTCTGTGTAGAGGAGATCAAGTTTGGCCAGAAAGGAGAGGGACAATGTTTTGAATAACATTTAAATAAGTAAGAAATTTGGATTTGATGTGGTAGGAATAGGTTCCTGAATAAAGGGACGACTTTAGTGAAAAAAAAAATACCTCAAGAAATTTGGTCTTGGGATACTGCAAAGTAAGGGTAGGAATCTAAAGAGACATGCACCTAGGACTTTAACACAATAATAATGATGCAAAGTAAGAGGAGGGACAGATAGTGGTGGTAACCAAGGGGATGGAAGGAAAATGAGAAACCTCCTCATAAGCCTTTTGATGGCAGAATTAATTGGCCTTGGTAGGAGCATATGCGAAGAGGAGGGACTAGGTAGGGTTTTTTTAAATGGGAAAGGATGCTAATATGACTGATTTTTATAAATCTGAATTGGGGAGGAAAAATAATAGATACATTAGATTTGAGGGGTTGCTGGAAACAGATCCAGTTAGTCAGCTAAATAATGCCCCAAAGTTAGCAGCTGATTATGCTAAAATTATCCAGTTTGTCTGAAGTATCCATATAGTTGTATCGCTTCACACCTTCATTTTGTCCCCTTTAAAACAGCCTTATTTTACTCATTGCCGATTCCAAAGCATCTTGTTAAGCAGAAAACATTACCCAAGGGCAGCAGAGTTTAAGTTCAGTGCTTTCTCTCTTCTTGTATGGAAGGTGCATTCTTGACTACTGGTGCTGTCAAAAGCTAAAGAGAAAGTCACCTGGATTTGTGTCACAGGACTTCGTGTTTTGAGCTCTCTTTTCCATCCTTCAAAGAGATCCACAATATCATTTTAAATAGAATCAACAGCTCAAGATAAAAGGTGCCAGCTTAGGAAAAAAGGGTTCTTCATTGACAGAGATGTTATCTGTATTTTAAAAGTCAGTAAGTGCTAATTAAATTTACAGCAACATTAAGAAGGGATAAAAATAAATCTATATATAGAACAGAAACGGACTCACAGACATAGAAAAGAAACTTATGGCTATCAAAGGGGAGAGGGAGGGAAGGGGAAGGGAGTATGGGATTAACAGATACAAACTACTGTACATAAAATAGATAAGCAACAAGGATTTGCTATATAGCACAGGGAATTACATTCAATATCTTATAATAACCTATTATATAATGGAATATAATCTGGAAAAAATAATCAGTATGCTGTACACATGAAACTAATGCAATATTATAAATCAACTATACTTCAATAAAAAATGGATGTTCTGAAGGGCTAAAATTATCAATATTTGTTTATGAGATGGGATTAGTTTTATATTTAAAAAAATAATGGAATCATCCTTTGCACTACTTCACGATTTTGCATCATTATCAGTCAGCGCTTCGGAGGGACGCACATTGTTTTCTTGGCCAGTGTCCTACACTCTATGAGTATTGATACCTTGCTCTCCTGAGAGAATAAGCATCTATCTGCCTGAACTTCTGGGAAAGTCAGAAAAGGGGAAGAGGAGAGTCAATTCTTTCTCACAAATTGTTTCTGTGTGGCTTCTTGGACTCATCAAAAGGAGGTAAAGCCAGGATGTGCTTGGGCCTCCACTGACTCATGAACAGGGCTTCTTTACTCTCTTAGAGAGTCTTTACTCTCTCTGCACGGCTTGGGGAGGAGCCAGAGGAGATGCCCTTTTACCACGGTGGTTATATCTTAGTTTAAGTCAAATGTTTGTTCTAACTTTGAGAGTCATCTTATGGGAGGAGGGTGGATTCACACCCATAAAGACACCTTCTTTCTTCCTAGGTAACAGTGAGGCCACTAATAATTGAAAATACCAAAAAAAAAAAAATCATTCACATTGTTCATCAGGGAGGGAATAATAATGTTAAATTATGATAGCTAAAAGCCTCTTGTTGTTATTATTTCAGCGTCACTATTAAGTCGCTGTATGACCCGTATGCATGACTTTTAACCATACTGAGCTTTGGGTTGCCATGTCATCTACACTCCCTGTAGAAATATGACTTGGGACTTAGAGCTGTGTGATGAATTAAGTAGTATAAATCCACAGGTTTGTACTATTTCTTTATGGAATATAGACAATAAATTCCCCTTATAGGCAGCAGTAGAGTTGGGATTGTTGATGCAGCCTAGGGGCTTGCTAGTCCCAGCAGGAAGCACATTGACATTGGCAGAAATATATATATATATATATATATATATATATATCTTAAAAATTGTACATGTCCCTGAAATACATTTGAAGCATTACCAAATTTCTCGAGCCTATTCTTATATAAGCATAACATTCTTTTAAAGAAACAAAAATATACACTTTCATCAGTAGAGCAACCATAGACTTGTTTATTGCAATTCAGTTACAAATTCCCAAACAGTGTAACTGAACTAATGTCACTTTCGAAAATAAATGCTTTAAAACATCACGCTAATACCAATGCATAACCATCACTCCGTATTTTCACTCTTTTGTGAAATTGTTTATGTATTTCCTGCTTTCTTCCAAGAATTTAATACAGAACCTAACATGCTTGGTAGGCAAGTCGGATGAGGTATCGAAGAAGGCAGCATGCTAGAGTGGCTTGTGCCTGGTCTAGGCATCTAAAAACCTGCATTCAAGTTCTGACTCCGCCAGTTCATAGCATGTAGCAGGTACTCTCACGGCCCTGCTTGTGTCTCCTCACTCTGGTGCTTGGCTTTGCCCTCGCTACCTCACAGGCATGTTGCAAGGATGACAAGGATGAGAATGTAAGGTACACATGTTGTCTGTATCTGAGTACCCATAGAAGGTATATATGTGGCTGAGCCCGGACTTCGACCTGTCAGCACCCGCACCTCTTTGTTTACGAGCATTCTCATCTGCTGGAGCTCACCTTGCTGCCAGTGAAGCAGGCTGGACGTGCTGAGTGAGGTATTATTGCCTCCTGGGAGCAACCCTCAAACAATGAGGATATAAAAACTCCATCTCCCTCAGCCTAAGTGGGATAACGCTGAGACACCTGGTCTGCGCTAGCTCCAGAGTTTCCCCAGCAGAATTAAGTTCCAATCTTCCACAGTGGTGGTTGCCTTGATAAAGCACCTTGTATTGGCTTCCCCCCACTTCGGTGTCTCATTTCCCTACTTTCTCCTTTCCTTCTGGGAGAACCCAAAATACACATAATTGTTGGCCTTAGGAAGGTCAGCCAACTACTCAGTATCTCATGTAATAAATGACAGAATTTGACAAAGCTTCTTTCTAGTTATAAAATTCTATTATTTTAATGTTTCCCTCACTTCTCATTTGAACTTGGAGAGAGGTATCTGAAATTTATAACTGGCACTAGTGACCGATTTGTGGTTTTCTTAATGTCTTTCCAAACTATAGAAACTTAGGCAATGAAAATGCTCGAAATCAATAGTAATGGGAAGTCACATATTACATTCCTTCCCAGCATATAGTTCCAGTTTTGAGTTTCTGCATTGTTTGATAGCACAGATAGACCTTAACAAAAACAATGCATTATTCCCGATATACCTTGAAAAGCCCTTAAAAACCTATTTTCAGAAAACAGGACAAATATATACCCTATATGGCTACTCATACATAGACAATATGTATACCTTATATTTTCATCCTTTAATTAATGTCATCCTTGCAACATACCTGTGAGGTAGAGAAGGTAAAGCTGAGTGGCAGAAATTGCCAAAGGAGAAAAACGAAGCTTAAAAATGTTCAGTGACCATTCAAGAGCTCAATACTTTCATGTCTAGGATCTGTGCATTTTCTGCCACATTCATTTCTTCCCATTATCAACAGTTCTAATATATATATTCTGCTTGGTGGAGTTTCTTTTCAGGAGTCCTGTTTTCTGGACTGTGGTAATACGAACATTGAAAATATGTTTTGTGGGAAAGGTCACTTCCCACTTGGGGGGTGTGCTGGAAACGGATGCCGCATTAGAGATTCCTTTTGCACTTCGTGGGTTATTATATTAAATGTCTTCTTATCTGCATTATCTCATAGCGTTACTGTTTAAGCATAGTATGCCTAATATTGGGCAACATACCCAGAGAATGTAATAAATGGAGAGATTTCAACCATGCAAATGAGAATCCTGTTTACCTCCCTTATGTCCCCTGCCCACTAGTGGATTTCTGAAATCCCTTCAGCTTAACAGTTTGATTCTTGCTAAAATAAAAATATCCTTGATATGTGTCACAGAGGAAGCTGTTTCCAGTCATTTTCACTATGAATTATTTTAGGCCCTTTTCTAAAAGCAGATCTGATAGAGGAAAGGGGAAGCATTCACAGACTGATCATCTTAAATGGAAAAAAAAATAGAGGAACAATGGGGACAGTGATAGAGACAGAAGAGAGTGTGGAACACTTTCGTGCCACATCTGACTTCACTGTCTGCCTGAGTCCTAGACAAAGAGTCACAGAAAAAATTCACTGGCCACGTTGTCATAGGCCAGTCATTGACACTTCTTAATCATAGTTTTCCAAAAAAAAAAAGTTTTCCAATTTATAAATGATGGATTAGGACCACATGATCTCCAAGTTCTTTTCAGTTCTAGGATCCTATTATTCATTGAATCTCTAATTACATACTCCCATGGACATGGTAACAAAGGTGCATGATAAAATACCAGATGGTTTCTATTTTCCTAGATATTAGCTAGGAAACAAAAAAGTGGTAATGAGATTTTGTGTTTGAGCATGTAATTCACCAAAAAAGTCTTCAAAATGAGAAATGAGGAAAGGCCAACTAGAGAGAGAGCAGTTTGCGTCACTCACGGGCAGCCTTGTACACATGCTTATGATGGACCCATAGCAATGTGGCAAGGTTCAGAAAACTGAAAGGGTATATCTACTGTGCTGTGCCTGATTTCGTATCTGCTCTAACCTGGAGGCAACCGAAGGGCTGTATGAGCTACCTAATCAGAAGGAAACAAGGCGTGGCTATTCTAGCACTCAGCACTCCCTCTCCACTTCCTGTTTTTCAGTGTGCCAGGTACTGTGATCACTGCTTGGGTTTTCACAGAGCCTGAAACAAGGATTTGAGTGCTAGTAATATATTTGGAAGGTTCAGGGAATGTTGGTAGGGAAATAGAGACATGGTACCAGGGAGGGAAAGCAGCTGATAAAAGGTGTGTTAAAAAAAAAACAGCCACCACTGTGGGCAACTGGGGCTTAATCCTGCAGAGATACTCTAAGCAGCTGTATAAAATATATGCCTCAGATTTATCCCTCCTAGGGATCAAGGGAGCTGGGATATTTATGGCACAACTCCCATCAGTCACTGACTGAACGCACTCCCAGGAGGTGTTGATTCCCCAGCGCCTCTGGCCTAAACAGTGATGTCCAGAGAAAGCAAAGCCCTCCAGGGAAAATTGCAGCTTAGAAGTTAGGCCACCCAACACTGAAGGGGGAAAGAAAGGTAAGAGAATCTGGATAAGGTAACAGTGATATCACTACACAAAAATCATCTCAATAAATCCTGACAACAGCCCTTTGAGGTAGATGCTATTTCTATCTCTGTTTTTTTTAACACCTTTATTGGACTATAATTGCTTTACAATGGTGTGTTAGTTTCTGATTTTTAACAAAGTGAATCAGTTATACATAAACATATATACCCATATCTCCTCCCTCTTGCGTCTCCCTCCCACCCTCCCTATCCCACCCCTCTAGGTGGTCACAAAGCACCGAGCTGGTCTCCCTGTGCTCTGCAGCTGCTTCCCACTAGCTATCTATTTTACATTTGGTAGTGTGTATATATCCATGCCACTCTCTCACTTCGTCCCAGCTTACCCTTCCCCTCCCCATATCCTCAGGTCCATTCTCTCTCTACATCTGCGACTTTATTCCTGTCCTGCCCTAGGTTCTTCAGAACCATTTTTTTTTTAGATTCCATATATATGTGTTAGCATACGGTATTTGTTTTTCTCTTTCTGATTTACTTCACTCTGGATGACAGTCTCTAGGTCCACCCACCTCACTACAAATAACTCAATTCCGTTTCCTTTTATGGCTGAGTAATACTCCATTGTGTATATGTGCCACATCTTCTTTATCCATTCATCTGTCAATGGACACTTAGGTTGCTTCCATGTCCTGTCTCTGCTTTGCCCTCCACACCCCTGTTGCTGCGCTCTCCTCCCTGGCTCCGAAGCTTCCCACCCACCCACCCCCGGTTCCGCCAGTGAAGGGGCTTCCTAGTGTGTGGAAGCTTTCCCCCCTTTCCAGCTCCCTCCCAGAGATGCAGGTCCCGTCCCTATTCTTTTGTCTCTGCTTTTTCTTTTTTTTTGCCCTACCCAGGTACGTGGGGAGTTTCTTGCCTTTTGGGAATTCTGAGGTCTTCTGCGAGCGTTCAGTAGGTGTTCTGTAGGAGCTGTTCCTCATGTTGATGTATTTTTCATGTATTTGTGGGGAGGAAGGTGATCTTCACATCTTACTCCTCCACCATCTTGAAGCCATCTCTCTCTGTCTCTATTATACAGATGAGAAAACAGAACATCAGAGACAGTAAATGTCTTATAAGGGGCAGAGTTTAGACTGCAATCAAGTGACTGTGACAAAATAGACCATATTGTTAAACACTGCACTTCTACGTGGTGCAACAGAAAGGGAGATGCATCATCTTTGGCAAGACTTGACCTAAATGCCCTTCCTTCTGTGAAGTACTCCCCGATTCTGTCATCATTTTTCCTGTATGTTGCCGTAGACCTTTCTTTATGGCTCTACAGGAACAGTTACTACACCTTACTAATTGTTTTTATTTACCATTCTTACTAAATGAGAGTTTCTTGGGTTGTAGAGAAATTGGTCTCTTCATTTTTGTATCCTCTCCCCCCAGCAAAGAGTTGACACATAGGAGACCCTCAGTTAATGTTAATAAAATGCTAATGCCTGGGTTTTTTGATAGAGGCTTAATGTGACAGTTATTTACCCATTAAAGGCAGCCAATATTGAGTTCCTACTACGTGCTAAGCAAGAAATAGGTACAGGAATGGAAGTGGGAAAATAAATGCCGCTGGAAGGCACAGTTATATGTGTAAGGTTGTTTATCTCTTTTCCAAATATTTCTACCCAGTCAACCCAGGTTTAATTAAATTTTTATAACTCTTACGGATGTTGAGAAAAAGCAGTCTCTCTTTTTAATCTCATTTTACTCATGTGTGATAAACAGCAAGGAACACATAAATGATGAAATCTGTTTAATTTGTTTTATACAGGCTAGGGCTGTGTATGAATAACTGGTTCTAAGATTCTACATTTTGCAACGCTATTTATTTCTCATGTCAAAATGAACCTATTTCAAAAATACACCCAAATCTTATTTACAGTTTGTTGCCAATGCTTCCTTCAGCTGCTGATATACCTCACTGGGAACAGGCCAGGTGGGCAGTAATTTTCTACATGTTTCCACTGCACAGCAAGAAGCAGTTAATTTCCAGGCATATATTGCTTTAATTTCTGTTAGTCCAATCATTTCTCAGTACAGTACCAGGGTCCTCCTGCCAGGGGCTGTAATTTTATAAGAGTAGAACTCTTGAAAATGTAGGGGGGAGATTAGTGGACATGCCTGAAATGCTTTCTTTCTCACTTTGTACTGTGGAAAAAGCCTCAGGAGGAAGCTTTAAGAGGCAGTTTCATTTGGAGACAGTGGTCGATTTTGGATGAACTCTGGAGAAAAACTCAGATTTTTCTTGGAGTTTAGTCATTGGAATTGGGAAGAGGTACCATGTTCCTGAAATGATGTTGTGCCCCACCGGAAGCAGTTCTCTCCTGTGCTTTTTTTTTTTTTTTTTTTTTAAGGAATATTGATTCTCATGGTGAGTTGGGTTTAAAAATGAAAAGAGCAAGTTTATTCTGTGCCAGTCAGAGCCTCTAATACAGATGAGAGGAGAAGCAGGGAGTCAGTAACGGTCCTCGGAAAACAAAAAAGCCAAATGCGTGTACAGAGGACGGAGTGCCCTGTGCTGGTCCAGAACCCTAAGGGCTTTATGTAGTTGGCTGCACAGGCACAATGTCATATGCCAGCAGAAGGCTGCTGTGTAATGACACCTGCTGAAATTGTAAGCGAGATGTCAGAGTCCATAGCATACTGCTCCAATATGGTGTATAGGAAAGAACACATCCCAAATACAGAATGACCCAGAGTCTAAGTTACCAAGTGACAAACACACATCTCATTTGTCTCATCCTTTTTGGCAGGGAGATTGCCAGGGAGACTGGGAGAGGGACACAATACTCATTCAATAATATAATATGTAGTGCCTACTACGTGATATTCCAGTGTTTTTCATTGTTTAAATCTCACAATCAAAGCTATTAGTGGGTCATGGAATCAATTTTATGGGTAGCAACTGGATTTTTAATGACATAAAGTAAGAAAGGAATAGAGTGAAAGAAAATAAAATACAGCAGATTGTTAAGGATATGATTTCATGAAACTTGTTTCAGCTGTGTGCACATGTGTCTGTCATACATGTGAATATATGTTTATATGTGTATAGCCATTTAGGAGTAGATGTATATGCAAATTTATTATATGTATGAGATGAATACTCTGACATGATATAAATGCATTGTTCTTATTATAGCTTATCAAAATATTAATAGTTTGAAAGCCATTGGGCTAGATCCTAGGAAAGATACAAATAAATATGAACCACATATAACCCCTGCCCATCAAAATCTTAAAATCTAGTTAGAAATAAGATACATGGAGGAAAAGGAAACAACTATTTGTTTTATTCACCACTCACCACAATCAAGGTGCATAGGTGTCCCGTCTAGTTCTCATGACAGTCTCAGACACAGAGTTGTTGCTATCATCATCTTACAGGAGAAGAAATGAAATAAGTTGACCAAGGCAATGCAACGCAGCCCAAATAGGTAGGGTCTTTATTCATAGCCTGATCTACTGGTTGACACTACAATTTCCTCTGTATCCTCTCACCTTCCTGAAAAGGTAGCAAATATGTGTGATATGGGTAATGTAAACAGGGAGAAACAAGGAATTTTAGAGAAGGGAGAAGTTACTGTTGGCTTTCAAGGGAGGAAGGGGAGAGCTTCATGGAGGAGATAGGAGATAGATTTTAACCTTAAGTTAGGAGGAGAAGAAAGGCAGTAGGACTGAATTCCAAATAGTGGCTAGGGTCTGAGCAAAGTGTTAGAGTAGAGGATGAGCATGGAGTGTTTAGGGCTCATGGAAGTAAACTGGTCTGGCTGGAGGAGAAGATATGTGGCTGGAAAATAAAGAGAGAAAAGACTGGGTACAAATGGGCCCTGAGAGAGGTTGACCATGTACCATGTATCAGGCACTGTGCTGAGAGATTTCTGTACGTTATTTTATACTATTATGTTTAATACTCATGACAACTCTGGGTGGTGGATATTGTGGTGCCCATTCTAAAGAGGAGTAAAGGAGTCTAAAAAGGGGGTTCTATATGTTGTTCAAGATGTTATTATGGTGCTAGATTCAAAAACGTACATGTCTGAGTCTGAGGCCTATGCTGTAGCCACTCTGCCATACATTGGAAATGATTCACAGATAAAGCAATGAATTTGCTTTTGCTTGCACCCTATGACTGAACCATCAACACATCCCATCAAGTGTTCTTTGAAAACATATGCCGAATCTGACCACTTCTCACTACCTCCTGTCCAAGTGTCTCCCTTCAGTCTACTCTCAAACTACAAGTGATCCTATTAAAACATAAGTAGATGAAGTAATCCTTCTGCTCAAAACCCTGCAGTGGTTTCCCATGTTAGAGCAAAGGCCAAAGCCTACAGCTCTACACAAGCTGCCACCCCCACCCCGCCAACCATATGACCTCCTCTCCCACTTCTCTTTTCTTATTCACCTCCAGTTACATGGACTCCCCCCACTTCCTCAAATATTCCAGGTTTTGTTCCTACCTTGAAGACTTAGCAGTTACTGTTCTTCTACCTGGGATGCCCTTCCCCAATATGTACTCAGGGCTCACTCTTTTTTTTTTTATAAATTTATTTAATTTATTTATTTATTACTTTTGGCTGAGTTGCGTCTTCATTGCTGCACATGGGTTTTCTCTAGTAGTGGCGAGCAGGGGCTACTCTTCGTTGAGGTGCACGGGCTTCTCATTGTGGTGGCTTCTCTTGTTGCGTAGCACGGGCTCTAGGTGTGCGGGCTCAGTAGTTGTGGCTCGCAGGTTCAGTAGTTGTGGCATGCAGGCTCTAGAGCACAGGCTCAGTAGTTGTGGCGCACGGGCTTAGTTGCTCTGCGGCACGTGGGATCTTCCCAGACCAGGGCTCGAACACTTGTCCCCTGCATTGGCAGGTGGATTCTTAACCACTGCGCCACCAGGGAGGCCCAGGACTCACTCTTCAATTACCTTCAGATCCTTACTCAAACATTCCTTTCTCAATGAGACCTTCCCAGACCACTTATCTAAAACTATAATGACCCCCACCTAGTGACCTTTGCTATTTCTTGCTGCTTCTTTGTTTTTCTCCTTAGTGCACGTCGTTCGTCAACACATTATGTATTGTATTTGACTTTCTTATGTGTTAATTGTCTGTCTCCATCACTGGAATGTAAGCTCTGTGAAGGCTGGGATTTTCTGGCCTCTGTTGTTCACTACTACATCCACAGTACCTAGAACAGCACCTAATATATTTTAGGCCTACAACAAATATTCACTGAATGAATGAATAAAAACCCAGGCAATCTGATTCCAGAGACAACACTCTTAACCCTTATGTTGAACGGCCTCTCGGAAGTTCAGTAATGTTTCAGGAACAGATACGTTTTGAATATATTTACCCAATATTAATTCTTTGTCAAGTCGAATCAGGGTTCAACTATTTCTAGATGTTAAACATTCAGTGCAGAAAAGCCACGTCATCTATGATATAGTATACTTTTCGTTGGGTAGTCAAATTTCCTTTTGGAGTTATTAATAAATTCACCATTATCTGGTTTATCTTATTATCACTGCAAATTTCTCAAGGCAGTTTTATTTCTCTATATGCAGTAAATGCACTGCTATGGAATACATGCATAATAGGTGAGGTAAGCATATAGTATTTTAATTAGAACTTACAATTCACTTTTTTCATCATGTGGAACATACGATGCACTTTTCATTTATTTCATGATGTATTGTCTTTGACACTGAATATTCTATAGAGTTTCTTATTAATTCCTTGTTAACATCATTTTGTATTTAAAGAAATAGACTGGTTGAAGTTGACTTGGACTTTCTATCATAATTTTGGCATGAGTGTACTTACAGATATATAAGAATAGTTTGCTCGGTTCCTATCTTCAAAAATATTCTTTAGGTATCTGAAATTTTAAAACACCCTATCTCATTAAATTTTCTAGAATTCTTCTCTCTGTGTTAAAAACTCTACTCCCTTAGTCCTCTTCCATATAGTGGGTTTTTCTTTAATCTTCCAGTACCTTGCTCAATTTAGACATCTTAAACTAACGTTGAAGGCTATCTGTATTTAGTAAATCTTAAAATGTGCAGAAAAATGCAGAGTCTACAGTCGGCCTTAAACCTGTGCTCCACTTTCCACATGCTAACATAGAATGTGAATAACATTAATCTGTGTCCTCATCAGTACTTGGTGCTAATAAGCACCTTTTTTTAGAACAATAAGTTTTATTTGATGAACGTGTTCATTAAAAATTAGCCCAGGGCAAATTTATTAATCTAAG
Source organism: Aethalodelphis obliquidens (assembly GCF_003676395.1). Classification (NCBI taxonomy): domain Eukaryota; kingdom Metazoa; phylum Chordata; class Mammalia; order Artiodactyla; family Delphinidae; genus Aethalodelphis; species Aethalodelphis obliquidens. Next base: position 606,244 of record NW_020838043.1, read on the forward strand.
CCCTTACACTTGGAAGCAACAAACTTTTTCAAACGTTTAATCAGTCTATTAGTAAAAGAGTTCAAATACCTCCTTCTCAGTTCTTCCATATTTATAATGGTTGATTTAATTGTATTTGATCATTCCAAGTTTCTTGATAAATGTTGAAAAGACTCATGTTCTGGCTTAGGTTAAAGCAGTGTTCCCCAAAGAATTTCACAGAATACTAATTCTACAAGTGTTAATTGGTGGTGTTCAGGGGATGAAAAACTGTTTGCATGGTCAAATGAACTCTGGAAATGCTCGATTAGACCAGGAACAAGGTTTAACAAGTTTCTTATTGTGGGACTTCTTACAACCTTTAATACTGTGAATTGGGGATCCCAAGAGGAGGGATATAATTTTCAGAAATTTCAAACTGCTTTCATCATGGAAAATGTTTTTCAGTCAGCTACTTAGCTGTAGTCGTGTTCCATGGGACACATTATGGGAAACACTGGGTTAAAACCCCTGCGGGAGTAGGATGATTAATAACAAGAAGAATATCTGCATAGAGCTTAAAGTGCCTGTTGTTCAGAGACATTGAAATTTCTGTTGTGTGTGTCACTGAAAATATTCTCAACTTGCAATTTTAAATATTTGACTCTCTGTGGGAGGGAAGGGTGACCTAGCCATGATAAAATGAGGGAACACAGAGAAATTACAAAGCATTTTTCCATTCTGATTACTCTTTTCAAAAGAATCTTCTGATGTCTGTGCATTTTGTTTCTGTGAGATAAAGCCTCTGAATTCTGATGAGGTAAATCCCAAAGGTGATATATTTTTAATCATATCTTCAGGTAGGAAATGCCCAATCCAGTTCTTAAACTTAGTTACCAGAATGATAATATGTCGTGGTATGCCCAGCACCATCTAGATTTGCACCTGTTATTTCTGTGTTATTATTAATAATAGTAACATTATTATTATTAATTAATACTATTAATTATTAATACTATTATTAATTATTAATACTATTATTAATTATTAATACTATTATTAATAATAGTAACATAACAATAGTATATTTAGTCTTAAAATATAGTACCATTTTGAATGTTAAATTATACAGTGACCATCCCGATTACCCAGTTGTGGCAGGTTATCTTTTTCCAAAGGGGTTGCAGCAGTATCTCCTAATCCACATGCCACTCTCTCATCAAGAGATGGAGTCTAATTTCTCTCCCTTGGAATCTGGAAGGGCCTGTGATACATCTCTAACCAGTAGAATACAATAGAAGAGGCACTGCTTGGCTTCCCAGCTGAAGACATAAACAATTCTGCTGCAACATCACTCAGTGGAAAATCCTCACTGGAGGCTAGTTACCGTGTAAGCAGTTTGACTTCCTGCTATGCTGTGAGGAAGCCCAAACAAGCACATGTAGAGCGATCACATGGAGAAGCCCAGAGACTACATAGAAGGAGAGATAGCCAGCCAGCCCCCAGATGCTCCAGGTCTAGACATCATTGGACTACAACTACATGAGAGATCCTGAGCCAGAAGTGCCCAGCCATGCACTTCCTGGAATCCTGATCCACAGAAACTGTGAGAGATAACAGTGTTGCTGTTTTAAGCCAGTAAGTTTTGGGGTGATTTGTGACACAACAAAAGGTAAATGGAACACCATGGGATTTAGATCAGACAAAATGAACTTGGAGTGCAAGGGGTCCGCTTACCTTGTCTTGAATTTGAAACTAGGCAGCAGATAATGAATTAGCTATCTAAAATTCAAGTATAATCTTGAGGCTTTATATAAATGGTACATCTAAGTACTTATACTTTCCATTTGAATATAGATTTGCAAAGTAATATAATTTGGTAAAAAAATGAAGTACGAAGGATACATTTTTCGCTTTTCTTTCCGATATAATTTTACCTCTTAATTGTTTTTGTTGAATATGTATAGAAAACAGTATATAGAAGAGACCTGTTTAGTTTAAAACCTAACAAAATGAATATTTGTGCACTTATTTGCCACCCAACTACAAAAACTGAACATAACTAGAACATTTGAAGTCTCCCCACATCAAGTTTCTCTTCCTCAATTGCCTCCTTTCCTCTTTCCCAAAGGTAAGCGCTGTGCCAAAATTTGAATTTTTCATTTGTTTACTTACCTGTGTAGTTTTTCAGCTCACATACATTTTCTGAAACAATATATTATTTATTTTCCCAGGTTGTGAACATGGAAGCATGTTCAGTATGGGGGGGGGGTTTGCAACTTAGTTCTTCTGCTCAAATGTACGTTTTTTGGTCTTTTTCAAATGTATGTTTTTGAGATGTATCCATGAGAATGTGTGTAGCTATAGTTCTCTCCTTCCCCTGCCCTTTTTTGATTATGTGCAAATTTTATTTTATTTTTTTAATTAACTTTTATTGGAATATAGTTGATTTACAATGTTGTGTTAGTTTCAGGTGTACAGCAAAGTGAATCAGTAATACATATACATATATCCACTCTTCTTTAGATTCTTTTCCCGTATAGGCCATTACAGAGTATTGAGTAGAGTTCTCTGTGCTATACAGTCAGTCCATATTAGTTATCTATTTTATATATAATAGTGTGTATATGTCAATCCCAATCTCCCAATTTATCCCTCCCCCCCTTTCCCCTCCTGGTAACCATAAGTTTGTTTTCTACATCTGTGACTCTGTTTCTGTTTTGTAGATAAGTTCATTGGTACCCATTTTTTACATTGCACATATAAATGATGTCATATGATATTTGTCTTTCTCTGTCTTACTTCACTCAGTATGACAATCTCTAGGTCCATCCATGTTGCTGCAAATGGCATTCTTTCGTTCTTTTTATGGCTGAGTAATATTCCATTGTATATATGTACCACATCTTCTTTATCCATTCCTCTCTTGATGGACATTTAGGTTGCTTCCATGTCCTGGCTGTTGTAAATAGTGCCGCAATGAACATTGGGGTGCATGTATGTTTTCGAGTTAGAGCTTTCTCCAGATATATGCCCAGGAGCGGGATTGCTGGGTCATATGGTAGTTCTATTTTTAGTTTTTTAAGGAACCTCCATACTGTTCTCCATAGTGGCTGTACCAGTTTACATTCCCACCAACAGTGCAGGAGGGTTCCCTTTTCTCCACACCCTCTCCAGCATTTATTATTTGTAGATTTTTTGATGATGGACATTCTGACTGGTGTGAGGTGATACCTCATTGTAGTTTTAATTTGCATTTCTCTAATAATTAGTGATGTTGAGCATCTTCTCATGTGCTTTTTAACCATCTGTATGTCTTCTTTGGAGAAATGTCTATTTAGATTTTCTGTCCATTTTTTAATCTCTCTTAGTTTTATTTATTTTACATCTTTATTGGAGTATAATTGCTTTACAATGGTGTGTTAGTTTCTGCTTTATAACAAAGTGAATCAGTTATACATATACATATGTTCCCATATCTCTTCCCTCTTGCGTCTCCCTCCCTCCCACCCTCCCTAATTTAAGAAAAAAAAATGTCATGAAGAACCTAGGAGTAAGACAGGAATCTTCTGTCCGTTTTTTGATTGGGTTGTTTGTTTTTTTGATTTTGAGCTGCATATGCTGTTTGTATATTTTGGGAGATTAATCCCTTGTCAGTTGCTTCATTTGCAAATATTTTCTCCCATTCTGAGGGTTGCCTTTTCCTTTTCTTTATGGTTTCCTTTGCTGTGCAAAAGCTTTGAAGTTCCATTAGGTCCCATTTGTTTATTTTTGTTTTTATTTTCATTACTCTAGGAGGTAGATCAAAAAAGATCTCGCTGCGATTTATGTCAGAGGGTGTTCTGCCCATGTTTTCCTCTAAGAGTTTTATAGTATCCAACCTTACATTTAGGTCTTTAATCCATTTTGAGTTTATTTTTGTGTATGGTGTTAGCGAGTGTTCTAATTTCATTCTTTTACATGTAGCTGTCCAGTTTTCCCAGCACCACTTATTAAAGGGGCTGTCTTTTCTCCATTATATATTCTTGCCTCCTTTGTCATAGATTAGGTTACCATAGACGTGTAGGTTTATGTCTGGGCCTTGTGTCCTGTTCCACTGATCTATATTTCTGTTTTTGTGCCAGTACTGTACTGTTGTGATTACTGTAGCTTTGTAGTATAGTCTGAAGTCAGGAAGCCTGATTCCTCCAGCTTCGTCTTTCTTTCATAAGATTGCTTTGGCTATTCATGGTCTTTTGTGTTTCCATACAAATTATAAAATTTTTTGTTTTAATTCTGTGAAAAATGCCACTGGTAATTTGATAGAGATTGCATTGAATCTGTAGATTGTTTTGGGTAGTATAGTCATTTTCACAATATTGATTCTTCCAATCCAAGAACATGGTATATCTCTCCATCTATTTGTGTCATCTTTTATTTTTTTCATCAGTTATCTTATAGTTTTCTGAGTACAGGTCTTTTGCCTCCTTAGGTAGGTTAACTCCTTCCCCTTTTATACAGCTCTTAATCTAGTTAATTAAGTTAATGGAAAACAAATGCTGCATGTTCACTTGCCTCAGAATTTTCCAAAGAATAAAGTGAACAAAGAGCCAAAGCAAAGAAATCTGAAACTGATTTAAAAGCATTTACAATCCATAAGTAAAGAAAACTTAACAAATGTGTTCTTCTCTCAGTTCTGAAGGACTCAATTCCAAAAACTTGGATCTGTGACATGAGTTCCTACGTGTCTAGATGAGAAAGCAGCCCAATATTTGCATGATCTTAACCTTGCAATAATAAAAACTTCTTAACATACCATCATTCTCTCCTGCCTATGATCATCATAGTAGCATAGTTGCCCACATGCACACCCATCGTACTTCTTTCTCTTGGGCTCAATGTTATTTGGCTGCCATGTGACTGATTCTGGTAAGTAGAAAATGGGCAGATGTGATGTATCCCTCTCCAGGGCCTCACCATACATAACTCTCCATGAAAATTCTCCAAGATGGCTATAAAATGAAAGGAGCCTGGATCCCAGAGTTACGCTAGGAAGAGATCTTTCAAGGAGCGTCAATTGGCCAACTGATACTGGGCTGTGAAATAACTGAGAAACAAACCTTTTTGTAGAAAGTCACTTAGATTTTAGAGTTATTTTTTTTTAACCAAAGCAGCATAAGCTCACCTATTCTGATCATTACCATCATCAGTAAATGTCATAGAATGCAATGTCAGGAACTGGATGACATTACTTTGAAGTTTGTTTTTTTTTTTCCTTTCTTTTTGATTGTATTTTCACAGGGGACCAGCAGTTGTTGTGAGGTTGAAAGAGAGTATGGGATAAAACTCTATAGAAAGAATAGCAACTACCATTAATTAAGCCTTTACTACTTACCTGGCAATGTGCCAAATAATTTATAAGGTATATTGACTGGGTTGCTCATAGCAACCCTATAAAAGCCTGTTTAGTCATTATCATCTATCTATGAGGAACTCGAGGTCTATCTATGACAGGAAACGTTTTTTTAATATTGGGAAATATATTTGTAATTATCGTTTATTGGAGATTTAATTATAGAATAAACCAGATATTTACATTGTATATTTTTTAAATTAAAAACATAAATCTCTCTTTTGTTAATTATAAGAGTGATAAACATTCATTTTGGAAAAGTCCTTGAAAATAGAGGACTATAAAAAAGAAAATAATTGTGAGGTACAGTGGCACCACCCTGAGATGACTGTATCAGATTTGGTGCATTTTTCCATAGTATGCCAGGAAACTTAATTAAAATTCTAGAGCAAGTGGCATGACTTGAACTCAGGCCCTTTTTTCTCCAAATTTCGTGCTATGAACAATGGGTGCTTGACACAACTTTAAAACTTCCAGGAACAAGTCAGTTTAGTACAAATTAATTCTAACTGGAGCCAGTGGTTGGAAAGATTCCAGTGCTTCCCTGCCTTGTTCTCCACATTTTTATAAACCTTCCTCTGCCACAGGGAGTGGGCTTACTGAGGCAGTGTGCGATGGGAAATACCCTCACTATGGCTATTTGCCCGTGGATGCCTCATTATTGTCACTGCCAGGAAAGCAAACTCTAAAGAGAAAAGTCTGAGAACAGGCTCTGTGACGTACATTAAATAGCTCTTGGAATCAATCAGTGTTGCCGGCAACCCAAAGATATGTTGAGTTGCTCGGGTCTGTGTGAATTTAAAAGCCCACCACCATTTTACAGGTGAGGATTTGAAATGCCTGAAAATAAGTGCCAAGGCATCATGGCTATTTAGGTATTCCAAATTGCATGTAGGGCTTGATGTGTGATTGTCACTTAATAGAATTTGCTAATGACACATTTATTAGACATTGATGAACCTCAGAAGATGGAGAGGTTCAGATATGCATCCTGAGCTTCTGAAGCTCATCATTTGCACTTCTAAACATGTTAAGCGTTTCCCTTTTTGGTTTAAAAGCCAAACTACTTTCATGATTCCATCTGAGTGTAGAAATTTTTGTTTACAAAAACTTCTTTTCATGAATCAAAGGAAGAGAAGGCTATATAGTCTGTATGGAAAACAAGGAGTGTTTAAGGACAATACAATACAGTGAAAAGAAGAAGCATAAAGAAGAGAGGTGAGGGCTTCCCTGGTGGCACAGTGGTTCAGAGTCCGCCTGTGGATGCAGGGGACACGGGTTCATGCCTCGGTCTGGGAAGATCCCACATGCCGCGGAGCGGCTGGGCCCGTGAGCCATGGCTGCTGAGCCTGCGCGTCCGTAGCCTGTGCTCTGCAACGGGAGAGGCCGCAACAGTAAGAGGCCCGTGTACCGCAAAAAAAAAAAAAAAAAAAAAGAGGTGAAATGGAGTAGGAAAGAGACCAGAAAAATCGGAAATAGAGGCAGAGGGGAAAAATACATCTAGAATGGGAGGAAGGCGTAAAGAAAGAATATTTTTTAAAAAGCATGCTCAACTATTTACAGTTTCCATGCAGAAATTCCATTAGGCTTAAGAACATTCTGCATTAAAGAGGGCTTAAGGACAGCCCTCTGTAAATGGTTTTCTCACTAGAGGGAAAGATAATGATTAATAATTCAAAACAACACAACATTGTAAATCAACTATACTTCAATTAAAAATTTAAAAAATAATTCGAAACAAAACATTCATTTTGTACTTTTTAGGGGATGCATTTAGAGATACTGCCTCTTATACATACTCACAGAGATACATCTATTTTGTGCTCCCTCTCAGTTCTTGGCCACTGTAAGGGAGTGGGTGTGTGTGGAGGAATCCACCCCCACTCACATTCCATAACAATACAGATAAACCACTTAAGAAGGATGGGATTAATATGGTTGCCTCATAATCCTCAATAAGCTAGAAAGGCTTTCTTTTTGAAAAGCAGATGAGATAATATTCCTACGGTATCAGTATGATGGTCCCTGTCAGAAAAGGGAGAAGAGATTTAAAAAAAGGAAGTCCCATTAATCTGAATTTCTTTGTGACTGTAAATTCACAAGTACAGCCTGGAAAGTCTGGACAGCTACTGCACTGCTGCTCACAGGGTGCTGATAAGCAATGCAGTTTATTTCCATCATCTCAGGATAACTGTCGGAGGGCCACCCGCAGGCCTGGGTGAATGAAGAAGGAAGGAGAGGCAGGAAGCCTCCGAGAATACCTCCACTGATAGTCTGCCTTTACCACCATTTACTACCTCTGTCCTTATTCCCAACACAGTTCCCCCATCCTCCTTACCCCCCTTAGTGCACAAGTGCAAGAGTTACTAGTATAGCTGACTGAGAAAAAGGGATGATGTACTTAAAAGCAGTTGAGATGAATTCTAAAATCTGCCCATGGAGTTATGTCAAGTGTCTGGCTCAGCTCCAAGTACATCCTTGGTACACAAGATGTTGGTTGTCTTCCTTTCTTATCACCCCTTTCTAATCTCCAGTTTTCCAGGTTGGTTTATTTGGGGTTGGCATCTGGGAGTAGGTTGACTAGGTGTCTGTATGGTCTTTTGTCTCAACAAAGCAGGCTACAGACACCAGAAGTTTGAGAACCATGATTCCGTGAAATGTGCAATAACTTATCAAAACCATTAGTCATTTGAGCCTCTCTTCTTACTCTTACTCTTCGAAAGAATGAGAGGGAATAACTCTTCTCTTTTCTAACTCATTTCTAGTAAAAGGATTTTGTTACTGAGATATTTTATCTCATAAAGTTGTTGCCATATATTTTCTCGAAATAAATTGACATTAATCGTAACAAAAACAAAAACAGTGACTTTCATGCATTAAGAAATTACAGCCATTGGCCAGTAACGGAAGTAATTTTTCAGATATAATCTTATTTTAGACTTAGAACGACTTTCAAAGGGGTTATTATTATCCTTAACTCATGACTTTCAGATTATAATTAGATAAACTGAATAAGAACATTGGTAAATTATCAGGAAAATGTTTAATACATTCCCAAACCCTACTAGAACTTCCATTAATCTTTACTGAAAAGCGAGTTCAAGATTGCAGCGTTGCTTTAATAAGCATGAGCTAACCATAACACAGCTGAGCTGGAGAATGTAGATGACTCATTTTACCATCACCACCCCTCTTGCCTGCCTGTAGCTAACGCTATCAAGCACTTCCTTATGTTACCATTTAAACTCATCCAAATAAATTAATTGATGGAAAGATATTGGAGATTATGTAATTACTTCCTCTGTCTCTGGTGGTGTTGCCATCTGACTTCCAGGCAGCAGGATGAGATCTAAATCAAATGCAAATAATTGTTCACAATTAGGAAATGAAATGCCTGGAGAACTCCATGGTATTTTAAACAGGCTGATGTACTTGCCATCGATCAACAGTTGAGGCTTTCTAGCATGTACTTGGCTTGAGTCCCAATGATGACAGTGCACATAGCAACAAGTTTCCTTTCTACATCAGAGACAGTAATTCCCAAGGATGCACCCTTCAGTAAGATGTGAACTTTTGCAGGAATGTGTACATAAAAAGTATTATTGGTTCAAATTTGTGAGGCGTACCGGGTGGTTGATTTCAGGTCATGCACTGACTTGTAATATTCATATAAAAGTTTACATAGATAATCTTTTAAGTTAATCGCCTTAGACATCTTGGGGACTGATCAGGTGTTTTCTCAAGGGAAAACATGTCTAGCCTTCTCTCAGGGCATTTAAGCTGGTGGGTTTTGTGTTGCTTTGTTTTTGTTCCAAGGCAAAGAAGCTATCCTTTTTTAAGATGTTTCTCAGGATCCTTGGTGATCACCTTAATGCCAGTGGATCCATTCATACCTATAATGACCACATCTAACCAATAAAAAGACTTCATTGCCTTTGAACATAGTGGAAAAGATGCTACATTTTGAAAAGAGACAAGTGCAGAATAACGAGGGCAAAACATAAGCCTGAAAGAAGAAAATGTTTCTAAAGAAAATGACCTTAATAGTCTAACAGCTTAGATGGGTACAAAGGTTTTTATAAACACTATTAGTATTCATTTAGTATAGGTAGCAGACAGCAACAAGAATTGGAAAATAACTTGGAGGTGATCACGGAATGGACAGAGTGAGGCAAAAAAATAAGCTTCTTGCTGAGCACAAATCTCAGTGTCACCAGAGAGCACAGTTGGAATGTCCTCCTTTCCTGATTAGCAACCACCTAATCAAGGACACAGAGTGCCTGCCAGGACTATATAAGTCATGCCGAAAAACAGAAGGGTTCAGGCCGTGGTGTTTTCCATCTATTGTATATACCTGATTAAGAAAAATTTTAAACTAATTATTGGGGGTAAATTTAGGGGGATGAGGAGGGGGTAGTTATTTTTAAATAAGGAGAAAGTCTTTTCAGAAGTTATTGCTAAAGAAATCCAAAGTCTCAACATTTATCTACAGGTAGCTCAGGTAGGAGGGCATAGGGATAAAGGAGGGAAAATCCCAAATACGTATATGTAAGTACAATTACAGATATAAATGGAACAGTTGTTCAAAGAAACACTCCTGTTTTTTGAATGTTAGAGACAGGTTATTTTTTCTTTCCTAATGAATAATCATCTGTTTTTAAGGGGGTTCCAGAGGGAGAAAAAGAGGAAAATGGGTTGGTTTGGGTCAGTAGGGTCTGAAAACAGTGATGAAACATGCTTTTGGAAAGGGGCTGGATTTGCCTTTTGAGTAGTGATGACATTACAAATAAAGCTTTGCTCTTACCACTCAAATGAGTATGAGAGAGGTCAGAATTAGAAAGATCTTTCTGAAACGCAGATCTGATGATGTTCGTCTCTGAAATAAAATGGGCTAATGTCCGAACTCCTTGAAAATCTACCTCAAAACTTGATTCTCGGGTCCCTCTCTCTTTTCCTGCATTTTGCCACATTTCCCTCCCCAAACCCTGCAAATTCACTCTAGGTTTCAGCTTCATAGAAGTTCAGTCTTTTCTCAGCACAGTGTGCTCTCCCATGCCTCTAAGCTTTGCACACAATGTTCCAGTGATTTTGAAACCCCCCTCCCCTCATCCATTTTCTATATGAAAGCTTCTACTACTCTTTAAAGCTTTGCCAAAACTTCCATATAAAAACTCATTCACTCCCTGGAGGAATCAGGTGCCCTGACTTCAGACTATACTACAAAGCTACAGTAATCCAGACAGTATGGTACTGGCACAAAAACAGAAATATAGATCAATGGAACAGGATAGAAAGCCCAGAGATAAACCCACGCACATATGGCCACCTTATTTTTGATAAAGGAGGCAAGAATATACAATGGAGAGAAGACAGCCTCTTCAATAAGTGGTGCTGGGAAGGCTGGACAGCTACATGTAAAAGAATGAAATTAGCACACTCGCTAACACGATACACAAAAATAAACTCAAAACGGATTAAAGACCTAAATGTAAGGCCAGACACTATAAAACGCTTAGAGGAAAACATAGGCAGAACACTCTATGACATACATCACATCAAAATCCTTTTTGACCCACCTCCTAGAGAAATGGAAATAAAAACAAAAATAAACAAATCGTACCTAATGATGAGTATTATGTTCATTGCTGCCTCCAACAGTGGACTTCTTGCTCCTCGAGGACAAGGATTTTGTCTTATTGATCTTTGGATCTCAAAGGCCCAGTAGGTGCCAGAGAAGGTAATATAGTACAGTAGCTAAGAGCAAAGATTCTGGAGTCAGAGGGTTGACTTCAAATCCTTTCCCTTCTACTCACTAATTGTGTGACGATCGGCAGGTCCCTTTGAATTTCAATTTTATCGTCTACAATGATTGTTATAATACTCGTCTAAATATTATGATTGTCATAATATTTACCAGATAGAATTAGATAAAATCGTGTATGTAAAATGCTTAGCACATTGCCAAGCACATAGTAGTACTTAGTAAATTGTAGCTATTTTTATTACTATAGTAAATATTTGAGGAAAGAAAGTTGTGCTACTGTATCTTCCTCAGGATGAAGAGGTAAAAAATATGAACCAGTGATAAAAAGAAAGCCACTGTTCTAGGCTCACTTCAATTGAAGTGAGAATGTTGAATTTGAACAAAAAAAGGAATTATAAATCAAGACGTGTGAGACTAGAACCCAGACATTTAAAGCGTGCAGGAGAAAAGCACAAAATAATGTGGTTAGTTACTAATTAGATGAGTTTAAAAACAACTTTCTTTGCATTATAAAAATGTATTAAAAGGGAATAGGAAGGAAAACAAAAATATGTATTGACAAGTATCTTATTGCAAACACAGATCATCTTAGTTAATCCTCTTTGAAAGGAGATATTATCCCCATTTTACAGATGGGGAAACAAGTTCAGAAAAGTTAAGTTACCCTCAAGTAACTTGCTTCAGGATGTCAGATAGAATCCCAACCCAAGTCTATGAGCTATGTTTATTCATTCATTCATTCTCTCACTCATTCATTCATAGAAACAAATGTTTACTAAGTTCCTGTGTTATTCTAAGTCTTGAGGAGTGAATGGTGGTCAAAACAAACAAGGCCCCTGCCCCCAGGGAGCTTACATTTTAGTGGCAGGAGACATAAAATAAGCTCATAAAAAATAAATAAGATTAATACAATAAACAGTGATGACAGAGGTGTAACTACCTGAGATTGGATGGTCTTGAAAGGCCTTTCTAAGAAGTAGCACTTGGGCTGAAACCTGAATGAGGAGAAGGCACCAAGAACATTCCAGCAAAAGTAATAAATACTACGACTCCAAGGCAGAAATAAGCTTGTTTAGTTACAATAGCAGACAGGGAAAAAAAGATGGCAGAAAACCCATGGTCTTCCATCATGTTTCACCAAGAAGAAACAAGGATAAAGATGGTCAAGAAACCTAGAAGAGAGCTCGTGTTGTGCGCAGAAGAATGCATGAAGCAAGATATCAATGAAACAAGGCCACCTTTAGGTTGTGGTCCTCAGCCTTAAAGATGCAGAAACTACATTACCTAAAGGCCTTCAAGTAGAACATTTGGTGAGACTTGCTCACAGTGATAATACAATAAGGCTGGGGTCTAGAAACTGAAATTGCACTCTATTAGATTGCAATGTGAACTATCACTTCCCAGTCCTTCCTCAGTAGATAATTGGCTGTGATCATAGAGCAAATGCATTTTCTCCTTATGGCCATATTACATAGGAAAGCAAATTACTTTTATCAGGCTTCTTTGTAAGGAATCAGAGCAAGGAGAGAAGAAGTGATTCAAAAATTTCCTACATCAGTCTCAGATGGCCCATAACAGGGATATACCTGCCAGATGGGCAAGACTGTAGCATTTGCTTGCCTAGGCACTCTCTGTTGTTCAGTGTTTGGAAAAGGTTGAATAGCACTAGCTTCTCACGCCCTCCTTTTTCTCCTTGCATTCCCAGCGCCTGCCTAGCATACCCTGAGGCTCAGAGACAATCTCAATAACGCTTAAAATGAATTCATGAATGACCTCTTCAATTGATACCCTCTTTTCAAATATATTTCTTCTTTCCTTTGAAACAGTCTTTTTCTGATCAAGAAACTATGCTCTGTGCCTTAACGTAACTTTGCATTTCTCTGTCCTAATCCTGTGTGTGTTTGTATATTATGATGTTCAGGCTGAATTCTGAGCTAAGGAATTCACTTGTGGGGAGAAAACATAATAGAGAGTCTGCTAAGCATATGGCCCAGGAAAATAATCTACTATGCAAAATGAAGGAGAGACCACTCAGGGAGGATGTGTTGATTCTCAGAAGCTCTTTGGGTTTATTTATATATTCTTTAATCTTAACAAGCTGACCCTTTACATAGCTCCTGCTTCAGTTCCCATAAATTTCTCAAAATAACAGTGATTTGGGGATGATCTTGGGCTTCAAAGGATTACAGAATGGTCTTTGTGTAGAGTTACTCATTACTTCCTCAATTCACTTTTCAACTTTCAAATATACTAAGGTCTGCATTCAACTAGCAAGAAATTTAGACTTTTGTCCAACCTGAAAAGGTCATATAGTGTAAGTAGTAATTACTTTGCAGAAGAATGTTGTTTTGATTCCCCTATCAGATCTTAACCAACTACACGATGATAAAATACTCCAGGGGTAGAGAGCCAGCTGGAGCTCCCCCACCCCAAAACCCTTAAGTCCACTCTGATGGAGAATCTATGCTTTCATCTTACATCTAGGTGTAAGACATTTCAGGGAGTGTGATGCCTTTTGAGGTCATACTGTGATCTTGGAAACACAACTGAATTGTGAATAAAACCATGTTGTTCAGACACTTTAACTCCTGAACTCTCTGTTTCTTAATGGTCACTCCATTTACTGATTTTTCTTAGAAGGCATATGGGTAGTTACTCATACCCAACAGGGAAATTATTTAGGGCTTTGTATTTTCTCCTTTTATTCAAAATATTCATTTAAAAGATAGCAGACACGTGATAGCGAAAAATGCCCTGAGACAAACTTGTGTTTAATGTTATTTACTTATCTTTTGTAAGATTCCTCAGAGTACATTTCAGACTCCCTACGAGGATACAGCCAAAGTATCGATTATTTTAATCCCTGGAGATGAAATGCTGATTAGTCTAGTGACTTAAAGATTCTAAATTAGTAATGGGCTATTTGCATGTCTCTCTAATATCCAGCCAAACAAATACTACAAGATTTCTTGTGTCTTAAAGATTTATGCATTGTTTCTATCATTTCTATCATCCTTTCTTTCCTCTTTTGCAAACCAAAGTTAATCACCTGTGGTTGGTTATCCTAATGAACTGAGAGTCTCAAATTCGCTCACAATTACAGGTGATGTATGTAGTCTTATAGAGTATAAGAAACATTTGCTTGGTGCAAATAAATCAACATCTTATATGTTTTGGTTATATGTTTAGGACTTCCTTCTGTGCTCTGCCGTTGTAACCCCCCTTACCGTCATTCAGTCAAACATAGTCATAAAGCACCTATATGCTAGTGTGTTGTCTTTTGTAACATTCCTCAGAGTAAATGCACCTTGTTGTATGCTAGGCACTAGAGCCAGAAAGATGAGAAAACAGGTTTGCCATCCTCAAGGAGCTACCTGTACAGTGAGAAAGACAGACATGCAAACAAACAATTATAACAAAGCATTAACTGGTAGTAAAATGAAGTTAGATATAAGGTCCTATGAGCACATGGAAGAGTACTAAAGAAAGGTCTAAAAGAGAAATGATGTGCTTAATTTGTTTCATGCCTGTAATATAACAATAACAATAGCTGCAATTCATCGAGTACTTAATACATTTCAAACACAGTGCTAAGCACTTAATATGATTTGTTTAATTATTTTAACGACACAAGAGACAGATATTATCATTTCCTCCATTTACATATGAGAAAACTTGAGCATGGAGAATTTAGGTAAGGTTCTCACTGTCACACAGCTAATCAGTGAAGCCAAGGCTTGGGTCAAGAAATCTGTCCATTGTCGAGGTGTTGTTTTTTTCTTAAGTTTTTTAACTTTTAAAATTTGTTTTGAAATCATTTCACTCTTAAAGAAACATCAGAAGAGTAGTACAAAGAATTCCCATATATACTTATCTAGGTTCCCCATTTGGTAATATTTTATCATATTTTCTTTATCATTCTCTTCCCCCTCTCAACAGATAAATTGATTGATAATTTTTCCTCTGCATCAATTGAGAGTAAGTTTCAGGCATGATGCCCCATTATCTCTGCTATAGACTGAATGTTTGTGTCCCCCCAAAATTCATATGTTAAATGTTAAGCCCCAGTGTGATGGTATTAGGAGGTGGGGCTTTGGGAGGTGATTAGGTCATGAGGATTAGGTCCTCATTAATGAGATTAGTGCCTTTATGGAAAAGATCCCAAAGAGCTCTGTGCCCCCTTCTTCCAGATGATGATACAGCAAGAAGATAACTGTCTATAAACCAGGAAGCTGATTCTCACCAGACACCAAATTGGCTGATGCCTTGATCTTGGACTTCCCAGCCTCCAGAACTGTGAGAAATAAATCTCTTTGGTTATAATATTTTTGTTATAGTAGCCTGAACTTACTAAGACAATTTCTAAATACTTTGGGGTTTATTTCCAAAATGACAAAGACACTCTCCTATATAATCACATTATGACCACCAAAATCAGGAAACTAACATTGATACAATACTACCATCTAATTAATAGACCTTATTAAAATTATGCTAATTGTCCCAATAATGTGCTTCACACTAAAAATATATTTTTTTCTTCTGTTCTAAGGGCCAATCCAGAATCATGTGTTTCATTTAGTTGTCATGTCTCTGGTCTCCTTGAATCTGGAATAGTTCCTCTCAGCCTTTCTTTGTCTTTCATGACTGACATTTTTGAAGAACACAGGCCAGTTATTTTGAGGACTGTCTTTCAGTTTGACTTTTTCTGCTATTTCCTCATGATTAGATTCAGGTTGTGCACTTGGGGCTGCAATACCACAGAAGGGATGTTGGTTCCTTCTCAGTGCATTGTATCAGGGGGCCATGATGTCAGATGGTTTTATTCCTAGTGATGTTAACTTTGATTACTTGGTGAAGGTGGTATCCACCAGGTTTCTCTACTATAAAATTACTACTTCTCCTTTTATAATTAATAAGTATTTTATAGGAATATATAAATATTTTGTTCCTCAATAAATATTCACCCACTAGTTTTAGCATGATGATTCTTGCCCAAGTTAATTATTACTTTTATGGTTACCAAATGGTAATTTTCTAATTCCATCATTTTGTCTATGTTCATTAGTTGGCATTCTAGTCTAATGAAGAGCTTTCCCTTCTCCCATATTCATTTTTATATTTATTTTATTATTTACATTTGCATGGGGTCATACAATTATCAGCCAGTTATTTGTTACTATCATAATTTACTTTGCCACTCCAGTTTTCCCAGATTTAGTCCCAGGTATCCCCTTCATGCTTGTTCCTGTGTTCTATGAATAGATCTTGATCACTCTTTGAGCATTTACTTTCTGGCACCACAAAATATTCCAGATCCATCCTTATACTTTCCCTGCCCCAGCCATGGAATCATCCATTTTTCTGAGGTAGCCTCTTGTTCTTAACTTCTCTTTCTGGCCATTCACCAGGTCTTATTTTTATGCATGTATGCAGATGAATAACACAAGTAGTTTAATATCTAGAAATCTCTATTAAGCAGCCATCTTCACAACTACTACATTGAAAATTAAAACTGGCTAACCTAGCTTGAAGTCACTCTATAAGTTCCTAAAATGCCTTCTAAATCCCACCAAGAGGATGACTTGGGCCCTAGGAAGATAAAAGAAAAAGTGATAAAAAGGAGAGCAAGAAAAGGAAAAGAAAGAAAAAAAAACAAATAAGAAAAATCATAGAAACAGATTTTTTTTTTTAGTACCTTTTCTGTGTCGGGCACCAAGATATTTTCACATGTAACTTCTCATTATATATCTGCAACCATTTCTCAGGGTAGAGTTGATGATCTTCACTTAATAGATAAGAAAGTAGAGGTTCAGGATTTCAATGACCTGCTCCACCCTCCACAAGAAGGCAGAGAACTAGGAATTGAATCTTTCTAGATCACATTTTAAACCCATCTTCCTCTGTACAGTTTTAAAGCTGCCTCTCTACAGTTTTAATGCTAATTCACATCCTATATTCTATTTTTGTAATTGGCCATCCCTCTACACCTTACATAATAACGCTTTATTTACCCGTTTCCCAAACACCAGAACACCTTATGCTCAGACAGATGATAAAGACTTTCCTTAGCTCTAAGAACAACCTGTTACGACAAACATCTTTCCTTGAATTAGGATTCACCACCTGCTTTTTAGGTTAGCATTATTTTCTGAACTGTGAAGCACAGTACTCTAGAACCACTTGACATATAACAGACAGCCTTTATTCAGCAGGCTGTTATTAATGCCTCTTGTAATAAACACTATACTCGGTGTCTTCATTTTTCAAAGACCATAAAATTTGGGGGTAAAATGCAGCTTACTCATCAGTAGACAATTTGAGAGAATAGGGAATTTTTATTTCTCTAAAAGAGCAGAACTAAAATGTCTGATTATAGAGCAAAGCAAGGTTATGGTTATGGTGTTTATTCTGTGCATGAATTGATTACAGATCAAAACCAGGATACATCTACATCTATGTCCTAGCAAGTTAGAACAGTCAGGATCCAGGCAGAGTTATATGAAACCTTTGGTGAAGTATGAAGAAATACTTCCTAACAGAGCAACTAAGAATAGGGAATAGCTAATTTTTGCACATTTTAAACAGTGTATTCACATGCAGTTGCATCTCAAAAGAACCCTGTGAAGGAGAGTGGGTGTATCACCTCATCCTCATTTTACAGGTGAGGAATATTGAGGTTCAAAGAGATGAAGTGACTTGCCTAAGATCTCACAGCTAATAAACTAGTAGTTGATACTCAAATCCTGCTTACTACTCTTTACACCACACCATGATTAAAGTCCTACCAATTAGATTTTTGCTAGAATCTCTCTGGGCTTAATCAAATCAATAGGAGCAGATGGCAAAGGAAAGGAAATCCATTCCCACTTTATTCCTTGAAGGCTCTTGATAAAAGATGGAAGATGCAATGTGGGGCCCTTTATTCTGTTGTTCTAGTTAAAAAAATGTTTTCTGTTTCTGAGTAGACAGCAGTATAATGTGTGAAATGTATTTTGGCCAAATTAATAGCATCATACCACAGAATTATTTTGCCTCCAATGTTATGTAATCAACTGTTTCACTGTAGCGATCAAGTAACCTCATCTATCATGTGAATAGGGATAAATATAAACCCAACAGTAAGTAGGAAAGAACTAATGGGGCGTCAGGAGTTGGGGAGTTTGCCTACACACCCACCACTACCACCCTAGACAAAGGTTACTAACTGGCACTTATGACACAACGAGGTCTAAGTGAGAATCACTTTATCATATTATGGAAAATTTTATGCAGATAGTATGGCTATTGCATGCAGGACTTAGGACCAATTTCTTAAAGTAAATATAATAATCACTATCATGTATTGAGTATCTTATATGTGTCAACTAGAACACACAATACTTTATTGCCATTTTATCATTAATTATTAAAACTAATCTATTGTGATGTACATATTTATTCTTATTTTTTAATTTTTAAACTTTTTTTGGAGTATAGTTGATTTACAATGTTGTGTTAGTTTCAGGTGTACAGCAAAGTGAATCGGTTTTACATACACATATATCCACTCTATTTTTAGGTTCTTTTCCCATGTAGGTCATTACAGAGTATTGAGTAGAGTTCCCTATGCTATACAGTAGGTTCTTATTGCTATCTATTTTATATATAGTAGTGTGTATATGTCAATCCCAATCTCCCAATTTACCCCTCCCCTCCCCCTTATCCCCTGGTAACCATACATTTGTTTTCCACATCTGCACTCTACTTCTGCTCCTTTGTTTTGTTTTTGTTTTTGTTTTGAGCATTCTTTTCCCATATAGGCCAGGGGTCCTCAACCCCCAGGCCATGGACTGATACTGGTCTGTGGCCTGTTAGGAACCAGGCTGCACAGCAGGAGGTGAGCAGCGGGCAAGCGAGCGAAGCTTCATCTCTATTTATAGCCACTCCCCGTCGCTCGCATTGCCGCCTGAGCTCTGCCTCCTGTCTGATCAGTGGCGGAATTAGATTCTCATAGGAGCATGAACCCTACTGTGAACTGCACATGTGAGGGATCTAGGTGGCACACCTCTTATGAGAATCTAATGCCTGATGATCTGAGGTGGAGTTGAGATAGTGATGCTAGTGCTGGGGAGCGGCTGCAAATGCTTATTATCAGTAGCAGAGAGGTTTGACTGCACAGAGACCATAATAAATCAACTGCTTGCAGACTTATATCAAAACCCTATCAGTGAGTGGCAAGTGAAAACAGGCTCAGGGCTGCCACTCATTCTTCATTATGGTGAGTCATATAATTTCATTATATATTACAATGTAATAATAGAAATAAAGTGCACAGTAAATGTAATGTGCTTGAATCATCCTGAAACCATCCCCTGCCCCAGTCCATGGAAAAATTGTCTTCCACAAAATCGGTCCCTGGTGCCAGAAAGGTTGGGGACTGCTGATATAGGCCATTACAGAGTATTAAGTAGAGTTCCCTATGCTATACAGCAGGTTATTGTTAGTTACCTATTTTATGTATAGTGGTGTATATATTGTCAGTCCCAATCTCACAATTTATCTGTCCCCTCCCCCCCCCATCCCCTGGTAACCATAAGTTTGTTTTCTACATCCATGACTCTACTTCAGTTTTGTAAATAAGTTCATTTGTACCCCCCCTTTTTTTAGATTCCACCTAAAAGCAATATCATATGATATTTGTCTTTCTGTGTCTGACCTACTGCACTCAGTATGACAATCTCTAGGTCCATCCATGTTGTTGCAAATGGCATTATTTTGCTCTTTTTATGGCTGAGTAATATTCCACTGTATATATATGTACCACATCTTCTTTATTCATTCCTCTGTTGATGGGCATTTAGGTTGCTTCCGCATCCTGGCTATTGTAAATAGCATTGCAATGAACATTGGGGTGCATGTATCTTTTTGAATTATGGTTTTCTCCGGATATATGCCCAGGAGTGGGTCATATGGTAGTTCTACTTTTAGTTTTTTAAGGAACCTCCAAACTGTTCTCCATAGTGGCTGCACCAATTTACATTCCCACCAACAGTGTAGGAGGGTTCCCTTTTCTCCGCACCCTGTCCAGAATTTATTTTTTGTAGACTTTTTGATGATGGCCATTCTGATCAATGTGAGATGATATCTCATAGTAGTTTTGATTTGCATTTCTCTAATAATTAGTGAGGTTGAGCATCTTTTCACTTGCTTTTTGGCCATCTGTATGTCTTCTTTGGAAAAATGTCTATTTAGATCTTCTGCCCATTTTTGGATTGGGTTGTTTGTTTTTTTGATACTGAGCTGCATGAGCTGCTTGTATATTTTGGAGATTAATCCCTTGGTGGTGGTTGCTTCGTTTGCAAGTGTTTTCTCCCATTCTGAGGGTTGTTTTCCCATTTTAAAATAAAAATACTCAGAACACACAGCTGATAATCAGGGAAGCTAGGATTAGAATGCCATTGTATAGAGTACTAAAGCCCATTCATTACCTGACAACTTGGCTATATTACACAATTAGAATGTGTAAATATTATGGTAGATATGAGTCTACCATTGAGTCCCAATCCTCCTTCACATAGGAAGTTAGTAAATTACCTCTAACCAGAAATTCTTAGGTCTCTCTTTCAGTTATCTTTTATCTTTTATCTTTATGTGTTGCCATTTTCCCTCTTTTATGTTCTGCAGTCTTCTTCTGGGTGTGGTGAAGACTTAAACATTCCTTCTGCAGTAACCTAATCTCTAGTTGTTCTGTTTCCAGTTATTTGGACTTTGCTGCCAACTCCCTTTGCTCCCAGCTCCTGCTCACATGCTCTGCTATTCTGGAGTTTCTGTCTCCTGATGACTTATCTTCATCTTCCAGTCATTACTGTTGTAGCTCCCTGATACGCCATGCTCCATTTCTATCACTTGATGCTTGGCACATTCTCTGTTTTTTGACATTATGTTTCATGCAATTGTCCTGTGATATTCATGCCCATGAGAATTTGCCTTCTCTTCTATGGGCCAATTCTTAGAACCTATCCATAAGTAACCTTCTAAAAAGTTAAGGATTTACTTATTTTCATCTACAATAGCCACCAGGCACAGTGCCCACAGGAAGACTATTTCCTTAGGACAGTTCTCAAACTTTCATCTGTATAAGAATCACCTGAAGGACTGGTAAAAACACAGAATGTTGAGCCCCACCCCCAGAGCTTCTGATTTCACCGGTCTTGGGACAGGGATAGATCAAGTTCTGAGAC
Organism: Aethalodelphis obliquidens; assembly: GCF_003676395.1. NCBI lineage: Eukaryota > Metazoa > Chordata > Mammalia > Artiodactyla > Delphinidae > Aethalodelphis > Aethalodelphis obliquidens. The sequence goes on from NW_020838043.1 coordinate 627,581, forward strand.
TTTGCTCTTCTAACACATTCCCAGATGATGTTTGTATTAGAGGTCCAGAGACCACACTTTGAAAACCACTGCCTTAGACTGAGTAGAAAGGAAGACCCATCTACCATATTCACATCTCATAGTACTCTTGTTGAGAACTCAATCAGTTTGACAACTTATTAAAACTATCTACCATATCTCAGCACATTTATAGGTAGTGTGTATAAAAAGATAAAGAAGGCTTTACGCATGATTTCAAGGAATTCGCGGCTTGATAGGAGACACGTATGTAAATGAATAAACGCATTACAGTATAATAAGGCCTATGACAGTGGTAAAACAAGATGCAGCCAGAAGACAAAGAGGTGGTGGTTACTTCTTTCCCTTAGAGATTACATCAGGCTTTATTAAGTGGAGGTAACAATTAAAAGGATCCTTTGGAGGCGGTACAGGTGGCCAATTCTAGGCAATTAGAAGTGTGTTAAAACCACAGAAATCAAATGTTTGGGGAGTTGTAGGGGATTGGTAGACTTTTGGTATGGCTTAAGTGTTGAACGAAGTGGAGATATTAAAAGGATATGATTGAACAAATAGTGAGATTGGGCCTTATGTGTGATTTAACATGCCTTTTTCCTGGGGTTGAGAGAGTAATTTGAGTGTTTCTATCAATCAAGAACATTACTAGACTTGAGCTTTAGAAGTATCACTGTGGAAGATGGTTGGAAGGAAGGAAGAATGTGGTGACAAATAGGAAGGGTGGATACCCTAGAAGAAAAAGAGAGAGACTAAAAGAAAAAGAGAGAGACTAAAAGAGTGGGATACCACAGATTTTGATACAAGGGAAAATTCTGTTTAATTTGGGAATACTCTGTAGACATTGTATTGTGATAATTTCCTTATATGCCTGTCTTACACAGTACACTAAAAACTCCTTTGGTCATCTTTGTATCATCAGTATCTATGGTAGTTCCTGGATTAGTATGAGCTCAAGAAATGTCTGAATGAATAGAAAATTAATGAAAACCAGATTATCATTTACTTCCTTTGGATTTCAATCCCATTTTCTAAAAAATGGGGAGGAAAAGATCTGTTTCATTCTCCCCAGAATATGACAAGTGAATGGATGAATATTAATAAGGTGATATATACTTATTAGGAAGCAAGTAGAAGTGGGTGGCATACTGGTGATGGGATTTATCATACAAATGATAATCATTTGAACCTTCATTTATTTGAATAAGATTTCTGAAGTTATCTCCAAATTGCTTTGGTAAAGATAGCTGAACTGAATTAAAAGTCTTATTATGGAAGTCTTCAAATGTCCGTTAATTCTTTTGTGCAGGGAGATTAATTTGCAGATTTGCCCATTCCTATGTGCAACCAAGGCATTGCTGGTTCTGTCAGATAATTTTCTCAATTACATCTCTAGGCAATTAAATAAATTGCAAGGCAATAGTCCATTGCTTTTGGAAACTCCTGTTCTGAGAGGAATGAAATTCTTACCCTTAAGAGACTAGGTATCACTGGTTTAAAAGAAAATTTAAAAATAACTGCATATTAATCTTATCTATCTACTTTCCTGATTGCTCCTTTCCCTAACATTCTAGCATTGCCAAGATCAAGACATTTTCCTGTTTCTGTGATTTTACTTGTTCTAATAGCAACATAAAAGTTCAGGGATATAGATTCTAAATACAGAAGAAATAACAAAATAAGAACTACATTAAGACACATGCTAGAGATGTTTCTGAACCTAAAAGATAACTTCCTAGAAAAAGAGGGGGGAAAGTAGTTATAAAGTAAAGAAGGAGAATTTTACTTTTTTTTTTCAACAGGGGATGCTAGTAGGCAATGATGAAATGTCTTCAAAAGTATGAAGGCAAAGGATTCTGAACCTTGAATTCTAGACCCATTTAATCATGGGGAAAATAGAGGTTCTTAAACATGAAAAGGATTTGGAAAATATACTAGATGCATGTTGTTTTTTCCTGAAAAATAATATGACTGAAAGATATGGTCCAGCAAAACTAAAAAATAATTCAAAAAAAGAGTAAGACATCAGATACAAGAAATAGTGTGAGCAAAGAAACCAACAAAATCCATCCTTAAGCTGAAACCAGTTTTCCTCAGTGGAGATGCTGTGGGCATTTTGGGTAACAACTGCTTGTTTTGTAGACTGCCCTGCCTGTTGCAAAATGCCTACCATCTATGATCCCCAATTTTAAAGAAAGAGTTCTGAGAACAATAGGGACGTAACATTTTTTTTAAGTGAATAGAAAACTAGAACAGTAATTCTGGTGGTGAGTTACTGATAATGTTTATTGTGATACTTTGTATTATGAAATTAATATCTCAATGAAAACAATATGAACATGACAAAAGTCAACAAAATGTGAAGTATATGTCACTCTAACCCTCATTCCTGCTTCCCAGACTGTTTTCAACTTCTTGTAATGCTGCCCTAACATATTTATGAATGTGAGCATATTATATACACATATTCATCTGTAGCTTCCTCATCTACTCCCATCTGTATATCTGATGGATCTTTCTATTCATACCAACTTATCTTTGCATAGCATATTCAGATTATATAAATATATTTTTTTATTTTCTTTAGTGTGGCAGGTCTTGTTGAAGAAAAATGAATATAGGACAAAATCACTATTGCTGACTCTGAGGGAAAATATTAAAATATAATTTCCTTGATGGTGTAAGTAGCACTGTTCCACAAAATAACAAACTTGAGAAAGAAAGTTATCAGAAAAAAAGTAATTTCATGCTCTTTTTAAATCTGCCACATCAGTGAAATGTTGTGAACACACATGTATTGTTCTTTTCCACATTTACAAAATGTAACTGTAGGTAGATGGTTGTCTTGGGAACTCTAAGTCCACTTTTCCAACAGTTGTCTCCTTATCCCCAACCCAAGTAACTCTCTTCAATATAGTCTCAGATTTCATTATCAGATTGCCCTATTGATTCTGAGGGGAAAAGATTATAGAAGATCCTAGGGGAAGTTAAATCAGAATAATGTAAGGTTCTGCTATAGGTTTTCTCATTCATATATTTGAAACCAGAAGGTTTTGCTTTTCCATACAATTGATCATATCAGATATATGCATGCCTGACTAGATTATCTGTGAAGTTGAACGTTAAACATGGCTGATGGGACGTTGAGTGTTGCCCATTTCCTTTCTTCTTACTTTTATTCACTGTGATATTTTTCATATCTCACCCATCGAATTTTATTGATTTAATAACCCAATATAGAATATGTCTCATAAAGGGTGAGAGAAACAACTTTAGAGGAAAAAATAAAGGGAATGTCCTGAGTTAAAATAAGTGGAAGCATAAAGGGCACTAGCAACAAGTAACTGCTTGCCATATTGAGGCACTATGGGAGATTCCCAGGATGCCCAGAGGTGCTATTACATTCACGCTGCCCGACTTTATAACATTCTCTTAGGATTTACAGCAACTGCCAGAGCCAACTGAGGTTTTTCCAGGGTATTCTCCACCTCCTCTTCCATATTCTTAATGTTCCCAAAAGTCATTGGAAGGAATTAATGATAAAGGATGTAGAATATTTTTCCTTTTAAACCTTGAGGGAATTAATCATGTCTGAGGGACTTTTTAGCTTTTATGTGAGGGTACAAAGATCTAAGTAATCTCTAAGGACCTTTTGTTCCAATGATTATACAAAATTTTTAATTAAAATGTTGGAATAGAAAGAATGATAAATTTAGTGAGTGGAAGGTCATAAATTTTTTTAAGCAGGGAAATCAAAACAAACTAACATGCCAACTGTATTGGTAAGAGATACTTCTGGCTGAAAGAAACAAAAATTTCACCCAAGAAGATGTCACAGAGTTGATAATGGTAGGTATTGTTGGTGCAGCTGCCTCTCAGTGTCATTAAGGACCCAAATTGTTTCTCTTTTTGTGTTCCACCATCTTGGGTGTGTTAGCCTTTGGTCTTCATTCTTTGACATCATGATGGCAATGGAGTTTCCACAGCTCCATAGTGAAGTCTGTGATCAATACAGGAAGAAGGGAAGTAGCTCGTATGGCCACACATATCCCTTTTATCAGAAAAGCATAATATTCTTAGAAGGACACTGGCATATAACGCCTTACAACTCACTGCTTGAATGCAGGTCATATGGTCACTTCTAGCTTCATGAAGGTTGATAAACCGATTCTCTGGTATTTTTATCCTTTATAGTGAGAAAAAAGAAAGGCGTGGAGGATTTGGATGGCTATTAGGCAAGATAACCAAGAGTATCTGCTACACAAACTAAATTAATTGGGTTTTATGAATCCTTGCCTCCTGTACCATCTTGTGACTCTAGAAGATAAATTCATGAAAATCGGCATTGTGGGAGAAAACTTCCTGCAGTGCTTTATTGTGATAAACTGTTCTTTCTGTATATAAGTCCTTGGGTTGGTTAATAGGGAAAAAATTACCATGAATTAAAAGTGACTTATTAAAAATGTCATTCTATTAAAAGTAAAAAATAATTTAAATCCTAAAAAGAGATTTTGAGAAAATTATTGGAATTGGTTCTCTTTTTAACTTAAAAATCAGCTGCATAAGCTCTTGACCAAAATTTTCAAGTTAAAAAGAGACTAATGTCATTGTTTGAAAAATAATATGGTAAATAGAGATTTGAGAAATTAAATGGATGTTATTGGAATCTCTATAATCATTAGATTTCTAACGAAGATGCTTCAAACAAACAATCAAGCTTCGATGGTTTGGATGAATCATTCTCATTCTTTGACTTTGTTACTTACAGAGCATTTTCTTTTTTAATTGCAGACTGAATATATTTCAAATTATGTTGCTAATAATTATTGATGAGTGAATTGCACAGGATTGTGAAATTTGGTTTCACTTGAATAAGAAACATCAAACAATTGAGCAATTAAATTCATTCCAATCAACTGAGCTTCTAGAAAATTGGCTTGAAATGGCATTGAGGAATCTAAATGAATTTCTACATATAGTATGCTAATATAACTATGGGCCAAGGATTTAGCATCATTAACTAATATTTGAAATTAAAGAAGAGTTTAGAGATTATCTCCAGTCATCCCAGATGGTAAGGTGGAAGTAAGTGAAGTTTAAATTAACTCCCTTAATTCTGCAGGTAAAGAGTCTTAGTTTAGAAGAGATTAAGTTACTTGATCAAAATAGTTTAAGTAGTTAGTTAAATCAAGAGCTGGAACCAAATTGGCTTAACTCTTGTGTCAATATGCAATCCACTAGTTTTATATTTTTCTTTAAAAATATTGGTCACATAACTATTTTACTTGCTACTTTACTTGCTTCTTCGGAAAACTGATAGGAATAAAATTTATGGGCAAGCCAAGATTTGTAAATAATGTTAATGTATGAGAGATATGGGATTAAGGGGTTTTCATATACATATTAATGTAGCCCATCAAAGAAGCAGTAATCCATGTAGCTAGAAACAAACAAAATCTTGGACTTAGACAAAAAGTAAGGCATCTTATCAAAATCAGATAACAGAAAAATGCCTCTCCATTGTATTCCTTTTATATTATGTTCTCCAAGAAATCAATTTGAGGGGAGGACAATGAAAATATTTGTTGCAGCCAGGGGATTGAGTTCTCTTCTGGGGAATTGTAAAGGTAGTTAGAGAAAGAAGGGAGGTTTTCTGTTAACCCCATCTGTAATCTCTTATATTTGCTGGGGTCAAAGTTTCCTTGCAAGGCTAAAAATAGTTTGTCATTTTTCCCAGTAAGAGTGTTTTCTGTTTAATTCAACATTGGATAATAACAATTGCTAGCATTTAGTGTGCTCTTTTTTTTTTTTTTTGTATCAGGAACTGCACCTGTTTTGAATGCTTTTTCTTAATTGACATTCACAAAAACCCTATGAGATAATGTGATATTCATTAGAACTAATCACACATATTTCTTGTTCTTCTAGGCAGTGATAGGATTGCTCTTCTCTCCCCTCTTGGAGTTAGGAATGATCATATGTCTTGCTTTTAGCCAATGAAATGTAAGCAGGAGTGATGAGTGCCATGTCTATGGAAGCTTTAAGAGCCAATGTGCAATTCGTCAGGATCTCTACTCTGCCATTACAATTAGCAATGTTTCAAAGAGTGGTACTCTCTCTTAGCCTGCATCTTAGAGTGAGAACCACTGGGGCACAGTTCCTAGCTGCCTTGTAATGTATAAATGTACAGGGAGTGAGAGATAAACTTTGTATTAAACCATTGAGATTTTGCAGGTTGTTACTGCAACATAGCCTGGTCCATTCTGAGTGACATAGGTAATTATTTTTACTATCTTCTTCAATTTACGAAGAAGGAAAATAAGGATAAGTTATTTGTCCATAATGACACCACAAGTTAAATAGAACTTGAGTCAAACCAAGCAATCTGACTCCATTGCTCACATGCTTAGCCACCATTTTATATATAACTGGTGAAGAGGAATGTCCACTAACATGATGCGGAGCCCTGTACTTAATTTCTAAGCATAGAGATGTGATTATCACTTTTAATTCATTTAACCTTGACATATTTTTCATATTTACAAATCATTTTCACGTGCAAAAAGCCCACTGCTTACTAATCCAATAGGATATGCCTGAATGGTGTTGTCCTCAGAGAAGAAAAGAGTATGGTCATCAAAGCATATCTCCAGAGATCATTTGCAAACATCCCTCTGTTAGTCATGTCGAGCTGCCATAACAAAATACCACAGACTGAGGTTTTTGGGGTTTTTTTCTCACAATTCTGGAGGCTGGGAAGTCCAAGGTCAAGGTGCCAGCCCATTTAGTTCCTGGTAAGAACTCTCTTCCTGGCTTGTAGACAGCTACCTTATCGTTCTGTCCTCACATAGCAGAGAAAGAGAGTGCATCTCTTTCTCTTCTTAGGATAGCATTTGCCCTATCAGATTAGGGCCCCACCATTTTGCCCTCATTTAGCCTTTATCACCTCCTCAAAAGCCCTGTCTCCAAATACAGACACATTGGGAGTTAGGGCTTCGGCATATGAATTTTGGAGAGACACAAACATTTGACCCATAGCAATCTCCTAGGAGCCCTGAACAATTTAAGAAAGCTTTAATAATAAGTACTCACTTCCATTTATTTCCGAGTGTTTCATGTCTCTATATATGAGACTGGAAAGAAATTCCAATGAGAAGTATTTCATTCATTCATTTATTCACTTATTTAACACATATTTATTAAGCATCTATTTATGTGCCATATTATTCTAAGCACTGAGGAGCAGCATTGAACAAAAATTTCTTTCCTTCACGAAATTTATGTTTTAATAGGTATATATCATATATTATGCCAGAGTAATACATTAATAAAAATAAAGCAGATTAAAAGTATAGAGAATCATGGGGGCCAGAATTTCTGCTTTTCTATAGTAGTCAAATAAATCCTCTCAGATGAGCTGACTTTTATGGAAAGACCTAATAGTTATAGCTTTAACATCTTCAAATATTAAAACTGAAAAGATAATGAGAGAGCATATTCTCAGATTCCTTCGTTTTACAGAAGGATAAACTGGGATCTAAAATAGGCATTGGCAAACATTTTTCTTTAAAGAGCCCAATAATAAATATTTTTTATTTTGTTCACTAGACAATCTGTGTCATAACTACTCAACTATAGTGTTGTAGCACAAAGACAGCCATAAATAGTAAGTAAACAGAGAGCATGTTCTAATAAAACTTTATTTACAAAAACAGGCAATGGGTAAGATTTGTCTTTCCATCTGCAGTTTGCCCATCCCTAATCTAGAACAATAAAATGACTTTCCCAGGGTCACACATTTGCTGGTTGATGACAGCAGAGAGGACGAGCATGTTTCTGCTGTCTTTGAAAACACCAAACACACCTTTAGAGCAGATTGTCACAGATAAGAGACAGAGTTAAATAATAATATGTCATGGGTGAAAAAGCTATCCACTTAACTGCTGGCACCTGAATTTCTTTTAGGGAAGGAACTGTCTTTGTTTAGGAAAACATATTGGTAAGCTACTTCTGGTAGAAGGTGACAGGCTGAGGGCTGAAATTAGCAGGAAGCAGTGAAATCAAATGGATGGCTCAGTGGCTCTGTGGAAAGGCGGAGTTAGAGAAAGGGAAAGAGGGAAGAGCCAGTCTAGAGAACACCGTGGTAGAAGGCATTTTAAGAAAAATGACGTCTAATCAATTTTTAATCGGCTGTGTTGTTGCAACACAAACCCTCTATTGTCCTCAAAAATTAAGAAAACACTGATGCACAATTCAGAGACCTTTTATGAATGGGCTTTTGAAGATGTGTGCATGGGAGTAGGAGGTTTAAGTCAGGAAGCTGAGTTTTGTCTGAGCCACTTCTTTGTGTGTGTGTGGCATTTACTCAAATCCCAACCTTTGATAGCTCAACCATCTTTTTTCTCTATTCCTATAGTTAAACACTACCAGGGAAGTCCCTCTTAACAGGGCATATTGGTCCAGTTATAAATTTTTTAAAACTCCATCCTCAAAGGGGCCCTCAACAGTGCCCACAGTCTCTTTGCAACAGTTATTTCAAACTTTACCCACTCTACTCAAAACATCAAGTCTCCCCCTGCTCCTCCCCACCTATCATATGATAACCATTTTCGATGAAAAGAGAAAGCATCAGGTGGTAACTCCCTTATCTTCCTCCCACCTAACATACTAATCAAGGAACCTCCAACTTTGGAGTATCCTCCTTCCCTTCTGTGAAAAGAGAGGAAAGGCTGCCCCTCCTCCTATATAAAGTAGAAACTTCTGCCTTATTAACTGTACACTGTTTGTTATCCCTTATCACTCTCATACTTCAAACTCTCTGTGGAACTAAATCCTTCACATCAGTGCTTAAGTCGTTATCATTAAAGGAAAAAAAGGAAAAAAAAACTTCCTCTGCCACTACCATCTACTGCCCTTTCTTTCTTCTCTCCTTAACCACTTAGCTTCTTGAAAGAGTCACTGGCAAAATTGTCCTCATTTCCTTATGCCCCCCTCACTTCTTAAACCCCTCTAATCTGGACTTTTCCCAGCACTGTCATCTCACTACATCCAATGGAAAATTTAAACTCTTACCTTATCCAAGATTCCACAGCTCTTGACATTGTTGACCACTCCCTTCTTGATAAACTTTAGTCCTTTGGCTTGGAAGTCATTACTGTCCCTTATGATTTTCTCTCTGCTCTAACTTCTCACTGACCATCTTATTTGCAGTTTCATATTCTTCTGCTCCCAGGACACCCAGTATTGAAGTTTCTCGAAACTAAAACTTAAGTTCTTTTCGTCTTACTCTATGTTCTCTTATTAAGTGATATTATTGTCATTCACCATTTCAATTAGCACCCATAAGCTGGTGATTCAAGTTTTTATTTCTACAAACAAAACTCTCCTTGGAACTCTAGACCATAATTTCAAATGCTTATTTGACATTTCTTTTTAGATGTCTTCAAATCCACGTCAAAAATCAAATTTATGGTCTCCTTACTTGGTCCTCTTATTGAAGAGTGAATGGCATCACCATCCAACTACTTATATAAGGAAGAAAATTAGGAATAATCCATGACTCTTCCTTAAACTTCTAATCCTCATATCCAATTAATCACAAAGGTGTCAATTTTACCTCCTAAATGTATGTCAAATTTCCCATGTCTTTCCATATCTACTGCCACCACCGTAGCCTAAGTAAGCTATGTCCAATCGTCAAGTGGACTACTGCAATAGCCTACTTTAATTCTTGGCCTCTCCACTCGCTCCTACTCCAAATTTGGATAACAGAGATGCTAATTTGAAATGCAAACCTGATTAGACCATATCTCCATTACATCAGTGGCTTTTCATTATTGTTTGGACAGTGACCACAATCCATTACATGGCCTACAATTTCTTGCATGACATTGCTATTTTTCCAATGTCATTTCACACCACAATTCCTCCTGGTTTCTGTACTTCAGCCCCAGTGACCTTCCCTTATGTTTTCCTTCCCAGCATGGGGCCTTTCCATATGGAACTCTCCATCTGCATCAGATGGTAACTCCCTTATCTCCCTGCCCCCCAACATACCAATCAGGAAACCTCTAACTTTGGGGCATCCTCTTTTCCTTCTGTGAAAAGAGAGGGCTGCCTCTCCTCCTATATAAGGTAAATGCTTCCACCTCATGAACCGTACATTTTCTGTTACCCTTTAGCGCTCTCATATTCCAAACTCTCTCGTGGAACTGAATCCTTTACATTAGGGTTCAAGTCATTAAGTCATTAAATGAAACATGGAGTTTTCTTACCCTCTCCTTTAGTTTAGTTAACTCTTGCAATTCTTTTGGGTCACATATTAATGGCAGTTTTTTTTTTTTTTAAGGAAAGCTGTCTCTAACTTCCTAGGCTAGACAAAATAAGTGTTTTTGTAAACATTCTCTTCTCCATCTTTGCACTTACCATTCATAATCTTCTAGTTATTTGTATCGTTAGTTAATAAATGTCTCCACCCCACACTAGCCTACTGTTTCCCCTAAAACCAGCCCAGTGTCTCACATGTAACATGGCCTAACAAATAATACGCCCTCAATAAATACTTGGTAAGTGAATAATTGATGCTGTGCAGAATACACTGGATAGTAAAACACTATACAATGACTATTGCAAAATAAACAGGAGAGCAAAGCCAGAGGTGATCATGACCTCTCTGAAAATATGCAGAAATTCAGAAAATGACATTAAACTTTCTACAAGACATGAAATTGGGAGGTAAACAAACTTCTCTATGCTATGGCTGACATCTGGATTGCAGTTAATTTATCCAGTACGTGCAGAGTGTAATTCAAATGGGGAATCGAGAAGTGCTGACACCATTTTTAACTTGGTGATGTTACGTGAGAGCACTATTAGGGAACAAATTGAGATTTGGCCTAGCCTCCACAGTTGTAAAACAAGGGCTTCACCTGCCAAGTGACTCAACAATTCTGTGAATTTTTAATAGTGTTCACCCTGTTCTGATATTGGATGAGGGTAGCTTCAGTAAGCTTTTTAAAGTTTATCTCATTAAAAAATAAAGAGTTAATTAGTATGTATCATCAAGTAAGGTCCAAATCCAGTTTTCACTGGAGTTAACTCACAGAGGGACATCACACCTGCTACATTAAGAGCCAGCCATGCTGAGTGTAGCCTACTTAAAGAGGTCTTAATACCCTTTTTGGGCTGGGAGGGATCACTACATTCATGGCACATGTCGTATTTTGCATATTTTATGCCTTGGGTTTTATAAGCGTTAGAATAAGCTATGATTCACAGGTATTAATCTGAGTCCTTCATCAATTCGCTGGCAGGCACCCAATGCCCCATGACTTGGTTCCCCCGATTAATCATCTTCTTTTTTCCCTCAAATTGCTCACAGCTGTGATCAAACATTGGCAAGGCTCCTAAGAAGGAGGGGCACACAAGAACTGTTATTGGGCAAATAATAGAAGCTGTCACACAACCTGTGTTTAGTTACAAAAAGTTTGCAAACTTAGAAAATGCTGGCTGTTGGGCTAGTGAAAGAGTCTCATTGGGAAAGGAACCTCATTATTTAGATTTGTATAGCATTGTTGCCGAAGCATATGGTGTTGGAAATCACACCACTTGAGCTGTGAATCATTTTTAGAAGGTATACAAATACCTCATGAATGACTCTTTGAGGGAAAAAATCTGAGTAGAAATTATTATTTGACAAACAAAAAATTTCTTATTCTTATAATTAATATACAAAGGGCCTTTGAAACAATACAGATATACTTGTCTATCTGGTGTTTTGATAATTAAACTTTAGAAACAGAGGTAAAAATTGTTCCTCTTTCTGCCAACTTTATTTTCTCTGTATGAAGAAAACTACCAAGGTAGAATAATCTGTCAATATACTAGATTCAAGAAAACTTAGGACTTATTCCTAAATTACATTTTATTTTAAAGTTGATGGTATAAGAAATTTGTAAACATTTTAGATCTCTGAGGCTCAAAGAGATTTTCCCTTGTTTATATAGCTAGTAGTGGCAAATCTGGAGTTCATAATCAAGTCAATGTAGTGTAGAACTCAAGCTTTTAAACTGCCTCTCAGGTACCCTGTTATTTTGTTTCACATATTGACAGGACTTAAATATTATTTCAATAAAAAGAAAACAAGTTATCAGGAAAGGTACAAATACTGATGATAATAAGATGTCTCCTCACTCTACATAAGGCCAGATATTTATGAAATTATTCACTCTCTAAAGGAAAACTTCATACAACCCCAGAGTGATTTTTTCAGAGCTTTAAATTTCACAGATTGTCATTTTAAATAAAAGGCCCATTAGTTTTATCCAATAGAGGATACAAGTTTGCAAGGGTGTGGAGAAGCAGCCATTCTCACTCAGATCTGGAGAGTATTCCAATATCCTTTTTTTCTCCTTTTTAATTTATTTTTTTATACAGCAGGTTCTTATTAGTCATCAGTATTATACACATCAGTGTATACATGTCAATCCCAATAGCCCAATTCATCACACCACCATCCCCACCCCACCCCACCGCTTTCCCCCCTTGGTGTCCATACGTTTGTTCTCTGCGTCTGTGTCTCAATTTCTGCCCTGCAAACCAGTTCATCTGTACGATTTTTCTAGGTTCCACATACACGCGTTAATATACGATATTTGTTTTTCTCTTTCTGACTTACATCACTCTGTATGACAGTCTCTAGATCCATCCACATCTCCACAGATGAACCAATTTCATTCCTTTTTATGGCTGAGTAATATTCCATTGTATATATGTACCACATCTTCTTTATCCATTCGTCTGTCGATGGGCATTTAGGTTGCTTCCATTACCTGGCTATTGTAAATAGTGCTGCAGTGAACATTGGGGTGCATGTGTCTTTTTGAATTATGGTTTTCTCTGAGTATATGCCCAGTAGTGGGATTGCTGGATCACATGGTAATTCTATTTTTAGTTTTTAAGCAACCTCCATACTGTTCTCCATAGTGGCTGTATCAATTTACATTCCCCCCAACAGTGAAAGAGGGTTCCCTTTTCTCCACACCCTCTCCAGCATTTTTTATTTGTAGATTTTCTGATGATGCCCATTCTAACTGGTGTGAGGTGATACCTCATTGTAGTTTTGATTTGCATTTCTCTAATAATTAGTGATGTTGAGCAGCTTTTCCTGTGCTTCTTGGCCATCTGTATGTCTTCTTTGGAGAAATGTCTATTTAGGTCTTCTGCCCATTTTGGAATTGGGTTGTTTGTTTTTTTAATATTGAGCTGCATGAGCTGTTGATATATTTTGGAGGTTAATCCTTTATCCGTTGATTATTTGCAAATATTTTCTCCCATTCTGAGGGTTGTCTTTTCGTCTTGTTTATGGTTTCCTTTGCTGTACAAAAGCTTTCAAGTTTCATTAGGTCCCATTTGTTTATTTTTGTATTTATTTCCATTACTCTAGGAGGTGGATCAAAAAAGATCTTTCTGTGATTTATGTCAAAGAGTGTTCTTCCTATGTTTTCCTCTAAGAGTTTTATAGTGTCCCGTCTTACATTTAAGTCTCTAATCCATTTTGAGTTTATTTTTGTGTATGGTGTTGGGGAATGTTCTAATTTCATTCTTTTACATGTAGCTGTCCAGTTTTCCCAGCACCACTTATTGAAGAGCCTGTCTTTTCTCCATTGTGTATCCTTGCCTCCTTTGTCATAGATTAGTTGACCATATGTGCGTGGGTTTATCTCTGGGCTTTCCATCTTGTTTCATTGATCTATGTTTCTCTTTTTGTGCCAGTACCATATTGTCTTGATTACTGTAGCTTTGTAGTATAGTCTGAAGTCAGGGAGCCTGATTCCTCCAGCTCCATTTCTTTCCTTCAAGACTGCTTTGGCTATTTGGGGTCTTTTGTGCCTCCATACAAATTTTAAGATTTTTTGTTCTAGTTCTGTAAAAAATGCCATTGGTAGTTTGATAGGGATTACATTGAATCTGTAGATTGCTTTAGGTACTATAGTCATTTTCACAATATTGATTCTTCCAACAAAAACATAGTATATCTCTCTATCTGTTGGTATCATATTTAATTTCTTTCATCAGTGTCTTATAGTTTTCTGCATACAGATCTTTTGTCTCCCTAGGTAGGTTTATTCCTAGGTGTTTTATTCTTTTTGTTGCAGTGGTAAATGGGAGTGTTTCCTTAATTTCTCTTTCAGATTTTTCATCATTAGTGTATAGGAATGCAAGAGATTTCTGTGCATTAATTTTGTATCCTGCAACTTTACCAAATTCATTGATGAGCTCTAGTAGTTTTCTGGTGGCATCTTTAGGATTCTCTATGTATAGTATCATGTCATCTGAAAACAGTGACGGCTTTACTTCTTCTTTTCCAATTTGTATTCCTTTTATTTCTTTTTCTTCTCTGATTGCCATGACTAGGACTTCCAAAACTATGTTGAATAATAGTGGTGAGAGTGGACGTCCTTGTGTTGTTCCTGATCTTAGAGGAAATGCTTTCAGTTTTTCACCATTGAGAATGATGTTTGCTGTGGGTTTGTCATATATGGCCTTTATTATGTTGAGGTAAGTTCCCTCTATGCCCACTTTCTGGAGAGTTTTTATCATAAATGGGTATTGAATTTTGTCAAAAGCTTTTTCTGCATCTTTTGAGATGATCATATGGTTTTTATTCTTCAATTTGTTAATATGGTATATCAAATTGATTGATTTGCATATATTGAAGAATCCTTGCATCCCTGGGATAAATCCCACTTGATCATGGTGTATGATCCTTTCAATGTGTTGTTGGATTCTGTTTGCTAGCATTTTGTTGAGGATTTTTGCATCTATATTCATGAGTGATATTGGTCTGTAATTGTCTTTTTTTGTAGTATCTTTGTCTGGTTTTGGTATCAGGGTGATGGTGGCCTCATAGAATGAGTTTGGGAGTGTTCCTTCCTCTGCAATTTTTTGGAAGAGTTTGAGAAGGATGGGTGCTAGCTCTTCTCTAAATGTTTCATAGAATTCACCTGTGAAGCCATCTGGTCCTGGACTTTTGTTTTTTGGAAGATTTTTAATCACAGTTTCAATTTCGTTACTTGTGATTGGTCTGTTCGTATTTTTAGTTCTTCCTGGTTCAGTCTTGGAAGGTTATACCTTTCTAAGAATTTGTCCATTTCTTCCAGGTTGTCCATTTTATTGGCATAGAGTTGCTTGTAGTAGCCTCTTAGGATGCTTTGTATTTCTGTGGTGTCTGTTGTAGCTTCTCCTTTTTCATTTCTAATTTTATTCATTTGAGTCCTCTCCCTCTTTTTCTTCATGAGTCTGGCTAATGGTTTATCAATTTAGTGTATCTTCTCAAAGAACCAGCTTTTAGTTTTATTGATCTTTGCTATTGTTTTCTTTGTTTCTATTTCATTTAATTCTGCTCTGATCTTTATGATTTCTTTCTTTCCTCCTGCTAACTTTGGGGGTTTTTTTGTTCTCTTTCTCTAGTTGCTTTCGGTGTAAGGTTCGATTGTTTATTTGAAATTTATCTTGTTTCTTGAGATAGGCTTGTATAGCTATAAACTTCCCTCTTAGAACTGCTTTTGCTGCATCCCATAGGTTTTGGATCGTCGTGTTTTCATTGTCATTTGTCTCTAGGTATTTTTTGATTTCCTCTTTGATTTCTTCAGTGATCTCTTGGTTATTTAGTAACGTATTGTTTAGCCTCCATGTGTTTGTGTTTTTTACGTTTTTTTCCCTGTAATTCATTTGTAATCTCATAGCGTTGTGGTCAGAAAAGATGCTTGATTTGATTTCAATTTTCTTAAATTTACTGAGGCTTGATTTGTGACCCAAGATGTGATCTAGCCTAGAGAATGTTCTGTGCGCACTGGAGAAGAAAGTGTAATCTGCTGTTTTTGGATGGAATGTCTTATAAATATCAATTAAATCTATCTGGTCTGTTGTGTCATTTAAAGCTTCTCTTTCCTTATTTATTTTCATTTTGGATGATCTGTCCATCAGTGTAAGTGAGGTGTTAAATTCCCCCGGTATTATTGTGTTACTGTCGATTTCCTCTTTTATAGCTGTTAGCAGTTGCCTTATGTATTGAGGTGCTCCTATGTTGGGTGCATATATATTTATAATTGTTATATCTTCTTCTTGGATTGTTCCCTTGATCATTATGTAGTGTCCTTCCTTGTCTCTTGTAATGTTCTTTATTTTAAAGTCTATTTTATCTGATATGAGTATTGCTACTCCTGCTTTCTTTTGATTTCCATTTGCATGGAATATCTTTTTCCATCACCTCACTTTCAGTCTGTATGTGTTCCTAGGTCTGAAGTTGGTCTCTTGTAGGCCGCATGTATATGGGTCTTGTTTTTGTATCCATTCAGCAAGCCTGTGTCTTTTGGTTTGAGCATTTAATCCTGTCACTTTTAAGGTAATTATCATTACTTATGTTCCTTTGACCGTTTTCTTGTTTTGGGTTTATTTTTGTAGGTCCTTTTCTTCTCTTGTGTTTCCCACTTAGAGAAGTTCCTTTAGCATTTGTTGTAGAGCTGGTTTGACGGTGCTGAATTCTCTTAGCTTTTGCTTATCTGTAAAGCTTTTGATTTCTCCATCGAATCTGAATGAGATCCTTGCCTGGTAGAGTAATCTTGGCTCAGTCTCCCCTGGGGTCACTGCTCCTCCCCCTGGTTCCTGGTGCGCACACTACTTTGTGTGTGCCCTCCAAGGGTGGCATCTCTCTTTCCCCCAGTCCTGTCCAAGTCCTGAAATCAAATCCCACTAGCCTTCAAAGTCTGATTCTCTAGGAATTCCTCCTCCCGTTGCCGGACCTGCAGGTTGGGAAGCCTGACGTGGGGCTCAGAACCTTCACTCCAGTGGGTGGACTTCTGTGGTATAAGTGTTCTCCAGTGTGTGAGTCACCCACCCAGCAGTTATGGGATTTGATTTTACTGTGATCGCGCCCCTCCTACCGTCTCACTGTGGCTTCTCCTTTGTCTTTGGATGTTGGGTATCTTTTTTGGTGAGTTCCAGGGTCTTCCTGTTGATGATTGTCCAGCATCTAGTTGTGATTCTGGTGTTCTCACAAGAGGGAGTGAGAGCATGTCCTTCAACTCTGCCATCTTGTTTCAGGGCCCTGATCCAATATTCTTGGTAGGCATTTAAGAATTAAGCTAATACTGTCTTACAGTGTACACAGTTGGCATTTTTCATTCAGCAATATTTTGTAGAATTCATTGTACAAGTTCTTGAGTCCAACATAATCCCCCAGATTACATCAGTTTTATCATTGTTATTGTTCAAAGGTGGATAGTTAATATGCACCAACATATTTTTTTTCACTCAAAAAAGCTTCCACCCTCATTAAGGCAAGGTGCTTGTGCAGCAATCTAGTGAGAGCAGAGTGGTTTTATTTGTGTCACTGGAAAAAATGGACTTTGGAATTTTTCAATGGATTTCTGAAATTATTACCCCAGGAGGTAGAAGTTTAAAGGGAGGGGGATAATGTTATTCAATCTTTCTTAAGGTACTGATCCAGATCAAATGCTGTCCTTGGGATTATTTTTCTGAAATACAAGGCAGGGGGCCACTAAATACCCAGAAAAAAATCTCTAGCAATAAAATAGCAACAAAGATAGATATAATATTTTTTAATATTTGTAAACGTGTGAATGAGTCAGCAAGGAAGTAAGGGAGATCATCAGAGGTCAAAAATAAAATAAAATAATGACTCTAGAGATGTAAGCAAGCTCGCAAACCAGTGCTTGCTCTAGAACTTCAGCCATATGTGGAGCAGGAGGTAAAGCTGAGGGTCATGAAATGTGTGGAATCAGATTGGATGTTGTTGAATATATCTAGGGCCCCAAGGGTTATAACCTCAGCAAAAAGATACTTAAATTATATCTCACAAAAGGAGACAGCAAGGAAATTTTCCTGTCTCTAAACCTTGGATATGGATAGAGGGAGAAGAAAAGAATATCCCTTGAGATTTGGGGCCCTAGTTTATATTTTCTTAGTTGTCCAAAACTTCTTAAGCCAAAGAATTTATTAGTGTTGTCTTGGATGATAATGCTTACAGGTGTCTGGCAGAAAAAAATAAAGAAGAATCCTCCTCAGAAGGACACAATTTCTACTCAATTCTCAAAGTATTCCCATAGAAAAAGTTCATACAGATATGCACTTACAAAAAGACATCGCAAAACCCCAAAGAAAATAAGACATGAAGAAAAATCAGGAGCAATAACCAACAGCAGGGACCCAAAAGCAGAAGTAAGTGGAAATACACAAATGCTTTGTCAAGTTTACTACTGTCCCACTGGCTAAACAAGTGACAAGGCCCAGCCTGGAGTCGTTGTGAATAGGTACTCCTAAAAAAGCTCAACTCTGTTAGTAATCAAGGAAACCCTGTGCTCTTACCACTATCCCATTTTCCCCTCCCAGAAACAACACTGAACTCTTTTTAGATGATTCTTTCAGTATTTACCTCCATATTTGTAAACTTGTAAAAAGTATTTTTACTTACTTATTTCTTCCATTTTAAGATATGTCACTCTTTCATCCCCAGTATCCACTGCACTGATGAATACTTTTTATTCTCTCCCCTACTTTCCAATATAAAATGTTTCAGTTTTCTTTAGATCGCTATTCAGTGTTTGTATTATCATGGTTATGAGAAGCTTTTCCACTACATGATTATGAAAAGATAATGTAGCATACTTTTCTTGCACATTTTTTGTTTTCCTTGATGATAATAATCTGTTTTTTCTATATTATTATGAATTCAACCTAAAACTATCAATTATGTAAATTACACTTCAGTACAGTCAGATGATTTACAGACATTCTGTGATATTAATCATTTTAAACAAATCGCTCCTGGAGCCTCTGACCTCCTCCAAGCAAGAATGGTTGCCCTCTACTCTTGGGGTAGAGTTATTATCCTGGGATATACCTTTAGTATTATCCTGGGCTTCTCTTCACTTCTTTCTGTGTTGGAGTACCCATCTTCTGGTACCATTTCTTCTTTACCCTCATTTTGTTGACCCATATCCTATAACAGTTTTCTGATAAACAGTGCATAGAAGGTAAATTTTCTTGTGACTGTTCATGTCATAAAAGTGTTCTTTCTTGCTGTGTTTTAAGACATTTTTAGAGCAGTTTTAGGTTCACAGCAAAATAGAGAAGGTACAGAGATTTCCTATATACCCCTTCCCCAACACATGCATAGCTTTCCCCATTATCAAAATGCCCCACCAGAGTGGTGCACTTGTTGCAGTTGATACATCGACACATCATTATTGCCTCAAGTCCACAGTTTACATTAGAGTTCATTCTTGGTGGTGTACATTCTTGGTGGTTTAGACAAAGGTCTAAAGGTATAATTACACGTATCAACCATTTTAGTATCATATGGAGTAGCTTTTCTGCCCTAAAAATCCACTGTGTTCTGCCTATTCATCCCTCCCTCCCCGCTAACCCTTGGAAACCAATGATCATTTTACTGTCTCCATAGTTTTGCCTTTTCCAGAATGTCATGTAGTTGGAACCATACATTATGTAGCCTTTTCAAATTGGCTTCTTTCACTTAGTAATATATATTTGTTTCCTCCGTGGCTTTTTGTGACTTGATAGCCCATTTCTTTTTAGTATTGAATAATGTTTCATTGTCTGAATGTACCACAGTTTATTTATCCATTCATACCACATTTTTGCAATTACAAGTAAAGCTGCTATCAACATCCATGCGTAAGTTTTTGTGTGGACGTAAGTTTACAACTCCTTTGGGAAGTGTACCAAGAAGTGTGATTTCTACATCATATTAAGAAACCACCAAGTTGTCTTCCAAAGTAGCTGTACTATTTTGCCTTCCTGCCAGCAGTGAATAAGAGTTCCTGTTGCTCTACATCCTTGCCAGCATTTGGTGTTGTCAGTGTTCTGGATTTTGGCAATTCTAACGGGTGTGTGGTGGACTCTCATTGTTGTTTTAATTTGCATTTCCCTGATGACATACGATGTAAAGCATTTTTTCATATACTCATTTTCCATCTGTATATCTTCTTTGGTGAGGTGTCTGTTAAGGTCTTTGGCCCACTTTGTTATCGGGTTGTTTGTTTTTTTATTGTTGAATTTTTAAAATTCTTTGTATATTTTGGATAACAGTTTTTTTCCCACATATATTTGTTTTGCAAATATTTTCTCCCAGTCTGTGGCTTGTCTTTTTTATTCTCTTGCCAATGTCTTACACAGAGCAGAAAATTTTAACTTTAATGAAATCCGGTTTATCAATTCTGTTTTTCATGCCTTTGGTGTTTTATCTAAAAAGTCATCACCCAACCCAAGGTCATCTAGAATTTCTCCTGTGTTATCGTCTAGGAGTTTTATAGTTTTGCATTTTTATTTAGGTCTGTGATTCATTTTGAGTTACTTTTTGTGAAGGGTGTAAGATTTGTGTCTAGATTTTTTTTTTGCATGCAGATGTCCAGTTGTTCCAGCACCATTTGTCAAAAAGATTATCTTTGCTCCATTTTATTGCCTTGGCTCATTTGTCCTATGTCTATTTCTGGGCTCTTATTCTCTTCCATTGATATGTCTATTCTTTCACCAATACCATACAATCTTGATTACTGTAGCTATATAGTAAGTCTTGAAGTTGAGTAGTGTTAATCCTCCAACTTTGTTCTTTTTCAGTAATCTCTTTCAGTAAAGTGGATTTTTACTTCTTCATATAAAATGTAGAATTAGTATGTCAATATATGTAAAATAACTTGCTGGGATTGTGATTGGAATTGCATTGAATGTATAGATCAAACTGGTAAAAAACTGACGTCTTGACAATATTGTCCTCCTATCCATGAACAGGGAATATCTCTACTTATTCAGTTTTTCTTTGACTTCTTTCATCAAAGTTTTATACTTTTTCTTATATAGATCTTTAACATGCTTTGTTACATTTAAACCTAAGTACTGCATTTTTTTTGAGTGCTAATAAAAATGGTATTGGGTTTTTCATTTCAAATTCTACTTATTCAGTGATATATAGGAAAGAGATTGACTTTTGTATATTAACTTTGTGTTCTGCAACCTCACTATAATTGCTTATTAGTTCTAGGAGTTTTTTAATTGATTTTTTTCTAGATTTTCTACATAGACAATAATTTATCTGTGAACAAAGATAATTTTATGTCCTCCTTCCCAGTCATTATACCTTTTATTTACCTTTCTTATCTTACTGCATTAGCTAGAATTTTCATTATTATATTAAAAAGGAGTGGTGAGAGGGAATATCCCTGCCTTGTTCCTGATCTTAATGAGAAAATTCTCATTTCTCACCATTAGTTATGATATTAGCTGTAAGTTGCTTGTAGACATTCTTTATCAAATTGAGGATGTTCTCCTCGATTACCATTTTACTGTGTTTATCATGAATGGGTGTTGGATTTTTTAAAAATAATTTTTCTGAATCTATTGATATGATCATGTGATTTTTCCTCTTTAGCCTGTTGATGTGATGGATTACATTAATTGATTTTCAGTTGTTGAAACAGCTTTGCATACCTGGAATAAATCCCATTTGGTTATGGTGTATAATTCTTTATATACATTGTTGGATTCAATTTGGTAATATGTTGAGGACTTTTACATCTATGTTCATGAGAGATATTTGTCTTTAGTTTTCCTGAAATGTCTTTGTCTAGTTTTGGTATTAGGGTAACACGGGCCTCATAGAGTAAAATAGGAAGTATTCCCTCTGCTTCCACCTTCTGAAAGAGAATTGGTATAATTTGTTTATTAATTTTGTAGAATTCACCAGTGAATCTGTCTGGGCCTGGTGCTTTCTGTTTGGGAAGGTAATTAATTATTGATTCTATTTCTTTAATAGGTATAGGCCTGTTTATATTGTCTATTTCTTCTTGTGTGAGTTTTGACAGATTATGTCTTTCAAGGAATTGGTCCATCTAGCTTATGAAATTTGTGGGCACAGAGTTGTTGATAGTATTACTTTATTATCCTTTTAATGTCCATGGGATCTTTAATCATGTCCTATTTCATTTCTGGTATTAGTAATTAATTTCCTCTCTTTTATTTTTCTTAGCCTGGCTAAAGGCCTATCAATTTTATTGATCTTTTCAAAGAACCAACTTTTGGTTTTGTTGGTTTTCTCTCTTGATTTCCTGTTTTCAATTTCATGATTTCTGTTCTAATTCTTCTTATTTATTTTATTATTGCTTTGAATTTAATTTGCTCATCTTTTTCTAGTTTCCTAAGAGGGAAACTTAGATGGCTGATTTTAGATTTTTCTTCTTTTCTAATATATACATTCAATGCTAAAAATTTCCTACTAAGCACTGCATCTCACAAATATTTTCATTTAATCAAATATATATATGCAGTCTGAGAATGCATTATATGTTTCATATAATCAAATATATATATATATATATTTTTTTTTTTGGCCATGCCTTGCAGCATGCAGGATCTTAGTTCCCTGACCAGCGATCAAACCCATGTCTCCTGCAGTGGAAGCATGGAATCCTAACCACTGGACAACCAAGGAATCCCTAATTCAAATATTTTGAAATTTCTCTTGAAATTTCTCCTTTGGCCCATGTGTTATTGATTTCTAGTTTAATCCTGTTGTGGCCTGAATGCGTACATTTATGATTTCTATTCTTTTAGATTTGTTAAGTTGTGTTTTTATGGCCCAGAATGTGGTCCATCTTGGTGAATGTTCCATATGAGCTTCAGAGGATTGTGTATTCTGCCCTTATTGAATGAAGTCATCTATAGTTGTCAATTAGATCTAGTTGATTGACTGCGCTGTTAACATCAACTATTTCCTTACTGATTTTCTGCCTGCTGGGTTTGTTCATTTCTGATAGAAGGGTGTTGAAGTCTCCAACTATAAGAACGGATTTATCTGTTTTCCTTCCAGCTCTCAGTTTTTGCCTCACATATTTTGATGCTTTGTTGTTAGGTGTATACAAATTAAAGATTGTTATGTCTTCATGGAGAATTGACCTTTATTATTTTTTTATCCCTTTATTATTATGCCCTTCTTTATCTCTGATGTCTTTCCTTTGCTTTGAAGTCTGCTCTGTCTGAAATTAATACAGCTACTCCAGCTGTCTTTTGTGTAGTGTTAGAGTCGTATGTTTTCTTCATCCCTTTGCTTTTAATCTATATATATCTCTATATTTAAAGTGTTTTTTTATAGACAAAGAATAGTTGGGTTCTGTTTTTTGATCCACTCTAAAAATCTTTGCCTTTTGATATGAGCATTTAGAACATTGACATTCAAAATGATTATTAATATAATTGGATTAATACTTACCGTATTTGTTACTCTTCTCTTTTTTTTAAGTCAGTATAGGAACTTAATTTTTTAACTTTCAGTTTTACTGAGGCATAATTGACACACAAAACTGTAGGATATTTAAATCATGCTAATTTAATATGCATATACATGTGAATGATTTTCCTCCATCTAGTTAATTAATGTCTCCCTGGGAATATTAAATTTCTACTCTGATAGCAAATTTCCATTATATAGTAGAGCGTTATCAACTATAGTTAACATGTTTTACATTAGATCCTCAGACTTTATTCATACTATAGTTGAAAGTTTATACCCTTTTACCAACCTCTATTTCCCCTACCTCACAGGCAATGGCAATCACTTTTCTATTCTCTGTTTCTTTCAGTTTGACTTTTAATTGTTTTTCTTTTATATTCCACATGTAAGTAAAACCATGCAATATTTTCCTTTCTCTGTCTGGCTATTTTACTTAGCATAATACCCTTAAGGCCCACTCAAGCTGTTGCAAATGGCAGGATTTCCTTCTTTATCATGACTGAATAATATTCCATTACTTATATGCCACATCTTATTTATCCATTCATTTATTGATGGACAGTTAGTTTGTTTCCATATCTTGGCTGTTTTGTATAGTGTTGTGATGAGGGTGGGAGTGCAGATATTGCCTTGAAATCCTATTTTTGGGACTTCACTGGTGGCACAGTGGTTAAGAATCCACCTGCCAATGCAGGTGACACGGGTTCGAGCCCTGGTCCGGGAAGATCCCACATGCCACGGAGCAACTAAGCCCATGCACCACAACAGCTGAGCCTGCGCTCTAGAGCCCACGAGCCACAATTACTGAAGCCTGCATGCCTAGAGCCCGTGCTCCTCAACAAGAGAAGCCACCGCAACGAGAAGCCCATGCACCACAACGAAGAGTAGCCCCCACTCGCCACAGCTAGAGAAAGCCCACGTGCAGCAACGAAGACCCCATGCAGCCAAAAATAAGTAAATTAAATAAATAAATTTATTTTAAAGAAAAGAAATACTTTTTTTGTTTTCTTTAGATATATATACCCAGGAGTGGGATTGCTGGATCATATGGTAATTCTGTTTTTAATTTTTTGAGGAATTTCCTTGTTTTTCATAGTGGCTATGTGAATTTGGCTGTTCCCACCAACAGTGCTGAGGGTTCCCTTTTCTTCACATCCTTACCAACACCTGTTATCTCTTGTATTTTTGATGATAGCCATTCTAACAGGTGTGACGTGATATTTCATTGTGGTTTTGATTTGCATTTCCCTGATGATTAGCGACATAGAGCACCTTTTCATGTACCTATTGGCCATTTGTATGTCTTGTTTGAAAAGATGTCTATTCAGCTCCTTTGCCATTTTTTAACTGGATTGTTAGGTTTTTTGCTATTGAGTTGTATGAGTTCTTTATATATTTTGGATATTAACCCCTTATCCAGATATAGGAATTGCAAATATTTTCTCCCATTCTCTAGGTTGCCTTTTCATTTTATTGATGGTTTCCTTTGCTATGCAGAAGCTTTTTAGTTTGATCTAATTCCACTTGTTTATTTTTGCTTTTGTTGCTTTTGCTTTTGGTGTCAGATTCAAAAAGTCATTGCTAATCATATATTTTCTTCTAGGACTTTTATGGTTTTGGGTCTTACCTTCAAGTCTTTAATCTCTTTTGGATTGATTTTTGTGTATGGTGTAAGTTAGTGGTCCAATTTCATTCTTTTGCCTATGGCTGTCCAGTTTTCCCAACACCATTTCCCAGCACCATTTATTGAAAAGACTATCCTTTCCCCATTGTGTATTCTTGGCTCCTTTGTGGTAAATTAATTGACCATATATGCACTGGGTTTATTTCTGCACTTTCTATTTTGTTCCATTGATCTGTGAATTGGGGCATTTAGACCATTGGCATTCAAAGTGATTATTAATGTACTTGGATAAAATCAACCATATTTGTTAATATCTTCTATTTGTTGCCCTGTTCTTTATTCTTATTTTTGTCTTCTACTCTTTTTCTGACAGTGTGATTTTAATTGGACATTTATATGATTCCATTTTTGTTCCTTTCTTAGCATATCAATTATACTTCTACTTTACCTTTTTCATTGGTTGCCCTAGAGTTTTTGGTATACATTTACAATTAATCCAAGTCCACTTTTAAATAACACTTTAGCACTTCATGGGTGGTTTCAGTACCTTATAAAAATCCTAATTTCTCCCTCCAGTCCCTTGTATCATTGCTGTCATTCATTTTGCTTATATATAAGAATACATATATATGTATATGTATGTATACATATACACACTTAAGATATATATACAAATATATAATTGAATACATTATTGCTATTATTATTTTGACCAAAACTGTTATCTGTTATATCAATTAAGAATAAGTAAAATGAAAGTTTTAATTTTATTTTCACTTATTACTTCTTCAGTGCTCCTGCTTTCTTTTTGTAGATCTGAGTTTCTGGCCTATATTATTTTCCTTCTCTCTAAAAACCTTCTTTTCACATTTCTTGCAAGGCATGTCTACTGGCAACAAATTCCCTCAGTTTTTGCTTGTCTGAGAAAGTCTTTATTTCTTCTCCACTTTTGAAGGATCATTTCACAAGTACAGATTTCTAGGTTGGTGTTTTTTCACTGTCAACACTATATATATTTCATTCCACTCTCTTCTTGCTCACATGGTTTCTGAGGAGAAATTAGTTGTAATTCTTATCTTTGTTCCTATATAGTTAAGATTTTTTTCCCATATGGCTTTTTTCAGGATTTTTTCTTAATTTTTGATATCCTAGTTTGACTATAGTATGCCTAGGTATAGTTTTTCTTGGCATTTATCATGCTTGGTGTCCTGTGGGCTTCTTTGATCTGTGGCTTGGTGCCTGGCATTAATTTAGGGTAATTCTCAGTCATTATTGTTTTGTTATGTACTGTATCAAATATTGATACATAATGTATCAGTATTAAATATTGTAGCAAATATTTCTTCTGTTCCTTTCTTCTTCTGGCATTCTCATTACACGTATATTACACTTTTTCGTAGCTGCGTCACAGTTCTTGGGTATTCTGTTTTTTTCAGTCTTCTTCTTCTGTTTGCTTTTCAGTTTTGGAGATTTTTATTGACATATCCTCAAGCTCAGAGATTCTTACCAGTCTACTAATAAGCCCATCAAAAGCATTGTTCATTTCTGTTACAATGTTTTTTAATTTTTAGCACTTTAAAAAGTATTTCTTAGTATTCTCAACCTTCTGCTTACATTGCCTATCTGTTCTTGCTTGGTGTCTACTTTATCCGTTAGAGAACTTCTCATGTTAAATGTAGTTGTTTTTAACTCCTGATCTGATAATTCCAACATCCCTGTCATGTATGGCTTTGATACTTGTTCTGTCTCTTCAAAGTGTGTTTCTATGCCTTTTTGTATGTCTTATAAATTTTTCTTGATAGCCAAACATGACATACTTGGTAAAAGGAACTGTTGTAAGTAGACCTTTAGTAATGTTGTGGTAAGGTAGGGGGCAGGGTAGTGTTTTATAGTTCTTTGGTTATGTCTCTCTTAGTAAGCCTATGCCTATGGGCCATAAATTTCACCAGTGCTTCTCAGGTTTTCCCCCCACTTAGGTGGGATAGGATGGTTAGACTAGGCTGAGTTGGTTATTTCCCTTCCTCCAAGTCAGTTAGGCTACAATAAAACCCCAGCAGGTTAGGCTTTGCTGAAGTAGTTTGTCCTGATGACAGAACTTGTTAAAAAGAACAGAATATAGTTCAAAATGATTCCTTAGGCATCTTTCAGAATGCTATATTTCAAAATTGTCCCTTTTCCCCTCCCCCTGCCAGAAGCTCAAGGATATTTTTCACTGATATATTTTTTAACATCTTTATTAGACTGTAATTGCTTTACAATGGTGTGTCAGTTTCTGCTTTATAACAAAGTGAATCAGTTATACATATACATATGTCCCCATATCTCTTCCCTCTTGCATCTCCCTCCCTCCCACCCTCCCTATCCCACCCCTCTAGGTGGTCACAAAGCACCGAGCCGATATCCCTGTGCCATGCGGCTGCTTCCCACTAGCTATCTACCTTACGTTTGGTAGTGTATATATGTCCATGCCACTCTCTCACTTTGTCACAGCTTACCCTTGCCCCTCCCCGTATCCTCAGGTCCATTCTCTAGTAGGTCTGCAACTTTATTCCTGTCTTACCCCTAGGTTCTTCTGACTATTTTCTTTTTTTTTTAGATTCCATATATATGTGTTAGCATACGGTATTTGTTTTTCTCTTTCTGACTTACTTCCCTCTGTATGACAGTCTCTAGGTCCATCCACCTCACTACAAATACCTCCGTTTCGTTTCTTTTTATGGCTGAGTAATATTCCATTGTATATATGTGCCACATCTTCTTTATCCATTCATCTGTTGATGGACACTTAGGTTGTTTCCATGTCCTGGCTATTGTAAATAGAGCTGCAATGAACATTTTGGTACATGACTCTTGACCTAAATAGACATTTCTCCAAAGAAGATATACAGACTGCCAACAAACACATGAAAGAATTCTCAACATCATTAATCATTAGAGAAATGCAAATCAAAACTACAATGAGATATCATCTTACACTGGTCAGAATGACCATTATCAAAAGATCTACAAACAATAAATGCTGGAGAGGGTGTGGAGAAAAGGGAACCCTCCTGCACTGTTGGTGGGAATGTAAATGTAAATGTAAATGTAAATCTCCACTATGGAGAACAGTATGGTGGTTCCTTAAAAAACTAAAAATAGAACTACCATATGACCCAGCAATCCTACTACTGGGCATATACCCTGAGAAATCCATAATTCAAAAAGAGACATGTACCACAATGTTCATTGCAGCACTATTTACAATAGCCAGGACATGGAAGCAGCAACCAAAGTGTCCATTGACAGATGAATGGGTAAAGAAGATGTGGCACATATATACAGTGGAATATTATTCAGCCATAAAAAGAAACAAAATGAAGTTATTTGTAGTGAGGTGGATGGACCTAGAGTCTGTCATACAGAGTGAAGTAAGTCAGAAAGAGAAAAATAAATGCCGTATGCTAACACATATATATGGAATCTAAAAAAAATGGTTCTGCTGAACCTAGGGGCAGGACAGGAATAAAGACACAGATGTAGACAATGGATTTGAGGACATGGGAGCTGGGGGAAAGGGGAAGCTGGGATGAAGTGAGAAAGTAGCATTGACATATATACACTACCAAATGTAAAATAGATAGCTAGTGGGAAACAGCTGCATAGTACAGGGAGATCAGCTCGGTGCTTTGTGACCACCTAGAGGGGTGGGATAGGGAGAGTGGGAGAGAGACGCAAGAGGGAGGGGATATGGAGATATATGTATACGTATAGCTGATTCACTTTGTTAT
Source organism: Aethalodelphis obliquidens (assembly GCF_003676395.1). Classification (NCBI taxonomy): domain Eukaryota; kingdom Metazoa; phylum Chordata; class Mammalia; order Artiodactyla; family Delphinidae; genus Aethalodelphis; species Aethalodelphis obliquidens. The sequence continues at coordinate 656,310 of NW_020838043.1, forward strand.
ACAGCAGAAACTAACACAATAATGTAAAGTAATTATACTCCAATAAAGATGTAAAAAAAAAAGAAAACTAATGCAATTACTGTATGACTCAGCAATTGCACAGTCTCATTTACTTCAGAGAAATGGAAATCTATGCTCACACAAAAATCTGTGTGCACAAATATTCATAGAAGCTTCATTCATAATAACCAAAACTGTGTATAACCCAGATGTCCTTTGACAAGTGAATGGGCAAACAAACTGTGGTACATCCATACCATGGAGTTCTACTCAGCAATTTTTAAAAGCAGACTATTATTACATACAATAACTTAGATAGATCTTCAGTGAATCATGCAAAGGGAAAAGGCAGCCCAAAAATATTGTATGCTATAATATCCTGTTTATATAGCAATCTTAAAATGATAAAATTAAATAAGTGGAGAACAGGTTAGTGAATTTACTGGATCACTATTAAGGGATCCATTTAAGGGACTGAGGAGAGGATAAGAGAAAGGTGAATGTGGTTATAAAAAGGCACAACAACAGAAACTTGTGCTGAAGGAAGTGTTCTGTATCTTGACCATGGTGGAGGATACACAAACCCACACATGATAAACTTGAATAGAAGTAAATACAGGCACACACACAAACTCACACAAATGAGTATAAGTAAAACAAGAGAAATTTGAACAAGACTGGTAAATCCTATCAATGTCGTCGTGATATTGCACTATAGTTTTGCAAGTTGGTATCATTGGGGCAACTGGGGGTAATTGATACATAGGATCTCTCTGCATTATTTCTCACAACTGCATGTATGTCATCAATCATCTAAAAATAAAAAGTTTAATTAAAACAAATTGAAGTCATTTTCACCTATTCTCAAGCTTCCAGCCTTACACGTAAAAAGCCAAATGCCATTCTGATCCCCAGTTCTTCTCTATTTCAAAGGTGCTGAGATCTTCCCTATGTTACTGTTGTGAAATTTCCTGATTGTGTAGGTCAGTATTCACCCACTCTGCTGGGGCTTCAGTTGGTCCTTTCAATCTGGAAACTCATGTTCTTCTGTTCTGAAAAAATATCTTGATCACTTTTGAGCATTTCCTTCCTTCTATTTTCTTTTTCTCTTAAATTCAAATTATTCCAGTGTTGGTTCTCTTCACCTGTTTTTCATTTCTTTGTCTTTTTGGTCAACTTTAATGGTGGATTTTCTTTGCCTGAACTATCAACTGTTCAATTGTTTTTTTCTTTCTGCTATCATATTTTTAGTTCCAAAAGTTCATTTTTGTTTTGTGAATGTTCTTTACATTTTTAAGTATCATCCTGTTTTTGTTTCACATGTACAAAATATAGTATCTATTTAACTTTCCTTCTGCTTGCATATTCTTAATTTCCTACAAGTCATTTTTTGGTTTATTCATTTTTTCTCTCTGTTTCATGATAGAGGCTTTTCTCAAATATCTTGTAATCTTTGTGTTTCTCAATCATCTGAACTAACTACAAGTTCTGGTGGGGTAGGGTGATACTTACTGACTGTGGGCCTCAGCGTAGGCAAGTCTAAGTTGAACCACTTAGGTGGAGAAACCTTGATGTCATGATTTTATCTTCTTTCTTCTTTTCCTGGTCCAAAATGTCAGAAAATAATTCTTTAATCTGTTGTACTGAGGATATGGGCCTTGATGCCAAATTCTGGGGAAATGACTGGGAGCTCCATTTTCAGCTAGTAGGAATTCACTTAATCCACCTGTGTTGTCGTCATTGTTTTATATTCTCTCTTTGCCTCTGGCTGTGCCTCGTGTCGTCCAGATTCTCTCTTTTGTCTTCTTCAAATCCTAGATGATTATCCCTTTAATTTTCTCCCAGAATGCCAAAGGAATTCCTGACTCGCTCTAATGATTGGGAAGATATCTAGGGATATAAGTGCTTTATATTTCACATATTCTTCTTTTTTCAGCCTCACCTACCCTTCTGGTTCCAAAAATACCAGCATTGCTGATTACTCAACGTTAATCTGTTGCTTCTTAGCTTTTCCCACGACCAGCCTATGATTCAGCTTTCCTGGGTCTGCTGGGAAAGATTCTACTCATCTATCTGGTTTCACAGTTCAAAATTTTGTTTCTGTTGTCTTCTTTTCATTCCTTTTTCTTTGTGGGTTTATGCCTTTAAAAATCCTTTACTGCTGTTTAAGTTGACTTTGGGGAAAAGTAGATGTAAAGGCATGTATTCAATCTGCCATTTTACTGGGACATCTGGAAATATAATTTTCCACTCTCCAAGCTGGCACCAAAAGAAATTAAAGTTTGATTATGCCCAGTTTTGGTGAAATTGTGAAACAATTGGAACATTTATACACTGCTCATGGAAGTATAAATTAATATAAATATAATTTAGTGAACTAATATGTATCAATACATAAATATTAATATTAATTAGTATTACTGCTTTAGGAAACAGTATTAAATTGAGAGATGTCTATAACCAACAGTGCAGAAACTTTATCATAAATGTATTTCAACATAGAAAATTACATGCCTATACATATAGTAAAAATATAATTTAAAAATCCATGCACCCATGACCCAGCCTAATAAGTTGAATATTACCAAACAAGTGAAGCTCCCTGCACGTTTATTCCTTTTCACAGACATCGTCTTCCTTTAGCTCTAGAAGTAATCACCAACTTCAAAGAGGTATTATTTGTGAAAAAAGTTGAACTAAATATAAGCAGCTTTAGAATATAGTTCCTTTAAAGCAATGTTTCTGTACTTGAATGAAGAACATTAAGTTCCAATATTTTTTAAAGAGTTTTTTAAATAAATGCAGCATTTTGTGTCACCTTTTATTTTATGTATCAAATAAAGATATTTTTTTAAGGTGGAAAAGTAACAACAAAGGGACTCTTTGGCCAGCCTACAGAATAATCTTTAAGGCTGTCTTTCTTGATACAGTTGTAATGGTAGGAATGTTTTTTAATCCCAGAAGACTGATGAAATCTAGTCCATGTTTTTCATCCATTAAAGACATAGAAGATGTCTGCAGGAGACTGCCTTAAGGAAAAACATCATTTTCCTTTCAGTTACCAAAGTAGAAGAATTTCCTGTAACTCCCAAACTGTCTTCATTTATTTTATTTTATAGTTACTTTGAATATTCTAAAAAGGTAACAAAGTGATTCAAAAGAGCAGAGGTAACAGCAACTGTATTGACCATTCTGGTCATATTCTCCAAACTAAATGTCAGATCATGCCCTTGTTAGTACTAAGAGGGAACAATTCTGGTTCTAAGCTTGATTACGTAAATACCTTTAAATAATGTACGAAGTGTTCACTGAAGCATTCTGAAAGCTCCAGTTAAATCCACAGTTAATGCTTACCACATGTGCATGGAGAAATATGAAATATACTCTCAATCAGAAAAAGTGTCCAGTTTCAGATAAACAAATTATTCATTCATTATCTTGTCTTTTATAACTGAAAAGTAAGATTTATTTGTTTCTTTAATTTTATTTCCCCAACTCAAAAAAAAATAAAATATCTTAATAGCTTAAACACTTTATATCAAATACATATTTATTAGTTTGAAAGAGATGATAGAAAATATTTTCTGTGTCAGTAAAAGTGATACTATAATTTTCCAATTATAACTTTCCAACTGCCTCTCTATTTTTGTAGACACTTGAAAGGTTTCCATATCTCTGAATTAGTATGCAGAGTCCTAAGCTATATCAGCTTAGAGTTTTGGATGACAGTATTTTAATTTCCTGTGAGAGTTACATTTAATTCATGTATACATGTACCTCATAATCCCCTTCTGGAAAGGAACCTCAATCTGGGCTAAAGGGAAAGGTATAATTTTAACAGAGAAGGAATCTGAGTTTTTGGCCAAAATTTCTACTTCCAAGTAAAGATATCAGAACATAACAGGATCAATCATATCATCTTCTTCCTCAGGCATACACATGCCAATAATAATATACTAATAATAGATAACATTTATTCCAGTTGCATGCTCTTCCATCGTTTTATATGCATCATTTCATTTAATCACTGCAAAGTCTCTATGAAACAAGAGGGCTGGATTGTCTGCTGTCAACTTGTCCATCACCACCCCCTTCTAACTTCTCCTAGTGCACTGCAGAGGAGAAAATGGGAGCTACATTTTCCAGAATGCCCTCTTTGTAGTTGGTTCCAGGGTTGAGTCTGCCAAAAAGAGGGAGATTGAGGAGATTTGGGGAGATGTGTGAACACACATGAAGTTCACAGAGCTTCTGGGGGGGATCCCTTGAGAATCATTCACCTAGCTGATGCAGATTAAGGTGGTTGTTGGCATCTTCCAGGCATTCTTCAATTTGCAGCAGTTTCCATGTTAGTCCTTAAGAACCACCTGCTTGGGTGCTTCATACCAAGATTTTTGCTGACCACTTCCCTGCACTTTGCTCCCCCCAGATCTTCCAAAGTTTATATAAGTTTTTCATTTCCTCTATTAAAACCTTTCATACTTGAGATACACAGAGCAACTTCCATTTTCTTGGCTGTAAGGGGAAAGAAGAAACTACCATTGGGACTTGACATCTTTCAAGGTGCACATCTCCGTCTGGAGCATAAGCCAAACTCCATGGAAGTGGAGAAGACCACTGGGCAGATGGAGGAAGCCCTGAATATGTAGCAAAGGATAATTAAGAGAATATAGAGCACAAGTTTCCCCCAAGAACTAACCACAGCCAGCTCTTCCTAAGTTTTCCTTATCCTCCTCTCCCAGGATTGCCAGCTACATAAAAATGGGTAGATAGGAACATGTAGTCATCATACTCTTACTTTAAGTGGGTGAAAACCAAGCATCCTCACTGAAGTCGAGAAGAAATCACCTACAATGTATTCAAGCTAATAGAAGTTCTTGACCAGTGATTCTCGAAGTTGGGGTAGCCTCTGCCACCTCTTAGGGTACACTTGGGAAAACCCTTGCAACTCCATGGTAAGCCACATCGCATTCTATGTGTGGCCTCACCTCAAAAATCATGCAACTTCACTTTCACTGAACTCTCTTGGTTACAAGCAAGTCACAGAGACTAGTCCAGATTCAAGAGAATGGGATATATAGTTCCTTCTCTCCTTGGGAAATGTGTCAAAGAATTTGTAGACATGTTTTAAAACTACCAGACTATCTAAAATTACTCTCACCCTCAACATTCCTTATCTCTCTTCTCTGACTTATTTTTTTACAAAGCATTAATATTATCTAACATATTACATATATGCCCTCCCTTACCAGAATGTAAGCTCCATGAGGATAGGGGTTATCTTGTTTTGTTTATTAGTGTATCCTCAGCACGTAAAACAATGCCCACTATACAGAAAGCACTCAAGTGTATCTGTATAATGAATGAATGAGTTTCTCCACATGAACTTGTAATATCTCAGTGCTAATTCTGTAGCTTTCCCAAGTTTTCTATTGAGAGCTGCTCTAATAATGCTGCCAGAAAAATAGAGGACAAGCAAGTCATTGTGTAGTGAATTTGATTAAAATAACCTAGTCACGAACTTGGATAACTAAAGCCAAGTATTTTTTCCCTATTAAATTGGAAATTATTTGCTTATCGCTCCAATAAGGCCCTCAGCCCTTATTGATTCATATTTGTATTATTTATTTCTCAATGTAATTGACTTGGCCTCCAATAAAAATGCCTTGTCCCTTTCCCTTTGTAATCCAGGGAAATAAACAAATCTAGAGTCATTCCAAGGAAATGAAATAGGAAAAGACAAGTCAGGGTTGTGCTCATTGTTTAGGTGAAGCAGTGTGGCTACATTCTGGATGTAGTCAGTGAGTAAGAGGTTAATGCAAAATGATCTTCAAAAATGAGATCATGGTATCACAAAAGTCAACTGAATGACTTTGCCAGAGGTTATTTACAGTCATTCCAATCAGTATTTCTGGATATCAATCATGTTGCTACCATCAAGCTATTGTACAGACCTGAATATTTTAACCTGACCAAGTTAGAACAAATGCATTTTCCACTGTTGTACAGATGTGCATATAGTTGGTAAAATATGAAGAATTTAGGCAACTAGGTAAACCTGTAAACTGAATGTTGGATGCAAACACACACACACACACACACACACACACACACACACACACACACACAGCCCTGGGATTTGGTAAGATCCTGCCCTTTCTAACTGTAAAACATTTGATAGAGAAAGTTAACCCCTGTGAGCCTCTGCTTCCTCATCTGTAAAATGTCTATCATAATATCTTCCTCTTACACTTTTGTGAGGATTAAATGAATTATGTACCTAAAGCTCACACCCTGGCACATATCAGCATGTAGTACTTGATAACTGTTATTGCTAATGGTTAGAAACAAAGATAATACTTTTTCTCAAGATATCCAGATAAAGCAAGATTGGTTCTACAAATTTAAATATTCTGATAATGGCCACCGTCTTCTGCTTTAGCTCCAGTGCAGAGAAACTGTTGTGATTAAGAAATGTGGATATAAGCCTACAACTCAGGCCTCTCCAGTCTGATGTTACAGTCACATCCTCACTAGCCCACCAGTATCAGGAACAAGCTGTAGATCTCAGAAGACGAAAGGGATTCCCACTCTCATTTCTTGACCAAAGACATCAGCACCATTCTACAGATACTTTCAAATTCATTTTCTCATCATTCTAGCCATAGGGGTAATGGGGATTGTTTCACCGAAAGAAAACTGTGGGGTTTTGCCCTGCTGTGAGTAGTTATGTTCTTTAAACTGTATGGGAATATGTATAGTCATGGAGTTTAAATCTCCCTTGAGTCGTTTCTGTGTCTGCTTTGGCGTGCTCTGTGCTGGTATTTTCCAGCTGCATACTAATGAACTGCATGGTGAGGGGAGAAGCGTGCTCAAGAAAGGCGCGATCGCTTGACTCCACAGCTATGTGACACTAATGCCTGTATCGATTACCTCTGGTTAATAAGCCCTACCCTCCTTGCATGACTAAGTTTTGACACTGAACATGTACCTACATTGAGTCAATCCCCGTTTTTTTAAAGGGAAGATAAAGAGGTTTAATTACTCTTTCGCTATCAGAAACCTCTTCAAATGGCTGCTCAAACAGAAATGAAACTGACAAAAGTTTTATTCAGGATTTTCATTTTTAAGTCCCTCCCCAAAATGTGTATGTCGTAGAATGATACCGTTCTGATTCACTTATAACGAGCTGTTTTATGTGGCCCATGCTCAGGTTTAAAAGAAACCAGGCTTGCGGAATAGCTCTGGGTTCTGGGAAACACAGGTTAAAAGTCAATCGACATCAGGGCCATAATTTATTTTGCTCAAGTTACTTTCTCTTCAAATACATCGATACTAAAAGAGCAAATATGAGAGATTTTAAGACTTTAAAACAAGATTTTTTTTTTCCATTAATGCTAGGAAAACACACTACAAATAAAGAACTAAAAGCTAGTTTTTTATCTCCAAAACCCAAGGACATAGTGTATTTTTTCAGATCAGTTTTTATGTGTCCCTCTGTATTAATTGGGTTCTCTCTATGGCCTTAAAAGAGAGAATCAAATTCTCAGGGGCTCCTATTAGTAAAGGCTGATATTAAAGCATGGATAACATCAACGCAAAGATAAACTAAAGACATTTATAATTTATTCATCATTTGTATCTATTTTTCATAAAAGCCCACTACTCTTTTTATTCCTTCCAGCAGTGATACTTTCTTACCTGCTTTGTAAGAACCATTCACAGGAATAATCTGTTTCATTGAGAAATACTTTAACCACTCCATCAAAGATAGAAAACCATGCCTTCACCTGTAATTTCCACAGTGTCTAATTGAAGAATAAGAATAATCTGGATTCTGATTAATGAATAGCCTATCATGCTGTTGCTACTTTCAACTCTTCACCTATCTCTGTCTGTGATTTTTATATGCTTTGATTGACGTATACATAACTGGATAGATAATTGATCATTTTTTTGGCTGGTGTGATAGAGATTGATTTTGCAGCTACAAGGTAACTTTAGAAAAGTACTTCGCTGAAGAAACATGTCTCAGAGTCTAATTACATCTATTTCCTGATTCTAAATATGCCTTATTGTTTTTTCTAAACCTACATTATACACAGAAGTCAGGTACAGAGTACAACTACCTTTAGGTTTTGAAACCTTTTATGTGGGTTTGAATCTCAGGCAGAAGTTAAAGTGTAGGGACATAATCACTGAACCATTTGAAAGGGTGGGTTTTACCCCTCCTCCTTGACAAACATGGGTAATACTTTACCAGGGACCAAAAAAATGCTAGCAAATTTCAGCGGAGGATGCATTTACATAATGCATCTTTTAACAAGGGAATGAGTGAGGGCATACGTGACAATGCTAGCATGATGTTCTCTCCCTCCTGTCAATTATCCTTGAGTCACACTGCAGTTTAAGCTTTAGGTCAATAAATGAATTTCAAAGCAAAAGCCTTCAGCACCATGAAGGAATTAACTCTGTGGGGCTGCTTCAAACAAAGCATTGAATTTTCCATTGCTTTTACCTTATGCAATAATTTTTTTTCCAATTTTAGCCTGCTATCAAAAGGGTCCCTTATTCACATTTAATTCCATTTCTTTTTTTTTTTTTTTTTTTTTTTTTTTTGCGGTACGCGGGCCTCTCACCGCTGTGGCGTCTCCCATCGCGGAGCACAGGCTCCGGACGCACAGGCTCAGCAGCCATGGCTCACGGGCCCAGCCGCTCCACGGCACGCGGGATCCTCCCAGACCGGGACAAGAACCCGCTTCCCCTGCATCCATTTCTTGATAAGAATTCACTTATATAAACAAATACTTCTCTTCTTTAAATATAACAAAACTGGGAATTTAAATTGCAGGTTTTAAAGTAAAGGACATATGTAATGAATCCCTGTGAAATATTCGCAAGTAACTGTTTTACATTGAACATCACAATACTTTATATATTTCTTTCCAATTTCCTATGCCATGCAATATGCTGTCTTCCCACGCCGAAAGATAGTTAATTTTGCATGGAGGGGAATCAGGGTTTAAACAGACTCTCCAGTTGATGGGGACAATCTGAAACCATCTTGTTATCCTCCTTTAACAAATTCATTTTTTTTTTATCCTCCCGTAAAACAATGTGCAAACCAATCACTTTCATTTTTCTTTCACTTAAACTTGGGTCAGCAAAGGATTTTTTTTAACTTGTTATTTTATTTTATTTTATTTTTTCTTTTTTTTTTTACTTGTTATTTTAGAAAAATTATAGATTTACAGAAAAATTACGAAGGGAGTACAGAGAGTCCCTGTATACACTACACCCAGTTTCCCCTATTATTAATATATTACATTATATGGTACATTTGTTACAATTAATTAACCAATATTGACCCATTATTATTAGCTAAAGTCCATACTTCATTCAGACTTCTTTACTTTGTATCTAAGGTCCTTTTTCAGCTCCAGGATCCCATCTAGGATACCACATTACATTTAGTCATCATGTCTCTTCGGATTCCTCTAAGATGTGACAGTTCCTCAGATGCCCTTCTTTCTGATGACCTTGAAAATTTTGAGAACTACTGATTAGATATTAGATATATATAATGTTCCTCAACTGGGATTTTTCTGATGTTTTCTTAAGATTAGTCTGGGGTTACAGGTTTTTGGAAGGAGGATCACGAAGGTAAACCGTTATTTTCATCACATAGTACCATGGCTACAATATACTATCAATATGACATCGTTGTTGATGCTGACCTTGATCCCTTGACTGAGGTAGTATTTGCTTTCTCTGTTTCCTGTACTATGATTTTTGGGAGGAAGTCATCGTGTGCAGCCCACACTTAAGGAGTGGGGAGTAATGCTCCATTAATTGAGGATGGAATATTTTCATAAATTATTTGGAATTCTTCTGCATGGGAGATTTGTCTTTCCTCCTCCATTTAGTTAGTTAGCTATTCAATATATATATTGAACTTGTGGGTATCTATATTATATTTTGGATTCTAATCCAATATTTACATATTTATTGATTTATATATTTGCTCAAATTGTTTCAGCTTTGGCCATTTGAAGCTGTTTCAAATGTCCTTTTGAAAAGGATGCTTTGGCTCCTATGTCCCTTTGACATATCCAAATATCCAAATCATTATGGGTACCTTTTTCTTTGAGTACTTGCTTACTTTCTGGAACTGTAAGATGCTCCAGCCTCATCTTCTATTTTGCCTGCCCAAGTCCTTTCTCTAAGGAGCCCTGGTTCCATTTATTGGAGAATGGTATTGGAAACCAAGAGCTGGGTGCTAGGTGTGCTCTTTGCTACTGAGGTATCATTGCTCCTATGTTCTCTCAACTGATAGAGTAAGGGAATATATGTGTATCCCTAATCTGGGCATACACACATATCTATAGTTATTTCTATGCGTAACCATCTGTCTCTATATTAACCTGCACAAAAGTCTATACTGATGTCCCCAGCTCTAATCAAATACCAGAAGACAAATCATTCTAACCTCCTCCCCTTGCTTAACTGTAAACTCCCACTCCAACATTGAGAAACCTGGCTCCCACCATCTGCTGTCTATTTACTTCATTGTTCAATTCCAGTATAGATGTATAGTGGTATCAGAACTCTTAACCTACACCTCCATAGTAAAAAATCTTTATCAAAACATTGATAAAGTGGAGTGAGTATGTATGGTTTCTTTTGCCTTTAATCTTTTTTTATTTTATTTATTTATTTATTTTTACATCTTTATTGGAGTATAACTGCTTTACAATGGTGTGTTAGTTTCTGCTTTATAACAAAGTGAATCAGTTATATATATACATATGTTCCCATGCCTTTAATCTTATAGATTCTACTCATTTCCAGAGTTACTCAGGTCACTACAGTCCCCTCCACCCACCTTCAGTGAAGTTGTTTCACACATTTGTAATGCTGTTAGATTATCTTGTCACATTATGCATTCTCTCCTGGGATTCTTTGACCTCCTAAATGATTTTGTTTTTAATTTGGATACATTAAGGTTGACTCTGTGCTGCAAATTTCTATGGATTTTGATGAATCGTGTGTCACATATCCACTATTATAATATCATACAGAATAGTTTCACTTCCCTAAAAAAAAAAAAATCCCCTGTGATTTATCTATTCAACCCCGAAAAGCATTGGAAAGTTTAATATCTCCATAGTTTTGCCCATTTCAGACTTGGGAATTATATAGGATTGGAATAAACTTGGCTCCTTTTAGATTCCAGTATGCATTTAAGATTCGTCTTTTCATGGTTTGATAGCTCATATATTTCTGTCATTGGATAATATTTTATTATCTGGAGGTCTCAAGGTCTGTTTAACCATTCACCTGTTGAAACACATCCTGATTATTTCCAGTTTTTTTTTGACAGGTATGAATAAGGCTGCTATAAACGTCCAGATGCCCATTTTTGTGTAGACATAAGCTTTCAAATTAATTTTGTAATTATCAACTTTTCTTTCATAGATTGTGTTTTATGTTGTAGCTAAAAAAGTATCAACAAACCCAAGATCACTTAGATTTTCTCCTATATTTCCTTCTAGATGTTATATAGTTTTCTGTTTTATATTCAACTCTGTGATCCAATTTGATTTAATTTTTGTGAAAGTTGTTGGGTCTGTGATTAGATGACTCATTATATTATTATTACTATGATCATCATTATGCATCAAAATGCATATTTTCATTACGCATATGGATACCCAGTTATTCCATCACTGTTTGTTAAAAAGACTATCCTTTCTTCATTGAATTGCCTTTAATGCTTTGTCAAAGAACAGTTGACTATATTTGTACGGGTGTATTTCTGGGGTCTCAATTCTGTTCCATTTATCTATCTCTTTATTATTTTGCCAATACCATGCTGTTTTGATTACTGTAGCTTTATAATAAGTCTTTTTTTTAACATCTTTATTGGAGTATAACTGCTTTTTTTTTTTTTTTTGCGTTACGCAGGCCTCTCACTGTTGTGGCCTCCCCATTGCGGAGCACAGGCTCCGGACGCGCAGGCTCAGCAGCCATGGCTCACGGGCCTAGCCGCTCTGCGGCTTGTGGGATCTTCCCGGACCGGGGCACGAACCCATGTCCCCTGCATCGGCCCGCGGACTCTCAACCACTGCACCACTAGGGAAGCCCTATAATTGCTTTACAATGGTGTTAGTTTCTGCTTTATAACAAAGTGAATCAGCTATACATATACATATATCCCCATATCTCCTCCCTCTTGCGCCTCCCTCCCACCCTCCCTATCCCACCCCTCTAGGTGGTCACAAAGCACCGAGCTGATCTCCCTGTGCTATGCGGCTGCTTCCCACTAGCTATCTATTTTACATTTGGTAGTGTATATATGTCCATGTCACTCTCTCATTTCGTCCCAGCTTACACTTCCCCCTCCCCGTGTCGTCAAGTCCATTCTCTACCTCTGCATCTTTATTCTTGTCCTGCCCCTATGTCCTTCAGAAACTTTTTTTTTTTAGATACCATATATATGTGTTAGCATACTGTATTTGTTTTTCTCTTTCTGACTTATTCACTCTGTATGACAGACTCTAAGTCCATCCATCTCACTACAAAAAACGCAATTTAATTTCTTTTTATGGCTGAGTAATATTCCATTGTATATATGTGCCACATCTTCTTTATCCATTCATCTGTCGATGGACACTTAGGTTGCTTCCATGTACTGGCTATTGTAAATAGAGCTGCCATGAACATTGTGGTACATGACTCTTTTTGATTATGGTTTTCTCAGGGTATATGCCAGGAGTGGGATTGCTGGGTCGTATGGTAGTTCTATTTTTAGTTTTTTAAGGAATCTCCATACTGTTCTCCATAGTGGCTTTATCAACTTACATTCCTACCAACAGTGCAAGAGGGTTCCCTTTTCTCCACACCCTGTCCAGCATTTATTGCTTCTAGATTTTTTTCTAATGGCCCTTCTGACTGATGTGAGGTGATACCTCATTGTAGTTTTGCTTTGCATTTCTCTAATGATTAGTGATATTGAGCATCCTTTCATGTGTTTGTTGGCAATCTGTATACCTTCTTTGGAGAAATGTCTATTTAGGTCTTCTGCCCATTTTTGGATTGGGTTGTTTGTTTTTTTGATATTGAGCTGCATGAGCTGCTTGTAAATTTTGGAGATTAATCCTTTGTCAGTTGCTTCATTTGCAAATATTTTCTCCCATTCTGAGGGTTAGCTTTTCATCCTGTTTATGGTTTCCTTTGCTATGCAAAAGCTTTGAAGTTTCATTAGGTCCCATTTGTTTATTTTAATTTTTATTTCCATTTCTCTAGGAGGTGGGTCAAAAAGGATCGTGCTGTGATTTATGCCAGAGAGTATTCTACCTATGTTTTCCTCTAAGAGTTTTATAGTGTCTGGCCTTACACTTAGGTCTTTAATGCATTTGGAGTTTATTTTATTTATGGTGTTAGGAAGAGTTCTAATTTCATTCTTTTACATGTAGCTGTCCAGTTTTCCCAGCACCACTTATTGAAGAGGCTGTCTTTTCTCCATTGTATATTCTTGCCTCCTTTATCAAAGATAAGGTGACCATATGTGCGTGGGTTTATCTCTGGGCTTTCTATCCTGTTCCATTGATCTATATTTCTGTTTTTGTATCAGTACCATACTGTCTTGATTACAGTAGCTTTTTAGTATAGGCTGAAGTCAGGGAGCCTGATTCCTCCAGCTTTGTTTCTCTTTCTCAAGATTGCTTTGGCTATTTGGGGTCTTTTGTGTTTCCAAACAAACTGTGAAATTTTTTATTCTAGTTCTGTGAAAAATATCAGTGGTAGTTTGATAGGGATTGCATTGAATCTGTAGATTGCTTTGGGTAGTAGAGTCATTTTCACAATGTTGATTCTTCCAATCCAAGAACATGGTATATCTCTCTATCTGTTTGTATCCTCTTTAAATCCTTTCATCAGTGTCTTATAGTTTTCTGAATACAGTTCTTTTGTCTCCTTAGGTCGGTTCATTACTAGGTATTTTATTCTTTTTGTTGCAATGGAAAATGGGAGTGTTTCCTTAATTTCTCTTTTAGATTTTTGATCATTAGTGTATAGGAATGCAAGAGATGTCTGTGCATTAATTTTGTGTCCTGCCACTTTACCAAATTCATTGATTAGCTCTAGTAATTTTCTGGTAGCATCTTTAGGATTCTCTATGTATAGTATCATGTCATCTGCAAACAGTGACAGCTTTCCTTCTTCTTTTCCAATTTGGATTCCTTTATTTCTGTTTCTTCCTTGATTGCTGTGGCTATAACTTCCAAAACTATGTTGAATAATAGTGGTGAGAGTGGACAACCTTGTATTGTTCCTGATCTTAGAGGAAATGGTTTCAGTTTTTCACCATTGAGAATGATGTTGATTGTGGGTTTGTCATATATGGCCTTTATTATGTTCAGGTAAGTTCCCCCTATGGCTACTTTCTGGAGGGTTTTTATCATAAATCGGTGTTGAATTCTGTCAAAAGCTTCTTCTGCATCTATTGAGATGATCATATGGTTTTTATCCTTCAATTTGTTAATATGGTGTATCACATTGATAGATTTGCGTATATTGAAGAATCCTTGCATTCCTGGGATAAACCCCAGTTGATCATGGTGTATGGTCCTTTTAATGTGCTGTTGGATTCTGTTTCCTAGTATTTTGTTGAGGAATTTTGCATCCATGTTCCTCAGTGATATTGGCCTATAGTTTTCTTGCTTTGTGACATCCTTGTCTGGTTTTGGCATCAGGGTGATGATGGCCTTGTAGAATGAGTTTGGGAGTGTTCCTCCCTCTGCTCTATTTTGGAAGAGTTTTAAAAGGATAGGTGTTAGCTCTTTTCTAAATATTTGATAGAATTCGCTTGTGAAGCCATCTGGTCCTGGGCTTTTCTGTGTTGGAATAATTTTAATCACAGTATCAATTTCAGTGCTTGTGATTGGTCTGTTTATATTTTCTATTTCTTCCTAGTTCAGTCTCGGAAGGTTGTACCTTTCTTAGAATATGTCCATTTCTTCCAGGTTGTCCATTTTATTGGCATAGAGTTGCTTCTCGTAATCTCTCATGATACTATGTATCTCTGCAGTGTCACTTGTTACTTCTTTTTCATTTCTAATTTTTATGATTTTAGTCCTCTCCCTCTTTTTCTTGATGAGTTTGGCTAATGGTTTATCAATTTTGTTTATGTTCTCAAATAACCAGCTTTTAGTTTTATTGATCTTTGCTATCGTTTCCTTCATGTCTTTTTCATTTTTTGATTGGGTTATTTGTTCTTTTGATATTGAGCTGCATGAGAAAGAGAAATTAAAGAAACAATCTCATTTACCATTGCGACAAAAAGAATAAAATACCTAGGAATAAACCTCCCTAAGGAGGCAACAGACCTGTATTCAGAAAACTATAAGATACTGATGACAGAAATCAAAAATGGCTCAAACAGATGGAGAGATATACCACATTCCTGGATTGGAAGAATCAATATTGTGAAAATGACTATACTACCCAAAGCAATCTACAGACTTGATGCAATCCCTAGCAAATTACCAATGGCATTCTTCCCAGAATTAGAACAAAAAATTTTACAGTTTGTATGGAAACACAAAAGACCCCAAATAGCTAAAGCAATCTTTTTTAAAAATTTTTATTGGACTATAGTTGCTTTACAATGTTGTGTTATGTTCTACTGTACAGCAAAGTGAATCAGCTATACGTATACATATATCCACTGTTTTTTTGGATTTCCTTCCCGTTTAGGTCACCACAGAGCATTGAGTAGAGTTCCCTGTGCTATACAGTAGGTTCTCATTAGTTATCTATTTTATACATAGTATCAATAGTGTATATATGTCAATCCCAATCTCCCAATTCATCCCACCACCACCCCGTCCCCCTTGGTATCCATACGTTTGTTCTCCACGTCCATTTCTCTATTTCTGCTTTGTAAGTAAGATCATCTATACCACTTTTTTCAGATTCCACATATATGTGTTAATATACGATTTTGTTTTTCTCTTTCTGACTTACTTCACTCTGTATAACAGTCTCTAGGTCCATCCAGGTCTCTACAAATGACACAATTTTATTCATTTTTATGGCTGAGTAATATTCCATTGTATATATGTACCTCATCTTCTTTATCCATTCTTCTGTTGATGGACATTTAGGTTGTTTCCATGTCCTGGCTATTGTAAATGGTGCTGCAGTGAACATTGGGGTGCATGTGTCTTTTGTTTTTAATTTTATTAATTTATTTTTATACAGCATGTTCTTATTAGTTATCTATTTTATACATATTAGTGTATGTACGTCAATTCGAATCTCCCAATTCATCCCACTACTACCACCGCCTCCCCCACCCTGCTTTCCCTCCTTGGTGTCCATACCTTTGTTCTCTACATCTGTGTCTCGATTTCTGCCTTGCAAACCAGTTCATCTGTACCATTTTTCTAGATTCCACATATATGCGTTAATATGCAATATTTGTTTTTCTCCTTGTGACTTACTTCACTATGTATGACAGTCTATAGATCCATCCACGTGTCTACAAATGACCCAATTTCGTCCCTTTTTATGGCTGAGTAATATTCCATTGTATATATGTACCACATCTTCTTTATTCCATTCCTCTGTTGATGGACATTTAGGTTGTTTCCATGACCTGGCTATTGTAAATGGTCCTGCAATGAACACTGGGGTGCATGTGTGTTTTTGAATTATGGTCTTTTCCGGATATATGCCCAGGAGTGGAATTGCTAGGTCACGTGGTAGTTCTATTTTTAGGTTTTGGGGGTTTTTTAACCCAGAAAAAGATGTTCTTATTCATTTGATCCTTTTTATTCTTTTTTTGAACATCTTTATTGGAGTATAACTGCTTTACAATGTTGTGTTAGTTTCTGCTATATCACAGAGTGAATTAGCTATACGTATACATATATATCCCCATGTCCCCTCCCTCTTGTGTCTTCCTCCCACTCTCCCTGTCCCACTTCTCTAGGTGGTCACAAAGCACCGAGGTGATCTCCATATGCTATGTGGCTGCTTCCCACTAGCTAGCTATTTTACATTTGGTAGTGTATATATGTTCACACCACTCTCTCAATTCGCATTTGATCCTCTTTTAAAAGGCCAAGCAGTTACACAATCATTTTGACAAGCCTTTAACTCTTTAACAGGGGATCATGCAAATGCTCAAGACGTTAAATGTCAGTTCAACAGTGGCTGAATCAAATGCAGTCTGCTTAATATACAATTTGGGAGGAAAATCAGCCTCAATGACAATGCTTCAGTCATGTTTCAGGAGAAAGGTTACTTACTGGGGTCAGTTTTTTTTTTTTTTTAATTTTTATTGGAGTACGGCTGCTTTACAGTGTTGTGTTAGCCTCCATTGCACAGCAAAGTTAATCAGCCATACACATACAGATATCCCCTCCCTTTTGGACTTCCCTCCAATTTAAGTTACCACAGTGCATTAGGTAGAGTTCTCTGTGCTATACAGTAGGTTCCCATTAGTTGTCTATTTTTACATAGTATCAATAATGTATATGTGTCAATCCCAGTTTCCCAATTCCTCCCACCCCACCCCTTTCCCCTTGGTATCCATATATTTGTTCCCTATGTCTGTGTCTCTATTTCTCCTTTGCAAATAAGATCATCTATACCATTTTTCTAGATTCCACATATATACGTTATTATGTGATATTTGCTTTTCCCTTTCTGTCTTACTTCACTCTGTATGACACTATCTAGATCCATCCACATCTCTACAAATGACCCAATTTTATTCCTTTTTATGGCTGAGTAATATTCCATTGTATATATGTACCACATCTTCTTTATTCCATTCCTCTGTTGATGGACATTTAGGTTGCTTCCATGTCCTGGCTATTGTAAATAATGCTTCTATGAACATTGGGGTGCCTGTGTTTTTTTGATTACGGTTTTCTCTGGGTACATGCCCAGTAGTGGGATTGTTGGGTTATATGGTAGTTCTATTTTTAGGTTTTTAAGGAACCTCCATATTGTTTTCCATAGTGGCTATGTCAATTTATATTCCATCCAACAGTGGAAGAGGGTTTCCTTTTCTCCACACCCTCTCCAGCGTTTATTGTTTGTAGATTTTTTGATGATGGCCATTCTGACCGGTGTGAGGTGATCTCTCACTGTAGTTTTGATTTGCATTTCTCTAATAATTAGTGATGTTGAGCATCCTTTCATGTGTTTGTTGGCAATCTGTATATCTTCTTTGGAGAAATGTCTATTTAGGTCTTCTGCCCATTTTTGGATTGGGTGGTTTTTTTGATATTGAGCTGCATGAGCTGCTTGTAAATTTTGGAGATTAATCCTTTGTCAGTTGCTTCATTTGCAAATATTTTCTCCCATTCTGAGGCTTGTCTTTCAGTCTTGTTTATGGTTTCCTTTGCTGTGCAAAAGATTTTAAGTTGCATTAGGTCCCATTTGTTTATTTTTGTTTTTATTTCCCTTTCCCTAGGAGGTGGGTCACAAAGGATCTTGCTGTGATTTATGTCATAGAGTGTTCTGCCTATATTTTCCTCTAAGAGTTTTATAGTGTCTGGCCTTACATTTAGGTCTTTAATCCATTTTGAGTTTATTTTTGGGTATGGTGTTAGGGAGTGTTCTAATTTCATTCTTTTACACGTAGCTGTCCAGTTTTCCCAGCACCACTTATTGAAGAGGCTGTCTTTGCTCCTTTGTATATTCTGGCCTCCTTTATCATAGATTAGGTGACCATAGGTGCGTGGATTTATCTCTGGGCTCTCTATCCTGTTCCATTGATCTATATTTGTGTTTTTGTGCCAGTACCATACACTCTTGATTACTGTAGCCCTGTAGTGTAGTCTAAAGTAAGGGAGCCTGATTCCTCAAGCCCCGTTTTTTTTTTTTTTTTTTCCTCAAGACTGCTTTTGCTATTTGAGGTGTTTCATGTTTCCATACAAACTGTATAATTTTTTGTTCTAGTTCTGTGAAGAATGCCAGTGGTAATTTGATAGGGATTGCATTGAATCTGTAGATTGCTTTGGATAGTAGAGTCATTTTCACAATGTTGATTCTTCCAATCCAAGAACATCGTATATCTCTCCATCTGTTTGTGTTGTCTTTGATTTCTTTCATCAGTATCTTATAGTTTTCTGCGTAAAGGTCTTTTGCCTCCTTAGGTAGGTTTATTCCTTGGTATTTTATTCTTTTTTGCAATGGTAAATGGGATTGTTGCCTTAACTTCTCTTTCTGATCTTTCTTTTTCAGTGTATAGGAATGCAAGAGATTTCTGTGTATTAAATTTGTATCCTGTGACTTTACTAAATTCATTGATTAGTTCTTGTAGTTTTCTGGTGGAATCTTTAGGAATTTCTATGTATAGTATCATGTCATCTGCAAACAGTGACAGTTTTAATTCTTCTTTGCCGGTTTGGATTCTATTTATTTCTTTTTCTTCTTTCATTTCTGTGGCTAAAACTTCCAAAACTATGTTGAATAATAGTGGTGAGAGTGGGCAACCTTGTCTTGTTCCTGATTTTAGAGGAAGTGCTTTCAGTTTTTCACCATTGAGAATAATGTTTGCTCTGTGTTTGTCATATATGGCCTTTGTTATGTTAAGGTAGGTTCCCTCTATGCCCACTATTTGGAGATTTTTTGTCATAAATGGGTGTTGAATTTTGTCGAAAGTTTTTTCTGCATCTATTGAGATGATCATATGGTTTTTATTCTTCAGTTTGTTAATATGATGTACCACATTGATTGATTTGCATATATTGAAGAATCCTTGCATCCCTGAGATAAATCCCACTTGATCATGGTGTATGATCCTTTCAGTATGTTGTTGGATTCAGTTTGCTAGTATTTTGTTGAGGATTTTTGCATCTGTGTTCATCAGTGATATTGGCCTGTAATTTTCTTTTTTTGTGATATCTTTAGTTTTGGTATCAGAGTGATGGTGGCCTCATAGGATGAGTTAGGGAGTGTTCCTCCCTCTGCATTTTTTTGAAGAGTTTGAGAAGGATAGGTATTAGCTCTTCTCTAAATGTTTGATAGAATTCACCTGTGAAGCCATCTAGTCCTGGACTTTTGTTGGAAGACTTTAATCACAGTTCCAATTTCATTACTTGTGACTGGTCTGTTCATATTTTCTATTTCTTCCTGATTCAGTCTTGGCAGGTTGTACATTTCTAAGAATTTGAATTTGTCCATTTCTTCCAGACTGTTCATTTTATTGGCATATAGTTGCTTGTAGTAGTCTCTTATGATCCTTTGAATTTCTGCAGTTTCAGTTGTAACTTCTCCCTTTTCATTTCTAAATTTTATTGATTTGAGTCCTGTCCCTTTTTTTGTTGATGAGTCTGGCTAAAGGTATATCAGTTTTGTTTATCTTCTCAAATAACCAGCTTTTAGTTTCATTGATCTTTGCTATTGTTTCATTCATTTCTTTTTCATTTAGTTCTTCTCTAATCTTTCTGATTTCTTTCCTTCTACTAACTTTGGGTTTTGTTTGTTCTTCTTTCTCTAGTTGCTTTGGATATAAGTTTAGGTTGTTTATTTGAGATGTTTGTTGTTTCTTGAGGTAGGATTGTGTTGCTATAAACTTCCCTCTTTTGGTGCATCTAATAGGTTTGGGGTCATCGTGTTTTCATTGTCATTTGTCTCTAGGTATTTTTTTATTTCCTCTTTGATTTCTTCAGTTATCTCTTGCTTATTTAGTAGCATATTGTTTAGCCTCCGCGTGTTTATGTTTTTTACAGGGTTTTTGCCCTGTAATTGATTTCTAATCTCATAGTGTTTTGTTCAGAAAAGATGTTTGATACAATTTCAATTTTCCTAAATCTACCAAGGCTTGATTTGTGACACAAGATGTGATCTGTCCTGGAGAATGTTCCATGTGCACTTGAGAAGAAAGTGTATTCTGCTTTTGGAATGCCCTGTAAGTATAAATTAAGTCTATCTGGTCTAATGTGTCGTTTAAGGCTTGCATTTCCTTATTAATTTTCTGTCTGGATGATCTATCTGTTGGTGTAAGTGGCTTGTTAGAGTCCCCCACTATTATTGTGTTACTGTCAGTTTCCCCTTTTATGGCTGTTAGCATTTGCCTTATGTATTGAGGTGCTCCTATGTTGGGTGCATAAATATTTACAATTTCTGTATCTTCTTCTGGGATTGATCCCTTAATCATTATGTATTGTCCTTCCTTGTCTCTTGTGACAGTCTTTATTTTAAAGTCTATTTTGTCTGATATGAGTATTGCTACTCCAACTTTCTTTTCTTTTCCATTTGAATGGGATATTTTTTTCCATCTCCTCACTTTCAATCTGTATGTGTCCCTACATCAGAAGTGGGTCTCTTGGAGACAACATATATACGGGTCTTTTTTTTAGTATCCATTCAGCCAGTCTATGTCTTTTGGTTGGAGCATTTAATCCATTTACATTTAAGGTAATTATCGATATGTATGTTGCTATTACCATTTTCTTAATTGTTTTGGGTTTGTTTTTGTAGGTCTTTTCTTCTCTTGTGTTTCCTGCCCAGAGAAGTTCCTTTAGCATTTGTTGCAAAGCTGGTCTGGTGGTGCTGCATTCTCTTAGCTTTTGCTTGTCTGTAAAGCTTTTGTTTTCTCTGTCAAATCCGGATAAGAGCCTTGCTGGCTAGAGTAATCTTGGTTGTAGGTTTTTACCTTTCATCACTTTAAATATATCCTGCCACTCCCTTCCGGCCTGCAGAGTTTCTGCTGAAGGATCAGCTGATAACCTTGTGGGGATTCCCTTGTATGTTATTTATTGCTTTTCCCTTGCTGCTTTTAATATTTTTTCTTTGTATTTAATTTTTGATAGTTTGACTAATATGTGTCTTGGTGTGTTTCTCCTTGGATTTATCCTGTATGGGACTCTCTGTGCTTCCTGGACTTGATTGACTATTTCCTTTCCCATATTAGGGAAGTTTTCAACTATAATCTCTTCCAATATTTTCTCAGTCCCTTTATTTTTGTCTTCTTCTTCTGGGACCCCTATAATTCGAATGTTGGTGTGTTTAATGTTGTCCCAGAGGTCTCTGAGACTGTCCTCAATTCTTTTCATTTTTCTTTATTCTGCTCTGTGGCCGTTATTTCCACCATTCTATGTTCCAGCTCACTTAGCTGTTCTTCTGCCTCAGTTATTCTGCTATTGATTCCTTCTAGTATATTTTTCATTTCAGTTATTGTGTTGTTCATCACTATTTTTTGTTCTTTAGTTCTTCTAGGTCCTTGTTAAATGTTTCCTGTATTTTCTCCATTCTGTTTCCGAGATTTTGGGTCATCTTTACTCTCATTACTCTGAATTCTTCTTCAGGTAGATTGCCTATTGTCTCTTCATTTGTTTGGTTTTGTGGGTTATTACCTTGCTCCTTTGTCTGCAGCATATTTCTCTGTTTTCTCATTCTGTCTAACTCACTGTGTTTGAGATCTCCTTTCCACAGGCTGCAGGGTTGTGTTTCATCTTGCTTCTGGTGTCTGCCCCGACTGGGTGAGGTTAGTCCAGGGGCTTATGTAAGCTTCCTGGTGGGAGGAACTGGTACCTGCCTTCTGGTGAGTGGAGCTGGATCTTTTCCCTCTGACGGGCAGGGCTACATCAGGTGGTGTGTTTTGGGGTGTCTGTGGGCTTAGTATGACTTTAAGCAGCCTGTCTGCTGATGGGTGGGTTTGTGTTCCTGTCTTGCTTGTTGTTTGGCATTTGGTGTTCAGGACCGGAGCCTTCAGGCAGCTGCATGGAGCCCGGTGTTGGAGTTGAGATGGAGACCTATGTAAGAGCCCTTACCAGTTAATACTCCCTGGGGCCAGGAATTCTCTGGCGTTCCAGCTTCCTGGACTCGGCACTCCCACCCCAGAGGCTCAGGCCCAAACCCTGGCTTTAGAACCAAGACCCCACAAGTCACACAGTTCAGCAAAAAAAGAGGAGAAGAAAGAAAAGAAAAAAGAAAGAAAAAATGGGCAGGATGAAAACAAACAAACAAAGAAAACCCAAGAGAAATAGCAGATACAAAAAGAAGCTAACAGCAAGAGCAACAATTAAAAACAAACAAGCAAACAGACAAACAAAACCCCAGACAAATGGTAAAAGCAAAACCAAACAGACAAAAACAAAGAAACACACACACATACAAAATTAGAAACAAAAACAGAAAAAATAAAAAGCAAGAGAACAACCAGACAGGGAATCCCAAAATGAAATCAAACAATTAATAACAAAACTATCGGGCTTCCCTGGTGGCGCAGTGGTTGAGAGTCCGCCTGCCAATGTAGGGGATACAGGTTCATGCCCCAGTCCGGGAAGATCCCACATGCCACGGAGCGGCTAGGCCTGTGAGCCATGGCTGCTGAGCCTGCGCGTCCAGAGCCTGTGCTCCGCAATGGGAGAGGCCACAACAGTGAGAGGCCCGCATACCGCAAAAAAAAAAAAAACTATCAGAAACAGAAATATAAAACAAAACAAAGCAGAATGCAAACTGAAGGAAAAAGCGAAGAGAAGAAACACACAAAAATGATTAAAAAAAGATAAAGAAGATAGGAAGAAATAGAACAAGGGGGAAAAAGGTAAATACAAAAAAAGAACAAAGGAAAGAGAATAAAACAAGGAGAAAAACACAGAAAAACAAAAAAGTAATGTAGAGGTAGAACTATATAAAAATATTTTAAAATTCAAAAATGCAATAAAAATAAAAACAGAACAAAACATAAAAACTAGTAATAATTATATTTTCCTTGGGTCTCAGCTGTCAGTGTCCTTGCCCCTCACTGTGAGTCACAGCCAAACTCTGCCTCCCCAGGAGGCCCTCCAAAACCTGTAGGTAGGTCTCTGATCCCTCTGTGTGCACTGTGGGGGCAACTCAGATTCTGACCTGGCTCAACTCCCACATCTACTAGTCCCCAAAGTCCACACTTGCTAGAGCTAGACCGGTTTCAGTTGTGGGAACACTCATCCATTCAGATATTCCATAGATGCAGGGTTTACCAAGCTGATCGTGGGGATTTAATCTGTGGTTTGTGCAGCTGCACAGAAAGATTTTCGTTCCTCTTCCTTAGTAGCCCAGCCCCTGGGGCTCAGCTGTGGTCTTAGCCCCACCTCTGTGTGTGGGCCACCTACAGGAGTCTGTTCCCGAGGCTGCCCTGGAGCACTCAGGTCTTCCCCAGTGAGGACAGGGTATGGAGGTGGCATGGTTGGCTGGGTTGTGGGGACCCCAGTGGAGACAGGTGCACGGGGAAGTCAGTGGCCATGAGTGCGAGAGATTTGGCCCTAGTGGGAGCCTTTCCTAGCACCTGGTGGCTGGCAAGAAGGCCAGCCCTAGTGGGGGCTTTTCCTAGTGCCTGGTGGCAAGCATGAAAAGGTCAGCCCTGGTGGGGTCATTTCCTAGTGCCTGGCAGGGCAGGGGGCCGGTGCATGGGGAGAGAGAGGCTGCAATAGTGGCTCCACCCCCTGCACATCACTGAACAGTGGTGCCTTGCTTCTATGGCAGTGTGGGTTCCCTCCAAATGCATTCCCATTTGCGGATTTCCTCCCTCCCATCCCCCCAGGCTGTCTCCTCAGAGCCAACAGCAGCCCTCTCCCTGGGTTTTCTCTCCAATCCCCATGTTCCAGCTCTCAGCCCATGTGCACTGGCATACACACGTCCCAGTCTGGGGTGCGCAGGGCTGTGGCACAGACCATCTGTGTAGGTCTCACTCTGTCCTGTCTGCCCCCAGACCAGCTGTTTCACTCTCCTCTGACAGCCTCAAATGCTCCCTTTCTGTCCCAACTGATTTCCCTGTTGGTGAGGGGTCTTCCCCAGATGTGGGAACCTCTCCTTTGCTTCAGCTCCCACTCAGGTGCACAGATCCCATCCCGCTTGCTCTCCTCTTTTTCCCCTTCTTTCTTTCATCCTGTCTGGTTATGTGGGGATCTTTCTTGTCCTTTCAGTGTCCAAGGTCTTCTTCTGGTGTTCAGCTAGTGTTCTTTGAGAATTATTCCATCTGTAGATGTATTCTTGATGCATTTGTGGAGAGAGATGAACTCCACATCTTCCTACTCCACTGCCATCTTGGCTTCTCTCTCCCAGAACAGTCTTGACAAAGAAAAACAGAGCTGGAAGAATCAGGCTCCCTGACTTCAGACTATGCTACAAAGCTACAGTAGTCAAAACAGTATGGTACTGGCATAAAAACAGATATATAGATCAATGGAACAGGATAGAAAGCCCAGAGATAAACCCATGCACCTATGATCACCTAATCTATGACAAAGGAGGGGAGAATATACAGTGGAGCAAAGACAGCCTCTTCAATAAGTGGTGCTGGGAAAACTGGACAGCTACATGTAAAAGAATGAAATTAGAACACTCCCTAACACCATACACAAAAATAAACTCAAAATGAATTAAATGTAAGGCCAGACACTATAAAAAAAACATAGGCAGAACACTCTTTGACATAAATCACAGCAAGATCTTTTTTGATCCACCTCCTAGAGTAATGAAAATAAAAACAAAAATAAACAAATGGGACCTAATGAAACTTCAAAGCTTTTGCACAGCAAAGGAAACCATAAAGAAAACAAAAAGACAGCCCTCAGAATGGGAGAAAATATTTGCAAACAAAGCAACCAACAAGGGATTAATCTCTAAAATAAATACTTTTATTTATTTATTTATTTTTAGTTTTGAATTTTATTTATTTATTTTTTCACACACACACACACACACATACACACACACACACTGTATTTTATTTTTACAGCACGTCCTTCTACTCTGCCATCTTGGTTCCTCCTCTAGTTTTGAATTTCAATACTCACTTTTACATCCAGGAGTTTCTTTGGTTTTTTTACTCTTTGGAATTTTCTACACAGACAATCATGTAATCTGTAAACAGTTTTATTTCCTCTTCCTTCTAAATACATATAACAGTTACTTGATTTTCTTGTCTTTTTGCACTGATTAGGCCTTCCAATGTGATGTTAAATAGCAGAAATAAGATAGGACATCCTTGCTTTGTTCCCAATCTTAGGGGAAGAATGTCCAGTTTATCACCATTAAGTATGATATTAGCTATAGGTATTTTGTAGTTGTTCTTTATCAAGTTTAGGAAGTTCCCTTATATTTCAAGTTTGCTGAGAATTTTTATCGTGAATGGGTAAAAATTGAATTTTATCCAATTTTTTAATCTATCAATTTATATAATAATATGATTTTTCTTATTTAGTTTCTTAATGTGGTGTATTATTGAATTGATTGATTTTTTAGTATATAAATACATTTACACAACTACAGTAAATCTCCATTGGTCATGGTGTTAAAATACTTTTATACGTTGTGCAGTATTATTTTGAGGAATTTTGTATCTACTTTCATGAGAGATAATAGTCTGTAGTTTTCCTTTCTTATAATGGGTTTATCTGGTTTTGTTATTAGAGTAATGCTGGCCTCATAGAATGAGTTCAGAAACATTTCCTCTGCCTCTATT
This sequence comes from Aethalodelphis obliquidens, assembly GCF_003676395.1. Lineage (NCBI taxonomy): Eukaryota > Metazoa > Chordata > Mammalia > Artiodactyla > Delphinidae > Aethalodelphis > Aethalodelphis obliquidens. The sequence goes on from NW_020838043.1 coordinate 682,783, forward strand.
TTTTGGAAGAGATTATGGAGAATTGGTATCATGTCATCCTTAAATATTTGGTAGAATTCACAAGTGAAACCATCTGGGCCTGGTGGTTTTTTTTTTTTGGAAGGATATTAATTATGGATTCAATTTCTTTGAAATACATATGCCTATGTGGATAATCAATTTCTCCATGTAAATTTTGGTAGTTTGTGTATTTCAAGGGATTTGTTTATTTCATCTAAGTTATGAAATTGGGGGTGGGAGCACTGAATTGTTTATAGTATTCCTTTATTATCCCTTTAATGTCCATTGTATTAGTAGTGATGTTTCCCCTTTCGTATCTAATATTGACAATTTATTGCCTTCTCATTTTTTTCTTGGTTAGCCTGGAGAGATTTATCAATATTTTTCATCTCTTCAAAGAACCAACTTTTGGTTCATTCATCTTGTCTATTGTTTTCCTGTCTTTTTTTTTTTTTTCCGGTATGCGGGCCTCTCACTGTTGTGGCCTCTCCCATTGCGGAGCACAGGCTCTGGACGCGCAGGCTCAGCGGCCATGGCTCACGGGCCCAGCTGCTCTGCAGCATGTGGAATCTTCCCAGACCGGGGCACAGACCCGCGTCCCCTGCATCGGCAGGCGGACTCTCAACCACTGCGCCCCCAGGGAAGCCCTGTTTTCCTGTCTTTAATTTCACTGATTTCTACTCTAATCTATATTATTTCTTTTCTTCTTGCTTTAGGGTTAATTTTTTTCTTTCTCAATTTCCTAAAGTAGATGCTTACTTAGGTTATTGATTTTAACGCTTTCTTCTTTTTAATATGTGTTTTTAGTGCTATAAATTTCCCTCTAACTATTGCTTTTGCTGTATCCCACAAATTTTGATAAGTTGTATTTTCATTTAGTTCAAAAGAGTTTTTCTTTTCTCTTGAGTCTTCTTTGACCTTTGTGGTGTTGAGAAGTATGTTGTTTAATTTCCTAATATTGGGGGATTTTCCAGCTATCTTTTTGTTATTGTTTTCTAATTCAGTTCCATTGTAGTCTGAGTAATATAACTCAGAGTATGATATCAATTCTTTTAAATTTGTTAATATGTGTTTTATGGCCCCAAACCTGTTCTGTTTTGTTGAGTTCCATGTGAGCTTGAGAAGAATGTGTTTTCTGTTGTTGTTGGAAGTATTTCATAAATGTCAGTTAGATCAAGTTGATCAACCTTTCCTTACCTATTTTCTGACTGCTTGAGCTATCAATTACTGTTGTAGGCAGATGTCTAGTCTCCAAATACAGTATTGGATTTCTGTTTCTTCTTTCAGTTCTGCCAGTTTTTGCCTCATATATTTGACCCTCTCTTGTTAGGTGAACAGACATTATTCTCTTCTTAGAGAACTTATTCCCTTATCATTAGGTAGTGTCCTTCTTTATCCTTGATAATTTTCTTATTCTGAAGTCTGCTTTGTCTAAAAATAATGTAGCTACTCCATCTTTTCCTGTTAGTGTTCTTATAGTACATCTTTCTCCATCCCTTTACTTTTAACTTTGAATCTTTATTTTTAATAAAGATCTGAATCTTTATTAAATCTTTATTTTAAATAAAGATCTGAAACTTTATTTTTAAAGTGGGTTTCTTATAGACAGCATAGTGTTGAGTCTTTTTTTGTAGTCCACTCTGAAAATCTCTGTCTTTTAATTGTTGTATTTATACCATTCACATTTTTTTAACATCTTTATTGGAGTATAATTGTTTTACAATGGTGTGATAGTTTCTGCTTTATAACAAAGAGAATCAGTTATACATATATGTATGTTCCCATATCTCTTCCCTCTTGTGTCTCCCTCCCTCCCACCCTCCCTATCCCACCCCTCTAGGTGGTCGCAAAGCACCGAGCTGATCTCCCTGTGCTATGCGGCTGCTTCCCACTAGCTATCTATTTTATGTTTGGTAGTGTATATATGCCCATGCCACTCTCTCACTTTACCATTCACATTTAAAGTGATTATTGATGTAGCTGGTTAAAATCTATCATGTAATTGCTTTTTATTGATTTACTTATTTTGTTTCTTTTTTTTCTCCTCTTTTTTCCTGCCTTCTCTGGTTTAAATTGGTTATTTCATATGATTCCATTTTATCTCCAGTCTTAACATATCAATTATGCTTACTTCTATAAATTTTAGCAGTTTTTTCTAGCGTTTGCAATACATATTTTTAACTAGTATAAATCCACCTTCAAATAACACTATAAGGCTTCAGTTGTAGTGTAGGTGCACTATAACTGAGTATTCCCAATTCCTCCCTCACATCATCCCTTATGATATTGCTGTCATTCAGTTCACCTATCCATTGTTACTAGTAGTACTTTATACAAAGAGTCATATTTTAGTTCAATAAAGAATTAAAAATTAAACTATTTTATTTTCCTTCACTTACTGCTTCTTTAACACTCTTCCTTTCCTTATTTTGATTCAAGTTTCTAATCTATATCATCTCACTTCTCCCTGAAGAACTTTTTAAAATATTTCTTGCAAGGTAGGTCTGCTGGAAATGAATTCTCTCAGTTATTGTCTGTATGAGAAAGTAGTTCTCTTTCACTTTTGAAGGATAACTTTGCTGGATATAGAATTCTGAGCTGGCGTTTTATTCTTTCAGCACTTGAAATATTTCATTCTTGCTTGCATGGTTTCTGACAAGATGTATACTGTAATTCTTATCCTTGTTCCTCTATAGATAAAATGTTTTTCCCCCTCTGGTTTCTTTCAGATTTTCTTTGTCTTTGGTTTCTGCAGTTTAAATATAATATAAATAGGTATGGCATTTTTGGTATTCATCTGCTTGATGTTCTCTGAGCTTCCTGGATCTGTGGTTTGGTTTCTGTCATTAATTTTTGATAATTCTTGGTATTCTTACTTCAAATATTTCTTCTGCTCTGTTCTCTCTTCTCCTTTTGGTTTTCTTATTACAAGCATGTTACACTTTTTGAAGTTGTCCCACAGTTCTTGAATATTCTGTTTCCATTAGGGAGGTTTCTATGGACCTATTTTGAAGCTCACTGATTCTCTCCTCAGCTTTGTCAAAGACATTCATTTCCATTTCAGTGCTTTTTAAATTTTTCTAGTATTTTTTTAATTCATTCTAAGAATTTCCATGTGTCTGCTTACATTACCCATATTCCTGCATGTTATCTACTTTTTTCATTAGAACCTTTAAGATATTAATCATAATTATTTTAAATTCCCTGTCTGATAATTCCAACATTTCTGTCATTTCTGAATGTGGTTGTGATATTTGTGTAGTCTCTTCAGAACTTTTTTTTTGCCTTTTAGAATGCCTTTTTAATTTTTGTTGAAAGCTGGATATGATTTATCAAGTAATAGAAGCTGAGGGAAACAGGCCTTTAGTGTGATGTTTTATGTTAATCTGGTTAGGAGTTGGGCTGTGTTTAATGTTTGCTGCAGCACTAGAGGCCAGAGGATTCAAATTCCTCTTGTGTCCTTGTCTTTTTCTCACCTATAGAGTTTAACCTTCCCTAAATACTCCTTCTCAGAGAGAGTCTGTCTTGTAGCTCATTCGGCTTGATTCACTGCTGGTTTATTGGATTCCTGTTTGATGTAGTGATAAGGGGTAGGGGAGGGCAAGCATGCTATTACCTTATGATTAAATCTCAGTCTTTTATTGGACCTGTGTCCCTAGGTTGTGACCTTCATGAGTGTTCCTTAGTTTTCCCTCCTTGGGTGAGACAGGAAGGCTAAAGGTAGCTGGAATGAGAGAATGTCTGTCCCCCTTGTGGGACAAGACCTTTGTTATAGAGAACACTCTGGGCATATTTCAAAATGGTTACACTTCTCCTCCCCTTGCCAGAGCCTTGAGGGCATTTTTCTCAGCATTTCACACTGGTGATGTTTTTGGAGGTAATTTCTATGAAAGTGTGGGTGTGCCCAGAGACTCCAGAATTTTCCTGTGCTCATGCTAGCCCATACTTAAGCTCTGGTAATTAATGAAGATTACTATTTGAGTGTTCCTACTAGTAATGACCCAGTGGCTTCTGATCCAGGTAAACAGATCTTGACAGTAACTCTGCATGCACCTGTCCCCCCAGATTTGGGAATGGCAGTTTGCTGTGTGGCCTTAGTTCTCTGATGAGTCCTTAAAAAGTAATCAACTTTCAGTTTGCTCAGCTGAAAGGACAGGAGTTATAAGGACAGGAATGACAACTTCCAAGATCTTTATATTTTGGGCCTAGAACTGGAATTCTCTACAAAGTTTTTCTCTAAGGGGCCATATATTAAATGTTTTCAGCTTTGCAGTCAATATGGTCTCTTTTGTAACTAATCACCTCTGTTGTTGCAGCATCGAAGCAACCAGAGACAAAATGTAAATGAATGAGTTTGGTGGTGTCAGTGGTATTCCACTAAAATTTTATTTACAAAAAAACAAGTAATTGGATGGATTTGTCCTGCAGGCCATAGTTTGCTCACCCCTGTTTTAAAGAATAGATGGAAAATCCTCAGTGCTGGAAATCAGTTGACAATATAATTTGTTGAATTCAATAAGTGAATGAATCTGTCTGCATGTTAAAATGTCTTCAAGAGATTTGATGATGCCAATCATATGCTTCTCTGTTAAAACTGTCAATTAGGAGAGTTTTAATAACCTATGCACTTCTGCTGTTACAACCTGAATCATTGGAGTTACTATGTATACCCAAGTTCAGATGAAAAGGGGAAAAAGTCACTTAGTTTGCTCTTGAAATTACTTTTTTTCTCTACTTGGCCAAAGAATAATATTTGAGTCTAAATAATACATGGCAAACAATGTGATACTTCCACTTAATTGCCATTTAAAAATGATAATTTTCCAATGCCTGCAGTAAGAAATGTAATAAAACCTAAAGCACCTAGGATTAAAGAAACTGTATTCCTCAAGAAATTCGCATGTTTAAAAAATAAGAGGCCTTCACAGTGTTAGAGTTAAAAGCTTCACAGGATAAGAGAAAAGCAGTACTGTCTAGCCTCATGAATTTAAACTATTTGAAGAGGAAGAGTTATGTGAATGAAAAGCATAAATTGTAGCAGACCAGAGTAATATAACAGGTTTAAAGAATGGGATAACAAATTTAGCATTTTTGTTACCTAAGTTAAAACAGTCTAATGTCTATAGTAAAAATATAATATTTGGGGGAAATCATTCATAGAATAAATTTTCTAAAAAACCATAAGATGAAGATGCTTCCCTGTGAAATATGTAAAACGTTATTCCCAAACATTTCCCTCTCTGTATCTACAAATTTCCTCTCAAATTGCAAATCGGGAAAAGACAGAACCTCAGGTGAGTAGTATTTAACTAAAATATTTTATGTATGTGATGAATTTGCTCTCTGCAAACTTCTTAGACCTGGATTCCACTTTGATTTATCGTTCTCTGGCTTCTGGGAGCTAATCTATCTTTCCTGAAATTGCCTAAATCCTCTCTTACTTATTCATTACCTCAACAATTAGTTCAAGTTGCTAACATACATAAAGGCAGGTGACAGCCTAAGTCAGCAAATGAATATCCGCTGTCTGTCTCATTGAAGCTAGGTGGTTCATGTCAACGACTACTCTCACTTTTTGTCCAAGTTGGTATAAAAGGGAGAGGAATAAAGGATGGCAGTAACTGAGTATCAAAATTCAATTTCTGGAAAACCCAATTTAGGTATTTTGGCCAAGATCAATGGCTTGTCATTTAAATTAAAAAAATTTTAGTCTTGCATATTCTTGTTAAGAATAATGTTTATTTAAATTGTATTTTTATTATTTAAATGGATTGTAATTTTCCATTACATTTTGAATTATTTATTGCTGGTATGTAGGTAAGCCTTTGAATGTTTATTCAGAATTACCTTATCAGTATTAAAATTTTTATGTTAATTATATTTGGTTTTCTCAATAGACAATCATTATGGCATCAGCAGAGCAGGGACTGGATGTCAGAAGTGACAGGAGATGAAGTAAGAGAGGATGTTAGGTCCATAGCAGTCATGTTTTGATAAGCGACTCCATCCCCCTGGCCACAGTTGACTGAACCATGTATAGATACTTGATACACACTGAGCTAGTTATTCTCTTTCCTTGGAATTTAGAATTGGAACTTAAAAAAAAACAAAATATTCTCTGCAAGTGCATACAACTATAATATGTAAAGTAAAAGGCTTTATGGCAGTCGTATAAAAAGAATATTGTGCATAGTAGAAAATTTATACAGATCCTCAGAGAGAAGAAAGGACAAGTAGAGAGTCCTAGCTGCTTTCCAGGTATTTCCTTAAACTGGCTGCATTCCTGCCCTTGAGTTTCACAAGACCCCTCTGTATCCTTGTAACACACCCCTCTCTTTTGCTAAAGCTAGTTTGACTTGCTTTCTGTTACTTGTGACCAAACAACCAAAGATAATGTGTCTTACCATTATCACCACATCTTTACCAAATTCTACTGTAATTATTTACCTCCCCATCGAGATTCTTGAAGTAAGTGGCTAAAACTTATTTTTTCCATATCCCCAGCACTGAGTCAGTACTCAATAAAGATCTGCAAGGTGATGAAAGAGAAAAGCTTGTCTGGGTGGGAGACACGGCACGCTGAAGCCTGCTATAACAGTTATTACTTCTCAAATGGAAATGTTTCTTCATGAACTATTGTTTTAAACCCTTAGAAGAGCTTTTCACAAATTGCATTCAGTGGCTCCCCACTGGCTCAAGATGGGAATAAATGTTCAGTGTAAAATGATTCCACGGTAGTTATGTATGGAAAATACCGTGTTACACAGAGTTAGCAACTTTCTTTACCACAGTAATTCTCAGAGCCTTTAACATGATGCAGGTATACGGCAGTCTTTAAGGTGATAAAACAATCAGCGTTTCCCATACTCTTTGACCATGAGGTCCTTTTACCACAAAACCTCACAGATCTCAACTTAACAAAAACAACAACAACAGAAACCCTGATTTAAAAAGAGTCGAAGGACTAGAATAGACATTTCTCCAAAGAAGATATAAAAAAAACAACAAGCATATAAAAAGATGCTCAACATCACTAATCATTAGTTAAATGCAAATCAAAACCACAATGAAATACCACCTCACACCCATTAGGATGGCTACTATTAAAAAAAACAGTAAGTAACAAATATTGATGAGGATGTAGAGAAATTGGAACCTTTACGCACCACTGGTAGGAATGTAAAATGGTACAGCCATTATGGAAAACAGATGTGCAGTTTCTCAAAAAATTAAAAATAGAATTATGATCCAGCAATTCCACTTCTGAGTATATATCCAAAATAATTGAAAGCAGAGTCTCAAAGAGATATTTGTATAACCCTGTTCATAGCAGTATTATTCACAATAGCCAAAAAGTAGAAGCAACCCAACTGTCCATCTGTGGATGAATGGATTTAAAAAAATGTGTTATAAACATACAATGGATTATTATTCAGCCTTAAAAAGGAAGGAAATTCTGACATATGTTACAACGTGAATGAACCTTGATGACATTATGCTAAGTGAAATAACTGGTGAGTCACAAAAAAACAAATACTGTATGATTCCACCTACATGAAGTATCTGGAGTAGTCAAATTCATAGATACAAAAAGTAGAATGGTGGTTGTCAGAGCCTGAGAGGAGGGAGGAATGGGCAGTTGTAGTTTAATGGATATAGAGTTTCAGTTTTACAAGATGAGGAGTTCTGGAGATTGGTTGCACAACAATGTGAATTTACCTGATACTACTGAACTGTACGCTTAAAATGGCTAAGATAGTAATTTTATGTTATGTGTATTTTACCACAATTAAATTTTTTTAACTTCACAGAACAGTATTCTCAGAAAAAAATATTTTTAGAAAAAATGCCAAGACAGTTTCATGGTGTGTTGCTCCCAAAGCACATATATGGGAGCAAAGCCATTCTTACAGTAAGAAATGGTGATGGTTAACTTTCCTTTGCTGTGAAATTTCCAACATAATGAGTCTTAAGATAATCAATGTAATGGAGCACCCACTTGTTTCCTCTTACTCGAGAGTGGGTGAAAATCACAGTTACATTTTGTTTCCTGATAGGTAACTCTTAACATTATATTATTATGTTGGCCTCTTCTCTCCATCTTTAAATATAGGGTGTCAGGGAATGATGACATAGAGAGAAGGTTCAGGGCTGATCGAGAGCAACCATTTCCTCTACCTACTCTCCTAATTTAGTAGCCACAACACATAGCCCCAAGGGGGCTCTGAGGGCAAGTGTAGACTTCGAAGGATCTAGCAATACTGGGTAAAGTTCTAGCTACCAAGGTTTGGGGGAATTTATCTAATCTGAGCAAAATCTTCTGAACCTCCAAAGTTTCTCTTTCACTTTTGACCACATATTCTAAGAGACATGAAAAACTCAGTTAAAATCCTACTGCTGCCACTTGCAAGCTTCTATCCCATCACATAATCTCTCAGTGGCAGCTGTCATCTTCTCTGAAACCTGGGGCCAGTAGCAGAACAACCTGCTTGCATCTGTCCTGAAGAGTAATGAATAGAAATGAGTTATAAATATAAAATGATGTATAAATCTTTTAGCACAAGAAACTTGGGATCTTTTAAGTACACAAAGCACAGACTAATAAGACTAATCAATCCTGTCTCCAATGTATAGACATTTAGAAACTGGGATCCCATCCATCCCTGGCTCTTAGAGTCTCCATTAAAAAAAATATCTATGATTTCCATCAATGTAGATAAATGTGCCCTTTTGCCTTTCTTTCTGGAGCTAATTTAATGAATTTTCCTGTAAATGCTAAGTCCATGTGAGATGGGGTTACATTTTATCTGCAATTTAGCTAGACTCATTATGGACAGTTTTCTTAATGCAGAGAGTATTTGGTTCCACAGAGATGCTGCTCTGCTAGCATCTGGCTACACTGAAGGCCTCAGATTGAGTGAATATTAATGATAACATTGTTTGCATATTATAAACTGAAAGAAAAGCAATTCAAATTAAAAAGGATCAAGACTGACAGTTTAAAACCTTAATGGGGTACTATTTTCAACTGTGTTGAGTTTTACTACTGAAAAACTGGGTCTTCATTAAGGGCCCAATATTTAAAATTACATTTCTCTGTGAGTTCTGAAAATATGATAAAAAGATGACTGATAGTCTTTCTGTTGTTCAAGTAGTGAGCAACTCTCAACTGTGCCAAATTGCAATTATGTAACTTTTTCAAAACAATCTGTAGGCTTATACCTACCCAAATTTTACTTATAAGTAAGAAATCCATGTTAAAGGGGCATGTGTGCTTATGTGCAACTAACTTAAGGGTTGTTGCATAGACCCTTCTTGCATAGAGGTAATAAAAAAGAAAACCATTTAACTTAACTCGTTGTCCTGAAACCAAAAGTACCTTCCTAGTCTATTAGAAGAAATATATATTGGCCCAGTCAGCTTAATCATTACCACACTGATAGAGTATACTGGAAATCTGTCTTCAACGTCCAACACTCTACTTTTTGAGGAAATAAGGGAAAGGAGATGCATGTCCCTGCAGGTCTAGTCCTGTAGTAAAGTTGCTGATATCCCATTCCAAATACATCTTCCTCTCAACTTCACATTTGTATTCTGGTCTGGAATCCTAGAGAAAATGTTTCAGCTGTTGAGGAAAATGAGATAGCAATAGATACACTTTTTCTTCTTTTTCCTTTATGAGCCTGAGAAACAATGTTCATATAGCCTTCTTAGGTGTAAAAGAAATAATGAAGTAGATTAGCCACTTCTTTTTTTTATATACTGTAAATCAGAATTGAGTGGAAAATAAAAATAACTCTTTCCAGAAGAAAGCAGTAAAATATTCCTCACTTCTATTTTCCCTTCTTCCACCTTTTCAGAGCCTCCCTCTCCACTCTGACTAGCTTATTCACCAGGAGATAGGTGCCAAGGTAAATAGTATAAACAGAACACTGGCTGTAATTGAGGAAAGGACCTCAGAGAAGCCATCATTTTACAGCTAAGCAAACTTTTTCTGTTACCGAGTGACTTCTTCAAGGCCAGGTTGAGCCACCTCAGTGGAGTCAAATCCATGTGTGCGTGTACTTAGAAGCTGACGCAAATCAAAGCCACAACAAAAACTTAAAAATAAAAACATTGTGAAACCCGTAGTTGGACCACCAGAAAGACAGATGGACACTCTGTTGAACATTATCAGAGGCCATTTGGGATGAAATATATCTCATATTCTTTCCCCATTTCAGCGTCACCACCCAGATAAATGAAGCCTACCTAATCCCCAATAAATCATCAGTGACTTTTACTCTTTAAAATGACAGGTTGTCTTATTATCATTTCAAACCAAAGAGCCTACTAAAAATACGAGGTACTTTCCTAGGGAATAATAGCAGGTAAACTCTGACCTCTAGAACTGAGAGAAGCGTTTCAGTGATGGCTATAAAAATCTATTTTCAATTACTTAGTGAGAAAAAAACCCTCCATTTGTATTTGTGAATCATCACTGCCATTTCTGGTTAAGATGTTCTTCTCTTTAGTGATCCTTGACCGGAAAGGGTCAATAGAAATACTTAGACACATACGGTCACAAGAAACCTTGCTTCTGAGCCCATATATGTTCTAAAGACTTTTCTGGATAGTCTTGAAGACAAAAAAAAATTCTTTTTAAAGGGCAAAAATCATCTTCAAAACCCCATTTTTCAGATTATAAAGGGTTAATTCCTTCTCTTCTGACCTGATTGAAACTTTGGAGGCCCAGCTACAGCAAGAAGCTTATGATATTCCATTTAGCACAGACTAGCCCCCTATGATTACAGCTTTAAGATGTTTTCTAGGCTTCATACACTTGTCCAGAAAAGAGCGGTTTGGGTGATAATAATAATGTATCGTTCAAAAAAAAATCCACCTTCTAAAATTCAAGTCTTGGTGGCTTCTCACAGAAATCCAGCTCTTTCTCACATTTTGTGGTCAGGGCAAAATCAGTGTCAGTAGTAGCAACATAAACTTTATCATTCAGTGACCTGGGCATAGGGATGGTTCTCTCTAGTTTCAAGGAGGGAAGAATGCCAGGACCACAAGCCCTCCCAAGTGAAAGGCTGTGCTTGACGCACTTATCATAGGAGTTGGATGATGTTTCAGGGCACAGATGCCAGGAGTTTTATTTTGTTTTTCTTTAAATTTCATCATGCTTTTAAAACCATTTTTCTTTCCGCAGGTCCCTTTAATGCCTTTGAAAAGATCCATTCTCCTGAGTCATCCAAGAGGATGGAGAACAGTGTGAGCTTTGAGCTGAACAGAAGACTCTCCCTCCTCTGCCTGGTAAGAAGCGGCCCTCTAAGTGCCTTATATGTTCAACCTTCAGTTCATTCCACTCACACTCTACCCCCACTGGTAATGAAGACAAATAGCACTGCAGTCTTTGGGTACAGCCTCAATGTTTACTTCTGGTTACAGCCAAGGATCTGCTGCTCAGACTCCAGGAAGTATAAAAATCATTTTGGAGAAGAAATTGTGGACTCTCTACCTCTTCTTTCTCTTCACCACAGCAGAGGAAGGCCACAGCAGTGGTTAAGAAAGCTGAAACATGGAGGGAGGGTGCACAAAGATCTGAATTTCCCCTTCATCTGACTTCTGACATTCCATTATATAAAGTTCATTGCAACTGTTACTTACCAAGTATGGTAGATCTCCTCCCCACCACCACACCCATATTCCCTCAGCCCTTCACATTTCAGTGCCCTGCCAACTGCTAGCATCTGCCTGCCTTTGCCCTTGGGCTTTCTCTGGACTTCACCTCCTCAGCACTTCTACTCTACCATATAAACACGAGGCCAGAAATGCCAAGACATAAATGCCTCCCTGTAAGAACAGCCTTTGACCAGTGACTGACTGAAGTTGGTGCATAAACATCTCAGTGCCCTTGTCCCTCAGGTGGCATTATCTCTGAGGTGTTGTTATACTCTGGGTCCCAGGGTCCCCCAGTGAGATTAAGTTCCAGTTGCCCACAGTAATAATGACACAACATTTTATTGCCTGGATGCCATTCTTTGTTTCACTTCTCCCCTCCTCTACTGTGTCTCCTGAGATCACACCCTAAATAAACTACTTGCCCTGGAATTTGTGTCTAGAGGTTGGCCTGAAAGACAGTTTTGGGATGTGGACACTAAAAGCAGAAGATGAGCTGCTTTGTTAGATGAGGTTCATATTCATTCAGTCCAACCTCTTTCATATTAGCCTCTTGTGGCAGCTTTTCCCCTTACGATTAAATGTTCCTTGATTTCATTTGGATATAAATGGTGGGACTGGCTCCTGCCTTGTACGCCAGCATCCACTTAGTCTCCACCTGTTGCAGGTTCATGGATCTTCTGATAACCACCCCTAACCTACTCCTAGGTTTATCTTCACTCAACTTCTGAGTCCTCATGGAGGTCTTCCAACATATACACACAGATTCTTAACATTTTATATGCTATGAAATCCTTGGCATCCTGTGGACACATCTCAGGATGTTTTAAAATTCATAAACATAGTGGATTACAAATTTAAAAAAGTTACAATGAAATGTGATTTGTAACCTGGACTCCAGATAAGAGTATATTCCTATGTACATATAAGCTCAAGGAACTGCGACACTTATCATTTCTCTTCGTTTCCCTCATAAAGCTGTGGGACTTATTAAAACATGATTTCACATAATTGCTGACTTTCAGGACTCTTCAGGCTCACCAGTGCCAAGATTAAAGACTTTGTGCCCCAGGAGAGAAGTTCTGCTTATCCATGTTGCTCCTGATTAAATGTCTCATCTCTGCCTTTTTTCCCTCTTCTAGGTAGGACCCACTTATATTAGTACCATCTCTGTGGATTACTCAGTTGCCTGAGCAGCTTTCTGCCCTGACATGAGATTGTTGCCTGTCTTAAATCCCTACTTTGTCCTTGTGGCTTCATATCTTTCAATATTTCTTCCAGTATACCTCCTCATTATACCTCTAGCTTCCCTAGCTAAGGCCCTCTTGGTTATGAACAGAGATACCATTTACAACATCTGTAATTTTCTTTAAAATACTTCAGTGTAGACTGCTTGATACAAATGTGTCACTTTTAATCTACCCTTAGGAGCAATCAGTGATCCTAATCAAGAATCCACATCCCAGGAATGGTGAGGTAACGATGACTAAGAAAAGCCATTCCAGGGATGGCTACTACTACAAGTATCTTCACTACATTTATCTTCCATCAATACTAGAAGTTTTGCTAATTAGCATAATCAATGGTAGAAATGGATTTTCATTAGTGAAATTTATAGTTTGCGAACTTGGCTAAGAAATGTTAGAAATGGGTGGTCATAAGTACAGTTGGTGGTATTCAAGATGGTGGCTAAAGTACTTTAAAGACACCACCCATCTTTGAGTAAGCAAGGTATAAGAATCTAGCAAGTCCTTAACATTTATCATTAGTTTTGGCACATGTTTAACCCTAAACCCAGAACCCAGTTGTTGTTCCGGAATATTCCCGATCATCTTTTTATAGTGGGTGGTTACCCCCACCACTACAATAATACTGTATTTGTCTCAGGTGAATATTTTATGCATGTTACTTATGGACCACCAGAAAGGACAGAATCGAAGATTCTTTAGTTTGGGATTATATGGCTCTTCTTGCCTGCTTGTTAATAAATGTCTATGTGTGTAGCAGGATTTGGTCTGAGACTTTTTTTTTTTTTGGCTGCATTGGGTCTTCATTGCTGCACGCGGGCTTTCTCTAGTTGCGGTGTGCGGGCTTCTCTTGTTGCGGAGCACGGGCTCTAGGTGTGTGGGCTTCAGTAGTTGTGGTACGTGGGCTCAGTGGTTGTGGCTCACGGGGTCTAGAGCGCAGGCTCAGTAGTTGTGGCGCACGGGCTTCGTTGCTCCGCGGCATGTGGGATCTTCCCAGACCAGGGCTCGAACCCGTGTCCCCTGCATTGGCAGGCGGATTCTTAACCACTGTGCCACCAGGGAAGTCCCAGGACTTTCTTTTATTACCAAGTTGTAGAATAGCTGCCAACCCTCACCTACCTCTGAGATTTGGTGATTTCTGAGAGTTTCCAAAATGAGCCTAAGAATTGTGATGATGAAACTGCCTTACCTCTTTACTCTACTCCTTAATCACAGAATAGTATAGATTTCCCATTATGTGCAAGATCATCTTTTTTTTTTTTTACATCTTTATTGGAGTATGATTGCTTTACAATGGTGTGTTAGTTTCTGGTTTATAACAAAGTGAATCAGTTATGTGTTCCCATATCTCTTCCCTCTTGCATCTCCCTCCCTCCCACCCTCCCTATCCCACCCCTCTAGGTGGTCACAAACCACCGAGCTGATCTCTCTGTGCTATGCGGCTGCTTCCCACCAGCTATCTATTTTACGTTTGGTAGTGTATATATGTCCATGCCACTCTCTCACTTCGTCCCAGCTTACCCTTCCCCCTCCCCATATCCTCAAGTCCATTCTCTAGTAGGTCTGTGTCTTTCTTCCTGTCTTACCACTAGGTTCTTCATGAAATTTTTTTTTCTTAAATTCCATATATATGTGTTAACATACGGTATTTGTCTTTCTCTTTCTGACTTACTTCACTCTGTATGACAGATTCTAGGTCTATCCACCTCATTACAAATAGCTCAATTTCATTTCTTTTTATGGCTGAGTAATATTCCATTGTATATATGTGCCACATCTTCTTTATCCATTCATCCGATGATGGACACTTAGGTTGTTTCCATCTCCAGACTATTGTAAATAGAGCTGCAATGAACATTTTGGTACATGATTCTTTTTGAATTATGGTTTTCTCAGGGTATAAGACCATCTTGTTGAATACCCTGGTGCCAACCATTTTCCACAATGAGGATTGAGATTGTTTCATCCCATTGGGCTATAGTCTTTGGTCCAAACTCTGGATTTGGGTGCCTTCCCTAACCTTCATCTTGTCCTGGATGATAGGTTTCAGTCCTGTTATGGCTAATTCCTTAGCATTACTGGTGTCAAATTCATTCACTCATTCATTTAGCAGTTTTTAATTGAACACCTTCTGTTTACTATACAGTATTCTAGATCCAGTGGATACTGCAGTCAGTAAGATAGATAAGATCATGTGATTAAAGATGATTAAAAGTGAACAAGTTGATAAAATAATTTCAGATAGCAATAAGTGCTATACAAAAATAAGATTATGGGACGTGGCATTAGAGCACGGGGTTGGCTATTTTGGAAAGAATGGTCAAAGAAGCTACTCTTAGGGTTAATAAGAAGTACACTTAGCAGAGATCTAATAATTCTTTCCATTTGAGCCATCCAGAGTTATAATAAGATCAGAAATTAGTGTGGTTTGCAATACAGAGTGGCCCAGAGAGCTCTATTTACCCTTTTAGGGATAGCCGGATTCTCATCGGTGCCTATACATCACCTCAAGGTTTAACCAAAGTGTGAAAGAATGCCTTAAAGAACCAAAATCCATTTAGCTTTCTTTGAGACAATATAATGCATAATTAGCACCTTGACTTTTTCATTGAATTGATCAGTTTGTATAAACTGATTGGTTTAGCATTTTGTGGTCCACAAATAGACAAAGAAAATCAGTGGAAACCAAGCTTAACTTAATTAATATTGATGGAGCACTGAGAAACATAAAATCTGAGATTTAGAGGGCCTTTAGAAATAAGTGTACTCAGGAAGAAAGTGAGTGCCAGAAAATTAACCCCCAAATGTTCAGCTTGTACACCAAAAGCTCTAATGTTTATATGGCTACTCAGCCATAAACATTTTTCAAAGAATGTTGGCATTTATATCCCACTTACTGTAAAGCAGTTTATCATGAACTGTTTTAAATTTTTTAATATAAAAGTAATATGAGAACATTAAAGTTAAAAAATAGGAAAATAGGGCTTCCCTGGTGGCGCAGTGGTTGAGAGTCCGCCTGCCGATGCAGGGGACACGGGTTCGTGCCCCGGTCCGGGAAGATCCCACATGCCGCAGAACGGCCGGGCCCATGAGCCATGGCCACTGGGCCTGCGCGTCTGGAGCCTGTGCTCCGCAGTGGGAGAGGCCACAGCAGTGAGAGGCCCATGTAACGCAAAAAAAAAAAAAAAAAAAGGAAAATAAACCACCCACTAATCTACTGCTGTTTCATATTTATCATTCACATTTGTTGTATTTGAATATTTATATTATTTTAATCATAGTGTGCATAAAATTTAATATCATGCTTTTAAACCTAGCATTATATGTCTTCTCCATATTGCTATATAGTGTCTATGTTTTGTTTCATGCCTATAAAATATTCCATTGAGCAGTTATACCCTAATTTAATTAGCAAGTCTCCTATTTTAGCTATTTGGACTGTTTTTAATTTTCATTGTTATTTGAAAAATATATTAATGCATAAGACTGTTCCAGAGTTTGGATTATTTCCTTAGGCTAAAGTCCCAGAAGGAAAATTACTACATCAAAGGATCTGAGTAGTTTTACAGTTCTTAAAAATTAAAGCTGTTACATTCTATAAAATGTAGGCTAATATTCAGAGCAGTAGTAATATAGAAGGATATCAGATTTAACACATACTTACCAGCATTCATTTGTAAGGCTTTACTAATTGAGTGAAAATGTTACCTCTTTTTTATTGAACTTTTTTTGTTCAATTTTATCTTTTGTGAATTATCTGTTCACATGTTTTTCCTGTTTATTTGCTGATCTTAGGATTGATCCATTTGTTTGCACCCTTTATAGATTAGAGATGTTCACCCTCAGGTATTTTTGCTGCAAATATTTTTCCCAGATGGCTTTTTTCTTTTGTATAGAATATGCAGAATTATTTGTCCATCCTTTACTTTGTGACTATTTCTGTTTCTCCTATACTTAGAAAGCATCCTCTACAGTTTTTGATAAATAATCAATAGAATTCAATTTCTTTCCATTTTACGTTTGTTAGATATTGTTCCTTTATTTATATTAGAAGTTTATTTATACATAACTTTTCATTCAGATTTAGTGTGATGTGTTGGGTTGGCCAAAAACTTCGTTCAGGCTTTTCCGTAAAATGTTATATCACACTCATATATAGGACATATTTGCTGCAAATATTATTCCCTCTTTCCCCTCCTGCCTTTCATAGCCCCTTCCTACCAACCCCAGGTAACCACTAGCCACTATAGATTGATCTCAGTTTTAAGAATTCTGTATAAATGGCATCATACAGAATGTACCCTTTCATTCTGGCTTATTTCACTCAGCGTATGTATTTTGAGATTCATCCATGGCGTAGTGTGTATCAACAGTTCATTCATTTTATTGCTCAGTAGCATTCCATTAGATGGATATACCCTAGATTGTTTATCCATTCTTCTATTCATTGGCATTTGGTTCACTTCATGTTTTGGGCTGTTACAAACAAAACTGTTATGATCATTTGTGTGCAAGCCTTCGTGTGGATTATGCTTTCATTTTTTTCAGGTAAATATATGAGTGGGACACTGAATCATACTGTCAGTGTGTGTCTAACTTTTTAAGAAACTGTCAAACTGTTTTCCAAAGCAGTTGTCTCATATTATATTCCCACCAGCACTGTATGAAAGTTCCAGTTCTTCTGCACACTCACTGACATGTGGTATGATCAGTCTTTTTAATTTTAGCCGTTCTTAGTGGGTGCATAATGGTATCTCATTGCAGCTTTAATTTGCATTTCCCTAATAATTAATAATGTTGAGCGCCCTTTCACGTGCTTATTTGCCATCTGTGTGCAAAAGTTTAGAATAATAATGGTCTCTTGATGAATTAACCCTGTTCTCATTATGAAATAATCATCGTTTTCCTTGGTAATATTATTTCCTCTGAAATCTTTGATATTAATATAGCCACTCAAGTTTTGAGTAGTGTTAACGTGGTATACATTTCCATTCTTTTACTGTTAACTTACTTCTGTCTTTATATTTACAGTATGTTATCTTTTGGACTTTTGAATTTTTATCCACTGTAACAGTCTCTAACTTTTAATTGGAACAATCAGAACTTTTATATAATTATTGATATAGTTAGGTTGAAGCCTTTTATCTTGCTGCTTGTTTTCTATTTTCCAAACTATTCTTTGTTGTCTTTTTCCTCATTTTCTCTTGTCTTTTGGATTAATTGAATATTTTTATTCTGTTTTTTTTCCTTTGTTAGATTATTAGCTTATAACTCTGTTCTCTTATTTGAGTGATTACTTTAGGGTTTATAGTATAGAGCTTTAACTTATCTGTTTACTTTCAACTGTATACCACTCACGTGTAACTGTGCAAAACCTCACACGTAGAATAAAAAACCTTACCGTAGTATACTTACATTTCTCCCCTCCAGTTCTGTGTGTGTTTCCATAATACATTGTTATTTTAAAAACAGTACTCTTTTATTGTAGAAAATATGTATACCATCAAATTTACTGTCTTAACCATTTTTAAATGTACAGTTCAGTGGCATTAAGTACATTCATATTGTTGTGCAATAATCACCACTATTAAGGTCCAGAACTTTTTTTTTATCATCCCAAACTGAAACTCAGTACCCATTAAACAATAACTTCCCATTCGCCCCACTCCTCAGGCCCTGGTCACCACTACTCTATTTTCTGTGTCTGTAAATTTGACTACTCTAGATTCCTCATATAAGTGGGATCATACAACATTTGTCCTTTTTGTGTCTGGCTTATTTCATCATTGACCTTACCATACACTTTTCAAGGTTCATCCACATTGTAGCATGTACCAGAATTTTCTTCCTTTGTAAGGCTGAATAATATTCCATTGTATGTATATACCATATGTTGTTTACCCATTCACCTAACAATGGGTATTTGGGTTGTTTCTACCTTTGGGCTATTGTGAATAATGCTGCTATGAACATTGTTGCATAAATGTCCTGCTTTCAATACCTTTGGGTCTAGAAGTAGAGTTGCTGGATTACATGGCAATTCTATGAAAAACAGTTAATTATCTTTTGAAAAGATTTACATAGAAATTTAAATTATGATTTAAATTTAAAAATCTTCTATATTTACCCATGCAGTTAGCATTTCTGGAGCTCTTCATCCCTTTGTGAGGATTCCTATTTACAAATGTATATTTACAAATGTTAGCTATTTGTTCTCACAGTGGAACTGTAGAATAAAATTGTCAACTCGCAGAAAAAAATCATTTAAGATTAAAAATTGAATTCCAGGTCATCGAAAACATAACTTGGAGAGAACAATGAGAAAATATTCAGTATTTCCATCTGATAATATGTCACGATTTGTCATTTATTCAGGTCCTCTTTTCAATGTACAAATAAAATTTTGCAGTTTTATTTAGTCAACTTCTATACATCTTATAAACGTTTATTTCTTCTGCTTTGAGGGGCATTATATTTCTGTTGAATGGGCCTTCTTAAAATTATGTTTTAGTTCTCTTTTTATAAAGGTACAGAGTACTACTGACTTCTGAGTATTTATCAGATACTGTTACCTTGATTAAGCTTTCATTAATACTAGAGATTGTTATTTTTAGCTGAGTGCCTTGGATTTCTAGGAATATAATCAAGTCACCTTAAAATAATAATTTTATGTATTATTTTCTTTTACTACTATTTCTTTGACATGGCTTACTGCATTAATAAAACTTTCTAAAATGCTACTATATAAACACAGTGAACATAGATACTTGTTATTACTGTTCCTGAGTTTACAGGGACTTTGTCTAAGACATCTGCTATTGACTGTAATGATGACAGGTTCAGGATAAGGACTATTCATTATATATATTAATGGAAAAGGCTTCCATTCCATTTTTTTAAATACGTTTAAATGTTCAATTTTAGCACATCCCTTCTTGCAGCTATTGTATTATCAACATAATTATAGTAATGCATGTCCTTATATTTTATCATTCCTGCATTCGTGAGATAAGCCCTGCTTTACTGTAGTGGGTTATTCTTGTATTATATTGTTACAGTCCCTGTGTTAGTATCTTCTTTAAGGTGTTAGTTAATGTGCACTATTGGGTTTAGGTATTCTTGGCAAAGAAGCACAGAACCTCCTGCTACTGTACAACTAGTCTTCAGTGGGGGGAAATCCAAAAGAAAACAATGTGTGGTGGCTTTACTAAACAGCAAAAGACAAGGGAGTTTTTTGTAGCATTTTTCTTACCATAGGCCTAAGAAGTGGGAATCCTTAAAATTTTGGTGATTAACATAACTACGGCTGGGAAATAAAAGGTTTAGCTTAAAAAATGGGAAACAGGTAAAAATCTTTGAAAATCTGCCCATCTTCTTGCTGTTTCTAAAGCCCAAACAAAAAAGCATTAAGTCCATTTTTAGGACGGTAACAGACTCCCCTCTGCAATCCCAACATCGAACTGTCCATACAATCTGGGTGGGCCGGGAAGCAGTGGTAAGAAATTGTTTTAAACTTTAGAATACACATGTTAAAAGTACTACCTCAAAGCTAAGGTTCATAAAAACAACATTACTGAGAAATTTCCCTAAAAGTGAAAAACTAAACAATCCCATCTCTTTTTCTAAAAAAAATATTTATTTATTTTTGGTGCGTTGTGTCTTCGTTGCTGCACGCGGGCTTTCTCTAGTTGTGACGAGCAGGGGCTACTCTTCGTTGCAGTGCATGGGCTTCTCATTGCGGTGGCTTCTCTTGCTGCGGAGCACAAGCTCTCAGTGTGCAGGCTTCGGTAGTTGTGGTTCGTGGGCTCTAGAGCGCAGGCTTAGTAGTTGTGGCGCACAGGCTTACTTGCTCTGCGGCATGTGGACTCTTCCCGGACCAGGGCTCGAACCCTTGTTCCCTGCATTGGCAGGCGGATTCTTAACCACTGCACCACCAGACAAGCCCACAATCCCATCTCTTAATTCACTGTCGCCTTCCATGCTTTCCTATTCTCGGTAACAGTTTATTGGAAACAGGAATTGTAGTTTTTGGTTTGTTTTGTTTTTGTCTTCATATACCCAGAGCCGAGGACACATTAAACATTTTATAACTGCCTGAATAAATTAAGAGAAAAATGGGGCCATAAAAGGTGGACTACTAAAGATCGACAAAATGGGGCTTGAAACACAGTACGACAGCAGATGAAGCAATTGGAGAACGATTTATTTTTTTGTCCTATAAAATGAAATAAAATGGGGAAATATTATGATTTTTGTGCTGTAACTTTACTTAAACCAAGTATATTAGATTTAGCCAATGTGTGTCCATTTTCTAATACTGATAATTCAGGAATTTTGGGGGGCGGGGTTTGTTTTGTTTTAGAATCCACATGCAGTCCCTTTGGCAATTGAAGTTGCCCGGATAGCATCTCTTTTGTTGACATAAACCATGGGAACTTCAGTGGCATGATCTCATTATCTGATTACAGCTGTGACTTTGAAGTAATCTCTCAGAATGAGCATTTTTGGAAGAGTTGTTGCTCACAGGCCAAGCCCAGGGTTGTGGAAGAGGATTTGCAAAGGTATTTGTTAACTCTGCTCTTTTTCCTTTGGCTTTCTCCTGCTCTATTCCATTAGTTTCTCATCAGGCAAGAAACTACAGTGGGACTGATTTTAGTTCTGTACACAAAGGGCACTCAGCTAATATTGCTTTACCAAGTGGTCAATGGGAGAGCACCAGTAGATTGTACTGTACAAAGTTCCACAGGGATCCCTGACACCGTGTGGAGTTCAATCCTCTAAAATCCTCTTAAAAAGAAATTCCATAATGACCTTGTGCAAATCATTATGTTTCACCCACATCTTTGAAAAGGTGATTCGTTTGCCCTTGGTAAGTAGCAACTTTTAGTTTTAGAAAAATAAGTTTGAAGCAATTATCCTAGGATCCATGGTTTTTCACTCTGATGATCAAACACTAGTCCACGGAACATCTCCATTAAAATCACATAGAAAGCTATTTAAAACAATGGATTTCTGAGCCGGGCCTTTGGAATAAATATTTATTTAGTTAGTTATGTTGTAAAATTAAGACAAAAACCCTCGTGGCGTAAAATTCACCATTTTAATCATTTTTAAACTGTACGACTGAGTAGGGGGTTTTGATATTTACAGTGTTGGTAACCACCACCAGTATCTAATTCCAGAATCTTTTCATCACCTCTAAAAGAAACTGTGTATCTCCAAATTGCTCCCTTGCCTCATCCCCTAGCAATCACTGTTTCACTTTCTGCCTGTATAGATTTGCCTATTCTGCTGCAGCATAAAAGGCATCGTACAATACGTGACCTTTTGTGCCTGGCTTCTTTCACTTAGCATGAAGTTTTCAAGGTTTATCCATGCTGTAGCATGGATATTTCATTCCTTTTGATGGCTGAATAATATTCAATCATTAGTTTTGCTTATCCATTCATTAGTTTTCATTTGGGTCGTTTGCATTTTTTGCCTGTAGTGAGTAATGTTGCTGTGAATATTTGTGTACAAGTTTTTGTGTGGACATGTTTTCAATTCTCCTGAGTATATACCTAGGAGTAGAATTACTGAGTCATATAGTAACTTCATGCTTAACTTTTTGAGGAGCTGCCAAACTGTTTTCAATCGTGGCTGCACCATTTTACCTTCCCCCAGGGCATCAGGAAAGATGACTGAAAGTGTTCTTCATTCCCCAGCAAGGGGGAACCCTAATGGCCAGAAGGAACATAGGAACCACAGCACATGGCACAGAACAGGTAAGAAAACAAAAAAGTCACCAGGGCACCACTGTAGCTAAAGGAAAGTGACCCCTAGTACCTTTGGTTCCCCAGGAAGCAGGAAGACAGGTGGCCTGAGGACCACCAAAACCACAGCACTGGGCAGGTAGTTGTTTAGAGGGTTCCTCCAGGGCACTATCAGGAGGAAATGATGTAAACAAAAGGAGCCACAGTTTCCCAGCATGTAGGGAGGCTTGTGTCCCTAAGGATCCCAGGAATCCCAGGAGGCAGGCAGGCTACTGACCAGATGGGCCCCAAGGGCATCAGCGCTATGCAGGGAAGGTGACCTAAAGTGCTCCTGGTTCCACAGCAAAGGGGAAGGCCAGACCCATAGCAGATCCACAGGCTGATACAGGAAAGTTTCCCCCAAAGGCACCAGCATGAAGATAACAACTACAGGCAGAATGAACTACAGTTTTTTTTTTTTTTTTTTTTAAATCACATAGGCAGGCTTGTGACCAAAAGTAACCCAGAAAACCCAGAGGGCAGGCAGGCTAGTGACCAGATGGGCACTCAGGACAGCTGTGCGCTGCAGGTAAGGCAGCTGAAAGTGATCTCAGCTTACCAGTGACGGGGAAGGCTGATGGCTGGAAGGACAACTGGAAACATAACAGGGACAGGCTGGTGGTCAGAAGGTTCTCCAGGGAGATCAAGGCGAGGATAAGGACGAAAGAAACCACAGTTCCCCTGCACGTAGGCAGGCCTGTGGCCCAAGGAATCCCAGGAGGGAAGGCTAGTAAGTAGATACACCCCCCCACCCCCACTCCCCAAGCACCAGTGCACTGCAGGGCAGGTGGCCAAAATGTTCATCCGTTTCTCCAGCAAGGGAGAAGGCTGGTAAGTGTAAGAGCTAAAGGTATCCTAGCACACTTGCAACCACTGGTTCTCCGGAGGCACCAGTATGAGGACAGGGCACTGGCTGATAGGAGTCACGTTTTCCCAGCATGCAGAGAGGCTTGAGGGCATAGGGATCTCCAAAACCCCGGGTGGCAGGTAGGCGGATGACCAGATGTCCCCTCTCCCTCCACCCCCACAGGAAATCAGCGCACTGCTGGGAAAGAAGCTCAAAGTGATATCGATTCCTCAGCAATGGGGAAAGCTGATGGCCTGAAAGACCATAGGAACCACAGAACGTGGGCAGACTGGTGCCCGGACGGTTGCCCCAGGGCACCATCACGAGTAAAGGGTGTAACCTGAGGGAGTCACAGTTCCCCAGTAAACAGGCAGGCCTGTAGCCCAAAAGATCTTAGAAACCCCAGGGTTACAAGCTAGTAACCTCAGAAGCCCTCGGAGAACCAGCGTGGTGTAGGGAAGAGGGCTGAAAGTTCACCCCTTTCCCCAGCAGGGGTAAGGAAGGTGAGCTTAAAAGCCCTGGAACGCAAACACGAGGACAGGATGGTACCCGGATAGTTCTTCAGAAGCACCAGTGAGAGGATACTACGGTAGCCTACAGCAGCCATAGTTCCTCAGGTCGCAGGCAAGATTGTGGCCGAAAGAGTCGCCAAAACCTCAATGCGAGAGTAGGCTAACGACTATATAGGTCCTCCTGAGAATCACTACACTACAGGGAAGGTGACTGAAAGTGCTCTAAGTTCCCCAGCAAAATGTAAGACTGACAGACTGAAGTATACCGGAACCCTAGCTCTAGGGGTAGCTGACGCCGGGAAAGTTACAAGATGTACCATCATCAGGGTATTATGGTGGACAAAATGAGCCAAGTTTCTCCCAGAACACCCACAGGCTTGTGGCCTAAAGTATCCCAAGAGCCCTACCGTGTGGCTAGGTACTGGCGGGAAAGTGGATGAAAATTTTTTCCGTTTCCCTAGCCGGGGGGAAAGTGAAAGCTAGAGGGACCACCGGAACTTTAGCACTAGTGCCCGGAAGGTACCATTCGCGAACCACTTTGAGGAAACTACGATGAGCGAAAAGAGTTCCCCAGCATGAAGGCAAGCATTTGGACCAAAAAATCCCAGAGAGGTGGACGAGATAGTGACCAGATAGGACCCTGGTGCGACAGCGCTCTGCATGGGCAGTGGGCTGAAGTGCTCTTCATTCCACAGCAAAGGGAAAGCCCATGATGGCCAGAAGAACAGTCAGAACCATAGCACACGTGTTCACGCTGGTGCCCGGACGCTTTCTCCAGGTGGACCAGGGAGGTAATATGGTAAGCAAAAGGAGCCACACTTCCCTAGCTTGCGAGCGTGTTTGCGGTCCGCAGGATCAAAGGAGAAGGAAAGCTAGTGATAGATGGGTTCCTGAAGCAGCAGTGCTATTGAGTGAAGGTGGCCAAAAGTTCACTCAGTTATCCTGCAAGCCAGAAGGCTAGTGGCCCAAAGGAGTCTGGAAGCCAGGTTCTACAGTAAACTAGTCCCTGGAAGGCACCCAGAAGAACCCTCAGGGCACCAGTGCAAGGCACGGACAGTGGCCAAACAGAACTAAGATTTTCCAGGCTGTCAGCCTGATACATGCAGAGCCTCAAGTTTCCTTCGCGAGCATGCAGATAGAGTTCCACATGAGACCCTGTAGCTGAGGCAGGATGGTGGCCAGAAGACATCCAGGACCGTGAAAGGACAGATGGCATGTAGACAAAAGATTACATGGGTCCGCACTACGAGGGTCATATGGTGGCCGAAAGGACTCTCGTTTCCCAAGCGTGGAGGCCGTCTGATGGTCTGAAGGAACCCACAACCAAGCGTGCACACAGGTAAGTGACTTGAAGGGCTCCCAGGGCTCAGCCACATTGGAGGGAGGGTGACCAAAAGTGCCTTCGGTTCCCCAGCAAGCTGGAAGGCATGCGGCCAGAAGGAACACCAGATAGACTTGTTTAAGTACCTGCTATTCAACAAATAGTTACTTAGCTATCTGAAAAAGCTGTTTCCTTCCCTCCAGGAGCCTGTATTATAAAATACAAAGTATGATTTTCTTTTTAAGCCATGTGATTGTTAACAAATGCTCCAGGGCAGTGTTTATCGTACTTTAAAGTGCAGATGAATCACCTGGAGAGCTTGTTTGAAATTCTGCTTTAGCAGATCTGAGGCGGGGCCTGAGATTCAACATAGTTAATGATAGGCTAGTCAGGTGATGCCAATGATGACTGACCACTTTTGAATAGCAGAGACCTAGAGCTAGCGATCCACTAGCCACATGTGGCTAGTTAATGTAATTACATTTAAATTTAAAATCTAGATCCTCAGTCTCACTAGCCACATTTCAAGTTCTTAGTAGCCGCTTGTGGCTAGTGGCTACCTTACTGGACAACAAAGGTACAGACCGCTTTCATCTTATGCAGACAGTTCTCCAAGGAATAAATGACCGTATATTGTTGGGCAGTTCAAGGAAGTCTTTGTGAATTTTGTCTGGACCTAGAAATGTAAGTATGATTGTGATGGAAGAAACATTCAATGTGGAAATAAATGCTAGAAGGCAGCTTTGCGCATTGGAAATAAAGGGGGTTCTGGATTGAAAGATGCCTGGCATTGAACCGTGCCTGTGACATTTATAAGCTTTGTAATTCTGGGGGAGTTACTTTAACTTTCTCAGTCTTGGTTTGCTCAGTGTAAAAATGTCTATGTCACAAAGTATGCATTAGATATATGTGTGAAAACATTTGCAGTGTCAGTCCCAGCAGATTCCCCGACCCTGCAGTCTGCCTTTGCCTTCTCACAGCTGGGGTCACTTAATCCCTACCTGTGATCTCATCCCTGCCCTTGATTCCCAAGTTCAGAGTTAATATTCACTAAACTTTCCATTGTAGGGTTGTACAATCCTGGAATTGATATGGAGGACCTTGAATGCCAAGGCTGAGCGGTCAGTTTTCATTGGATAGGCAGTAAGGAAACAATGCTTTTTAGCATGTTATTGTAAAAGGTGAGCTATCCTCTTGGATGATTAGAAATAGCATTCAGCAGAAACTAGATGTGAGTAATAGAACTCAATAGAAGGCAGGTGAGAATAGAGAGGTTTGTGGGACCAGATCAGTGGAGAGCCCTGCCTATATTGTTAAGGAGTTTGTACTTTATCCCGTTGGCCATGGGAACTTGCTCAGAAGTTGTAAGATTTCATAGCCAGGCCATCTGGTTGAAGTGGGAGGAGATATTTGAAGAGAACTGTCTGTGAAGAAGTGAAAGCAGTGGAGAAAGAGAACTCTCTAGTGAGAGGTGACTTCACGTTTAGAGATTTTGAAAATGGAGCCCTTCTGAGTGATGACAAGAGTTGTGAGGCTGTCTAGGGACTAAAGAGGAATAAAATTAATTTAAATATAAGCCGAGACACCCCATTATTTGAGAAAGTGGGTGAAATGGGCATATTTCATTTCGAAAGTAGTCAAGGAAGGACTGTCTCCAAGGAAATTTCTTAGGTTTAAGCTCCAGGTGCCTGAATTTCAAGCACTATAATTTAAAGCACTGGATTTTTCTGAAATAACATGTGACCCATCATTTGTTCTATGTCCTTGCTCCCTAACCATTATTATGATGAAAATCTTTCCTAGAATTAATTTCCTTAGTCATAGAAAGCCACATTTCTTCACATTTAGGGGGAGGAGTCAGGGGAGATACTCAGTGAATGATACAGGAACATATAGCATAAATAAGTTGACCTCTAAATATTTTTGCATGGATTATCTGTCACTGGGGGTAATGATAGCAGATGTGTAATTCCTGTTGATCATTTCCCTGCTTTGTGAGCTGTTTGGTTCTCTCTAATGTCACCCTCAAGTTTCCCTCCTCCATGTAATTGAGAAGTCCTCCATAGTAATATTGCCTGAAAGAAGTACCACTGAGAAGAAAATATAAAACTAAACAGCCTGCATTGTACTTCCAAGGCAAATAAAAATGACTTGGGGACCAGTCACTAGTTGGAATTATCTACCTCACCTCTCTTCTACTGTTGAAAAGTGGCAGGGCATTTCTTTCTGGCCAACTTAGTCTTTTTTGTGATCCTTCCCTCTCTTTTATTTCTGGGCAGAATCGTATCACGTTGTAAAACACTAGACCACTTAAAACAATCAGAAGAAATACAGCAGTCCTCGCTGTTAGTAGTCAGGTTTTTTTTGTTTCTTTTTGTTTTTTGGTAATTTAAAAACAAATGACTAATATTTTAGGGATTACTTGTCTCAGCTTTAAAATAAACAGCCACACTGTTTTTCTGTCTCAATTTCTTCTATTTCGAGCCTATTCCAGTTTTATATCCGGGACTATTATTTGGAATTGGGCAGAAAAATGGAGGCATTAGAACTTGGTTTTGTTTATTTTGTTTTGTTTTTTAAATTTCATTGAAGTATAGTTGATTTATAGTGTTGTGTTAATTTCTGCTGCACAGCAAAGTGATTCAGTTTTACATACATATATTCTTTTTCATATTCTTTTCCATTGTGGTTTATCACAGGATATTGAATATAGTTCCCTGTGCTATATAGTAGGCCCTTGTTGTTTATCCATCCTATATATAATAGTTTGCATCTGCTAATCCCAAACTCCCAATCCTTCCCTCCCCCACTCCCCCCTTGGCAACCATAAGTCTATTCTCTATGTCTGTGAGTCTGTTTACGTTTCATAGATATGTTCATTTGTGTCGTATTTTAGATTCCACATATAGGTGATACCATATGGTATTTGTCTTTTTCTGACTTACTTTGCTTAGTATGGTAATTTCTAGTTGCATCCATGTTGCTGCAAATGACATAATTTCATTCGTTTTATGGCTAACATTCCATTGAATATATGCACCACATCTTCTTTATCTATTCATCTGTCTATGGACATTTAGGTTGTTTCTATGTTTTGGTTCTTGTGAATAGTGCTGCTATGAACATTGAGGTGCATGTATCTTTTTGAATTATATTGATAGTTTTCTCTGGGTATATGCCCAGGAGTGGGATTGCTGGGTCATATGGTAGTTCTATTTTTAGATTTTTTAAGGAACCTCCATACTGTTCTCCATAGTGGTTGTATCAATTTACATTCCCACCAACAGTGCAAGAGGGTTCCCTTTTCTCCACACCCTCTCCAGCATTTATTATTTGTAGACTTTTTAATGATGACCATTCTGACTGGTGTAAGGCGGTACCTCATTGTAGTTTTGATTTGCATTTCTCTAATAATTAGCGATGTAGGGCATCTTTTTATGTGCCTATTGGCCACCTGTATGTCCTCTTTGGAGAAATGTCTATTTAGGTCTTCTGCCCATTTTTCAATTGGGTTGTTTTTGTTTGTTATTGAATTGTATGAGCCGTTTGTATATTTTGGAAATTAAGCCCTGTTGGTTCCATCATTTGCAAATATTTTCTCCCAGTCCATAGGTTGTCTTTTCATTTTGTTATGGCTTCCTTTGCTGTGCAAAAGCTTATAAGTTTGATTAGGTCCCATTTGTTTATTTTTGTTGTTATTTCTGTTGCCTTCGGAGACTGACCTAAGGAAACATTGGTACAATTTATGTCAGAGAATGTTTTGCCTGTGATCTCTTCTAGGAGTTTTATGGTGTCATGTCTTATATTTAAGTCTTTAAGCCATTTTGAGTTTGTTTTTGTGTATGGTGTGAAGGTGTGTTCTAACTTCATTGATTTGCACTCGATTGTCCAACTTTCCCACCACTTGCTGAAGAGACAGTCTTTTCACCATTGTATATTGTTGCCTCCTTTGTCAAAGATTAATTGACCATAGGTGTGTGGGTTTATTTCTGGGCTCTCTGTTCCATTGATCCATATGTCTGTTTTTGTGCTAATACCATGCT
This sequence comes from Aethalodelphis obliquidens, assembly GCF_003676395.1. Lineage (NCBI taxonomy): Eukaryota > Metazoa > Chordata > Mammalia > Artiodactyla > Delphinidae > Aethalodelphis > Aethalodelphis obliquidens. Next base: position 712,205 of record NW_020838043.1, read on the forward strand.
GTTTTGATTACTGTATCTTTGTAGTATTGTCTGAAGTCTGGGAGGGTTATGGGAGGCGTTAGAATTTGAACACCAAGGTGTTAGTTTGAATCTATGTACTGGTTTATATGAATTTTTAAATGGCCAAGGAAATTTTCAACACTTTAGCTTCCAGCTTTTATACTTTCAAAGTTTATTTCCAGCCTCTCTCAAACCCTTGACTATTTATCACTTTCTCTGAATTACTAATGCCAGACATACACTTCCGTGAATATTGTTGTATTTCCTACGTAGCGCCGAGGCTGCTAGTTCACTTTTGTTCCGCTGTAAAAGAAAAAAAATTTTAAAGCTACCTTTCTTCCCTGTGTTTCCCACACAAAAGTCACTGCTTTGTGGAGATTACCATCTGTAAGCTAATTCTGAAATTGTTAACGGCAAGAATCAGAGAAATTGGCATGTGTTTTAAAACACACAGTTTAAGGTTTAAGATGATCTCTCCCACTCATTTGTGAGAGCTGTGTGACATAGCAGTGTGTTCTCTCTAGGGGGTTCCAGCAAAGACTTTTATTTCAATTGCTTTAACTGGCTTTTTGAGCATTTTTAGAGAGTGTAGATTAACTCCTAAAGACAAAGCAAATCTGTGCTACTTGATTTGTTGTAAAACCATAACGTTTTCCATTGATTTCCAGCCTAGCCACAAACATTCTTCAGACTTCCCCTCATCCCTGAGCTTGAAAAAAACTTGAATAGAAAAGCAGCTGTGATCCCTGTCTTTTCAACAAATTCTGATTCCAAGTGCCCACGGGAGAAATGACAAGGAAAAGAGTTCATGTTTCTATAATAATACAATTCTAGAAAAGGTACAGATATTCTCAAAGAATCCTGTACAGACTTTGCAACAATCTGTTAATGGGCAAATATTTTCACTAGCCTACAGAATATCCTGAAACATTTCCACCCTCAATAGTGTCTTGAGAAAAGCATGACAAATGACTGTGAAAAGCCAAGAACAAAAATATTGTTGAATACCAAAGGTTTTAATTTCTTTTTTAAATTAAAACTTTACCTTTCTGTAATCTAAGTTCCTTAGGATTTGTTCTTATTTTTGTTTCAAGCCCCAGAGAATCTGTGCTGTTTTCTTTTTAGCTCTTGTGCAAAACATCTTGCTAACATTGGATAAGTTAGCAATAGCACCAAAACCAAAACAGGTTATTTTATTTTTTCAGTTTTTCATTCCTCATTAAGCATCTTGCAGGGATCTTAACTAGGAGTGCTCCTAAGATGACATATCAAGATTTTACATGTCAAGATTTCAAGGAACAGAACAGGCAAACATTTAAAGCTAAAAATGTCACACAGAGAGAATATGGTACTTTCCAACAGAGCTTTGTAATTGTTGAGCCCTAGATTTGACAATCATTAATTTGCTATTAATAAATGTTAATGTTAGGGGGACTCACTTCACCAGCCTCAGGAAGTTTGTTCTTTAGACAACCATTGCTTTAAAGCAGCCTGTCAAATTGATTCAGACATTCAAGGTAAGAAAGAGATGTAATTAAATCTTTTCAATATACTGGCTAAGCACTCATCTGCTGCCACTGATAGATAGAATTTGGGAGTTGCTATGAGTTCTTTATCCTCTCCCTTAATACATTTTTTAATGATCTTTAATGCGTTAAATGTCTATCAGCCCATAGTTGAATTGGTGTTACTTGGATATGTAAGACCTTTCTCAGTTAGATGAATAAAGAAAATTCATCTCAATAAACTAGCCGGACAGTTTTTCCTAACTCTGATAGTGTGTGGCATATATGACATGTATACATTGGTATATATATTGTTGCCTTACATTTTTGGTTGCTATACAATGGAAATGGCAAAGACTAGATTATCTGTCAAAGTAAGTAATTATAGATTGTTTTCCCCTGACTTTTTGCCCAGGCATTAAAAATTAAGTGGAAAAAGAAACTTCAGTTCAGATTTGGGGGTGGGGGGGGTGGGAACACTGTTTCGGGTGGGGAGCTCGCACAGTGTTACATGACTCGGTGCTCTGTCTCTAGCTCTGTGTTTGGATCCCCTACCTGCTGTGACCCTAGAGCTGTGACACAGAGCTCACCTGTGTGCAAATGCCATCTCTTCTCACTGGCTCTCTTGTTTCTCTTTCTCTCATCACGCCCTTAGTTTCCTTTAGCTCTGTCATATATCCTTGACCTTCCTACCTCAGGGAAGACAGAATAAATTCCAGGACTGTGTGTCTTACTATAAATGTGTGGGAAAGGTTGGACTGAGCACAAGTAAAGGTCACCTTGCGGCTGCCCTGCTTGATCTGTGCCCTTTTGTGAAGAGTAATAGTAAATATATCAGCTCTTAGCCATGAGGTAGCTCTAAATACCAGATTCATGGAGAAATCCAATGGGAAAACAGTAGTCTCTCCATAAAGGGTTTTTCCGGCCTTGTGCTACTAAAATCAGCTATTTTGCCTTGAGAAAATGGCCTTTTCATTTATGTGCGAAAGTTGTTCTACCATGAATGGAAAAGTGTTTTAAAACGCCAGCAGTGCCCCCATGTGAAGAATTCTCCACTCGCTCCATTCTTCTGATTATCCTGTTGATTATCCTGTTGAGTTGCTTAGCCTCTGTGCTTCTGAAACATATTCTGAGATTGCTACTGAAATGCAATGTTTGTTGCTGAGAGCTGTCAATAGTACAGTAAAGACTTACTCCAGTGTGTAGTAAAGGGAAAACACTGGCTTCTGAAACTAGCATATATTGAGTAGTTACAGTGTTTTGCATTTAGGGGACACCAAAAAAGGTAAAAACATGTATCAAACTGTACAAGTGTCTTCCAGTCTGGTGGAAAGGGAAAATATATACAAATAGAAAAACAGCAGAGCAACAGATAACATACGTAATAACCATTTTATCAGTGAGCTAGTGCTACTAACCACCACAAAATCTCAGTGGCTTACAGTAAGAATTGATTTCTCTGTGATTCAGCTGGAGTTTAGCAGATGTAGGCTGAGCTCAGCTGGGTTTGGCTCCAGGCCTTGAGTTTGATTCAGACTTGGTCCACTTGGGTGTCATGCTTGTACCAAAGGGCTACCTGGGCATGTTTCTTCTTAAGATGAAAGAGGTCAACTCTCCCAGAGAAGAGAGTAAACAAAGCAAGCAGTGCCTCTTTAAGGCGTAGTCTTGAAGCAGTACACAGTCAGATGTGCCAACATAACACTGGCTAAAGCAAACCACATGACCAAAGCCAACAACAGTGGGGCATGGAAGTGTACTCCTCCTATAAAGTAGGGAGGGGAGGGAGTGAATAATTACTGAAGAAATAACCCTAACTTACTACAACTATATTGACTTTTCAGTGCAGAAGTAACATGAAGGACTAGAGGAATCTGTATGGTAGGTGGGTTACAGCAGGAGTTTTGAGAAATCTAGGAATTGCAGATGCCTTCATGGCAGTTACGGTAATAATCCATGACTCAGGGCCTATCTATAAGCTGTCTATAAAATTTTTTTCATGGTTCATTCAGCAAGAAGACAAGTTACAGTTTTCTCATCTTAAATGAAAAGGGGGGGAAATGCAGTAAGTTCTCTAAACCAGAACATATTAGAAAAAGAAAACTTATTCTTCCATCATAAAATTAGTGTTCAGCTATTTTTTCAGCGGTATTTTTATGGAGAAGTTTGCTGACATTTCAAGCTGTTCATGAACACCTCCTTTAGAAGACCTTGCTAATTGTTGCAACCAGCCTCCAAGTTGCACTCCCCCTGGATTAAAATTTGTGTTCTGCTCACCACCACTCTGGCCCTCCAAGTTGGTCCTCCCTGAAATTTATTTTCATTTGACATAGTCTTAGTGACATATCCAGGGATGGTTACGTAGGGGAATATTTCTGTGTTATTTTCACATATTTAACTGGTCTCCACTTACACCTTTCAGGGATGTGTGCTTTATGAGTCTCCAGCATGTAGTTCATAGTGAGTATGTGTGTGAGAAGGGTGTGGAGCAAAGCTTTCACTCTTCCCTTTAAATAGCTGTAATAGGATTAATTCATCTGGATAACAATTAAAATGCATTAACAAGAAGAGAACATTTGAATATAGAATTGGAATGCCAATATGTGAAATTTTATAGTAAGGAGTTACAACTGTATCTCTAGCTACATGACCTTCGGAAAACCACATTATCTAGGGCACAACTTTTCCCTGTTTTTTTTGGGTTTTTTTTGTTGTTTTTTTTGCGGTACGTGGGCCTCTCACTGTTGTGGCCTCTCCCGTTGTGGAGCACAGGCTCCGGACGCGCAGGCTCAGCGGCCATGGCTCACGGGCCTAGCCGCTCCGCGGCATGTGGGATCTTCCCGGACCGGGGCACGAACCTGTGTCCCCTGCATCGGCAGGCGGACTCTCAACCACTGCGCCACCAGGGAAGCCCTTCCCTGTTTTTTGAAAAAAAGGATTGGAATAGATGGACTTTAGAATTTTAGTGCTGGTTCTTTCAAGCTGAAGCAGTAACAAGTTTTAAATTCTACCATCAGGTTAACATAAAATAAATATAGGCAGCAAAATCATTATAGGGAGCATAGAATCTAAGTTGACATAGGGAGAAAAAAATGAACATAGTTAGGATTCTGCCATTGAGGACAGAAGTACAAGTCACAGAATAAGGGAGTTCAAGAAGCAGAGTCAGACATACAGGACGGAAGTTTCAAGGTGAGCCACTTGGCCCACCCTGGCAGCCAGCCTGTGCATCACTGGTCTGATGCTGGAGCTCTAGGTTGCTCCTAGAAGACCATTTACCTTCGGCACCATGGACAAGATGTTGAATAATAGGGCTTTGTAGATGATAAAGTTATGTACCTCTTAAATTGGTAGTTCAGAGATGATGCTTTAAGTCCCTGGCTGTACGTACCATAGACAGTGTTCTTTTTTATCTGTTAGAAAAGCTTTTGTTTCTCACTGTAAAATTTGGCTAGGTCCTATGTTTGAGTCTCGCCAGAGTTATGATTTCTTGAAGAAAGAAGACATTAGTTCCGTTGAATCCTTGAAGTACATTGCGAAGTATTTCCCATTGGGAACTCCTTACTTTGATTTTCAGTATAAACCACCCGCATGTGGGTTCCTTTAATAATTATAATGATTGCATTTTTGAAAAGAAAGTCATAAGAATATTCTGAAATTTAGTATGCCACTGTTTTCCTGCAGGAAAATCCAGGCTATATGATACACAGAATGGTATGGATTTTGCAAACTGTATGATGTTAGTGAATCATCATTAATTTTGATATTATAGAGATATGGGGATAATGTTCAAGGTAGTTTATAGGACCTTTATCCAGTACTCCAAATTCTAGGATATTTTATGCAGTGATAGGAAAAAGGCAATGACCAAAGACTTATGAAACACAGGTAGTTGGTATATTTCTCTGAATGGAATTATTTATTTATTTACTTTTTCTATTTGCAACATGTCTTAAAGGTATCCTTCATGTTAAGGTCAGTAACGATTAATTTAGAAAATGTGAATGTTAATTAAAGGCATGCTCAGAAGAAACCTTTTAAACATTTGGCTCATGCTGGTTAATTAGAAGAACAAAAATTACTCCATTGTGTAAATATAGGGAGAGTTTCTTCTTCCCAGTAATGTGAATACATATCTGTTTGGTTTGTATGGGAAGAGAGGAAGCCATTAGGCAAGTGAAATAGGTAAGGTGACACTGACTTTGAGGTTTTAAATTATTTCCAGTATTAGGCTTTATGGAGCTATACCAGTGTACCTGGTCGTCATCCAACAGAGGCGATAGCCAAAGTTACAAAGCTATAAAAAGGATGGAACTGTATACCGTGGTTTTCTGTTTGTATGGAAATGCAAATCCAATGGCAAAAACGTTCTAGGATTTCTCCTGCTATAACTTTTTAAAATTTATTTATTTATTTATTTTATTTTTGGCTGCGTTGGGTCTTCGTTGCTGCGCGCAGGCTTCCTCTAGTTGTGGCGAGCGGGGGCTACTCTTTGTTGCGGTGCACAGGCTTCTCATTGTGGTGGCTTCTCTTGTTGCAGAGCATGGAATCTAGGCACGCAGGCTTCAGTAGTTCTGGCACATGGGCTTAGTTGCTCCGTGGCATGTGGGATCTTCCCAGACCAGGGCTTGAACCCATGTCCCCTGCATTGGGAGGTGGATTCTTAACCACTGTGCCACCAGGGAAGTCCTCTCCTGCTGTAACTTTTGATCTGACTAATCAGTGATGTAATTTGTAGAACACCACAATTGGTCAGATCTTGAAAGTATCTATTACACAAATGAAGCTATTTCTTTATATTTATTGTTGGCTTGACCAAACCTGTAATTAAACAGTTTTTTAGGACTCCTCTTGCTTCCCTTTCATATAGCCTAAGATGTAAGACATCTATGGATAGCTAAGATTTTGTGTAAAGTCTTCAAACCTTCTCCAAATCCTTGTCATGAGGTAGAGGCAACCTGAATCACTGAGGGAAATTGTATCAGGTTGAGAAATTTGCAACATGCTAAATTATTGCTCTGTGTGTGTGTGTGTGTGTGTGTGTGTGCGCGCGTGTGTGCGTGTGCAGGCGCATGCGTGTGCAAAGTGAGATACACATATAGGATTTGTTACACTCACATGGGAGACCCATAGGGCCCTTCCTAGGAAAACTCATAACATATCACAGTGATTCATTGTGTTCCCTGCTCACCACTCCATCCCAAAGAGGTAAAAATCTGTTAAAATTAGCACTAAGGGCAACAGTGACAAGGATAAAGCTGAGGGAGATCATGACTATAGTGCTAGGGTAAATGGCGATCAGGATATGGTTGTGAATTGATGAATTGTATTCTCTTACAGTAATGCGTTCTTCTTTTGTTTTCTCATCTGTACACCCCCATTCTGAGTCATTGGGGCACTCTGAATGCCTGGTTTCCAAAGGAGGGACGCTGTTAAAAGTATCTGAATGCCCCAATTTGTCATAACTTAGAGATAATGACTAAGAACCAATTTCCAGTCCAGCCTTTGTTTTTTGTTTTAATTCATAATTATGTTTAATAGATATAGCCATTGAGTAGAAATTATAGAGCCTACCCATTTCTATTTTGAATATCTTTCTTTCTGATAAGTTGAGCATGAAATTAAAATCTCATGAGTTTTGAGTGAGTTATATTAAAATCTATATATTGACTGTTTAAGTTTTGACAATTTTTTTGCAATATACATTATTTTACTTATTTAAGACGATACATTGCAAAAATTAAAACATACTTTAAAACTATATTTTAAAACACACCCATAAACATCTTTATTGGAGTATAACTGCTTTACAATGGTGTGTTAGTTTCTGCTTTATAACAAAGTGAATCAGTTATACATATACTTATGTCCCCATATCTCTTCCCTCTTGCATCTCCCTCCCTCCCACCCTCCCTACCCCACCCCTCCAGGCGGTCACAAAGCACTGAGCTGATCTCCCTGTGCTATGCAGCTGCTTCCCACTAGCTAGCTGTCTTACATCTGGTAGTGTATATATGTCAGTGCTACTCTCTCACTTCATCCCAGCTTACCCTTCCAAGTTCACTTGATGCTGGAAAAAAAAATCCATATATTTTTTTCCTTCAGTAATATCATTTAAAAAGATTGTGCTGTGAGGAGGGAAAAAGAAAAAAGTAAAACATTTTTTTCATTGTGATTCCCATCCTGTATGGTTCTATTAATATTTGACAGGAATTAAAATGAATTAGGTATTGGTGAAATTGATTTGCTTATTCATATAAATTCATATAATGAATCAGCAGAGAGTTTCATTCCTAATTCAGGTAGGAAATGATTATTACATAAATATAATAAAATGTTTTAAAATTTTTAAGAAAGGACTAAATTTCTTAATCATTTAGATAAAACAGTGGGGTTTTTTGTTTGTTTTCTAATATGGAACCAGTTTTTTTTTCTGTTGAGTTCTGTTATGTAGGATCCAAAGCTAAATACATCATGGTGGGTTGTGAGTTAAGGGATGGTCTTCCCCTCCTGTGAGTTAGAGATGGAGGCGTGGGTAATTAAGAGGTTCTAATATATACATTACACCCTTGAGACCATTCTGCATTAATGCATAGTCATCTGCATATCTAAATTATTTTTCATGAATCATGTAGGTAAACGATTTGGGGGGGAGCTGTAGAAAAAGCATTTCAGTAAATATACTGAAAGCGTGTGCTTTGTCAAAAATATTATTAATGCATCGTAAAAAGATTCTAAGAACATATGTGAATTCATAAAGTCTGTCAGGGGAGATGTATGCTCATAAAAAAACAGGTGCAATTATTGCTGAGTGTTTGTGGTATTTTATGAGTAATGGAAAAATAACTACAAATATTAATGTGGCCAAAAACGTCAATTTGAGCAGAGCAAGAAACCATAGCAACTCATCTTTTTCACCCTGAAATAACAGAAAAATTGTAACCCGACAATGATCTCAAAACAGCATATTCCTGCTCAAGTATTATTTGATTTTTTTTATCATGTATCCTCAGTAGAATCCTTCAATCACAGTCTACATTTTCTAAATGTTTTTCCTCTTGGAATTTTATGGAAAAAAGGGAAAGATCTGAAACTTACTTTATTACTTCTGATAGGAAAGCACATATTTTAGTATTAATATTTTTTCCCCAGGAATACCTAAAGTTCTATATAATAAAAAATTGGAAAAAGATAAATGATTTTATATAAAACACTAGGAAATCAAGATGGCAGAGCATAATTTGGGGGTTTTAAAACCCACATGGATAAGCCAACGTAGATTCTCAAGTCATATCAGGAAATGATGTTATAATCCACAGAGCCTGTCTCAACTGCTTATTTAGCTCATGTAAACACAAAATTTCACGTTTGCCCTTCCAGATATACCTTTGAGAGCAAGCTTGTGCTGCCTTTGGGCCAGGAAAATGGTCCTGATTCTCAGGGCAAGAAGGATTGCCCCCTTCACTGGCCCAGCCTCAAAGAACACTCCCATTACCCTACAGGTCTTCCAGGCAGTTTCTTCTCCCACCACCTCCTCAATTAAAGCAGCTTGAAATTTTCATGCTACCCTTCCTAGTAAACTTCCGTTTAAATAAAGCATTCTAGTCAAAAATATGTGAAACTTTTGGACCAGTTTATGGCTAGCAGCTCATTCACTTGCCTTCTTTACCCCAGAAATCTTTCCGTGAAAGTACTAATAGATATAGTTTTATGAAACATGGTATAAAGACACACTTTCATTTACCTTATTTAATTTCAGTGTTGAAATATAAATATTTTCAGAGGTAAATTTGAGTATAAATTAAAATCTAAAAAACTAGAGAGATTTTTATTACTTCAAGTATAAGTTAGATCACAAAGCCTTATTTACTCCTTTCTAAACGATGGGTATGTGGATTGGGGAGGTAATTTGTCTCTTCAACCTTCATATATATCCATTTAAATATTTCAGGACCAAGTATAACATGGCTATATAAAAAAGTTGGTCCTAGTTATATTATACATAGAAATTAAGCTTTAAGACACCATATGCTGTATAACTTTTAATAAGATTTATACTTTTTAAATGCCCCTTTCTGTTAAGAAAATGGCATTCGATGTGGAGAGAATGACAGAAAACACAAATGATGAGAAAGCATAAAACTTGAGTGTTTATGAGTATGCTTGTGTGTCTTGGGCAGAGGATTTGCATAAGGAAATAGTAAGGTAGAAGATTGGAAAGAGTTTAGAGACAAACTGTGAAACCATTGACTTTCAAAATTAGAAGAATCTGAAAGATCATTTATTTATCCCTTTTCTCTGATGCACAGGCTCCCTCTCCAGCAGCACTAATAAGCAATCATCCAAACTGTTATACCTCCCATGTCAGCAAGTGCATGACTTCAAAGCCTTCATTGTTTGACAGCTGCAATGACTAAAACTTCTTCCTTGTGTCAGAACTGAAACTTCTGCCATTGGTCTTAGTTTTGCCTCTGGAATGCAAAAGAATCCTTTTTCTAAGTCAATTCTTTTGAAGGTTAAAAGTCTTTCAAAAGAATACTCTGATACACTTCTTGTGTGATTTATGGCAGTCAGATTCCATAACCTATGACAGTTTGCTCTTCACCTAGAAGACAAGAGAAGTGCTTAATATTAACACTAACAAAAACATGGGTATTTCTTATTATGTGTCAGGTACTCTAATTTACATATACCAATTTATTAATCCTCATAACCTCCCTATGAGGTAGGTACTCTTATAATCACCATTTTTTCAAATGAGGAATCTAAGGTACAAAGAGGTTAAGTAACTTATCCAAGGTTACATAGCCAGCAAGTGGCAGAGTGGGACCTTCAAGATAGCAGACTTGAATACAAATGATTTCTTTACTAACCCATTTCCGGTAGCTTTGCATTTAAAGAGGAAACCAGGAGACGTAAAGAAAGGAAAATACTAAAACTGGAAAAACCCATCAGTGGATTATCAAAGATTAATCTTAGTACTGTATTTCTCATTTCCAGGTTACTCGGCAATTAATCCAATTCTTTCATTTCATATCTGACTTCGTAACTTTGTTCTCTTTCAACACATATTTCTGTTTAATTTCTTATATCCAATTCCAGAATAACAGAGAGTTGGGATTGCTGCTTTATTGTGTTGTAGGCATCTTGTGCCTTAGTCTGTTTTTTCTCAAATCAATAATTAAATACTTATATTAGGCAAAATCCATATATCTTAGTAGTTTCATTTTAGGAAATGGCAGTGTTGTAGAGCACAGAATGTGTTTTTTTTAATTAATTTTTATTGGAGTATAGTTGATTTACAGTGTTGTTAGTTAGTTTCAGATGTACAGCAAAGTGAATCAGTTATACATATATCCACTCTTTTTTAGATTCTTTTCCCATATAGGTCATTACAGGGTATTGAGTAGAGTTCCGTGTGCTACACAGTAGGTTCTTATTAGTTATCTATTTTATATATAGTAGTGTGTATATGTCAATCCCAGTCTCCCAATTTATCCCTACCCCCTTTTCCCCCTTGGTAACTGTAAGTTTGTTTTCTACATCTGTGACTCTGTTTCTTCTTTGTAAATAAGTTCACTGGTACCGTTTTTTTGATTCCACATACAAGCGATATCATATGATATTTGTCTTTCTCTGTCTGACTTACTTCACTTAGTAGGATGATCTCTAGATCCATCCACGTTGCTGCAAATGGCATTATTTCATTCTTTTTAATGGCTGAATAGTATTCCATTGTATATATGTGCCACATCTTCTTTATCCATTCATCTGTTGATGGACATTTAGCTTGCTTCCATGTCTTGGCTATTGTAAATAGTGCTGCTATGAATATAGGGGTGCATGTATCTTTTTGAATTATGGTTTTCTCCTGATATATGCCCAGGAGTGGGATTGCTGGGTCATATGGTAGTTCTGTTTTTAGTTTTCTTTAAGGAACCTCCATACTATTCTCCATAGTGGCTGCACCAATTTACATTCCCACCAACAGTGTAAGAGGGTTCCCTTTTCTCCACACCCTCTCCAGCATTTATTGCTGTAGAATGTGGTTTTTTCCTCTAGATATATCTGAGTCAGTTTTAATGGTTACATGCAACTTTTCATATTTATCTCTACACTTTCAGCATTTGTGTACAGGATTACATCACCATGGATCACCATTTATTAATGTTTTAAATCATCGATATATTGATACATTGAAGTTTGAGACTTCTAAATACCAGTATATCTGTATACTGAGATAGGTTCCAAAAAGGTAGAAAACCTCCTTCATTGGAATAAGTAACTTGTCTAATTATAAGTAAGATTCTACCCTTTCAAACAAAGCATAGATACAGTGGGTGTACTGCCCTTGTTAGGGTGTATCTATATGCAGTAGGCTCTGTCAGAACCCTGCTCATATGCCTTTGCGTTCACTGTTCCTGCAACCACAAGTCTTTGTTTCAGCGATTTCTCTGCCCATGGTAGTATGCTTAGCTCAAGCACAGGGCTGGTTGGAAGGGCCTGGACGTTGTCATTGGTTAACCCATTAACCAGTAGCACACTAGAATTGGTGGATAAATACCTTCTTTGCCGCTCAGATGGTGCAGTGCTGAGGCATGTTATATACTGTCTCCCAGAGGTTCTTAGTAAGGTTGAGCCCCCAGTTGCCCACAGTGGTAATCACTCATGAACACATTCTGTATTGGCTGCTTTAACTTTTCTTTCTCACTTCTCCACTCCCTGCTGGTAATCACCTCCTAAACGTGTGCTAAAACCGTAGTCTGAGGGTCTTAGTTACGGGGAATCCAGGCAAAGATTCTTTTCACACAAGGAAGCTCCATATAGGCAAAGTTGTCTAGAGGGGGACCACCGCCTTTGGAGGCAGTGCTGTCTCAGTTTTTCTTGCTGGCACTTGGCACTTGTACTTGTGACTATGTATATTATCTTTGTGGATGTATCCTCTCTCTTGCCACCATCTGTCATTATCACCTAAATTTTGATTTGTTTCCTTTACTTTTTTTTTTTTTTTTTAATCTTCTATTGTCTGACAAATCACAAGAACACTTTGCTTGGCAGGCCTAAGTTCTGGGCATGAGTAGTGAATCTGATAGGCATTAACCCTTGTTTTCTTTATCTTTCCTATTATAGTCAACTCAACCCCTAAACTGACCCTTCCCTCACCCTTACCTCTGTTAAAATTAAGTTCTGTCAGTTAAGCCACACAAATATGTCCTAAACAGTTCAATCCCCTACCCTCACACACTCCCAGCTTTAGACCTCATCATTCCTTGAAAACCTCAATGCCTACACCAGCCCCTCAAATCTCTATGTACCCTCACTCTCTCCATTTTGGTCCATCATCTACCCTGCTGCCAGAGTATTTTTCAATATTGTAAATTTGATTGTGTTACATTTTTGTCTCAAAACCCTTCAGGGGTTCCGTATTACCCTGAGAACTGTCCCTGCTCCTTAGCATGGAACACAGCATTCTTCTTTGTCTGGCTCCCAACCACCTCTGCAGACATGTCACTCTCCACACTCAGCATGCACTCTGCCATCCAGGCATGGTGAGCCATTTGTAGTTCCCTGAACACATGGTGACCTTTCAGAGGGCCTTCCAAATATGCCTGAGTCTAAAGTCTGTTCTTTTTTCCCCTATACCACTCCCATGCACTATTCCCATGCACTATTTCCCAAATGCACCCTGAAGCAAAAATTTCCTGGGAACAAGAATGAGAAGGAAGGGAATATTATTTCAAACCCTTTACAAAATAATTGTAGACACTGCATTTGGGAATTTCTAAGTGCAATAGAAATCTGGGTGAGTAGGTAAAATAGCTACATAAATAAAATGCACACCTTTTAGGTCACATCGGGAGATTGCCTTGAGGTTTAAATGGCTGAGATCATTTTCACGTTCCTCACAGCTAGCCATCTATAATTAAACAGCGGCGCCAGTCAGCACACATTCATCATCTCCAAAGAAAAGGAAAGTCACCTCCATAAATCTCAAAAGATGGGATATTAGAAGTTTGTTTTTATAATAGCTGACATACAACCATTCGTGCTAACATCTGCTTAACCTGAATCCATGTCCCAGGATTCAGGATTTACTCACGTAATAAAGAAAGCCTGCTAGTTTTTTCTTTGCTAAAAGCAAAGAAAAATAAACTCTAATAATTTAAATGATTTTTAAACTTAAGTTTGGATTTTGATTGGCATTAGTAAATTTACTGTGTTTTGTAAAGGGTACCAATCAGCTTATGAGAAACACTTCTCAATGTTCCACCCCAGTTCATACCTTTACCTCATGCAGTTCTCCCTCTCGTTCCCTGGATTGATTGTAGAGTAACTCTCCTAAATATAATTCCCCTTCTGAAGAGCTCTATGTAATTTTGCCAGATTCTCTTACAATTCCCTCTACTTCCTATTACCTTAAGTATCAAAAAAATACTCTTTCTCCCTGAAATAATAACATCTCGTGAAGTATCAGATTCATAGAAAGAAACAAGACAGCCCATTCTACATTACTTGTGCCTTGGTCACTTTTCAGGGAACAACACTATATATGATTATTTAGACCTGGAGTTGGCAAAGTTTTTGTGTAAAAGGCCAGATAGTAAATATTTTAGGCTTTGAAGGCCATACAATCTCTGTTAAAACTACCCAACTCTACCATTGTAGTACAAAAGCAGATAGACAGCACATAGAAGACTGAGTGTGTCTGTGTTCCAATAAAACTTTATTTACAAAAACAGGCACCAAGCATGTTTGGCCCATGGGCCATAGCTTGCTGATCTCTGATCAGCCCCTTAAATCCTTTCTGACATCCTCTTAGGACAGTAACAAAAAGATTACTTGATTTGTTTTAACACAGTTTTGTTGAGCAAAACACATAAAAATAGTCCTCTTTCTCTGAGGATTCCCAATCTCAAAATCAAATAAGGTAAATATACTAATAGTAGATATATCTACAGCATTTGAAATGATTAGAAACAAGACAATAAGGAGATTGAAGTATATACCATTAATTACAGGTCAAAGAGAATATATATTTCGAGACTGGAAAAAATAATTCTGGCCCTTTCCTGTCCAGACTGAAGGGGGATATCAGTCAATTTGGAAGAGTGGAACAAGTATGAGATCAGATTCCAAGGCTGGGTTCTTTAAGTTATCGATGGCCATCAGAGTTTGAATAAGTCATAATCTCTCTCAGATGTCCACTTTTTTCATCTGTAAAATGCAGATTTTACCTACGCTGATGTCTTTCTCAAGGCTGTTGAAAGACTGTATATATGAAAACCCTCTTTAAGAAGTAATTTTAAGCTATGGATGCTCACTTCAAAAACTCAAAGTATGGAGGAAAATCTATAGATCTGATGATTCTTTTGAAGAATTTTACTTGACTCCAATATGCTGTGGAAGCCCCTTGATCGTTTCTTTGCCACTCTCTTGAATTCTTCCATCTTTTTTTACATCTTCCTCTTGGAAGAATGCCCAGAACTAAAACATAATACAGACTTTTCTTTCAAAATAGCAGGACCTCTTAGGGATTACGAGTCTTTTTTAAAGGTGGTGCCTAAAGTCAATTTGTAGTCATTCTTGCTAAGAAAGAAGAAAGGGATGGAGTCACCTTAATGCTACTACGCAGACAGCTGTTTCTTCATGAAGGAATAAAGAGAGGAGATAAGACTATGAAATAAAGCATCCTCTCTCTCTTCACCACCTGTCATTTTAAGCCTTATTAGCCAAAACTAATTTATTTAGCTGTAGAAAGGTCAATTTCTGGTACATAATGGTTACTTAAAAGAAAGTTGCATGAAGGTCTGGAGGTACGAATGACACCTCATCGTTTAATATCTATGCTAGGATTAGTTGACGAACAAGGATCGGGTGTAAAATTGTAACTTGGAGTACTAGGGGAAAGAGGGTAAACTAGACAGTAGTAGTGCCCAAGTGTTTTGCCACTCAGCTTACTGATAAGCATATTTGGCCACACCAGACCCACAGGTTTTGGCACGTGCTTTCATCTGACAGAGAAGACACACGACTCAGCCAAAATACATCATTGGTGGTGAAGCCAAGGTTTGAACCAAGCAAGGCTGATTGAAATCCTGTTTAATTCAACCATTCATTCATGCCTCACAACATTTACCTTGGTAAAGCCTGAAGCAAATATTTCAGCAAATTTCTCTGCTATTTTTTTTAATCCTGAGTGCCTCTTGTTCATTACACAATCTCAGTGATTATCTCAGCGTATCATTAAAGACATCACACTTAAGGGTCTCTTGAAATTATTTTTTTGGTTCACCTAATTTCTGGTTCACTCACACCTGCTACCAATTCTGAGCTTTCATGTTCCTCATTTGAAGAAATCTTTCAAAAAGGGGGAAAAAAATGAACATTTTTGGTTGAGTTTTTCTCTCACCAATGATCTTTTATCAAGTGGAGAAATTTCATTTAATATTAATTCCTCAGCTCAAAACAGAATTCTGTTGTTACACCCTTACATCTATAAGTAGACAATCTCTTTTAGTACAAGATGCTGAACTAAAATATAAAATGAAGGGAGATGGTCTCATAGAAAGCTTCAGTAGGGCCCTAGGATGATTTATATCTAGAAAAGGCAGGTTCCATAAAGAGTAATGGAAGACCACTAAAGTGCCTTTAACAAAAGACCATTTAGACTTATATGAATTATATTTCCCTCGTTTAACCATGTACATTAGTAGTGTATGTGAGAAAGTGCTAGGCAGTCTTTATTTTGAAATATGATACATAGATCTAAATAGAAATACTTTACATCTGTCAGTCCTCACATCTTATATTAAAAGGCACATCCATCTTAAATTCTATTTAATGGGTTTAATAACTGAAGTACCAAAATGACATAACTACCAAGCAATACCATGTATAAAACTGTAGTTTGAGATCTGAAGAAAGAGACAGCCTGAATTCCAGTATCTTATAGTCAGTATGTTTGAATTTTCTGTCCTTGACATTTCCCTGTTTATCCACTGTTTTGTCTTATTTAGGTGGGGATTCTTCTTATTGCTCTTAAAAATTTGCCCCAACCTTGTTTTCTTTCTGTTGGGAGCTCAAGGACCAACAATTTAGCAGGGCATCGTCTTCACATCTGTTCACTATACTGTTACAGATGCAGCCTAACCAGCATAACCTGGGTGGCATATACTCAGATACATCATCTCCGTCTTGACTGCTATATATTTCAGCAGCTTAAAAGCATATTAAAATTATAATGATCTTTGTCACCCCCAAGAAATTCTGCTGCTTACCAAAGAATACAGTACCAGTGATGAAAGACTCTTATTTTCCTCTTCCTTGCGTGATAACACCTGGGAGATTATCTTGTAAACTGAGTAAAAGAGCTGCCAGACACCATCTCCTGGAAATGCCTGGAAGAGACATGAGCTAAGAGGAAAACAGCAAACCTTGAAAGAGGGATCTGCCAGCCTGCATCAAATCACCCCCAACCTGGGCTCCTCACACTGACTCAGTAAGTTTAGTCTCTTGGCAAATCATACACCGTAATTACCTGTCCTTATTTCTGACGAACGTTTTATGGGCCCACAGGGTCTGGAGAGAAAATCGTTAGTTTCACTGGATAATTTTCAGTTAATCAGCAGCAATTCATTCAACAGAGCACTAATCGGGCAGCCTTGATTAGAAGTATAGGGATATGATATAAATTGGCTCCTTCTAACAGGGATGAGGATGCTAAATGGCAAAGACCATCTGTAGCTCTGGAAAGGAGACACTTGAAAAACACTTTTTGAAGGTAAATGATAAAACAAGAATATTTTTTAAGTTTTCAATTCATTCTACAAAATATTTTGTTTCTTTTGTTATTATTTCTTTGATTCTCCCCTTCAGAGACAAAAACTTCTTTGAAAAATATTGTTTTAAGTGACGTATACAAATGGTGAAGCTATGTGCTCTGCAACCAAATCTTTTAGATTTTGACTTGGGGATAGAGTTTAGGAATATTGAATATACATAGAGATAAAAATGATATACATATATATGTATATGTATATTTGTGTGTATTTATATCCTAAAAGAACACCAAATAAATGAAATTTCTTAGGCAGAATCACTTGATAAAAAGATAGAGTGAAGGGAGTCTTCACGGCTGTTATATGGGTCTGAAAAAGATTGAAAATAGAAATTGAATAGCATTAAAAAAATCTACAAGCAACAAATGCTGGAGAGAGTATGGAGAAAAGGGAACCCTCTTACACTGTTGGTGGGAATGTAAATTGATACAGCCACTATGGAGAACAGTATGGAGGTTCCTTAAAAAACTAAAAATAGAACTACCATATGACCCAGCAGTCCCACTACTGGGCATATACCCAGAGAAAACCATAATTCAAAAGGACACATGCACCCCGGTGTTCATTGCAGCACTATTTACAATAGCCAGGACATGGAAGCAATTAAACAGCATTTATTCGAAGCTTTGAATTAGAAGTATAGGAGAAATCACCTACTCAGTAAAAATGCAGTCTGAATTTTATTTACTACAGTAAAACTCAGTTAACCAAAGTACTTCAAGAATGGAGGATTTAGTTAATTTAATTTTCCTACTAATTAAAATTTAAATCTAACCCACCTTAGTTCTAATTCTTATTGCTGAAATGTCTTTTGAAATGAAATATTTTATTACCTTAGTAAGTTGAGTATAGGAAATATAATTGAATCATAGATCATTTAGGATTTTCACTAGGATCATTCAGAAGATCAATTCTTGTGCTCTAATACAATAGAGGTACAGATAGAAGGCGGATTTAATTGAGTAGAAATTTTACTTTGACCCTAGGACCATTAGGCATGCCCTTGCTCTCTGCCCCCACCTCCCTTCCTCCCTGCCTCTCTCCCTCTCCTAACTAAATCTCTGAAATAAACTTGTTTTATTCTCCTTCCCCTCTGGTTTCTATTAATGGATTATTTAAAAAGTATTTTTAAGGGCTTCCCTGGTGGCACAGTGGTTAAGAATCTGCCTGCCAATGCAGGGGACACGGGTTCGAGCCCTGGTCCCGGAAGATCCCACATGCCGCGGAGCAGCTAAGCCCGTGCGTCACAACTACTGAGCCTGCGCTCTAGAGCCCACGAGCCACAACTACTGAGCCCGTGCACCTAGAGCCTGTGCTCCGCCACAAGAGAAGCCACTGCAATGAGAAGCCCACGCACCACAACAAAGAGTAGCCCCCACTCACCGCAACTAGAGAAAGCCCGTGCACAGCAACAAAGACCCAACACAGCCCCCTCCCCCAAAACAAAATATATATATGTGTGTGTATGTATATATATATATACACACACACACACACACACACACACATATACATATACATATAAATAAGTAAGGAACTCAGAGCAGAGAGCCTGAGCCCCTGGGTTTAAAAAAAAAGTATTTTTATTTAAAAGTTTAAGATTCTTTTAAATTGATAAAAACAGCAATTTTTTAGTTCTTGAGGAAAATATTTCTTTGTCTCAGTATCCACATAAAATAAGTGAAAGAGCCAGGGCTTGAATCTGTTGTTCATTTGAGGAAGCAGTAATTTACCTACAGCAGTTAACATATAACTGGAAATGTAATCATCTGTAAGATCCTTTCTAACTGTAACAGTCAAGGTCCAGGATCAAATGCTAAGGTCTGTCTTTTTACCTAATAGAATTCATGATTTCTGTGGGCTTAATGAGGTTTTCATTCCTGTATCTCCTGAAAGAATAAATTGATCTAGTTCAGTATCATGGCATTGAGCTGATATCCCCCTGCCCTTGACTAAAAACATACAGAAATTCTCAATAGAATATGAAGCAAAATAAACCTACCATCATATCAAGATATTTAACAGAACTATAAGAAACTGATAAGTGAAGATAATAAAATGAGTAAACACATAAAATATTTGAATAAAAATGTAAAGCTTGATCTAAAATATACATCTAGAACGCTACATGGACTCTAGATAAATATTTTGATCAAGCTTTAAAGTTTATTATAAATTATTTTCAAAACACATCGAACATTTGAGGGCAATAGAAGTCTTGAGAATTTCAGCCCAAATTATATAAAACAAAACAAATTCTCTGACCATAAGTCACTTAACTTTAAATTAACAATAAAAATAGTCACAAAAAACTCACATATTTAGAAACTAAAATATACACTCTTTTTTTTTAAGATTCTTTTTTGATGTGGACTATTTTTTTTAAGCCTTTATTGAATTTGTTACAATATTGCTTCTGTTTTATGTTTTGGTTTTTTGGCCACGAGGCATGTAGGTCTTAGCTCCCCAACCAGGAATTGAACCTGCACCCCCTGCATTGGAAGGTGAAGTCTTAACCACTGGACTGCCAGGGAAGTACCAAAAAATATGCACTCTTAAGTCATATTTAAATTAAGAGAAGATCAGAATGAAAAAAATCTGTAAATGTATACAACCAAATGACAATGAAAATCCTCCATAGTAACAGTTATGAAAGGCAAATAAAATAACACTTAGATGAATTTATAGCTTTACGTGCACTTGGTTTTTAAAAGCTTTCAAAAATAAGAGTTCACTTTTTTTTTTATTGAGGTATAAATGACATATCACATTATAAAGTTTCAGGTATACAACATGATTGGATATTTGTATATATTGTGAAATGATCACCACAGTAAGTCTAGTTAACGTCCATTACCTTATATAGTTAGAAAAAAACATTTTTTCAGTGATAAGGACTTTCAACTTTCAAATATGCAATACAGTATTATTAACCATAGTGACCATGTTGTACATTACATCCCCAAGTTTTATTTACTTTATACCAAGAAGTTTGTACCTTTTGATCCCCTTCACCCATTTTGCCCACACCCACTATCCACCTCCAGCAGCCATTAATCTGTTCTCTGTATTGATGAGCTTTTTTTTAATTCCATGTGTAAATGAAATTATACAGTATTTGTTTCTCTGATTTATTTCACTTAGCATAATGCCCTCAAGGCCCATCCATATTGTTGCAAATGGCAAGATTTCCTCATTTTTTAAATGGTTGAGTAATATTCCATTACATATATATACCACAACTTCTTTATCCATTCATCCATCAATTGTTGTTTCTATGTCTTGGCTAATTGTAAATGATGCTGCTATGAACGTGGGGGTGCAGATATTTTTTCAAGTTAGTATTTTCATTTCCTTTGGATATATTCCCAGAAGAGGAATTGCTGGATCATCTGGTAGTTCTAATTAGTTCTAATTTTAATTTTGGGGGACCTGCCATACTCTTTTCCATAGTGGCTGTACCAGTTTACAATCCCATGAAAAGTGCACAAGGGTTCCCTTTTTTCCACATCCTCACCAGCATCTGTTACCTTGTATGTTATTGATGATGGCCATTCTAACAGGCATGAGGTGATATCTCATTGTGGTTTTGATTAGCAATTCTCTAATGGCTAGTTATGTTGAACTTATTTTCATGTACCTGTTGGCCATTTGTATATCTTCTTTGGAAAATAGTGTATTCAGTTCATTTGTCCTTTTTTTACATTGGATTATTTGGGGTTTTTTCTTTGATACTGAATTGTTTGTGTTGTTTATATATTTTGAATACTTACCCCTTATCAGATAGTTTGCAAATATTTTTTGCCCATTCTGAAGTTGTCTTTTTACTTTGTTGATTGTTTCTTTTGCTGTGCAGAAGCTTCTTAGTTTGATGTAGTCTCACTTCTTTGTTTTTTATTTTGTTACTTGAGCTTTAGGTGTCATAAACAAAAAATCATTATCAAGATTCATGTTAAGAAGTTTTTTCCTGTTTTCTTCTGTGAGTTTCATGGCTATGGGTCTTGCATTTAAGTCTTTAATAAATTTTGAGTTAATTTTTGGAAGTGGTGTAAGATAGGGATCTAGTTTCATTTTTTTCCATTTGATTATCCAGTTTTCCCAGCACCACTTATAGAAGAGACCATCTTTCCTCCATTGAGTATTCTTCACTCCCTGTCAAATATTACTTGACCTTATATGCCTATGTTTATTTCTGGGCTCTCAATTCTGTCCCATTGATCTGGATGTCTGTTTTTATGCCACTGCCATACTGTTTTGATTACTATAGCTTTGAATATAGTTTGAAATCAGGTAATGTGATGCCTCCAATTTTCTTCTTCTTTCTCACACTGCTTTGGAAATTCAGGGTCTTTTGTGGTTCCATACAAATTTTAGGATGTTCGTTCTATTTCTTTGAAAAATGTCATTGGAATTTTGATAGTGATTGCACTGATTCTGTAGATTGTTTTGGATACTGTGGACATTTTTAACAACATTAATTTTTAAAATCCATGAGCACATAATATCATTCCTTTTATTTGTGTCATCTTCAGTTTCTTCCATCAGTGTCTTACAGTTTTCAGTGTACAGGTTTTTCACCTCCTTGGTTAAATTTATTTCTAGGCATTTTATTCTCTTTGATGCAATTGTAAATAGATTGCTTCTTAATTTCTCTTTCTGATAGTTCGTTATAAGTGTATAGAAATGCAAAAGATTTCTGTATATTAATTTTGTATCCTACAACTGTAGGATACAAAATTTGATCTAACAGTTTTTTGGTAAAGTCTTTAGGGTTTTCTATATATAATATCATGTCATCTGCAAATAGTGACAGTTTTACTCCTTCCTTTCCAATTTGGGTGCCTTTTATTTCATTTTCTTCTCTGACTGCTGTGGCTAGGACTTGCAACATTACATTGAATAAAAGTGGTAAGGGTGAGACTTCCCTGGTGACGCAGTGGTTAGGAATCTGCCTGTCAATACGGGGGACACAGGTACGAGCCCTGGTCCGGGAAGATCCCACATGCCACGGAGCAACTAAGCCATGTGCCACAACTACTGAGCCTGTGCTCTAGAGCCTGCGAGCCACAACTACTGAGCCCACATGCCACAACTACTGAAGCCCGCATGCCTAGAGCCCATGCTCTGCAACAAGAGAAGCCACCGCAATGAGAAGCCTGCACACTGAAACAAAAAGTAGCCCCCACTCGCCACAACTAGAGAAAGCCTGTGCGCAGCAACGAAGACCCAACACTGCCAAAAATAAATAAAAATTAAGAAAAAAATGGTAAGGGTGAGGACTTCCCTGGTGGTCCAATGATTAAGACTCTGCGCTTCCAATGCAGGGGGTGCAGGTTCAGTCCCTAGTTGGGGAACTAAGATCCCACATGCTGCCAAGTGGCACAGCAAAAAAAAAAGAAAAGAAAAGAAAAAAAGAAGTGCTAAGACTAGGCATCCTTGTCCTGTTCCTGATCTTAGAGGAAGTGCTTTCAGCTTTTCCCCACTGAATATGATACTAGCTTTAGGACTGTCGTATATGGCCTGTATTAGGTTGAGGTATAATTCCCCTATACACACTGTGTTGAGAGTTTTTTCATAAATGCATGTTGAATTTTGTCAAATGCTTTTTTTGCATCTGTTGGCATAATCATATGATTTTTATCCTTCGCTTTGTTAATGTGTTATACCACATTGATTGATTTGCAGATATTGAACCATCCTTGCATCCCTGGAATAACTCCTACCTGATCATGGTGTATGATCCTTTTAATGTATTGTTGAATTTCATTTGCTAATATTTTGTTGAGAATTTTTTCATCTGTGTTCATCAGGGACATTTGCCTATAGTTTTCTTTGCTCGTGGCAACCTCATCTGGTTTTGGTATCAGGGTATGTTGGCCTCATAAAATAAGTTTGGCAGTGTTTCCTCCTCTTCTAATTTTGGAAGAGTTTGAGAAGGATTGGGATTAATTCTTTAATGTTTGATAAAAATTACCAGTGAAGCTGTCTGGTCCAGGACTTTTGTTTGTTGGGAGGTTTTTGATTACTGATTCAATCCTCTTACTACTAATCAGTCTAGCCAAATTTTCTGTTTCTTCATGATTCAGTCTTGGAAGTTTATATGTTTCTAGGAATTTATCCATTTATTATAGGTTGTCCAATTTGTTGGCATATAATTGTTCATAGTAGTCTCTTAGTGTCCTTTGTATTTCTGTGGTATCAGTTGTACTATCTCCGCTTTCATTTCTGATTTATTTGAGCCCCCTTTTTTCCCTGGTGAGTCTAGCTAAAGGTTAGCCAATTTTGTTTATTTTTTCAAAGAACCAGCTCTTAGTTTTATTGATCTTTTCTATTTACTGTTTAGTCTCTTTCATTTATTTCCACTCTGGCACCACTCTGATCTTTGTTATTTCCTTCCTTCTACTAACTTTGGACTTCATTCGTTCTTCTTTTTATATAGTTCCTTGAGGTATAATTTTAGATGGGTTTTTTTGAGATTTTTATTTCTTAAGCGAGGCTTTTATCGCTATAAATTTCCCTCTTAGAATTGCTTTTCCTGCATCCCGTAAGTTGTGGTATGATGTAATTTCTTTTTTCATTTGTCTCAAGGTACTCTTTGATTTCTCATTGGTTTCTTCATTTGATTTCTCTTTTGATTTCTTCATTGACTCATTGGTTGTTCAGTAGCATGTTGTTTAATCTCCACATATTTGTGAATTTTCCAGTTTTCTTTTTGTAATTGATTTCTAGTTTCATACCATTATGGTCAGAAAAGATGTTTGATATGATTTCAGCCTTCTTAAATTTATTAAGACTTATTTTGTGTTGTAACATACAATCTATCTTGGAGAATGTTTCGTTTGCACTTGAGAAGAATGTGTATTCTGCTTTGGGATAGAATATTCTGCATATTATCTGTTAAGTCCATCTGGACTAACGTATCATTTAAGGCTGTTTCTTTATTGATTTTCTGTCTGGATGATATACACATTGATGTAAGTGGAGTAATAAAGTCCCCTACTATTATTGTGTCCCTGTCTATTTCTCCCTTTAGGTTTCAACATTTGCTTCATATATTTAGGTGCTCTATGTTGGGTGCATAAATATTTACAAATGTTATATCCAGTTTTTGTACTGACTTCTTTATCATTGTGTAATGCTCCTTTGTCTCGTGTTACAGTCTTTGTTTTTGTTTTGTTTTGTTTTTTGCGGTACTCGGGCCTCTCACTGTTGTGGCCTCTCCCGTTGCGGAGCACAGGCTCCGGACGCGCAGGCTCAGCGGCCATGGCTCACGGGCCTAGCCGCTCCGCGGCATGTGGGATCTTCCTGGACTGGGGCACGAACCCATGTCCCCTGCATTGGCAGGTGGATTCTTAACCACTGCACCACCAGGGTAGTCCCCTCGTAGTTTTGATTTGCATTTCTCTAATAATAAGCGATGTTGAACATCTTTTCATGTGCTTTTTTAGCCTAGCCATCTGTATGTCTTCTTTGGAGAAATGTCTATTTAGGTCTTCTGCCCATTTTTTGATTGGGTTGTTTGTTTTTTTCATATTGAGCTGCATGAGCTGTTTGTAAATTTTGGAGACTAATCCCTTGTCAGTCTCATCATTTGCAAATATTTTCTCCCATTCTGTGTGTTGTCTTTTCATTTTGTTTATGGTTTCCTTTGCTGTGCAGAAGCTTTTGAGTTTACTTAGGTCCCAGTTGTTTATTTTTGTTTTTATTTCCATTACTCTAGGAGACAGCTTGAAAAAGAACTTGCTGCGATTTATGCCAAAGATTGTTCTGCCTATGTTTTCCTCTAAGAGTTTTATAGTATCCAGTCTTACATTTATGTCTTTAATCCATTTTGAGTTTATTTTTGTGTATTGTGTTACAGAAAGTTCTAATTTCATTTTTTTACATGTGGCTGTACAGTTTTCCTAGCATCATTTATTGAAGAGACAGTCTTTCCTCCATTTTAGTGTTACCTCCTTTGTCATAGATTAATTGGCCATAGGTGTGTGGTTTTATTTCTGAGCTTTCCATCTTCTTCCATTGATCTATATTTCTGTTTTTGTGCCAGTACTGTACTCTTTTGATGACTGTAACTTTGTAGTATAGTCTGAAGTTAGGGAGCCTGATTCCTCCAGCTCTGTTTTTCTTTCTTAAGATTGCTTTGGCTATTCGGGGTCTTTTTGTGTGTCCATACAAATTGTGAAATTTTTTGTTCTAGTTCTGTGAAAAATGCCATTGGTAATTTGCTAGGGATTGCATCAAATCTGTAGATTGCTTTGGGTAGTATAGTCATTCTCATAATCTTGATTCTTCCAATCCAAGAACATGGTATATCTCTCCATCTGTTTGTGTCATCTTCAGTTTGTTTCATCAGTGCCTTGTAGTTTTCAGAGTACAGGGTTTTGTCTCCTTAGCTAGGTTTATTCCTAGGTATCTTATTCTTTTTGGTGTGAAGGTATAGGGGATTGTTTCTTTAATTTCTCTTTCTGATCTTTCGTTGTCTGTGTATAGGAATGGAACAGATTTCTTTTTATTAATTTTGTATCCTGCAACTTTACCAAATTCATTAATGAGCTCTAGTTTTCTGGTAGCATCTTTAGGATTCTCTATGTATAGTATCATGTCATCTGCAAATGGTATCAGTTTTACTTCTTCTTTTCCAGTTTAGATTCCTTCTTTTTCTTTTCGTTCTTTGATTGCTGTGGCTAGGACTTCCAAAAATATGTTGAGTAAAAGTGGCGAGAGTGGACATCCTTGTCTGTTCCTCATCTTAGAGGAAGTGCTTTCAGTTTTTCACCATTGACAACGATGTTGACTGTAGGTTTGTTATATATGGCCTTTATTATGTTGAGCTAAGTTTCCTCTGTGCCCACTTTTCTGGAGAGTTTTTATCATAAATGGGTGTTGAATTTTGTCAAAAGCATTTTCTGCATCTATTGACATGATCATATGGTTTTTATTCTTCAATTTGTTAATGTGGTGCATCACATTGATTTGCAGATATTGAAAAATCCTTGCATCCCTGGGATAAATCCCACTTGATCATGGTGTATGATCCCTTTAATGTATTGTTGGATTTGGATTGCTAGTATTTTGTTGAGGAGTTTTGCATCTATGTTCATCAGTGATATTGGCCTGCAATTTTCTTTTTTTGTGGTATCTTTGTCTCATTTTGGTGTCAGGGTGATGGTGTCCTCATAGAATGAGTTTGGGAGTATTCCTCCCTCTGTCATTTTTTTTTTTTTTTTTTTTGCGGTACGCGCATCTCTCACCGCTGTGGCCTCTCCCGCTGCAGAGCACAGGCTCCGGACGCGCAGGCCCAGCGGCCATGGCTCACGAGCTCAGCCGCTCCGCGGCATGTGGGATCCTCCTGGACAGGGGCACGAACCCGTGCCCCCCGCATCGGCAGGCAGACTCCCAACCACTGCGCCACCAGGGAAGCCCCCTCTGTAATTTTTGGGAATAGTTTCAGAAGGATAGGTGGCAAGTCTTCTCTAAATGTTTGATAGAATTTGCCTGTGAAGGCATCTTGTCCTGGGCTTTTGTTTGTTGGGAGTTTTTAAATCACAGTTTAAATTTCAGTGCTTGTGATTGGTCTTCATATTCTCTGTTTCTTCTTGGTTCCGTCTTGGGAGATTGTACCTAAGAAGTTGTTCGTTTCTTTCAGGTTATCCATTTTATTGGCATATTGTTTGTATTTCTGTGCTGTCCATTGTAACTTAATCCTTCTTTATTTCTAACTGTATTGATTTGAGCCCTCTCTTTTTTTTTTTTCTTGATGAGTCTGGCCAAAGGTTTATCAATTTTGTTTATCTTTTCAAAGAACCAGCTTTTAGTTTCATTGATGTTTTCTTTTGTTTTCTTTGTTTCTATTTCATTTATTTCTGCTCTGATCTTTATGGTTTCTTTCCTTTACCAATTTTGGGTTTTGTTTGTTCTTCTTTTTCTAGTTGCTTTAGGCGTAAGGTTAGGTTGCTTATTTGTGATTTTTCTTGTTTCCTGAGGTAAGACTGTATTGCTATAAACTTCCCTTTTAGACCTGCCTTTGCTGCATCCCATAGGTTTTTGGATCGTCATGTTTTCGTTTTCATTTGTCTCTAGGTATTCTTTTATTTCCTCTTTGATTTCTTTAGTGATCCATTGGTTGTTTAGTAGCATGTTGTTTAGCCTCCACATGGTTGTGTTTTTTACAGTTTTTTTTCCTTATAGCTGATTTCTAATCTCAGAGTTGTGGTTGGAAAAGATGCTTGATATGATTTCAATTTTCTAAATTTACCAAGGCCCACAATTATTGTGTTACTGTCGATTTCTCCTTTTATGGCTGTTAGTGTTTGCCTTATATATTGGGATGCTCTTACGTTGGGTGCATGTATATTTACAATTGTTGTATCTTCTTGAATTGATCCCTTGAGCATTATGTAGTGTCCTTCTTTGTCTCTCATAACAGTGTTTATTTTAAAGTCTATTTTGTCTGACAGGAATATTGCTACTCCAGATTTCTTTTGATCTCCATTTGCATGGAATATCTTTTTCTATCCCCCTCACCTTCAGTCTGTATGTATCCCTAGGTCTGAAGTGTGTCTCTTGTAGACAGCATATATATGGGTCTTGTTTTTATATTTATTCAGCCAGTCTGTGTCTTTTGGTTGGAGCATTTAATCCATTTACATTTAAGGTAATTATCAATATGTATGTTCCTATTGCCATTTCTTAATTGTTTTGGATTTGTTTTTGTAGGTCTTTTCCCTTCCCTTCCTCTTTTGTTCTCTGCTCTTGTGATTTAATGACTAACTTTAGTGTTGTGTTTGGATTTCTTTTTCTTTTTGGTGTGTATATCTGTTGTCAATTTTCGGTTTGTGGTTACCATGAGGTTTTGATATAGCAGTCTATATATCAACACGATTGTTTTAAGTTGCTGGTCTTTGAATTTCATATGCATTTCCAGTATCCTGCATTTGTGCTCTCCTCTTCTCACATTCCTGGTTTTGATACCATATTTGTGTGCAGATGATTTCCTACCTTTACTGTATGCTTGCCTTTACCAGTGAGCTTTTCCATTCATAATTTTCTTGTTTCTAGTAGTGGCATTTTCTGCTTAGAGAAGTTCCTTTAGCATTTGTTGCACAGCTGCTCTGGTGGTGCTGAATTCTTTTAGCTTTTGCTTCTCTGTAAAGCTTTTTATTTCTCTGTCAAATCAGTGAGAGCCTTGCTGGGTATAATTCTTTAAATGTTTGGTAGAATTCACCAGTGAAGCCATAAGTTATTTTAAATTTTTTTTCACCACATGTCATGTCCACACTATCCTGTATGTTTGAAGTTCACATGCATAAGACCGGCTCTTACTGGAAGACAATTTGACACCAAGAGAATCTCCTCACATACAAAAGAATGAAAGCTCAACAAGAAAGTTTGTCAACTAAAACAGATGCTAGACTTTAGTACAGTCGAATCTTACTTGAGACATTTGCTTCATTCTGAGTAGTTTCCTATTCAAAGATATTTTTTAGGTCACTGGGTTATAAATTCACCTTTTTGAATATCACAGTCAGTTACTTGCAGATCCCATCTCAATAACTGATTTTCTATATTTTAGGTCAGAGTGATTAGTTTTGTTTTGTTTTTCTCTAATTAAAGTTGATTCTCTTATTAAAAAGAGACTTGTTTCCATTTTCATATTTTTTCTCAGAAGGAGCATTTCCACACACACCACAATTGCTTTTAAGTACCATCTTTCTTTAAATTTGACTCTACAGTATATCTGTAGATATCAAACTATGGATACCTTGTGCACTATTTTAAATGTAGGCATTAATTTTTTCTCAGTTAAAGAACCTTCTCCTGTAGAGTCCTGGTTATCAACAGCACATACCCAATATTTAGAGTCATTTGGATAATGAATACTAAGTAGAAAAAGGTATATCATTTTGATGTTTGTTAACCTTTCTTTGACGTTTACCTACAACCTGAAGTGAAAGATCAGTATAGCAAGCTGTAACTAGCAGGGTGATTTTTTAAGGCTTAATTATGTCAGTGGTTATTATTTCATCTCTCTTTCTCTCAACAAAAGATTCTTAACTTGTAGTCTACACTTTAAAACTGTAACCCTTGATTTGTTTTGAGGTGGCCTAGGTCAAATCTTATTTGTGATATCAGTTTCCTCCAGTCACAGACCATCAGGAACACACCCATAGTTGAACAAAGTTGGGCTTTTTGGCTATTGTAACGAGGAAGACAGTACATCATGAGGATATAGTGACAGAAGACAGAAACGATGAGGCATCTCAGAGGGTATCAGAAGGGACTTGTTATAGGATATAGACTTCTGTTTGGTGGTTTCTGGGATAGGTTCAAGGAAGCATGATTTTCCTATGGATTGGTTGCTCTCAGATGGCAAGGAAAATTCTATGTTTATGATCTTAATAATTTTTACCTACAAGGTGGGCATTCTAAATGATAAATTTGGGGCTAGTAGAAAATAAATGCAAATGTATTTTTAAACCTACGTGATACGTGAAACTAAGAGCAGGGAGCTCCTTGTGAGTGTGGCGGATATCTTGCAGAGGAAACAAAGATTTAGGACTGGAGAGTATGCAACTTTGTCATTGGGTCAGTGGTTGGAAGGACATGGTATGGCTCCATCCAGTGCAATTGAAGTGATGTCCTTTTAAATTGTATCCAGTCTCCAGGCTGTAGCCCAATAGCATCTATTCTTGCAGCCATGAATTGTATGCCTTGTCACAAGCCATTAATATTTGTGATAATGTACAAAATATCATCTAATATTTTCCAAGTAGATGGCTGGTGCATTGCAGCAGAAAATCTTATGATTAATATTAATTTCTATGTTGGTTGTGTATCTCATGCTCAGGAGCACTACTGACTATAGTTAGTTCCTCTCATCCTCCAATGCCACAATTTGACCACTGGGAACCCGTTTTGGTTGGCTCCTTTTACTACAACCCCAGAACTTTTAAAAGCATCCTTGCTTTCTTACAGCAAAATAATTCAGACCCAACTTTATTTTTTCTAACATATTACCAGAGTTTACTTAAGATTTTCATTCGTACTCTACTAATAAATCTAACTGGTACACGTGTTGCTAAGTATATATGCAATTGGAATGCCACCAAATTACAAAGTGGGCAGTTTCTAATCAGTGAGTTTATCATCACTGTTGTCTTCATTTGATTGTGTTTTTCAGTTACTCTAATCCTTACATTTTAATTATAAATACTGTCAGTTTAGCTTCATCATTATTAATTTAGCTTGGGAGTAGTTGTTTGTTCACCTTACAGTGATAAGGGATACATATTTGCATCAATAATATTTTTGATATATAATTTTTCCATAAATAGGTATCTTTAAGATGTGTATGCATTGAAGTTCAAATATGAATGTGTCAATCCCTCATTTATTGAGCAGCTGGATTCGTAAACTTAAAAAATATGGAGGGACTCTAAAAAACATCTTTAAAAACTCGTATTTTGGGGGGAAAGTTAATAAGTGACTCATATGTTGCCAACAACAATTTTACTACAAATTTACTACAGTTGTTGCTTACAGTTCTTTATTATAATGGTTATCATTTTTGGTATCATCGTTTTTCATTTAGAAAGTAGGAGCAAGTACTAAAGATGGCTCATAGAAAAAAAAGTTTAAAATTGCTCTTAGTGAAGTCCCCCTCAACTGGAAACTCATATTAGAAATATCAGAGTATATTGGGTGATTTTATTTTACAAAATATGCATATCACTTCCCCACTAGCAATCCTTATAGGGTAGCCACACGTGTTACAAAAACTTTCTCCCTGTATTGCTCTTTCCCATCTCACTTTTCTTTCCTACCTACCCAACCTTGAGAAGCACCACTGTTCTAGGTCTCTAGTCCCTAAAGGTTATAAATGGATATTGCTCAGTGGGAGCAAAGACTCAGCAATATTTGACATCTTTACAAAGAAGAGAAAGCCCATTGGCCATTTCTGCAGCTTCAGGCCATAGGATTTTCAGAATCATATACCGTGGTGCCACTGATCAACCTAAAGACTGTAAAGGTGTCTCTGATTTCTCTCTCTGACTCAGTGTCCTTTCTAATAGGTACTGCACTATGGATCAGTCACCGTGAAGGAAATATCCCTGTGGCTGAATGCTACTCGGAATTGTGTCACTAGAAGGAATAAGTTAACAGGGTGTTTTTTTCCCTCCTACTAGTCATTTTGTAGAAGAATTGGCTTTCAGAACATGTAGACTGCTGTTTGTGGACTTTCATGTGTCCGTATAGTCAAGATTACAATGGTATTGGCTCCCTTTTGTCCTGCAATATGACCTACTGGGCATAGAAACAATCATAACATCTCAGTGGTATAAACAAAATCAGCATTTGATTCATTTTTGATCTACTGACCCCAGCTGGGCTTACTCACATATCACTCCTCTGTTGTTGGAGTGGGTGGCTTGCTGAACTCAAATGGATGGTCTCATGTGTCTAAAGGTCAACAGGTCAGCTGGAGTTTGACTGATTAAGGATATGGTGTCTGTGGTAGCTCTGCTTCACACTGTAGGTCTGTGAATTGGCTGCAAATGTTTCTCCTCCTCCTAGGAACACTGAGCTAGCCAGGGTATGGCCCCTTTATTACAATGGCAGAGACACAAAAGGCCTTCTAAGGCCTAGGATTGGAAGTGGCAGATCGTCACTTCCTTCTCATTCTTTTGGACAAAGCAAGCCATATGACCAAATCCAAAGTCAAAGGGTGAGGAAATGTAATTAAACTCTTTAGGGGGAGGAGCTACAAAGTCATATATCAATGGGCATGAATAAAGAAGAAGAGACAGTGAAGAACTGGGACAATTAATGACATCTACCACATACCTCTTGCATTTTCCAAGCATAACATGTAATACACATGAAAAAGTCCCATAGTAATACTTTCTACCCTGATTCGGAAGCCACGGTCTTAATCAGAAAGGAAAGATATTGAAGTGATTAAAATCCCAGGGTCTGCTGGTAGCCAGACCAGGACTTGAATACCTGCTTTACTCCTTACTAATCAGGTGACTTTGAGCAAGTTGATTGCTCTGAGGAATAGTTTTCCCAACTAAACAATGACAAATGTAATAACACCTAACTCTAGGATTTGTTTTAGGATCAAATGAGATTAATACTTCAAAGTTGTTTAGTACAACTACATACACTTGGTAAGAGTTCAAAGTATCATATCTATGGTTTTTTTCTCGTTCTCTCTTTATTCATCTTTTCCTCTTCTCATTTTCTTCTCTCTCCCTCTCTTTTTTCCCCTTTTCCAACTCTCTTCCTTTGGGATTTACTTCCTGATTATTATGCTCATTCTCTGACCGGCTCATTTTAGATGAAATGTATTCATCAAGATCTCATTAAAGCATTTTTCTTTTTCTTTTTTTCCCAGTTTTATTTTGATATAATTGACATACATCACTGTATAAGTTTAAGGTGTACAGCATAATGGTTTGACTTACATATATTGTGAAATGATTACTGCAATTTAAAAAAGCAAAACAACAAACCTTTTTCCCTTCTGATGAGAACTCTTACAATTTATTCTCTTAACTTTCCTATATATCATACAACAGTATTAACTATAGTAATCATGTTGTACATTACATCGCTGATATTTATTTATCTTATAACTGGAAGTTTATAACCTTTTGTCCACCTTCCTTCAATTACCCCTCACCTCACCACCCACATCTGATTAATACAAATCTGATTGGTTCCACATATAAGAGAGATCATACAGTGTTTGTTTTTCTCTGATTTATTTCTCTTAGTATAATGCCCTCAACTTCCATCTGTGTTGTTGTAAATGGCAGGATTTCCCTTTTTTATAGCTGAATAATATTCCATTGTGTGTGTGTGTGCACGTTGTGTTTGTATGTACGCACGCGCGCGTGTGTGTGTGTACAGAGAGAAAATCTAGTTTTCACAGCACCATTTATTGGAGAGACTGTCTTTTCTCCATTGAGTATTCTTGGCTCCCTTGTCAAATATTACTTGACCATATATGTGTGAGTTTATTTCTGAGGTTTCAATTCTGTTCCATTGATCTATGTATCTGTTTTTATGCTGACGCCCTACTGTTTTGATTACTATAGCTTTATAGTAGAGTTTGAAATCAGGAAGTGTGTTGCCTCCCACTTAGTTCTTCTTTCTCAAGACGGGTTTGGCTATTTGGGGTCTTTTGTAATTTCATATTAATTTTAAGATTGTTTTTTATACTTCTTTAAAAATGCCATTGGAATCTTGATAGAGATGACATTGAGCCTATAGATGGATTGTGGTAGTATAGACATTTTAACAATATTAATTCTATTCCTTGAACACAGGATACATTTCCTTTTATTTGTGTCTTCTTCAATTTCTTTTATCAATTACTTGTAGAGTTTTTTAAAAATATTTGTTTATTTAGCTGTGTCGGGTCCCCGTTGCAGCACATGGGATCTTCATTACAGCACGTGGGATCTTTTAGTTGCGGCATGTGAACTCTTAGTTGCAGCATGGGGAATCTAGTTCCCCGACCAGGATTGAACCTGGGCCCCCTGAATTGGGAGCGTGGAGTCTTAGTTACTGGACCACTAAGGAAGTCCCTACCTGTAGTTTTAAGAGTAGAGATCTTTCACCTGTTTGGCTAAGTTTATTCCTAAGTATTTTATTGTTTCTGATGCTGTGGAAAATGAGATTGTTTATTTCTTTTTCATAAAATTTGTTGTTAGTGTATAAAAATGCTACTGATTTTTGTATGTTCATTTCATGTCATGCAGCTTTACTGAATTAATTGACTAGATCTAACAGTGTTTGGGTGGGGTGTTTAGGATTTTCTATGTATGAAATCATGTTATCTGCAAGTCAGGACAGTTTCATTTCCTCCTTTCCAATTCTGATGGGTTTTTTTTCTTGCCTGATTGCTCTGGGAAGGACTTCCAATACTATATTGAATAGGTGAGAATGGGCACCCTTGTCTTATTCCTGATCTTAGGGGAAAAGCTTTCAACCTCTCACCAGTGAATATGATGTTAGTTGTGCGCTTATCATATGTAGCCTTTACTATGTTGAGGTACACTTTTTCTGTATCTGATTTGTTAAGGGTTTTTATCATGACTGGATGTTGAATTTTGTCAGATGATTTTTCTGCATCTTTTGAGCTGATCGTATGATTTTTTTCTTTTCAGTCTATTAATCTGATGGGTCACATTGATTGACTTGCCTAAGTTGAACCATCCTTGCATCCCAGGAATAAATCCCACTGGATCATGGTGAATGATCCTTTTAATGTGCTGCTGAATTCAGTTTGCCAGTATTTTGTTGAGAATTTTTGCTTCTAAATTCAATAGGGATATGGTCTGTAGTTATGTTTTCTGCTAGCATCTTTTTCTGGCTTTGGTATCAGGATAATACTGGCTTTGTAAAATAAGTTTGGGAGTGTTACTTCCTCTTTCATTTATACCAAGAGTTTGAGAAGAATTGGTGTTAATTCTTCTTTAAATGTTTAGTAAAATTCGCCTGTGAAACCATCTGGTCCTGGGTTTTCCTTCATTGAATCAGTAATCAAAAATCTCCCAGTCTCCTTAGTAGTAATTGGTCTATTCAGACTTCATATTTCTTCCTGCTTCAGTCTTTGTAGGTTGTATGTTTCTAAGAATTTTTCAATTTCTCTAGGTTGTCCAGTTTGTTAATGTATATTTGTTCATAGTAGCTTCTTATGATCCTTTGTGGCTCTGTGGTGTCAGTTGTAATGTCTCCTTTTTAATGTATTTTGTTGACTTGGGTCTCCCTCTTCTTCCTTTGGTTAGTTTAGCTAAAGTTTTCTCAATTTTGTTTATCTTTTCAAAGAACCAACTCTTAGTTTGGTTAATCTTTTCTGTTGTTTTTATGTGCTCTATTTATTTATGTGCTAATCTTTATTATTTCCATCCTTCTGCTAACGTTGGGCTCAGTTTTTTCTTCTTTCTAGTTCCTTAAGATGTAGAGTTAGACTGTTTATTTAGGATATTTTTTGCTTCTTAATGTAGGTGTTTATTGCTATGAACTTCCCCCTTAGGACTTATTTTGCTGTATCTCATAAGTTTTGGTATGTTGTATTTTCATTTTCATTTGTCTCAAGATACTTTTCCCCCCTTTAATTTCTTCTTTAATTTGTTGGTTCTTCAGTAAACTATTGTTTAATTTCTATGTATTTGTTAATTTTCCAGTTTTCCTCTTGTTATTGTTTTCTAGTTTCATACCATTGTGGTCAGAGAAGATACTGTGATCTCAGTCTTCTTAAATTTGCTAACACATGTTTTGTGACCTAACATATGTTCTATCTTAGAAAATATTGCACATGCACTTGAGAAGAATGTGTATACTCCTGTTGTCAGATAGAATATTCTGTATATGTGTGGTAGGCCATTTGGTGTATAGTGTTATTTGCTGTTTCCTTATTGATTCACTATCTGGATAATCTATCCATTGTTGACAGTGGGATATTAAATAAAGTTTCTATATTATTGTACTGTTGTTTTATTTCTCCTTTTAGCTGTTTTTCTTTTTGCTTTATGTATTTAGATGTTACAATTAGGGGCACATAAATATTTACAGGTGTTACATCTTCTTGATATGTTGACCCCTTTATCATTAGATAATGACCGTCTTATGTTTATTTTTACCATTTTTAATTTAAAGTGTATTTTGTCTGATATAAGTATAGCTACGCCTGCTTTTTTTTGGATACCATTTGCTTGAAATATCTTTTTCATCTCTTCACTCTCAGTCTTTGTGCATCTTCAAGGCTAAAGTGAGTCTCCTGTAGGCAGCATTTCTTTGTATCTTGTTTTTTCATCCATTTAGCCATTCTGTGTCTTTTGATTGGAAAATAGAATCCATTTCTGTTTAAAGTAATTATTGAAAATATAAATTGACTCTTGCCATTTTGTTGTTTTCTGATTGTTTTGTAGATCCATTATTACTTGTTTCTTATCTTGCTGACTCTTGTGTTTTGAGGTCTTGTGATATTAATATGCTTTGACTTCTTTATCATGTTCCTTTTTTTTTTTTACATCGTTATTGGAGTATACTTGCTTTACAGTGGTGTGTTACTTTCTGCTTTATAACAAAGAGAATCAGTCATACATATACATATGTTCCCATATTGCTTCCCTCTTGCATCTCCCTCCCTCCCACCCTCCCTGTCCCACCCCTCCAGGTGGTCACAAAGCACCGAGCTTATCTCCCTGTGCTATGCGGCTGCTTCCCACTAGCTATCTACCTTACGTTTGGTAGTGTATATATGTCCATGCCTCTCTCTCGCTTTGTCACAGCTTACCCTTGCCCCTCCCCATATCCTCAAGTCCATTCTGTAGTATGTCTGTGTCTTTATTCCTGTCTTACCCCTAGGTTTTCATGACATTTATTTTTTCTTAAATTCCATATACATGTGTTAGCATACGGTATTTGTCTTTCTCTTTCTAACTTACTTCACTCTGTATGACAGACTCTAGGTCTATCCACCTCATTACAAATAGCTCAATTTCATTTCTTTTTATGGCTGAGTAATATTCCATTGTATATATGTGCCACATCTTCTTTATCCATTCATCCGATGATGGGCACTTAGGTTGTTTCCATCTCTGGGCTATTGTAAATAGAGCTGCAATGAACATTTTGGTACATGACTCTTTTTGAATTATGGTTTTCTCAGGGTATATGCCCAGTAGTGGGATTGCTGGGTCATATGGTAGTTCTATTTGTAGTTTTTTAAGGAACCTCCATACTGTTCTCCATAGTGGCTGTACTAATTCACATTCCCACCAGCAGTGCAAGAGGGTTCCCTTTTCTCCACACCCTCTCCAGCATTTATTGTTTCTAGATTTTTTGATGATGGCCATTCTGACTGGTGTGAGATGATATCTCATTGTAGTTTTGATTTGCATTTCTCTAATGATTAATGATGTTGAGCATTCTTTCATGTGTTTATTGGAAGTCTGTATATCTTCTTTGGAGAAATGTCTATTTAGGGCTTCTGCCCATTTTTGGATTGGGTTGTTTGTTTTTTTGATATTGAGCTGCTTATAAATTTTGGAGATTAATCCTTTGTCAGTTGCTTCATTTGCAAATATTTTCTCCCGTTCTGAGGGTTGTCTTTTGGTCATGTTTATGGTTTCCTTTTCTGTGCAAAAGCTTCGAAGCTTCATTAGGTCCCATTTGTTTATTTTTGTTTTTATTTCCATTTCTCTAGGAGGTGGGTCTAAAAGGATCTTGCTGTGATTTATGTCATAGAGTGTTCTGCCTATGTTTTCCTCTAAGAGTTTGATAGTTTCTGGCCTTATATTTAGGTCTTTAATCCATTTTGAGCTTATTTTCGTGTATGGTGTTAGGGAGTGATCTAATCTCATACTTTTACATGTACCTGTCCAGTTTTCCCAGCACCACTTATTGAAGAGGCCGTCCTTTCTCCACTGTACATTCCTGCCTCCTTTATCAAAGATAAGGTGACCATATGTGCATGGGTTTATCTCTGGACTTTCTATCCTGTTCCATTGATCTATCTTTCTGTTTTTGTGCCATACCATACTGTCTTGATTACTGTAGCTTTGTAGTATAGTCTGAAGTCAGGGAGCCTGATTCCTCCAGCTCCGTTTTTCGTTCTCAAGATTGCTTTGGCTATTCAGGGTCTTTTGTGTTTCCATACAAACTGTGAAATTTTTTGTTCTAGTTCTGTGAAAAATGCCAGTGGTACTTTGATAGGGATTGCATTGAATCTGTAGATTGCTTTGGGTAGTAGAGTCATTTTCACAATGTTGATTCTTCCAATCCAAAAACATGGTATATCTCTCCATCTTTTTGTGTCATCTTTAATTTCTTTCATCAGTGTCTTATAATTTTCTGCATACAGGTCTTTTGTCTCCTTAGGTAGGTTTATTCCTAGATACTTTATTCTTTTTGTTGCAATGGTGAATGGGAGTGTTTTCTTGATTTCACTTTCAGATTTTTCATCATTAGTGTATAGGAATGCCAGAGATTTCTGTGCATCAATTTTGTATCCTGCTCCTTTACCAAATTCATTGATTAGCTCTAGTAGTTTTCTGGTAGCATCTTTAGGATTCTCTATGTGTATTATCATGTCATCTGCAAACAGCGACAGCTTTACTTCTTCTTTTCCGATTTGGATTCCTTTTATTTCCTTTTCTTCTCTGATTGCTGTGGCTAAAACTTCCAAAGTTATGTTAAATAAGAGTGGTGAGAGTGGGCAACCTTGTCTTGTTCCTGATCTTAGTGGAAATGCTTTCAGTTTTTCACCATTGAGGATGATGTTGGCTGTGGGTTTGTCATATATGGCCTTTATAATGTTGAGGAAAGTTCCCTCTATGCCTACTTTCTGCAGGGTTTTTATCATAAATTGGTATTGAATTTTGTCGAAAGCTTTCTCTGCATCTGTTGAGATGATCATATGGCTTTTCTCTTTCATTTTGTTAATATGGTTTATCACATTGATTGATTTGCGTATATTGAAGAATCCTTGCATTCCTGAAATAAACCCCACTTGATCATGGTGTATGATTCTTTTAATGTGCTGTTGGATTCTGTTTGGTAGTATTTTGTTGAGGATTTTTGCATCTATGTTCATCAGTGATATTGGCCTGTAGTTTTCTTTTTTCTGACATCCTTGTCTGGTTTTGGCATCAGGGGGATGGTGGCCTCGTAGAATGAGTTTGGGAGTGTTCCTCCCTCTGCTATATTTTGGAAGAGTTTGAGAAAGATAGGTGTTAGCTTTTCTCTAAATGTTTGATAGAATTCGCCTGTGAAGCCATCTGGTCCTGGGCTTTTGTTTGTTGGAAGATTTTTTTTAACATCTTTATTGGAGTATAATTGCTTTACAATGGTACGTTAGTTTCAGCTTCACAACAAAATGAATCAGTTATATATACACATATATTCCCATATCTCTTCCCGCTTGCGTCTCCCTCCCTCCCACCCTCCCTAATCACAGTTTCAATGTCAGTGCTTGTGATTTGTCTGTTCATATCTTCTGTTTTTTCCTGATTCAGTCTTGAGAGCTTGTGCATTTCTAAGAATTTGTCCATTTCTTCCAGGTTGTCCATTTTATTGGCATAGAGTTGTTTGTAGTAATCTCTCATGATCTTTTGTATTTCTGCAGTGTCAGTTGTTACTTCTCCTTTTTCATTTCTAATTCTATTGATTTGAGTCTTCTCCCTTTTTTTCTTGGTGAGTCTGGCTAATGGTTTATCAATTTTGTTTATCTTCTCAAAGAACCAGCTTTTAGTTTTATTGATCTTTGCTGTCGTTTCCTTCATTTCTTTTTCATTTATTTCTGATCTGATTTTTATGATTTCTTTCCTTCTGCTAACTTTGGGTTTTTTTTATTCTTCTTTCTCTAATTGCTTTAGGTGTAAGTTTAGGTTGTTTATTCGAGATGTTTCCTGTTTCTTAAGGTAGGATTGTATTGCTATAAACTTCCCTCTTAAAACTGCTTTTGCTGCATCCCATAGCTTTTGGGTCGTTGTGTCTCCATTGTCATTCGTTTCTAGGTATTTTTTAATTTCCTCTTTGATTTCTTCAGTGATCACTTCGTTATTAAGTAATGTATTGTTTAGCCTCCATGTGTTTGTATTTTTTACAGATCTTTTCCTGTAATATCTAGCCTCATAGCTTTGTGGTCGGAAAAGATGATTGATATGATTTCAGTTTTCTTAAATTTACCAAGGCTTGATTTGTGACCCAAGATATGATGTATCCTGGAGAATGTTCCATGAGCACTTGAGAAGAATGTGTATTCTTTTGTTTTTGGATGGAATGTCCTATAAATAACAATTAAGTCCATCTTGTTTAATGTATCATTTAAAGCTTGTGTTTCCTTATTTATTTTCATTTTGGATGATCTGTCCATTGGTGAAAGTGGGGTGTTAAAGTCCCCTACTATGAATGTGTTCCTGTCGATTTCCCCTTTTATGGCTGTTAGTATTTGCCTTATGTATTGAGGTGCTCCTATGTTGGGTGCATAAATATTTACAGTTGTTATATCTTCTTCTTGGATCGATCCCTTGATCATTATGTAGTGTCCTTCTTTGTCTCTTCTAATAGTCTTTGTTTTAAAGTCTATTTTGTCTGATATGAGAATTGCTACTCCAGCTTTCTTTTGGTTTCCCTTTGCATGGAATATCTTTTTCCATCCCCTTACAGTCTGTATGTGTCTCTAGGTCTGAAGTGGGTCTCTTGTAGACAGCATATATATGGGTCTTATTTTTGTATCCATTCAGCCAATCTGTGTCTTTTGGTGGGAGCATTTAGTCCATTTACATTTAAGGTAATTATCGATATGTATATTCCTATTCCCATTTTCTTAATTGTTTTGGGTTTGTTATTGTAGGTCTTTTCCTTCTCTTGTGTTTCTTACCTAGATAAGTTCCTTTAGCATTTGTTGTAAAGCTGGTTTGGTGGTGCTGAACTCTCTTCAGCTTTTGCTTGTCTGTAAAGGTTTTAATTTCTCCATCAAATCGTAATGAGATTCTTGCTGGGTAATCTTGGTTGCAGGTTTTTCTCCTTCATCACTTTAAATATGTCCTGCCACTCCCTTCTGGCTTGCAGAGTTTCTGCTGAAACATAAGCTGTTAACCTTATCGGGATTCCCTTGTATGTTATTTGTTGTTTTTCCCTTGCTGCTTTTAATATGTTTTCTTTGTATTTGACAAAGAAATACAGTTTGTCTGTATTGACAGTTTGATTAACATGTGTCTTGGCATATTTCTCCTTGGATTTATCCTGTATGGGACCCTCTGTGCTTCCTGGAATTGATTAACTCTTTCCTTTCCCATATTAGGGAAGTTTTCAACTATAATCTTTTCAAATATTTTATCAGTCCCTTTCTTTTTCTCTTCTTCTTCTGGAACCCCTATAATTCGAATATTGGTGTCTTTAATGTTGTCTCAGAGGTCTCTGAGACTGTCCTCAGTTCTTTTCATTCTTTTTTCTTTATTCTGCTCTGCAGTAGTTATTTCCACCTTTTGATCTTCCAGGTCACTTATCCGTTCTTCTGCCTCAGTTATTCTGCTATTGGTCCCATCTAGAGTATTTTTTATTTCATTTATTGTGTTGTTCATCATTGCTTGTTTCATCTTTAGTTCTTCTAGGTCCTTGATAAATGTTTCTTATATTTTGTCTCTTCTATTTCCAAGATTTTGGATCATCTTTACTATCATTATTCTGAATTCTTTTTCAGGTAGACTGCCTATTTCCTCTTCATTTATTAGGTTTGGTGGGTTTTTATCTTGCTCCTTCATCTGCTGGGTGTTTCTCTGTCTTCTCATTTTGCTTATCTTACTGTGTTTGGGGTCTCCTTTTTGCAGGCTGAGAGTTCGTAGTTCCCGTTGTTTTTGGTGTCTGTCCCCAGTGGTTAAGGTTTGTTCAGTGGGTTGTGTAGGCTTCCTGGTGGAGGGGACTAGTGCCTGTGTTGTGGTGGATGAGGCTGGATCTTGTCTTTCTGGTGGGCAGGTCCATGTCTGGTGGTGTGTTTTGGTGTGTCTGTGGACTTATGATTTTAGGCAGTCTCTGTGCTAATGGGTGGGGTTGTGTTCCTGTCTTGCTAGTTGTTTGGCATAGGGTGTCCAGCAGTGTAGCTTGCTGGTCATTGAGTGAAGCTGGGTGTTGGTGTTGAGATGGAGATCTCTGGGAGATTTTTGCCGTTTGATATTATGTGGAGCTGGGAGGTCTCTTGTGGACCAGTGTCCTCAACATGGCTCTCCCACCTCAGAGGCACAGCACTGACTCCTGGCTGGAGCACCAAGAGCCTCCTCAATTTGGGATGATTCGTTGTGTATTCATGTATTCCACAGATGCAGGGTACATCAAGTTGATTGTGGACCTTTAATCCACTGCTTCTGAGGCTCCTGGGAGAGATTTCTGTTTCTCTTCTTTGTTCTCACAGCTCCCAGGGGCTCAGCTTTGGATTTGGCCCCGCCTCTGCATGTAGGTCGCCAGAGGGCGTCTGTTCTTCACTCAGACAGGACGGGGTTAAAGGAGTCACTGGTTCGGGGGCTCTGGCTCACTCAGGCCGAGGGCAGGGAGGGGCACGGAGTGCGGGGCGAGCCTGCAGAGGCAGAGACTGGCGTGACGTTGCACCAGGCAGAGACGCGCCATGCGTTCTCCCGAGGAAGTTGTCCCTGGATCCCGGGACCCTGGCAGTGGCGGGCTGCACAGGCTCCCCGGAAGGGGGGTGTGGATAGCGACCTGTGCTCGCACA
This sequence comes from Aethalodelphis obliquidens, assembly GCF_003676395.1. NCBI lineage: Eukaryota > Metazoa > Chordata > Mammalia > Artiodactyla > Delphinidae > Aethalodelphis > Aethalodelphis obliquidens. Next base: position 754,786 of record NW_020838043.1, read on the forward strand.
CAGGCTTCTTGGTGGGTGGCGGCAGCAGCAGCCTTAGCGTCTCATGCCCGTCTCTGGGGTCCGCGCTTTTAGCCGCGGCTCGCGCCCGTCTCAGAAGCTCCTTTAAGCAGAGTTCTTAATCCCCTCTCCTCGCGCAACAGGAAACAAAGAGGGAAGAAAAAGTCTCTTGCCTCTTCGGCAGGTCCAGACTTTTCCCCGGACTCCCTCCCGGCTAGCCGTCATGCACTAACCCCCTGCAGGCTGTGTTCCTGCCGCCAACCCCAGTCCTCTCCCTGTGCTCCGACCGAAGCCCAAGCCTCAGCTCCTGTCATGTTCTTTTGTATAAGTACGACAAGATTTTCCCTTGTGGTTACTATGAGACTTACATAATATCTTAATATTATAACACTCTATTTTAAATTAATAACAATTTAACTTCAATACAATTCTAAGCTTTACACTTCTCCCTCTCACATTTTAGGTTAGTGATGTTACAATTTACTTATTTTTATATTGTGTAACTAATAAATTATTGTAGTTATGGCTATTGTTAATACATTTGTTTTTTTAACCTTTAAGCTAGAGTCATAAGTGAATTATGCACCACCACTACCATATTACAAAATCTAACTTTGTATATTTACCATTATCAGTGACTTTTACACTGCCTTCTTTTGTTTTTGTGATGTTAATTAGCATACTTTTACTTCCACTCAAAGAACTCTGTTTAGCATTTCTTGTAAGGCAGGTCTTGTGGTGATGAATTTCCTCATCTTTTGTTTCTTGAGGAAAGTCTTTATCCCTCTTTCATTTCTGACAGCAGGCTTTGCCAGATACAGTATTCTTGGTTGACAGTTTTTTCTTTCAATATTTTGAATATGTCATCCCATTGTCTTCTGGCCTGAACATTTTATGTTGAGAAATACATTGATAGTTTGTTGGGGAGGTTTCTTGTCTATAAATTCTCTCTCTTCTCTTGCTGCTTTTTAAATTCTTTGTCTTTCACCTTTGCCAATTTAATTACAATGTGTCTCAGTGTAGTCCTATTCAGGTTCAACTTATTTGAAGTCCTTTGGGTCTCTTGGAAATGAATATCGTTTTTTCTCCCCAGGTTTGGGAGGTTTTCAGCCATTATTGCTTTAAATAAACTTTTGTATCCCTTTCTTTCTCTTCTCCTTCTGGAATATTAAAAAATCAAATATTGCTTTGTGTTTGTATGTCCCTACTTTTTTTTTTTTTTTTTTTTTTTTGCAGTACGCGGGCCTCTCCCGCCACAGAGCACAGGCTCCGGTGTATATCCCTACTTTTGAAGCTCTCTATTGAATGCTTCAGTTCACTTACTGTATTTTTCAGCTCTAGGATTTCTGGGTTTTTTTTTTTCATGGTTTCTGTTTCTTTGTTGAACTTCTCATTTGTTTATGCACTGTTTTCATAATTTCATTTAGTTGTCTATATGTGTGTTCTTGTAGTTTACTTCTTTAAGATGATTATTCTGAATTCTTTGTCTTCAGTTCATAGATCTCCATTTCTTTAGCGTCAATTATTAGTGCCTCATTAGTTTCCTTTGGTGGTATCATCATATTTACCCGATTTTTCATGATCCTTCATTCCTTATGTTGGTATCTGTACCTTTGAGTAAGTAGCCTCCTCTTTCAGGCTTGGCAGGTTTGTTTTGGCAGAGACAGTTCTTCACCAGTTGGCTCAGTTTGAGTTTCTGGAAGTGTCTGCTGGTAATGCCCTTGGGCAGATGGGGCTGGCTATTAGGGTGTTTTGGGAAGAGGCACCTATTCAAGCTCTGAGGTGGGTTGCCACTGGCTGAGAACAGCTAGGTAGGACTGATAGCTTGGTTCCCTGCCTAAGTGAGGCTCTAGGATGGGCTGCACTGTTGCCTGGATTCTCTGATCAGGCTTACTCGACATTCAGGACTAGGTATTATACTCAGCAAAAGGTGGGACTATGAATTAGCTTCCCTGCCCTGGCAAGGTGGCAGGCTAGAACCTGCTTAGAGAAGCAGCTCCAAGGTCACTAAGACTCTTTGTGGTGTTGACTCTAGCTGAGTCATGCCCCAAGTTCCCTGGCCAAGCAGGGCTACTGGCTTTGCTCTGAAAGTTATCACCTCTATCTGCCTGCCTCTCAGCTTGAGCATTTCTGGGTTATGCAGTTTCCAGCCCCTCTCACCAGCCCTTCACGTCAGATGGGGTTGGGGGCCACGCTTCACAGCAGGTTGGGCTATGACTCAGCCCTTCTGCCTGGGTGTGGGCAGACCAGGCTCCAGGACTGGCAGAACTCCTCCTTTAAGGGCCCAAATCAGGCAGACCTGCACTCCACTGAGTGTCCTGGTCAGACTGTACCACCAACTTGTTTCTGAAGATGAGTAAAGCTGCTGGTTGGGACTACTAGTTGGACTCTGCAGGTAGAAGCTCAGTCTGCCAAGATCCAAGTGCTGGTTGCCATAAACTGCTCCTCCATTCTCCATCATGATGAGATTCGCAATAGTTGAGCCCCTCCAATTACCCTGTGATCCCTATTGGGCAAAACCAGAGTTTTGGGGGCTCCCATGAAGTGACCCACAATGTTAGGGGGGCTGGATATCACCCCTGGGTTCTTTTCCCGCCAGAGGAACCAGAGGCTCAGGAGACACCTCTCCAAGTGGTGCTGTGCTACCCTGGGGAGGTGCAACGTGGTCAGTGTGCAGCCAGCCACTCCTCTCTCCTCTCTGGTGCACTCTGCCTTGGCGTCTGTGGTGCAGGGGTACTTCAGCCTCACTCCCGCATTCTAGGATTCTCTCACTGACATCCGTGAATAGTTGTTATTCTTGTGAGGGGGGCTAAGTCTGGAATAACTTTTCCCTGTTTTGGTGATGTCACTTTCTAAAGTATTTTTCTTAAAAAGGCACTTTTCAAAAGAGAACTAAAAATAATTTCCTAGGTTTGGCCCATGAGTCTTAATATTACCTCTTACACAAAACTAAACATAAAACAGTTCTCTCAGAGCTACTGAAAAAAAAAAAGTTATGGTGTCTCTAAGTTCAGCATAGCTTACATTTTGCTCTGAAGGAAATACTGATATTCTCTATGGCAACTGCCTAAGTTGTGAGGCCTGGTAAGGCAACATGGCAGATTCATATTAAATTTACTGGAGGAAATGACAACGGTGCAGGGGGGCGGGTGTAATCAGCATAACTGTTTCTATCCCTTGACTACCTAGTATTTAATAATCTCTGAGGCCTTCCTTGACATCATCCTCTGATCCAGAGGTTCTCAAGCTTGGCTGCACATTAGAATCTCCTGGGGAACTTTTAAAAATGCCAAGGGCCCATCTACAGAGATACTGATTTAATGTCGATGGAACGTAGACATTGGTATTTTTAAAAATCTCCCAGATGATTCTAATGTGAAGCTGGGGTTGAGAACCACTGTTCTAAACTAACATATACCTCCTCATTTGTGATATAATAAGTAGAGATAAGCTGCCTAAAGTTAATTATAACAGTCCCCTCAACTGACTGGTCAGTATAACTGCATTGTATAACCTAAGAATATTTGAAATAGATACCATGGGGAAAGCCACAGGGGCATTAGGAAGAGTTGGACTAGTAAGAAACATATCAGAATAAAGGTAGGTAGAACCCATGCCTTGGAAACACACCCGTCGAGGCAGTTTGCTGTTCTAGGAGAATTATACAGGGACTGAGACCCTTGACTGTGGCCTTAATTCAAGCAGAAATACCTGCATAAGCTTTAGCCAGTCACTGCCCTTCTCTGGACCTCATTTATTACCTCATCTACAAAATAAGAGGACTTAACTCATTGATTTCTAATTCCCATCCTCTTCTCAAATCCTGTGGTTTCTAAAATATAGAAAGATTAAAACATGCTGTGCCAGGGCCCCTCCTCAAACCAGTTAAATCAGAACTTCCAGGAGTGGAGTGTGGATGTCGTAGGTTTTAAATGCTCCCAGGTGATTCTAATATTCAGCCAGAGTTACTGACAGCTGGACTTGAAGAACCTGCTACCATATAGTTTTATGTGGGATGGGTAAAAAAGGAGACAATAAAGTCTTACAAAAAAATATGGGGTAAAAATCAGTAGCACTTTTATAGGTTAATTAAAAACTAGTAGTACCTTTTCCATTTCTTTTTGATTTTTTTTCATTTTTACCATAGTCTTAGATTATGGTTCAGCATCTGTTCTCCCTCTCCTCTTTTAAACCTGCCTTACTAAGGCATTTCATTACCAATGAATATTTCATTTGGAGAATTTAGAAAGTGATCAAAAGCAGTATTACTTGAGAAATGAGACTTACAAGATCTACTCCTAAGAGAGATGTCACCAAAACTGTAATGGAATATATTTTATTTTAATTTTTCTAGTTGTGAGGATGTATGCTCTCAGCTAAGTATATGTTAAAGGTAATTCACTGTAAAAATGTCAGCATCTGTAAAAAATGAAAAAGAGAACACAGGAAAACAGACTAAATGTAGTCAGAGAGAGGCTAAAGGCAGGGGTCCCCAACCCCCAGGCCACAGACCGGTACTGGTCCATGGTCTGTTAGGAACCGGGCCGCACAGCAGGAGGTGAGCGGTGGGTGAGTGAGCAAAGCTTCATCTGTATTTATAGCCGCTCCCCATCACTCACATTACCACCTGAGCTCCACCTCCTGTCAGATCAGCAGCAGCATTAGATCCTCATAGGAGTGCGAACTCTTCTATGAACAGCGCATATGAGGGATCTAGGTTGCACACTCCTTATGAGAATCTAATGCCTGATGATCTGAGGTCGAGCTGAGGCGCTGGGGAGCAGCTGCAAACGCACATTATCATTAGCAGAGAGGTTTGACTGCACAGAGACCATAATAAATCAATTGCTTGCAGACTCATATCAAAACCCTATCAGTGAGTGGCAAGTGAAAACAAGGTCAGGGCTCCCACTGATTCTGTGTTATGGTGAGTTGTATAATTATTTCATTATATATTACAATGTAATAATGGAAATAAAGTGCACAATGAATGTAATGCACTTGAATCATCCCAAAACCATCCCCCCACCCCAGTCTGTGGAAAAATTGTCTTCCACGAAACCAGTCCCTGTTGCCAAAAAGGTTGGGGACTGCTGGCTAAAGGCATCTGTTTTATTATATAAAGTTGAGAGCATGGTAGCTTAGCCCAACACAACCTGGGCAAATGGCCAGTGTCTGGTGGGCAAAAAAAAGAATCTTTTCCGGATGTACTACATTCACTCCCAGCATCTTCCTGAAGTCTTCACCATTCTTCCCATTGTCTTAGAAGCAGTTGTAAGAGTTTACTTCCAGAAATTGCACCTCTCAGAAGTCCTATCTAGAACTGTGATGCCCCAACCAGTAGTTATTAACCACATGTGTCTTATAAATTTAAATTAACTAAAATCTGAAATTTAGTTCATCACATTAGCCACATTTCACATGCTCGATAACTACATGTGGGTATTGGCTACCATTATTGGATAGAGAAGAATATTTTCATCATCACAGAAAGTAATATTGGACAGGGCTTGACTAGAGTCTTAGCAGTACAGAAGTTAAACTTACTTGCTAACCAAAGGTAATTTCCTGTTCTTTTGGAGCCCTGTAGAACATAGAGATTAATTCTATGCGTCTCAGTTTTCTCCTCTTACAAATGGATATAAAAATAATGGTTGACTCCAAAAGAGTTATAGAATTGTTTAAGTGTCCTAAGGAGCATAATTCTAAATAAAAGCCCCTACAGGTGAAAAACAGCTGTGTTATAACTCATAATCTAGGGGTGGGGGGGAGAAACTAAGGTGTAATATTCAGAAGGATTACCGTTGTTTCTCAAAATATACTCTATGAACCACTTGGTTTGGACTCCCCCCACCACCCTCTTCCCCCCGTTGCTTGTTAAAAATGCAGATTTCTCTGCCTTATTCCAGACTTCCTGGATCAGAATATTTGGAGTAGAACCCATGACTGGGCATTTTAACAAATCCACTGATGATGTTTATGCACACCATTTGAAAAAAATGCCTTTTTGGAAAAAAATCATTTCTAACCCTCCCAAGCATCCCCCACTTTGTGTTTACATTTTAATTTGACTGATTTAATTTATCATTCCTTTGGTCATTAGGTTATTTGCAAACCTGTTTGCAAAGTCAGCGGTCTCTCCGACAGCGAGATTACACCCGTGATCCTGCAGAGTTCAATTGCCGTGTATTCCACACTCACTTTTTCTTTGATTGGGCAGTGCCATTGAGTTTTAGTTATTTTAGTTAGCATATCTTGCATAAATTGCTCATTTGGGGCTAGCCAAATGATTGCCTAGGAAATATTTTGCACAGTTTCTGAAAGAAGCTGTTTCAGTTGAAAACAGCAGGAGAACACAGCCATTAAAAGAGAAAGAATGCCTATGTTTTTACAACAAAATAATTAGAAGCCATTACTGGCACCATTTAGATTTCAGTACCCCATCTATCTTACTTTCAGTTAGAAACAGTGTGCCCAAATAGGAAAAGTCTGGCTAAACATGAGTGCAGTTTTGACCCCGTTGATAATAGTCTATGCAATTTTCTTTAAGTACAACTTTGTTGGCTGATACTAGTTTGGGTTTTTTTTTTTAATTATTTATTTATTTATTTTTGGCTGTGTTGGGTTTTTGTTTCTGTGTGAGGGCTTTCTCTAGTTGCGGCAAGCGGGGGCCACTCTTCATCGTGGTGCGCGGGCCTCTCACTATCACGGCCTCTCCCGTTGCAGAGCACAGGCTCCAGATGCGCAGGCTCAGTAGTTGTGGCTCACGGGCCTAGTTGCTCCGCGGCATGTGGGATCTTCCCAGACCAGGGCTCGAACCCGTGTCCCCTGCACTGGCAGGCAGATTCTCAACCACTGCGCCACCAGGGAAGCCCGATACTAGTTTTTGAGGTAAAGAGCTGGGTACCAATTTCATGAATTTATATCCATTTTTATCTATCATAATAGAATCTCAAAGATGAATTTTTTAGTTTTAAGCCCCAAACTTCTACTCAGTGTCTGGATCATTGCACAGCTTTCCCAGTGAGTGTTTATCCATCCTCCATTTGAACACTTCTAAAAATGAGATGGGCATTTCTTCCAAAGGAAGCCTTTCCCACTCTGGGACAGCCCTTACTCATACAAACTTCCTGTATCTTTTATCATTTGGCTCTAGTTCTGCCCTCTTGGACCACAGGGCATAAACCTAATACCTCTTTACATGACAACTTTTCCAAGAGTGGAAAATTACTGGGGTGTTTCCCCTTGTCATCTCCATTGTGTATTCAGAAATATTTTCTTTTAACTAACATATCTGGCTTTCAGCTAATGGTGATGAAAATAGAACAAATCATTAAAAATTTCTTCTACTTCGAAACACTTTCCCATATTATACTTCTTAATTTAGACAATGAAGGGTTGACAATTCGTAGTTGCTAATTCAAAGAGACTGAACCTAACCCGCAACAGACATTATCTTGACTAAAGGAGATTCCTGAGAAAATGTATCCATCTCATCTAAACTGCAGTGGTCTATCTGTTGAATCTCTTTTGTTAAAAGCTCAAAGTTTATTCATTAATTCAGTTTATTTATTAAATGCCCAACTGCTATATGTAGGGACACAATCATGAGTTAGAAGCATATGATCTAGAATAACATTTAGATGCCTATTTTAATACAAACCTTAAGCATTGCCCTTTCATGGGTACTCATTTGAAAGTGGGGCCACAGGCATTGGTGGGGTAGAGATTGGGGATTGAAGCAGCAGAAAGAGCACTGATCTAGTTTTCAGAGAGGCAAAAATCTAATTTTGTCAATCCAGCTCTGCCTGTAAACATATCAAGTGGCTTTCAGCAAGTCATTTAGCCTGATTCTGCTGCATTTTCTATGTTCCTCCTACCTTGTCAATTTGCATACATTTTGTTCTGTTTTAATCAATTGAGATGATACTTGTCAAATGGCTTTCTATTAAAGAGAATGAAGCATAGTTTACTAAATACAAACATAAAAATAATGTTTTGGTATATGTACAGTTTACAAAGTCCGTCTCAAACATTATATCCTTAAATATTTTCAAAGATCTGTGAACTCACTGATTTGTGAGGGAAAGAAACTGCCAACTGGGATGAGATAGGCATTCAATTTAGAAATTATTACAGTGAATTTTATCATTACCTTCTATGTAACCATTTCCAGGTTGTTTTGTTAATGTCTGAAGAATTTTTTTGTTTTTGCCCAAAGTCAAGTCTGCTGTCTACTTGTAGATGCTAAAGCTAATTTGATAGATTATATCTCCTTCTGGTTGACAGCCTTAATTTTTTTCATGATAGATAAGCTTTTGCCAGTTTCCAATCTTTGCCAAACTGATCAAGTAACTGATTCTATGGTTTGATCCCATGGAGCTCGTTTCCAATTTGACATTTTTCCTCCTACCATTTTAAAAGTAGCTGCTGAAACACAAATATCAGAAGGAAAATAAAAAGATCTCTTGAATTAGTAGCTTGATCCCCTTTGGTGCTAGTTTCCTTTTCCCAGAAATATACTTTGTACTGTTTTGTTAGTTGAGTTTTAAGTGTCTCAAGAGGTGGTGGATTTGGTACTTTCTTGGCAGCATATTTCACAGTCTAATAATCTTAATAGCTTTAATACTCTGGAATGTGTTTAATCCAGTCTTACTTGTTTGTATAGGTTAAAATTTTCCAAGGGCCTCTCATTGCCCTAGCAATAGGAATTTTTAAATGGTCTCATCACTTTTTAATTGCTTAAACTTTTACCTTTTTTTTTTTTTTTTAGTGTTTAAAGGTTTGGAATGAACATTTTAGTTTGTCCCGCAAAGTCCTTCAGTGGTTATTACCAGGATCACTTTCAGCATGCTTTCTCAGCTTAATCCTACACCTTTTTCCTTTGTCCCTTCCCATCAAATTAAGTTAGTTGTGTATATTCTTATTTAGGTAGCAATAATTTAAATAGTACTTATAATTTACTCCATGTTTACTACCTATCAGGTGATGGGCTACGCACTTTACCAGAGTTTCTCAGTCTCAGCATTATTGACCTTTTGGGTTGGATAATTCCTTGTTGTGGGGGACTGTCCACTGTAAGATGTTGAACAGCATCCCTGGCCCCTACCGACTAGATGCCAATAGCATCCCCAAGTTGAAACAACCGATAATGTCCCAAAATGTTCCCTGGGGAGCAAACTTGCCCCTATCTGAGAACCACTGACTTGCATGATGTCATTTAACCCTTACAAAATCCTTGTAAAACAAATGGTATTATCATAATTTTATAGCTGAAGAAAATAAGGCTGAAGGAGGATAAATAATTTATCTAGAGTCACACAGCTAGTAAATGGAGAAGCCAAGGTTTGAACCCGTCTTCTGACTTCAAAGCTAATGATTTTCCTCCTGTCAATACAAACTTACCTCAATAATATGTTCACAGTGTTAGTTTCACTTTAATATTTTTATCACAGTTGAGTTGAGTGACATTTATTTTTCTTCACATTTCTTCACACTTTTTCTTCACATTTATTTCATTTGAACTTTTAAATCTCCTTCCTTAGGGGAATATAACTCCCTCAACTTCTGTGTGAGGCTCTTTCTTTGTCAATCAGTACTTATTATCAACCAGTATTTTATCATTGTCTTTTTTGAAGCCAGGATGTCTTATATTATTTATCAAGATCTCATTTTGTTTTAATCTTGACTTCTAAAGAATTTGGGATCCCTCTCGGCTTGCCTAATCCACAAATTTCATTCGTCTTTCCTCTATTACATCAATAAAATATTTGTTATTCTAGATGGCAAACTCCATTACATCTCTCTTCCCAAAATATCTTTCTATTTGGATTTTTGCCAGTTTATAATGCATTGATTCCATCTATAATTCATAGCATTCTGACTGTCTGGAAAGGTAGGATCAGGTGCTGAGGAGAAGCAGAGGAAAAGGATAATGAACAGGTAAGCAGTGTGACAGTAGCAGCAGGAGGCAGAAAAAGAGCCTGTATTCCTTCATCACCTAAAGGCATATACCTCAGGAGAAGCATCACAACACCACGGAATGCAGTTTGAACTCAACCTTAGTCAGCGTGAAGGACGAATATGAAATACAGTTGAGCCTTGAGCAACACAGGGGTTAGGGGTGCTAAGCCCCCACACAGTCACAGATCTTTGTCCTGCTCTCTCTGCCTCAAAAAGAAACGAATTGATAAATGACTCACCCAAGGTCAGGAAGCTGAAACAGTTTGGATAGGATCAGGACTCAAACCCTAGTTCTTTCTGACTCCACACATTGGAATCTCTAATTGAACACAAACTTTTCCCTGCACTTAGTTAATTTAAAGATCTGTAAAATGAAAATATTTTGTTTATTGAAAATAATCCACATGTAAGTGGACCTTCACGGTTCAAACCTGTGTTGTTCAAGGGTCAACTGTATATGGTTTATACTTAGGCTTGAAATGCTTGTTTATACTTACTAGCTACAGTGAAAAACCTGATTTAGATTTTAAGAGTTCAGCAATGGTTTCAGAGGAGAAAGAGGACATCTTTTTGTTTTTGTTTTTATTTTATTTTTGGCTGCGTTGGGTCTTCGTTGCTCCGCGTGGGCTACTCTTCATTGCGGTGCACGGGCTTCTCATTGCGGTGGCTCTTCTTGTTGCGGAGCACAGGCTGTAGGCATGCGGGCTTCAGTAGTTGTGGCACGCTGGCTCAGTAGTTGTGGCCTGCGGGCTCTAGAGCACAGGCTCAGTAGTCGTGGTGCACGGGCTTAGTTGCTCTGTGACATCTAGGATCTTCCCGGACCAGGGCTCGAACCCATATCCCCTGCATTGGCAGGCGGATTCTTAACCACTGAGCCACCAGGGAAGTCCCAGGAGGACATCTTTTAAATGTAACATTCTAGGCTCTACAGAAAAAGCTAAGCTGACCAAAAAAAAAAAAAAATAGTCACTCTCATTTTTCTCTCCGGGGACTCTAATCACTTTGTCTTGAGATCAACACTCCAGATGTAACAGTATGAGATTCAGACGTTTTGGAGAATATCAAATAAGCCAAAGAACAAAACTACAACTGTAGACCATAAAGTACTTGAGAGATATCTACTGAATTGTTTTAGGAGTATAAGGTTTTTCCTAAGGGTGACCAGAATAATGAATTTGTAAGATGCTTGGCTAAATTGAGTGTGAAATACAACTCTCATGTGGAACAAAGCTCATTCAAATACTGGTGGTCTGAGTCTGTGGCATAGGTTTCGTAAACACTTTTCTCTGACCAGCTGCGAACTATTTAATAACTGGATTACTGATCAGATATTTTGTAAATAACCTGTGAGTTGATTGAATTCAGTCTGTTTCCTTTTCCGAGTTTGCATGTGTAAGCACATGAAAGTAACTTGAACAAATGAAAGGTATGCGCTAAAATAACATTATTTCCGTGTGGCATCCAGATACTCAGGAAAAATTTGGGGAGTGGGCAGATAGGTTGACTTTGTACCCTTAAAAGTTTCTGTTTACTACTTTACTGTGCTTATCATCAGAACATATTTGTTTACAAGACTCAGGAGGGTTGAGGAAAGAGCCTTGTAAACATTGTTTAATGATGTATCAAAGCCCAGGGACTTCCCTGGTGGCGCAGTGGTTAAGAATCTACCTGCCAATGCAGGGGACACAGGTTTGATCTCTGGTCCGGGAAGATCCCACATGCCACAGAGCAACTAAGCCCGTGAGCCACAACTACTGAGCCTGTGCTCTAGGGCCCGTGAGCCACAACTACTGAGCCCGCTCACCACAACTACTGAGCCTGTGTGCCTAGAGCCCGTGCTCCACAATGAGAAAAGCAACTGCAGTGAGAAGCCCACACACTGCAATGAAGAGTAGTCCCTGCTCACTGCAACTAGAGAAAGCCCACGTGCAGCAACGACAACCCAAAGCAACCAAAAGTAAATTAATTAATTAAATATTTTTTTTTAGAAAGCCCAATATTGAAAATGCCATGACAGACATCTGGTTGAAACTGAAACAAAAGTGATAATTTCCCAAATAGTTAAATATATGTAAAGTTGGGGGTGAAATACTAAATATTCTGGTTTTAAACTCAAGTGTTACACATTTTTAACTGAAAGATGTCATGGAGATGTTGACTTGAGCTCTGCTGAGTATCCAGTGAACTAATCATGTTTCTGATTAATAGGTATGTCACATAACTTCCAGAAGTCCCTGTGACTGTATCATAATATCCCAAGTGAGATGAGATGCTTGCAAGTGAGTTCTTTTAAAATTCAGATTGGTTTAACAATTCTGACAAACATCTATGAATATTTAGGCATCAGAGATGTGATCATTCTATGCATTGTTTAATTGCCAAAATTCTCGTATTCTCTGGGGGCTTCTTTTTGGATTATGATTGAGGAAGGTAAGGACATCAATAAATAAAATCGGGTGAACTTATTTGGATCGATACAAATTGGACTGTCTCTGTACCTCTATCTTAGCAAATAACACTTGTCTTAGGTTGAGTTCTCCCAAAAGCAAACCCTGAGACAAGGATTTAAGTGCAGATAGTTTATTTGGGAGGTAGTTTCAGCAATTACGGAGCAGGAAAGGAGGGAATAGGGTACACAAGGGAAGGAAGCCAGTACAGACTGCATCATGATCAGGTTCCCACTGAGGGCAACTGGGCCACAATCCCACTGAGAACTTGCAGGAGACAGTGGAGAAGACACCTCCGAGCTGACCCACCCAAGAGCCAAGGAGACTCATGGTATATTTCTCCCACTTCTGATTGTCATTTATGGATGGATGACTGCTCCCAGGGGCAGAAGTCTCCAGAGTGAGCCTGTGCTATGCACAGCTTGAGCAAGCACCTGTGACTGGAGACTGCCCTCTGGCGGAGAGACACAGAAGCTTGTAGTAAGTTGCCCTTGGCTGTTGAATGGGACACTGACAGCATCTTTGATGGCACTATTATTCCCTAAAATATCAACCTGAAGCGCCCTAAATGAAAAATTCAAATAGGTCAGAGCTTTGGATCAGAAATGTGAAATACAAGTTCCAATAACTGCCCTAAATAAAGGAAACCAATCTTTTCCTGATATTCCTCAAAACTGCTGCCCATACAATCTACAGAACCCTTGTAAAGAGGTTCCCTCACCATTTTTCCAGCCAAGACTGTTGTATGCTAGCTCAGTTTAAACAGAAAAACCTCACTGGTTCTGACTTGCTTTTGTCAATTTGCTGATGGCCTGGGGTGCTTCATTTACACATGCATTTTATAACTGAAAGAGTGGTCCTTGGAGAGGAGCCTTGGCAATCATTTTAATTAGCAGCAAGTTGAAGACTGTCATTTCTTTCTTCCCCCAGTAGCCCTAATGAACCAAGAGATAAGCTTATAAAGTTTTGCCCCAAAGGTTTCTCAGCTGCCAGCTGATCAAAATGTGCAGAGGCAATAATACTAGACAACTGTTTCATACTCAGGCCGATTTTTAAACTGTTAATTATAGTCCAGCTAAGAGGTGAAGGAAGGCCCATGATTACTAGACTCATATGTAAGTTGTTGTCAGCATTCTTTGGTCTCTACCCTGAAACTGGAAAGAGTTCAGGAAAAAAAAATTCACGTGCATCCAGAAGATAAACTTTTAAAAAAATGTTCTTTACTCGCTGAAGAGCGTCTCTCTTCTCAAGTATCCTTAATAACTATCCTTAATCTTTCTTGCCTCACAGTTGAGGAAATCCTCAAATATGCAGCTCTTTTAAAATTGAACAAAACCAGAACCAATGCTGAAATCATAAAGCACAAGACAGTAAGATAAAACATTCACTGACATCTGTACACTTTTGCTATATTTTCATTTTAGATGAAGTTTTTTAGGTCCATTTCCATTTTGATCAGACTCTGTTAATTTTGTTTCTTTTAGGATGATGGTTTTCTCTCTTGCTCTCTCTCACTTTCTTTCAGCCAGTCTTAGGCCAACTCTGAGAATGGATTCAGGTGCTCCAAGAAAATGCTTCATTGTATGCCAGTACATTCTCATTCTTCTTTAAACTTACTTACCTAAACACCTGTACCCTGGGTGGGGCAATACTGGGAGGAGAGAGTAAGGGGAAGGGCTTAGATTAAGAGCAGAGGTCTACCAACTGAGCCCTTTCTTGCAGGACAGCACTTTCAAACGAGCTTTTTGTAATCATTCTTTTGTTTTCCAGAAACAAGTTTCCTGCTTCTGTATTTTCAGTAAGTCATATCATTTTAGAGATGCTCTTTTTACTTGCAAGTCAGATGGCACATTTTAAATCATCTCCTCTTGTAAAATGCCAGGATAGAGAGCATTATATAAATTCAAGGCATGTACAGTACTATGCACAGTTCTTATTGAATAAAGATAGATCTTAGAGTCATATAGTTAGTGTCCACACGATCCTGTAACAACCCATGACATATGAAACACTCAGGTGGTTAGGCAAGTTGTTTCAGCTCCATTAAACCTGGCATCCAGGGTACATATAAATGATTTAGGTGCTTGATTACATTGTTTTCACATTTGGTCTGCTGACTTGGCTTTGTGGTAGTAAGGCCTGGAACCCCACTGATTCTCTGAAAATGCTGCATTTATTTCTGAGGAATAATGCTATCATTAAGTTACTTTTCCAGCATTTCCATAGTGGTTGGCATAGACCTTGACTATGTTACATGTCTGTATTAATTGATCATAAGAAAGATAATACCAGGCTCACTTAAAGATAATACCAGGCTCACTTAAAGATGCAGAAATGTTTAAAACAGACCTTTGTGACTATTCTGAAGTGATATTAAACAGTGCAAAGTACTGCCAGACTTGGGTTTTCTGGAACTGTAAAGTCTTTGCTATTTTCGGAAAATAATTTGAAGAATTCTTTTGGACCATCTAATGAGATGCATTACCAGATACTGCCTTTTTATAAACTTGAAGAAGTTAAATGGTTGTTCTTTTTCTTGTCCAATCCAGTTCTCTTTAAGTGTTTCAAGCCAGCATGGATTTCCTTGGCATCTCAGCATGTGGCTTTTCCAGGATTGTCTGATGGTACTGCTGTGAAATGTGATTAGGGAATTTGAGAGAGAAGGAAGTTGGCTGAAGGTCATTACCAATTAGATGAAAACTAAAGGCTCCTGAGCTACTCAAATAGAGTAATGAATAATTATCCAAACTTTTTGAAAGACATTTAGAATGTAATATCATTGTGGATTTTCATTAAATTGAAAAATGGCCGAACTATCAAGTCCATCCAGACACTGGAATACACATACCTCCACGGCAGGGCAATTTCCTATAATCAGAGAGGAGTGGGGAATGGGCTAAGGTTGGAGCAGGATTACAATATAGCTTAAGCCATCATCACTAGGTACCTAAATAGGTAAGAGAAACTTGAGCCAAAGTATGGCCCTTTAACTACCAATCCTAGTAGCCTCACAGGCCTCAGAACGATGACCGGAAGTTCTTCCACAGTTTCTTAGTTATTAGAGAAAATAAAAGGATAGCCATCTCCTGAGACCACTATTTGCCTCACCTAATGGAGGGGGATTAGGTTCTTTGCTTGTTTTTCTAATAGGCTGATATAAAATAGTAATTTGCCCCAGTTTAAAATTGTATTGCAGATATTCCCTGTGAGCATATAAGTGTATAACAACAACTTAATTTTTTTGAAAGGTAAAATGCAGAATAAACAACTATCCACAAAATTGGATCCTTTTCTCATGTATTATAATTACAGTCATTTTAACAGCGTCACCAATTACGTCTCCTGTTTTTTCTGAAAAGCAGTATAATTATATATAAATAATTTAAGCAAAGATGTGACCATGCAGGCCCAGAAACATGTGACTGGTTCTAGTGAGCCCAGAATGAATAATATTTAATATTTATCATTAAACTCTATAAACAAGGGAAACTATAATCATGTACGTCTTAAGCATTAAAAAGGAAAAGATATGCCAATCCCACCAGAAGAAACTGCTTCACCTAGAATAGACCACAAAGACTGGGAAAATAAAAGTCAAAGAACTATCATAAAATCCTCCGTTAGAGGTCAGAAAATTTTAGAAAATTAGAAATCAAAATTTCAGACGGTGTTCAGTGATTTGGCCCAAGTCACAAACAACAGGAGTCTATGATGAAGGTGGATATTATAGCTCAGCTTCTTCCCGTTTCTGAGTTGGAGAATCCTTTGTAAAGTTAGGCTGTGTTTTGTCTCAGAAGTGCAGTGAAGTGCCCAGACACATCTGAGCTGGAACTTCTAAAGAAGATAAAGCAGTCAGATGCATCCATAGAAAATAGACTAAATTAAACATCCATCCTGTGAAAGGAACTCTTCAGCAGCTATGAATCATAAGAGGAAAATTAGTTCTGTGTTTAACTGCAAGAAAAATCCAAATTAAACTAATTTAGTGCTGTCATTTTTACACATTAAACAAATGTTATTAAGGAAAACAATCAACAGCGTGAAAAGGCAAACTACAGAATGGAAAAAAATACATGCAAATCATATCTGATAAGAGGTGAATATCCAAAATATATAAGGTACTCCTCCAACTCAGTAGCAAGATTAAATAAATAGCTTAATTAAAAAATGGGTAAAGGAACTGAATAAACATTTCTCCACAGAAGACATACAAATGGCCAGCAAGTATATGAAAAGGTGCTCAACCTCACTAATCATTAGGGCAATGCAAATAAAACCACAATTAGGTATCACCTCACACCTGTTAGGATGGCCATTAACAAAAATTAACAAGTGTTGGAAAGGATGTGGAGAAATTGGAAAACTTGTGCACTGTTGGTGGGAATGTAAAATTGTGTAGCCGCTATGAAAAACAGTGTGGAGGATCCTCAAAAAATTAAAACTACCATAAGATCTAGCAATCCTACTTCTGGGTACTTATCCAAAGACTTGAAATCATGATCTTGAAGAAATATTTGGACTCTCGTGTTCACTGCAGCGTTATTCACAATAGCCAAGATGTAGAAGCAACCTAAATGTCTGTCAACAGATGAATGGATAAATAAAATGGTATGTGTGTATGTGTGTTTGTATATATATGTATATATGTATGTGTGTGTGTGTGTGTATATATATACAAAGCAATATTATTCAGCATTGAAAATGAAGGAAATCCTATCACATGCAAAAACATGGATGAACCTTGAAGACATATGCTAAGTGAAATAAGGCAGTCACAGAAGGATAAATACTGCATGATTCCACTTATATGAGGTATCTAAAATAGCCAAGGTCAGAGAAGAAGAACACAGAATGGTGGTCGCCAGGAGCTAGGGGAAATGGCGAGTTGCTGTTCAATGGGTATACAGTTTCAGTTATGCAAGATGAATATGGTCTATAGATCTGCTGTACAGCACAGTGCCTACATTTAACATTACTGTGCTGTACACCTAAAACTTTATTAATAGGGTAAATCTTACATGCTTGTCTTTACTACAATAAAAAATATCATTTTTACGTCTAATCATTTCAACCTGTTTTGAGATGTTTGTCATTAGGACATATCAATTTACTGGCACATAAATTTAGAAAACATGAATATCACTGTGGTTGCAAAAAAAGAAAGCATGATAAAATATACATGATTGTTTACTTGCCTTCTTTTTATAATAAATTATTTTTTAACTTTTTTTGAAGTATAATATGTATCCAAAATCATAAATAAACAGCTCAGTGATTTATCACAAAGCGAACACACTGAAGTAACCACCACTCAGATCAAGACAGCAAATTATCTGCCTCCAAAAAGCCACCATCATGCCTCCTCTCAATCAGGACCAGTTTATCCCCAAATGTTACCACTATCCTGAATTCCAAGAAAATACATTAGTTCTGCCTCTTCTTGAACTTTATGAAAATGTAATTGTACAGTATCTATTCTTTAGTGACTGGCTTCTTTCAGGCAATAATATTATTTACCCATTCTATACTTGATGCAAATTTGGTGGTGTTTTTTCCCCCTAGTTCTTAGTCATTTCAAATAAAGCTGCTATAAATATTTCTGAACATGTCTGGTACAAATATGTATGCATTTCTATCGGTTACATGCCTAAGAGTGGAATTTTGAAGTCATGGGATATGCATGTGTTCAACTTTGGTAAACACAAAGTTTTCCAAAGTCACTGAATCAATTAAACCTCCACCAGTAGTATACATATGTCCTCCTTGGTCTACATTCTTGCCTACGTTAGATATTTTTAGGGTTTTTAAAATTTTAGTCATTCTGGTAATTCTTTAGATGTTTAGTTTGCCTTTTTAAAGTTAGTTTACCATTAGGATATATTTTATGAAATGCCTGTTTATAAAAGTCTCTTGCCTGTTTTTCTGTTCATTGGTCTTTTTATTTAAACAATTTATGTAAACCAAAAAAAAAAAAATAACAGATGACCCATTTCTCCCACCCACCTCCTCTGGCAACCACCAATCCATTCTCTATACTTATAGCTTTGGTTCAGTTTTTGCTGCTGTTGTTTTATTTTTTTTTATATTCCACATATAAGTGAGATCATGCGGTATTTGTCTTTCTCTGTCTGACTTTAATTAGCATAATGCCCTCAAGGTCCCTCCATGTTGTCGCAAATGGCAAGATTTCATTCTCTTTTATGGTTGAATAATGTTCCATTGTAAATATATATGTATATATGCATGTGTGTATACATATACATGTGTGTGGGTATGTGTGTGTGTGTGTGTATAAAACTTTATCCATTCTTTATCCATTCATCCACTGATGGACACTTAGCTTGTTTCCATATCTTGGCTATTGTAAATATTGCTGCCATGAACACATGAACATGGGGGTACAGATATCTTTTTGAAGTAGTGTTTTCATTTTCTTCAGATAAATACCCAGAAGTGGAATTGCTAGATCATATAGTGCTTCTATTATTAATTTTTTGAGGCACCGCTATACTGTTTTCCATACTGGCTGCAACAATTTACATTCCCACCAACAGTGCACGAGGGTTCCCTTTCCTTCACATCCTAGCAGACACTTGTTATTTCTTGTCCTTTTGATAAAACCATTCTAACAGGTGTCAGGTGATATCTCATCATGGTTTTGATTTGCATTTCCCTGATGATTAGTGATGTTGAATGTCTTTTCATGTACCAGTTGGATATCTATATATCTTCTTTGGAAAAATGTCATTCACATCTTCTGCCCATTTTTAATCAGATTTTTTTTTTTTGCTATCAAGTTATATAAATTCTTTATACATTTTGGATATTAACCTCTTATCAAATATAAGATTTGCAAATATTTTCTTTTATTCAGTAGGTTGCCTTTTCATTTTGTTGATGATTTCCTTTGCTGTGCAGATGCTTTTTAGTTTGGTGAGTACCAACTGTTTATTTTTGCTTTTCTTGCCTTTGCTTTTGGAGCCATATCTAAAAAATCATCACCAAGACCAATGTCAAGGAGCTTACCACCTATATTTTCTTCTTAGAGTTGTAGGATTTCAGGACTTACATTCAAGTCTTTAGTCCATTTTGAGTTAATTTTTGTGTATGGTGTAAGATAGTAGCCAAGTTTCATTCTTTTGCATGCATGTGGCTGTCCAGTTTTCCCAACACCATTTTTTAAAATAAATTTATTTATTTATTTATTTATTTATTTATTTATTTAATTATTTATGGCTGCAGTGATCTTCATTGCTGCACACGGGCTTTCTTTAGTTGTGTTGAGCAGGGGCTGCTCTTCGTTGTGGTGTGCAGGCTTCTCATTGCAGTGGCTTCTCTTGTTGTGAAGCACGGGCTCTAGGCACGCAGGCTTCAGTAGTTGTGGCACGCAGGCTCAGTAGTTGTGGCACACGGGCTTAGTTGCTCCACAGCATGTGGGATCTTCCCAGACCAGGGCTCAAACCCATGTCCCCTGCATTGGCAGGCGGATTCTTTTTTTTTTTTTTTGCAGTACGCGGGCCTCTCACTGTTGTGGCCTCTCCTGTTGTGGAGCACAGGCTCCGGACACGCAGGCTCAGCAGCCATGGCTCACGGGCCCGGCTGTTCTGTGGCATGTGGGATCTTCCCGGACCGGGGCACAAACCCACGTCCCCTGCATCGGCAGGCGGACTCTCAACCACTGTGCCACCAGGGAAGCCCTTCCAACACCATTTATTGAAGAAACTGTCCTTTCCCTATTGTATATTCTTGGCTCCTTTGCCATAAATTAATTAACCATATATAGGCATGGTTTTACTTCTGGGCTATTTATTCTGTTCCAGTGATCTTTGTGTCTGTTTTTATGCCAATACCATACTGTTTTCATTAGTATAGCTTTGTGATGTAATGTGAAATCAGGTGCCTCCAGCTTTATTCTTATTTCTCAAGACTGCTTTGGCTATTCAGCATCTTTTGTGGTTCCATACATACTTTAGGATTGTTTGTTCTATTTCTGTGAAAAATGCCATTGGAATTTTGATAGGGGTTGCATTGAATCTGTAGATTGCTTTGGGTGGTATGGAAATTTTAACAATATTAATTCTTCCAATCCGTGAGCATGGAATATTTCTCCATTCATTTGTATCTTCTTCAGTTTCTTCCATCAGTGTCATACAGTTTTCAGTTTACAGGTCTTTGATCTCCTTGGATAAATTTATTTTTAGGCATTTTATTCTCTTTGATGCAATTGTAAATGGGATTGTTTTCTTAATTTCTCTGATAGTTAATTATTACTGTATAGAACCACACTGGATTTTCGTATACTGATTTTGTATCCTGCAACTTTACTGAATTTGTTTATTCTAACAGTTTTTGGTGGAGTCTTTAGGGTTTTCTATGTTTAAAATTATGTTTCCGGGCTTCCCTGGTGGCGCAGTGGTTGAGAGTCCACCTGCCGATGCAGGGGACACGGGTTCGTGCCCCGGTCCGGGAAGATCCCACATGCCGCGGAGCGGCTGGGCCCGTGAGCCATGGCCGCTGGGCCAGCACGTCCGGAGCCTGTGCTCCGCAACGAGAGAGGCCACGACAGTGAGAGGCCCACATAACGCAAAAAAAAAAAAAAAAAAAAAAAAAAAAATTATGTTTCCACAAATAGTGACAGTTTCACTTCTTCCTTTCCAATTTGGGTGCCTTTTCTTTCTTTTCCCTGCCTAATTTTTGTGGCGAGGACTTGCAATACTGTGTTAAATAAAAGTGGTGGGAGTGGGCATCCTTGTCTTGCTCCTGATTTCAGAAGAAAAGCTTTCACTTTTTCACCACTGAATATGATGTTAGCCGGGCTTGACATATATAGCCTTTATTATGTTGAGGTACATTCCTCTGTACCCACTTTGTTGTTAGTTTTTGTCATAAAGGGATGTTGAATTTAGTCAAATGTTTTTTCTGCATCTGTTGAAATGATCATATGATTTTTATTCATCGTTTGTTGTACTGCTTTGATTAGCAGACATTGAACCGTCCTGCATCACTGGAATAAATACCACTTGATTGTGGCATATGATCCGTTTAATATATTATTGAATTTGGCTTGCACATATTTTGTAGAGAATTTTTGCATCTATGTTCATTTGGGATATTTGCCTGCAATTTTCTTTTCTTGTAGTGTCTTTGGTTTGGGTATCAGGGTAATGCTGGCCTCGTAAAATGAGTTTGGAAGCATTTCTTCCTTTTCTGTTTTTTGGAAGAGTTTAAGAAAGATAGGTATTGATTCTTCTTTGAATGTAGAATTCACCAGTGAATTCATCTAGTTTTGGACTTTTGTTCGTTGGGAGGTTTTTGACTACTGATTCAGTCTCCTTACTAGTAAATGGTCTGTTTTCTATTTCTTCATGATTCAGTCTTATAAGGTTGTATATTTATAGAAATTTATCCATTTCTTCTAGTTTTTCCAATTTGTTGGCCTACAAATGTTCTTAGTACTCTCTTATGATGCTCTTTATGTCTGTGGTATCATCTTCTCTTTCATTTCTGTTTTTAATTATTTGAGCCCTCTCTTTTTTCTTGGTGAGTCTAGCTAAAGTTAATTTTGTTTATCTTTTTTTCAGAGCAGCTCTTGGTTTTATTGATCTTTTCTTTTTAGTTTATATTCATTTAATTCTCTTATCTTTGTTATTTCTTTCCATCTACTAACTTTGGGCTTCATTTGTTCTTCTTTTCTAGTTCCTTGAGCTGTAAAGTTAGGTTGTTTATTTGAGATCTTTCTT
Organism: Aethalodelphis obliquidens; assembly: GCF_003676395.1. Taxonomy (NCBI): domain Eukaryota; kingdom Metazoa; phylum Chordata; class Mammalia; order Artiodactyla; family Delphinidae; genus Aethalodelphis; species Aethalodelphis obliquidens. The sequence goes on from NW_020838043.1 coordinate 776,933, forward strand.
GTTTTTTTTTTTAATATTTATTTGGCGGTGCCAGGTCTTAGTTGCGACACATAGGATCTTCATTGTGGCATAAAGGATCTTTTAGTTGCAGCCTGCAAACTCTTAATTGCAGCATGTGGGATCTAGTTCCCTGACCAGGGATCAAACTCGGGCCTCCTGCATTAGAGGCGAGAAGTCTTAGCCACTGGACCACCAGGGAAGTTCCCTTTCTTGTTTCTTGAGGTAGGCATTTATCACTATGAACTTCCCTCTTTTTTTTTTTTTTTTTTTTTTTTGTGGTACGCGGGCCTCTCACTGCTGTGGCCTCTCCCGTTGCGGAGCACAGGCTCCGGACGCGCAGGCTCAGCGGCCATGGCTCACGGGCCTAGCCACTCCGCGGCATGTGGGATCTTCCCAGACCAGGGCACGAACCCACGTCCCCTGCATCGGCAGGCGGACTCTCAACCACTGCGCCACCAGGGAAGCCCTGAACTTCCCTCTTAATACTGATTTTGCTGCATCCCATAAGTTTTGGTATATTGTGTTTCCATTTTCATTTGTCTCAAGGTCTTTTTGGATGTCTCTTTTGATTTCTTTGTTTACCCCTTTGGTTGTTCAGTACCCTGTTGTTTAACCTCCACATATTTGTGAATTTTCCAGTTTTCTTCTTGTAATTGATTTCTAGTTTCATACAGTTGTGGTTCAAAAAGATGCTTGATATGATTTCAGTCTTCTTAAATTTATTAAGACTTGGTTTTTTGTGGCCTAACATAGCTATCCTGGAAAATGTTCAGTGTGTGCTTAAGAAGAATGTGTATTCTGTTGCCCTTGGATGGAATGTTCTGTATATATCTGTTAACTCTATCTGGTATAACATGCCATTTAAGGCCAAGGTTTCCTTATTGATTTTCTGTTTGGATGATCTATCCACTGATGTGAGTGGAGTAATAAAGTCCCCTACTCTTTTTGTGTTGCCATCTAGTTCTCCCTTTAGGTCTGTTAATATTTGCTTTATATATTTAGATGCTTTTAGAGCTCCAGTAGTAATCCTGGAGTATATGTTAGGATTCCTCCCTCTTGGTGGTCTTTAACTTGAATTTTCTGAGTCTGTTGAAAGCTCTGTCCCACTTAACTAGCCTGTCAGCAACTGCTTTTGGAATTGTTTTATCTTGAGGTAAAAGGCAATGCCAAATGCTAGGCTCACTTCTCTGACTTTTCTTCTCTATAGGATCCTAGTGCTACTAACCTAATCCCTGTACCTTGATAGCTTTCCTATGCCTTCAAATAGAGGGTTTTAAAAAAATATTTTGTTCAGCTTTTCTTATTGTTCTCAGTGAGAGACATGTTACATTGCCAAAGTTGAACTCCCTCTCAGTCTATGCACAATACACATAGGCTTTACACAGCATTTATTGAGTGGTTCCTAAGTACTGGGTGCTAAACAAAAGGCTCATACTTGTTTAATAATCCTCATAGTAACTCTGGGTTCAAGAATATCCATTTTACAGACAAAGGTAAAGACATTGCCTAAGACTGTATACCTAGCAATTTCCAGATGTGGAATTTCATACACTTAGTTGTCTTTGTCCCCACATCTTATGCTAGATATCTGCAGTTATTTTTATAATAAATGAGACAAGTTTTTTTTTTTTCCTTCGCATACTAGGAAATGCCGCTCTAATCACAGTTATAGAAGTTGAAACTTTCCTCAATGCCTAGGATTATGGTTGGGTAATAGTTCACCTGCTTTATTATTTACTTCAACCTGTTTCTTCTTTTTTCTAATTTTTACTGGAAAGATTTCCAAATGCACTGAGAGTAGAGAGTACAATGAACCTTAATGGATTTATCACATAGTTTCAGTCACCATAAATATTTTTCATTTAAAGAATCTATTCCCCTTTATCTTCTCCTTTGCTATAGCCTTTTAAACAACATCACAGAATCTACCCCCTAAATACTTCAGTTTGCATTTCCAAAAGTAAAAATACCTTTGCTTCATACTTTTAAAAGGTTCTACTGAATGTATCTTGCTCATATCAAACTGGAGTTCTATTTTTTAAAAGAGCATCATCATTCCAGAAGTTCCATTCTAGAGAGAACTGAACGTATATGTTCACCAAAATGCATGTACAAGAGTATTCACAATATTCAAAAAATTTAAAACTACCAATTTCCAACAGGAGTAGACTCTATAAATAAATTATAGTATATTCATATGACAGAACAAACTACTGCCACATGAAACAACATGAGTGAATTACACAGACACAGTGTTGAGTAAAATTAACCAGGCAAAAAATATATACTATATTACCCTATTTATATAAATTTCAAAAATAGGCAGAATCAATTCATGGTAAAAGCCTTTAGAAAAAAAATGGATCACTTTGTGAGGGAATGTTGACTGGGAGGGAGCCTTTCTGTAGTGCTGGAAATCTTTTTTACTTTTATCTGTGTGCTGGTCACACAGGTGGATGCCTATGTAAAATTTCATAGAATTTGTACCTTTTACCCTTTATTCAAGTATTACATTGTGCTTCAACAAAAAAGTAATTTTGAAAAAGGAGCAACAAGTATGCTCTAGATCAGGAGCTGGCAAAATTTTTCTCTAAGGAACCAGACAGCGAATATTTTAGACTTTGTGGGTCATAGGGTCTCTGTCACAGCTCACTACCTCTGTTATAGTGCAGATGCAGCCATAGATGATACATAAACTCATGAGTGTGAGTGTGTTATGATAAAACTTTATTATGGATATCAACATTTAAATTGCATATAATTTTTGTCATGAAATATTCTTCTTTGTACTTCTTTTCAACCACTTAGAAATATAAAAACCAGTCTTAGCTCATGAGACACAAAAACAGGAAGTGGGCATTTTGGACTACGTATGGACCACAGGCTGTAGTTTGCCAACCCCTGCTCTAGATATGCGTGTATATAAACATATCAGGAATGTATAGATGAATATCAGCATGAGAACTTGAGCAGTTCTGGAAAAGCTGGAGGCCAAGGAGACTGGACATTCACGTGTGGAAGATTTATTTCAGACTTTCTACAATTTTAGGGAAAGACAAAAAGAGCCAGTGTTCCATGCTGGTTGGTGACAGTGGTCAGTAATGGGAATGTATATTGTTATTTTCATGCTCTGATTTACCCTGAAAGTAAATAATGCTCTTGGATTGTTATCATTAGACCATGGTAAAAGCATTTAACATTTTCTTCCCTCTGTGCTTTTTATTTACCTGAAACTTTTACTGCACACAGTGGTGACAGTAGTAATTTGGGATTTCAGGGAGATGGCACTAAATGCAGGCAGCTTGTGTGTGGAATATCTCAAATGAACTTTCTTCACCACCTCATCTCCAAAACAGACTTCTTTTATGAACATGCTTTTGTTTGTGGCTTGGAGGTGTTCATGGCAGTGATGATAACAGTAAGACGTGGCGCTTATATGGTGTTTTCTCCTTTCAAAGTGCTTCTCTCTAAAAAGAACCTAAAGGGTACATTTAGGGTACATTTTAAGTCCATCTTCTTTTCACAGCAGTAGAAGCCACAATTTTTACTAACTGCAGAGAATCACTGTAGCCTTTTTGAAAATATGTACTTAGTTTGGTACCAGAAAACCCTGGCTTTGGCCGGCATTTTTCTTTCAGAAACTGTACATTTAGCCCTTTTAATTCTGTCTTTTCTCCTCTTACATTACACAAATTGCAACTAATTGTTATATAAATGAAAGTTAACTCACCTAACCCAGTAGTCTCTTTGTATGACTTGACTTACCTGAGTCATTACACTAACAGAAATATTGTGTATCTACTTAGTCTGGATAATTAGTTTTCCATGCTGCCAAAATTCATTTAGTTCATATATGATAAGCAATATAGGAATAAGGAGTCCTTAAGTAAGAGCTTCCTGAGGGAGCTCACCGCCTGTGGGAGAGACAGCCTTGGAGTATAGGTCCCATCTCTAGCCTTCATGGCTGGCTCCTTCTTAATACGCTCCTACAGGCGCACAGGTGCCAACCCTGACAACACTGCCTGCGCCAAGAAACGTCTGGGGTAATTCTGTGCTTTCTGGAAGTGAATTTCTCTTCTCCCTGCCACCAAATCCCTGCCACTATCAGCTTCTGGCCTTGTGACTTTAACCATCTGCTTTGATTTGACCTTTCTGACTTATAGAGTCAATTTCCTATTCAACTCTGCTATGCATCCTCCTTGCTTTCAGCCCTGATGAAGCTTCAGGGAAAAGAACTGCTCCATTAGTTCTGTACCCAAAGGACTGTGATAGCCTGGCTGACCTCTGGCCTGGGAAGAAGTTTCTGGGCATACACCACAAATAGGCCTAATATAACTGAGTTGAACAAGTGCAACAAGAGCAGAGGAATGAGCCCAACTTCCCTGTGTGGATATTGGTAATTACCTGCCCCAATTTAATAGCTTCCTCAGAGAATAAATATCCTCGTCCAGAACAGACAAAATATAGGCAATAATCATGATTTTTAGCCTCTGTTGCCAGACTCAAACATACAAGAAATTATATTTTTCCTGTACATACATAAGCAAGTAGAGTTCAAAATCTTATAGTCTGTAGTTTGCTGTTCCATTGATAACTTCATCAATTGATACATTAAATTTGTGAAATCTGGTTCCCTTAATGTATGAGTAGATGCCTGTTCTTATGCTTCAAGCTCAAGAAGTTTCCCGTTTCTGAAAAGCTGTCTTTTCTTCCATAGACACAGCGTACTTTTGATTAAGCTGAGTGGAATGGCCAAGCCAGGGAAAAAGAGTGTCCAAAATGATAATAACAGTGAGGTGTTCTCTTTGTGGGACTACATCAGTTCAAGCAGGAAAATCGATGCACCTGGGGGGAGAGAACAATACTATTCCAGCATTATTAATGCCCAGGAGGCAACAAAAAGCACAGGGAGAAAAATTCACTCAACTTTGGCCATACAGAGAAAGAACAGGAGAGGTGGCTAAGCTTGCCCTCAGTCACTAAGGAGAGAATGTCCATTTGAGAGGCATTGCCAGGTTTACTTTCAGCCACTGTAGGTACTGAAAGAAAAGCCACATATTTAAAGTACTGTGGGCTTTTAAAAGTCTTGGCCATCTTTGTTTTTCATCACACTTAGTTCAGATGGAAGGCTAGGTAGTGATACTGTCCTTGCTTTCCTGGTAACAAAGCTTGAAAGATGGTGAGTTCAGGAAGGAGAAATTTGCGTCATCGAAGCCAGAAATAGACCTTGTTAAAATGAAGGATTCCACTCAGCTGTTTTGCTCACTGATTCGTGCAATTTCTATTACACAAATCCTTAGACTTTGAAGGTCTCCCTATTCTTAAAGCTAGTAACAGCAACTGCCTCGAAAGCAAATAATCCGTGTCTGGTCTCCCTGACATTAAATGTAAAATCCAGAGGGAGCTTAGAAGAACTGTGGAGGCTAATGTACAAAGTACTCCAAGAAAGGAGAAATTCTTCTTATATTTCTCTTTGTCTGAGTCAGCTATGCTACAGTAATGGTGAGTAACAAATTGACTCAAAATTCTGTGTCTTAAAACAGACCTGCAGATTGGCTATACCTCAGCTGGGCTACGATGGACTCCAAGTTCAAGGTGTCAGCCTGTAGATGTGATTCACTTCTGTTCCCACATGTCTCCACGTTCTCCTTGGACCAGTGGCTACACAGGATAGGCTGTTCTCATGGCAACCAGAGGAATGCAAGAGGCTAAACCCAGCTATGCAAGTAAGTTTATAGCCTCTGCTTATGTCACAGCTGTTAACACTTTCTTGGCTAAAATGAGTCACATGGCGTAAGCCCAAAGTTAAGAGGTGAGGAAGTCGACTCAGTTCACCATGAATCCAGGGCAAGTATGTGGATATATGAGGAAGAAAATGAAGTATTGTGAGCAGTGCCCTAGTGAAAGGGATTTTTCTCTGGTTGGAACTGGAAGATTGCTATAGTAGTAGGGAATGTTTCTCTTTTGCTTGTTCAGGAAAAAATATCTAGTTGGTCACCTGACTAGCCTCATTCCACCTATTAAGGTCAGTGGGGACTGACTGCTTTCATGGATGTTCATACAATTTAGGTAGGTGGAAAAGAGAGAGAACATTTTCTTCTATGGCCTCTAAAAAGCCTAGAGCTGTGCTGTCCAAAATGGTAGCCACTAGCCATTTGTGCCTACCGGAATTTAAATTATTTTACATGAAATAATATTGAAAATTCACCTCCTCGGTTACACGAGCTACATTTAAAGAATGCAGTAGTCACACGTGGCTTGTGGCCACCCCACTGGACAGTGCAGCTCTATCATAATACCCCATTTATTGCCTTCATAACACGTCACACTCTAAAATCATCTTATATATTTGTCCACTTACTTACTTTCTCTCTCCCCCTGTGGTAGACTGAATAATGACCCCCTAGAGATGTACACATCCTAATTCTCTGAACTTGTAAATGTTATTTTTTATGAAGAAGGGGACTTTGCAGATGTGATTGAGTTAAGGATCTTGAGTTGAGTTGGAGAGATTATCTAGATGGGCCCCGGGGTAATCACAATGGTCCCTATAAGAGGGCGGCAGGAGGGTCAGAGTCAGACAAAGGTGATGTGGTGATGGAAAGAGAGGGAACGAGAGAGAGAAAGATTTGAAGATGTTACATTCCTGGCTTTGAAGATAGAGGGAATGGGACATGAGCATGAAGGCAACTTTTAGAAGCTAGAAAGGGCAAGGAATTAGGTACTCTCTGGAGCCTCTAAAATGAATACTGCCCGGTGGACCCATTTTAGACGTCTGACCTGCGTAACTGAAAGATAAGTTTGTGTTGTTCTAAGCCAGTAAGTTTGTGGTAACTTGTTACAACAGAAACTAATTGTTACAACAGAAAAAAACTAATACACTCTCCATTAGCATGTAAGACCTATTACCATGTCTGTCTCATCCACTACTTTATCTACAGCACCAAGCATAGTGCCTCTCGAAGAGCAGGCATTCTTAATTATTTGAGAAATAATGAGTTTATGGATAAAAGGCTAACATAAACTCCAAAAGGCGCTTCTAATACAGTATACCTTCCACAATCATGTGCCACATATCCACAATCTCCACCACTGGAGATCATCATTTTTTGCATCTTCTGTCCAGAAAATCACTACTGGGAGACATTAGATCAAAACAGGAGAGCATATTGAATGAGCAGCCACCAAAATTAATTTATCAGCTAAGCAAATAGTAGAACAGATCCATGCAGAACAAACAATAGTGAAGATTTCAAAAGAGAGAGAGAGAGAGAGAGAGAGAGAGAGAGAGAGAGAGAGAGGGAGGGAGGGAGGGAGGGAGGGAGAGGGAGAAAAAGAGAAAGGAAGACCAAATGCTTTGTAATAGGCACATCAATAACAATTAGCAGGTGCCTTGCACTTTGAAGCTGCAATTCACCTTCATATATTTTATCGCATTTGAACTTCAACCACTCATAGTAAGCAAGCAGGCAGATATTAATCCCATCAGCTTACAGAAACTGGGGCTCAGAGATGTTAACTGTCATACTCATTGTACTGCAACTAGAAAGTGCCTTATATTCAAATCTCATGGCTTGACACCTAGTTTTCTTTCTGCTACACTTGAAATGACATCATGTGAAGTATTGGGAAGGCAGTGGAAAAATCCAACATTTCTGTTTCAAATTCAACTTAGCATTTTTCTGCTCAAAACGTCAAGGTATCTGGCAACTTTCAAGTCAAAGAAGACAACTGCAAAGACAAGCAGGCCACCCACTGAATGGCTAAAATCACAGCCAACACAATCCTTGTCTTTGGAATCAAATACACTCACATTTCAGAACTTAGAAACACAGCCTCCATTGAAGAGCAGCCTGCCTGTAGCAGGATATTTGGAAGCAAAAAAGCGTGACTGTTTTGAACAAAATATAAAGTGTAGTACTTATTATTTAGCAAATAAATGGTTATACCTTAAATGGTTATGTAAGTTGCTACATCATAGCCTTGGTTTTGCTTCTTAGTCTGAGAAGCCTAAAATATTTACTGTCTTGCCCTTTAAGTAAAAGTTGCTCTTTAGATGAAAAGTGAGGCACAGGTACTAACAGAGAAATGTTTTTCCCTCAGCCCTGCCAGAGAAATAAGGATTGAAGGCCTACCTCAGTACCTCATTCTCTGATTTTCTGTCTACTTCTCTATGATTCAGCTCCTTCTTCCTTCATACAGAGAAAGTTTTTAATTTCCTCTCTTTGTGGAGGGGCAGAAAGCTAAAGAAGGATTTGGATTTTTTTATGGCTGTATAATGATCACTACAAACAGTTTCATAAAACAACGATCATGGTATCATCATCTCATAGTCATGGAGGTTGATTGGGCTAAGCTAGCTGGTTCTCATGAGGAGTCTCTCAGTCCAGTGGTAGCTGAGGCTAAATTTTATCCAAAGGACAAGACAGGCTCTGAGATGCCTGTCACCTGAACTGGAAGACTCAAACAGCTTAGGAATGGAACAGCTGGGACATCTGTATCTCTGTGTGGTCTCTCCAGCAAGGTGGCTTCAGGTCAGCCACGCTTCTTATGTGGTTGCTCAGTGTTCCAAAGGTATGAGTCCAGAGAAAATTGTACTGCCTTTCTGCTTTTTATAACCTAGCCTTGGTAGTCTTGTAGTATCACTGTGTTCATCTTCTACTGCTACCATATCAAATTACCACAAATTTAGTGGTTCAGATAACACAAATTTATTATTTCAGTTTTGTAAGTCAGATGTCCAGGTATGCATGGCTGGTTCTTCTGCTCCTGGTCCCACCAGCAAAGCATGAGAGTTCCAGTTTCTCCAAGTCCTCACCAACACATGTATTTTGTTATTATTTTTTTGAAGCATAGTTAATTTTAAATATTGTGTTTCAAGTGTACAGCAGTAATTCAGTTATACATATATGTATCTATTCCTTTTCAAATTCTTTTCCATCATCATTATTATGATTGCTATTCTAATGGATGTGAAGTGGTATCCCACTGTAGTTTTTTTTTAACATCTTTATTGGAGTATAATTGCTTTACAATGGTGTGTTAGTTTCTGCTTTATAACAAAGTGACTCTGTTATACATATACATATACATATACATATACATATATACATATGTTCCCATATCTCTTTCCTCTTACGTCTCCCTCCCTCCCACCCTGCCTGTCCCACCCCTCTAGGTGGTCATAGAGCACCGAGCTGATCTCCCTGTGCTATGCGGCTGCTTCCCACTAGCTATCTGTTTTACGTTTGGTAGTGTATACATGTCCATGCCACTCTCTCACTTTGTCACAGCTTACCCTCCCCCTCCCCATATCCTCACATCCATTCTCTAGTACCATTGTAGTTTTGATTTGCAGTTCCCTAATGATTAATGATGTTGAGCATTGTTTAATGTGCTGATTTGCCATGTGTGTATCTCCTTTAGAAAAATGTCTATCCAAGTCCTATGCCATTTTTTACTTGGGTCGTCTTTTTTACTTTTGAGTTATAAGTTCTTTTTATATTCTGGATACTAGACCCTTAACAGATAAATAATTTGCAAATATTTCTCTCACTGTATGGGTTGTCTTTTCACTTTCTTATTTTTCTAACTCTATGGAGGTATATTTGACATAGAATATTGTGTATGTTTATAGTATAAAATGTGATGATTTGATATATGTATACATTGTGAAATGATTAATACAAAAAGGTTAGTTAACACATCTATCACCTCACATAGTTACCAGTTTTCTGTGTGTGGTAAAGACGTTTCAGATATACTCTCTTAGCAACTTTCAAGTATACAATACAGTACTGTTAACTCTAATCATCATTCTGTACATTAGATCCCCAGAACTCATTCATTTTATAACTGGAAGTTTGGACACTTTGACCACCTTCACCCATTTCCTTTACCCATTCATCTGTTGTTGGACATTTAGGTTGTTTTCATGTCTTGGCTAGTAAATAATACTGCAGTGAACATAGGGGTGCATATATCTCTTCTACATAGTGATTTTGTTTCCTTCTTATATACACCTAGAAGTAAAATTGCTGGATAATGTGGTTCTATTTTTAATTTTTTGAAGACTCTCCATACCGTCTTCCATGCCTATTTACAATCCACCAACAGCGCGCAAGAGTTCCCTTTTCTCCATGTACTCGTCAGCATTTTTTATCTCGTCTTTTTGATAGTTACCATTATAACAGATGTGAGGTGACAGCTCATTGTGGTTTTGAGTTGCATTTCCCTGATAGTGACGGTGAGCACCTTTTCATGTACCTGTGGCCATTTAATGTCTTCTTTGGAAAAATGTCTGTCCAGGTCCTTGTCCATTTTTAATTAGATTATTTGTATTTTTGCTATTGAATTGTATGAGTACTTTCTATATTTCGGCCATTAACTCCTTACCAGAAAGATGGTTTACAAATTATTTTCTCCCACTTCGTAGGTTGCCTTTTCATTCTATTGTTTGTTTCGATGTGCAGAAGCTTTATAGTTTGATGTAGTCCCACTTGTTTGTTTTTTATTTTGTTGCCTGTGCTTTAGGTGTCGTATCTAAAAAAATCGTTGCCAAGACACATGTGAAGGAACTTTTTCCCTGTGTTTTCCTCTAGGGGTTGTATGGTTTCAGGCCTTACATCTAAGTCTTTAATCCATTTCGAGTTAATTTTTGTGCCTGGTGTAAGATAGGGGTCCAGTTTCATTCTTTTGCATGTGCATATCCAGTTTTCCCAGTACCATTTATTGAAAAGACTATCTTTTCCCCATTGATTATTCTTGGTTCCCTTGTCAGATATTCATTGACCATATATGCATGGGTTTATTTATGGGCTCTCAATTCTGTTTCATTGGTCTGTTTTATGCCAGTATCATACTGTTGTGATTACTATAGATGTGTAGTATAGTTTGAAATCAGGAAACGTGATGGTGCCTCCAGCTTTGTTCTTCTTTCTAGGGATTGCTTTGGCTTTTCAGGGTCTTTTGTGGTTCCATATGTTATTTAAGATTCTTTTTTCCGTTTCTGTAAAATATGCTGTTGGAATTCTGATAGGGATTGCATTGAGTTTATAGATGGCTTTGGGTAGTATGGAAATTTTAACAATATTAATTTTCTGATCCATGAACGCAGGATATCTTTCCATTTGTGTCTTCTTCAATTTATTTCGTCAAAGTCTTGTAGTTTTCAGCGTACAGAGCTTTTGCCTCCTTGGTTAAATTTATTCCCAAGTATTTATTGTTTTTTGATGCTATTGGTCTCTTCACTTTGATGCTCTCCTTTGAAGCAGAAAAGCTTTTCATTTTAATGAAGTCCAATTTGCCTATTTTCCTTTGGTTCCTTGGGTCTTGATGTCATATCTAAGAAATGGGTGCCTAACCTGAGGTTACAAAGATTGTTTTCTTCTAAGATTTTTATAATTTAGCTCTTACATTTAAGTCTTTGATCCATTCGAGTTAATTTTTATATGTGACGTGAAGTAGGGATCCAAGTTCATTCTTTTGCCTGTAGATATCCAGTGATTCCATTATAGATATTGATATTCCACATTGATTACGTTATTAATGAAAAAACTATTCTTTCCCCCGTTGAACGGTCTTGGTACCCTTGTCAAAAATCACTTGACTATAGATGTATGGGTTTATTTCTGGGTTTCATTAATCTGTGTCTATCTTTATGCCAGAACTACAACTGTCTTTAACAAGAGAAAAACAGAAGTTTTTTAACATGAGAAACTAAAAAAGGTGGTTAGAACTTGGGCTTATATTGCGTCTTTACAAAAGAACAAAAAATTTTCATAGAAGAGACAAGAGGTTTCTAGGGTGGCAAATTGTAGGACGGTGAATATATGGGGGAGCTAGTGGAAGTTAAGGGCTAGTTAGGAAAGTTATATAGTTTTTTTCTGATCCCATCTCTGGGCTGATAAGGGTCTTGAGCTGTCTCCTGTGATTAACTTCTGTGCTTCCTGGTTAGAAGGGACGGGGGACACCTTTACAAATTTGTGTCTAGCTTTTAGGCAAATGGTGGGAGACAGAAAGCTTTTCTTCGTATATGCTTCTTCTCAATAACATTCAGCTCACCATTAATCTTATGCCAAAGTGGCATGTTTTGTGGTGGCATTCTGCTACTCTTTATGGCTCTACTTCAGAGTTAATGGGCTAGTTTTTAGTAACTATACTGTGGCGATAATGTCCTTGGTTTTACGAAACAAATGCTGATCTCTTTTAGTGTGACTTATGCAGCTTATTCTCAAACAGTACAGAAAACAATTATATATTTGGGGGACCTGGATGAAGGTCATTGGAATTTTTAATTTGCAGTTTCATTGAGGTATAATTACAGTAAAACACTGTGTGAGTTTAAGGCGTATAACATATTGACTTGACATATTTATATATAACAAATTGATTACCACCATAGCATTAGATAACAACTCCATTCCATCACATAATTACCATTTCTTTTTGTGTGTGTGGTAAGAACATTATTTCTACTCTTTTAGCAACTTCAAGTACATAATACAGTATTACTAGCTACAATCACCAAACTGTATATTAGATCCCCCCCAGCGTGCTAATCTTATAATTGGAAGTTTGTACCCTTTGACTATTTTCTCCCATTTCCCCTACTCCCCATAATCATTACTCTACTCTGTTTCTCTATGGTCAGCTTTTTTTAGGTTCCACATATAAGTGATGTCATAGAGTATTTTTCGCTGACTTATTTCACTTAGTATAATGCCCTCAAAGTTCATTTTAGTTATTGCAGACAGGAGGATTTCTTTCTTTATCATTGTTGAATAATCTGCTATTGTGTGTGTGTGCCAGCCATATTTTCTTTACCCACGTATCCATTAATTGACATGAAGTTTTTTTTCCATATCTTAGGTATATCTGAATGATGCTTCAGGAGCATGGATGTGCAGATATCTCTTTAAGATCCAGATTTCAATTCCTTTGAATATATACCCAGAAGTAGGATTGCTGGATCAATTTGTAATAATCTGAGAAACTGCCATAGTATTTTCTCTGGTGGCTGTGCCAATTTGCATTCCCACCTACAGTCACAGGTTACCTTTTCACCAGACTCTTGCCAACAATTTCTTATCTTTTTGATGATAGCCATTTTAACGGATATGAGATGATATCTCATTGTAGTTTTGATTTGCATTTTCCTAATTAGTGGCGTTGAGCACGTTTTTATCGAAAGCTATCCATTCAGTTCCTATGCCCATTTAGGAATTGGGGTGTTTTTTGGGGGGGGGCAGGGGCTATTGAATTGTGTGAGTTCTTTATATATATTGGATATTAACCCCCAAGTATTTTCTCCCACTCTTTAGGTTTCCTTTTCATTTTTGTGCTGTGCAGATGCTTTTTAGACTGATGTAGTCGCACTTAGTATTTCTGCCTGTGTTGCTTGTGCTTTTGGTGTCATATCCGGGAAATTGCTGCAAAGATCAACGTCAAGGAGATTTCCTTCTGTTTTCCCCTAGGAGCTTTACATTTTCATGTCTTCCATTTGAACCTTGAATCCATCCTGAGGCTGTTTTTTTGACTGGTGTAAGATAGGGGTGTAATTTCATTCTTCTGTATTTACTTATCCAATTTTCTCAACACCATTTATTGCAGAGACTATCATTTCCTCATTGAGTATTCTTGGCTCCCTTGCCAAATATTAGTTGACCATATATATGCAAGGGTTTCTGGGCTGTACATTGTGTTCCATTGGTCTGCGTATGTATTTTTATGCCAGTGCCCTACTGTTCCCATTAGTAGAGCTTTGTAGTACAGTTTGAAATCAGGAAGTGGGATGCCTCTGGCTTCTTCCTCAGTATTATTTTGGCTATTAATGGTCTTTTGTGGCTCCATATGAAATTTAGGGGTTTTTTTTGCTATCTGTGAAAATTGCTATTGGGATTTTGATAAGGATCGCGTTGAATTCTGTAGATGGCCTTGGGTAATATACACATTTAAACAATATTTTTCCAATCCATGAACAGGGGGCATTTTTCCTTTTGTTTGTGTCTTCAATTTATTTCACCAAAGTCTTATAGCTTTCATTTTACAGATCTTTGACCTCCTTTGTTAGATCTATTCATATGAATTATGCATTTTCTAATCCCCTGAACCCCATGAATTATATTTTTTAACGCTATTGTGAATGGGATTGTTTCATTTCTTGTTAGTGTATAGAAACCCAACTGTTTTCTGTATGTTGATTTTGCTTCCTGCAACTTTAGTTCCAGTAGTATCTAGAAACAAAGACAGCTTGACTTCTTCCTTTCCTGTTTTAATGGTTTTTATTTCTTTTTCTTGACAGATTTCTCTGTCTAGTACTTCCAGTACTATGTTGAAAAGTGGTGAGAGTGGACATCCTTGCCTTGTTCCTGATCTTAGAGGAAAAGCTCTCAAGCTTTCACCATTAAGTAAGTAAACTTTCACCATTAAGTAACTTTCACCATTAAGTAGGTATGATGTTGGTGTGGGTTTGTCACATATGGCCTTTATTTTGTAGAGGTATTTTGCTTCTATACCCAATTTGTTGACTGTTTTAATCGTGAGCCAATACTGACTATCATCTAATGCTTTTTCTGCATCTACTGATCGTGATCATGTGATTTTTACCTTTCATTCCATTAATATAGTGTATCATGCCTACTGATTTGCATATGTTGAGCCATCCTTGTATCCCAAGGGTAAGTCCTAGTTGATCCATTGGTATATGATCAGTTTAATGAGCTGTTCAATTTGGTTTGTTAATATTTGGTGAGAATTTTTGGTTCTATATTCATCAGGCATATTGGCCTGTAATTTTATTTTCTTGTGTCTTTGTCTGGCTTTGGTATCAGGGTAATGCTGACCTTGTAGAATGAGTTGGGGAATGTTCCCTCCTCTTCAGTTTTTTGGAAGAGTTAGAGAAGTATTGGTGTTTGTTAATTCTTTGGTAGAGTTCAGCAGAGAAGCAGTCTGGTCCTGGCTTTTGTTTGTTGGGAGGTTTTTGATTACTGATTCAGTCTTCTTACGTGTTATTGGTATGTTCAGATTTTCTGTTTCTTCATGATTCAGTCTTGGTATGTTTTTAGGAATTTATCCGTTTCTTCTATTACAGCTGTCTTTATTGTAGGTTTGTAGTTAGATGTGAAATTGTGAATTCCGAGGCCTCCACCAACATCCTTCCTTCTCCTTCAAGATTGTTTGTTTTTAGCTCATCTAGGTCTCTTACATTTCCTTGTGAATTTCAAGATCAACTTGACAATTTCTGCAAAAAACAAAAAAAATGACAGTTGGACTTTTGATTGATAGGTATTGAATCTATAGGTCAATTTGGGGAGAACTGCCATCTGCACAATATTAAGTTTTCCATACCATGAAATTGATAAGGCTTTTTAAGCCATAGTTCTAATATTAAGTTTTCCATACCATGAAATTGATAAGGCTTTTTAAGCCATAGTTCTAAGGGGTGCTGCTGAACTATTTATTTAGGCCTCCAGAATCTTGACTATCATCACAAATTGGGGTCCTTTTTTTTTTCCATACCTACTTCCATATTCTGTCTGTTGCTGCAAATGTAGGGTTTAGTAACGTAGTGGCTTCTTAAGCGATGGGGAACATAAAATCTAAAATTAACTCTGAGATATTGGTGTTGGGAATGCAAAATAGTATGATCACTATGGAGGGGAATTTGGCAATACCTATAAAAATTTACAAAATACTGTGGGAGATTCCCACACACACACACCAGAGGCTAGGCCAGCAAGCTTGCTCTCTGTCTCTCTCTTCCTTTAACTGAGGAAGTAGTTTTTGAGAGTCCCAATATTATGAAGAAGTGTGTATGTATCTTTCAGTTCCAACTGCCATGTCATACAAGCCTACAGCCTTGTCTCCTATCCTCCAGAAGGCATTAAAAGCCAATTTGCTGACTTACAAAGATCGGCGTTCATCCCATCTTCATCCAGAGCCCCTCAGCCTCAGTTCAGGTACTTAGACTCTGTTTTTCACTTTTCTTTTGGATTTTTCCCTTGAGAATTTCCCCTAATTTCTTACAAGCTCAACTATCCATTTAAAAAGATATCACCTCCCCCTTTCTCAGAACCGTTTCTAAGTACTTTATTTATATAGTAGGATGATTGTATTGGATCGCAGATATAAGTACAATAAATAAATCTGGTTGACAGACTATCCTCCCTGAGTTACCTTTTATCTCCTGTTTTTTCCGTATACAAATCATTTTTCCACCACACTAAATTGTAATGAAGAAGACCTCTTGCCTAACAAGGAGGTCACTGAATTGGTCACTAACCCCACCCACGGGAACCTTGATTGGCTGCTTAAGGGGTGTTCTTCCCACCCATAATTATATATTGTAGTTACCAGACAAGCCAGATGGCCCCCTGGGGAACATCCCCTCCCCGACAGAGGAAACAGATAACCAAAATTTCTCCCAGGCTCTCCTACGAACGATCAGGAATGGCTCAGCTAGAGGCCAACGTTCAGAAGCTGATAGAAGCAGCAGTAGAGACTTTTCCCCATGAGCTGCATTGGTCCTAGGTTGAATTGTGTATTCAGAAAAAAGGACAGCACTTGAAGTCCTTTGTTGAATGCTCTGTACAGACTTTAGAAAGGTATAATGTATTAAACCCTGAAGCTCCACTTAAGAAACCCAGCACTTTCGAAATATTTAAATGGTAATTACCCTAGACCTCTAGTAATAGGCAAATATACCCCCACAACTCCCAGGAGAAAACGTGGCTACTTTGTGCTTTTGTGATGTAGATTTTCTACCCCATCTTCTCTAGGACCTAAGATCTATTCTTTGAAATGCAAAGGAGGTGTTTTGAAATTTGGCGAAGATTTTGAAAAATCTTAGGTGTTTTCTCCACATATATTAGTAAGGGGGTAAACTTATTATTCCAACTTCCAGAAACAGTTTGGATCCAACTGTTCTTTTATAAACAAGTGAGTTTTGTATTACTGTACCTGAGTCATGGCTAAAATTTTAGAATGACAGCTATAAGGTCTGTGTTTGCATCTGTGTGTTTATGTATGTCTGTTGTAGGCGTGTGATCTTTTTCTACCTTCTGACGGTACTGCCAAAATTAATTTGTAAAAGAGCTCTGTTTAAAAGGGGAAAAACATAAGCGCTTACTTGAATTAAGTTTTCTTAAGCTCTGAGAAATACAGAAACTAACCCAAATGTTTTTCAAGTTAATGCCTTAAGTTTGTTGGTTTAATTAAAATAGTAGGTCTTCAGAATTATCAGCATTAAATATAGTTTTTTCCTCCTAAGTTTACTAGTCGTAAGGTCGTGTTTTATCTGCTACAAACTGTCAACAAGGGAAATATAGCTTAAGATGACGGCTAGCTAGCTAATGTCTTGTGAAATTTTATTGAGTAATCTAAACATAATTGTTAGGAGCAAGTGATTTATTAGATACATGTAGGTTACAGTATATCTAGTTTAAAAGTTTCCCAAATCTTTTCAGTAACTTCCAGTTTTGCTGAGTTAATTGATGGAAATTCACTGAATATCTAGATCATTTCCAAATAAGATAAAATATTGAACATTGAACATAGGTTTACCTATTTTGGTTTCTTGTTACAGAGGAAGTAAAGACACTGGTCTGTTCTTGTGCCAGATTGAAAAATTGTACTGTATAAAAAGGTAGATGTTGCTAAAAATTATGAAATGTATTCATAAATTTCCCAATCTAAAGAATGCTGGTGTAACAGTTCACAATGGCTTACTACTTAGTTTTCACGAGAAATTAAGGTCTCTAAGAATTCTAGTTAATATGTAATTAAAACTACTAGAAATAATAAGGGAAACAATTTTATATACAAGGAAAGTAGTATTGTTTGGGGCTAAGCAAAGGTACAAGTTATGGAGATGCATTTTTGTTAAGGGAAATGAAAGTAACTTTGTCCTCAAGTAAAGCTGGTTGTTTCAGAATGGGAAAGAGGAGAATAAAGGACAGACTCAGTGGATGTGGGCACTTGTGAGGAAAGGAGAATAAAGGACAGACTCAGTGGATGTGGGCACTTGTGAGGAAAGAATTTTACCTTGTGTAGTCAAGCTGGATAAAATTGAATTGTTATCATAAGGCTTTTAAAAATAAGTTTTAATATCAATAGTATACTTATATAAAACTAAAACTTAATTTTCTTCCATCTAGTAAATGGAAAAAGTTTTCTTAGACTTTTGGTGTGCTCTTGATAAAGAGATTGTAAGGGTTTTGCTCTGCCTAGAAAGCAAAGATTTTGTGTCTTACCGAACTAATTTCCTGTGCTCCATGTTGTCTTAATCAGGCCTTTGATTACTGAAGAAAACTGAATCTTCTTAATATTAAATGAGCTAAGTTTTGCCCACAACTATGTAACCTTCTATATTTGCCTGTAAAATATTTTGTTACTTAACTAGATGAAGTGTTTTTTCATAATGATCTGTGATCCTATTTAGTCAAGTGTCCAGAAACTTTTGGTATGTTTGACAAACTTTCAAAATCATATTCTACATTAAATCTTTTTGAGCTGGAAGTAACTTTGGGACCTGCCAGAGGGCCCTTGGAATACCTCAAAAGATTTGTTCTCTCTACTTATGAAAGAGAGATACTAATTAGGCTTAATTGAGGTGTTAATTACATGGGAAGCATTGTCAAGTATATGAAGTGACACTAAGCCTTCTTCATGTTGCATTTGTCCAGAATTTGTGTGAAGTTCCTGAAATCTGATAATGCTATTGCTTTTAATTCTAGTTATCATCTTAAAATGTATGTCACAGAAATAACCAAATTTCCTTGTCAATCTCTCATATCTTTAACCACGGCCATTTTAAAGTCCTTTGTCACTTACAGACAGCTGTTGTTTTACTCTGATGCTTTTGCAGAAGTGTTTCATCTTCAGAGAGATTCATGGAAATGACTCTGATAAGTCAAGAATTAATTATGTGGGACTGAGTGGACTGATGAGGAAGATTATATAATTTTATGCCTTTTTCTTTAAAAAAACATGGTTATGTCTTCTTTGTCCAGACCTAAGGAACTCTCTTCTGTTAAGCCATCTATGACTTACAGCTATTGGGGTAGAGTATACCTTTGTGAACAAAGATGAAACAATTACAGTTTTCTCCCTACCTGATCCCTCCAGAATTTAGAAACTGTTTGTTAGTGAATATTCTTATTTTCATGGCAATACTGTTATTTGCATATGTTCACTATGGTTACATTACCAAGGCTTTGACTGGCAGGTCGTATTTGAGAATAATGTGCATAGACTCAGATATGACCCGAGAGCTTTAAGGACGTAAGGGTGACTTTATGCAGCCCATAAAGCCCCCTGTAAAACAGGGTTCCTAGCAGCCTAACCAGGTGAGTAAGGAAGGACACTTCCTGGCAGATGCAGGAACCTCAGGATATTTGGGGGACCCTGGAGGAGAAAAACCGTTTCAGTAGAAACTATAATACACACTTGTGGTTATCAGATTCTGTTAACCACATTCTGAGATTTTGTTATATACATGTAAACTGGACCGGATCCTGAGTTCTTCTCGTTTCCTCCAGTATCTGACTACACCTCTCCAAACTAACATTTCCAATTTTCTCCTCCCCTTTTGACTTGGAATCACTGAGAACAAAAGCTGCCCTTTCCCACAAAACCCTGCAAACTGAACGTGAACAACTTGATGTAAACTTCAGAGAAATCACCATGACAGCTCATTTACACAATCTTTGTGCCTGCTGCTGCGTGGGCCACTCAGAACACCGGCCAACATCATCAGAAACATTCAAACCGCAAAAGGCGCTTCAACCCCAACCTCTAGATATCTTCTCTTGTCGACTGCCTGCCCTTAGGACTCGGTCTGTGTTTTCAGTGTGCTCCAGCTATTAACCTTTGTTTTTCTGTCGTTTCCATAGAAACGCCTTCCTTAGTAAATACCTGATCGCTCATACCATTGAGGCCTAACTTTAGGAGCCCACCTAAATCACCGCCTCCTAAAATGAGATGCACTGTTTAACTGAGCGGACCTTTGCTCAAGATTAAGAGACTGGTTCAGTAAGATCTGGAGCAATCGATCAACTTAGCTTCTGGGCTATGACTGTGAAACTTCTTGGGGAAGTTTCAAAGGCAGGGCTGAAAGGGAGTAGAATTGGTCACCCTAAAATATGCCTCTTCTGCATAAGGATTATTTTAGGCTGTTTTTTAAAGAAAAGGAACCGCAGACACAGGAAAAGCTTTGAAAACCAAGCAGAAGTTACCCTTTTGTAAATAAGAAACTTACATTTACGAGGGAAATCTTCATTTATTTGTAAGGGTGTCGCCTCTGTACCCGGAAGAGGAGGATGACTCAATCTCTAACCAGTAGAGCTGTACAGCAACTTAAATCTCCATTACAACTGGAAAAAAAAGGCAGAGAAGAAAATTAGATCTACGGAACCATTTCAATTAGGTAAAAATATGCTTAGAAAAAAGTGTGGATAGACCTGTGACAAAATGTTAACAATGTTTGCCTTTTTGGCTGGTAGGATTATGGATATTTTTCTTTTTTGTACTTCTTTTAGTTACTATAAATCTATTTTGTGATCAGAAAATACCTAATAAGCTATTTTTTAACCCAAGGGCATCCACACCTTTCCCTCTCTTATACACTAAAGGAATATGAAACATTTCATTTTGATCTGACCCTTGATTCTGACTCTTTTGACAAAATGCTGCAGAGTTAGTTATTATGACAGACATGAGAAGAGTTTACAGAGCTTTATCATATTTAGGCTGCCCAACTGGTTAGCAGCACTTCAGCGGTACTTCAGTCTTCTGGCAAATGTCACCACTGCACAGTACAGTGGGATCCCATCAACTCTACTCACTTGAAAGCACCTGACCAAAATTAAAAAGTTGTCTTATTAATAAAAAGCGACGACTGATTGATATACTGCAAAAGCAAATCATGTTGATCCCAAATCTTTCTTAACAGTGTTAATTCACTGACCATTCCCTAGTGTCACTATTATTCCTAGGGAAAATGTGGTCCCTGAGTTGCAACAGCTTCTTTTTAGAAGCCTTGCACCTCACATTACCAGATCTATGCAGAAGTGGTATATTTAATGCTCTCTAATGCCCTGAGCTCCTTATTGCAAATCTGGAACCATATATCCCACTGATAACTATATTATCACAAATTCTGGAAAGAAAATGCTTTTCAAACTTCAAGCAGTCTTTCTAGCTGAAAACCCAGTGAAAGTTGAGAGATTTTTTTGAAGACCTCGTCATCATTTTCTTTGCTTCTTTCAAGGTAACAGAATTTTCAAACTATCACTCTTACATTTTCAAAAGGTTTCATTTCAAGCTGTTTTAGGTTTGCAACAGTCTTACAAAAGCATTGCAGGGCTCCCCTTGGTTGAATATGCAAATTGTGGTTCACTTTAGATATTCAGACTCAACAGTGGGCTTCAATATGCTACTTAGGGGTGGAAAAATGCATGTGTATTATTTTGTTTTACTTTTGGCCCAGGCAGGTATGAATGGGGGAGTCAGGTGGCATGGCCACGAATAGGACAGTTTCATTTTGTTTTGGATTCTTAAACAAAGCTATTTGGAAACATAAGCTTGAACCAACCACGTCTCTAGGGAAGTCCTACAAAAAAATGAATTCATTTTGAATCCAAACCTCAAGGACAAAAATTCATGAAATTGAAAAACGGAATCTTGCCTTCAGCCCCTTAGGAAACCTCAGTAAGAAATTTAAAAGGGAAACAATGGACCTTCTCCATGACTGAGCAGGATAATATGCCTTTTCTCTTTGGATGATCTGAATTAGAGGAATGGTACCTTGCAGCTGATTGGCTCACTTTGCAATCCCAAAACTTGGTTTCCTATTGAGTTTACATAAATTGAATAAGTTCCGTGAAAAATGGTCTCTGTGATGACTGGTCATAACTGCACTATGTTTGCGTGACAATGTTTCGCTCGCCATTTTATCACCTGTGGCTAGCACAAGACCTGGCACAGAGAAGGCCTTCAGTAAATACTTGTGAAGTAAAGGAAACTCTGGTTGCCTTAGATTAAAACAGAAGTTAGCCTGAAGGCACCAAGATGGAGATAATCAGAACTGCACTGACACAAAGCATGAGTAAGAATCACAAAGGAAACCAATTCTAACATTCTAGAGAAAAGTCATCCCCTGAAATTGGAAAAGTACTACCACCAATGGCACCAGCTGCAGGTAAACCATTTAGCTTTGTTTTAGTTCCCTCATTTGAAAAATGAGGATGTTCTACGTCTAAAGTGTTCTGAGTTTCTTCTAAACCTCTCGGCCTTCCCTATGTCCCAAAACTTATTTGAGACAACTGAAGTGATTCTTTTGGTCAGTTTCCTCTCCTAGGATCAAGCTACTACTGTCTTTTCTGAAGAGCACTTCTGTGTTCTCTTTAACTGTCCTTCACATACAAGACTCTCGACTCCTCCTAAGTAGGTTATGATGCAAACCTCAAGTTGGCTGCACACTTCTTTTTTTTGCCTTTTCTGCCCTTATCTTCGTCTCTCTTCCATAGCAGTGAAACGTACTTGCAAGGCTGCTTCCCAAGACTGAGACCAAAGTCTGTGGTGATACGTGGAATAAAGCCTCAGAGAATTTTAATTCAGATCATTGACCTTACCAACCTGGTGTTTTAACAACTCACAAACCTTGGCCTATCTCAGTCAGTAGCTTAAACGTATTAACTCTAACATAGCCTTAAAGATGATGATTACATCCTTTCAAACCCCAAGATCTAAACAGAAAAAAATTTAGAAATCTCATAGAACAGACTAGTGGCCTTTCAAGCTAAACTTAGAGTCTATTTGTGACTAACCTAGGGCCTGACCTATACAGGTATATCAGATACGTTTATTACCTTCCAGAGAGAAATAATTAGTAGCAGTCATCTCCTGTTTTTGTTTCCTTATCTGTGACTTTTTCCCTTTCTACTTTGCTTTTTCATAACTTTATCTTTTCCTCACATACAAATTTAGATACTGCATGAAAGAACTCTCTGACGACAGCCATTAAGAAATCCAGGAGTGGAATAGAGTACAGCATACAGAAATGTATTTTATATGGTAAGAAATTATGTGTGTTTCCAAAACTAATGGTTGTATTTGTTCAGAGATACGATGACACAGGATGACTGTAGCAGAAAGTGGAGACAAGATGAGTGGAATCAAAGACCAATTAATCAGAATGCTTCTGGAATGGGATCTACCAAATAATTTACTTTCCTGGTCAACAGTAATTAAATTTGTAGATTCTTAAAAGAATTCTTGTTATTTATTTGATCCTCACAACTACTCAGGAAGGCAAACCAAGTGTTAAGTATTATCCCAGTATCACAAATGACAAGACTAAGGCTGAGAGAGACTCAGTTATTTGTCTAAGATTACACAACCAGGCACTGATTTTCAGATCTAACTGAAAATGCCATAGCCTTTTCAGTATACTGTATAACATCTGATTGATTAGCCAAAAATTAACCTAGACCACCTTTTTAAAACTCCTGTTAAAAATTATTCTAAAGCATTTTCATACACTTGCCTCACGAAACAAGGTATGCTAAACGTAGTAAATCATTTTGATAATATAAATACAGAAAAGACTGATTTGATCATGATTTTAAAAACAGCCCAGACACAGAAAACAAACTTATGGTTACCAAAGGGGAAAGGGTGGGGGGGGGGGGGCAGATAAATTAGGGGTTTGGGATTAACACATACATACTACTATCTATAAAACAGATAACCAACAAGGACCTACTTATAGCACAGGGAACTATAGTCAATATTTTGTAATAAACGCAAAGGGAAAAAGAATCTGAACAAGATTTTATATATATATATATATATATATATATATATATATATATATATATATAAAAAACTGAATCACTTTGCTGTATACCTGAAACTAACACAACATTGTACATCAATTTCTACTTCAATAAAATAGCCCAGTTATTGTTATACATTAGATTCATTTTGATATTAATTGCAAGGAACCACGGAATGGAAAAAGGGTGCTGACTTTTCAGTGCAGGTGTACCTCAAAACATCCAAATGTTTGCTTCAACAACCTTTGCACACATTATAAAAATTTAACTCACATTTTAATTACATCAGGAACTCCTGTAACATAGAGATTATTTTTAAATGTGCATAATCTGATTATCCATTTTGAAGGCTGGCACCAACATTGGCAAGACAGTTGTACCTCACTGCTGAAAATTAGTGCCGAAACTTAGTTTTCGTCATCTGGCCTTAACAAAATAGCTATACGCAAAGAAAATACACACATATTCAAATACAGACATATTTTGAAAACAAAAAAACCCCACTAATTGGAGAACTAGAAAGATTCAGGGAAAATGAAAGCAGAGTCAGAATTCTAACTTTAGATGAACATTTGGACCATTAGTCTCGTTCATACCTGAGATCCTAAGATCAGTGAATCACATCTAAGTATCACTATTCTCTTTACTAGTTACTTTGATTTCTTGCTAAATGACCTTCCGTAACTACCCTTACTGAATAATGCCTACATACCATGGGCTGGAATTCAGGGCCATTCAAACACTGATCTCAACAACCTTTGCACCCTTTTCAATCTCTTCCCGCAAACACTATCAGTGATGTGGGAAACCATCTCTCAAGAGTTTAAGAAACAAAGCCATGATTTGTAATATTTGCCAATTTTCACGTTGCTACTGCTCCCACTGTGACCAATTTCAAGCTACCAAAGATTTTAAAACTGGCTCGAAAGAGTCCTGAATATTTAACAGTTGGCTCTACCTACCCTGTAGGAGTTGATCCAGCTCAAGCGCGCCCCTGACTCATCCCATATTCCAATCAGATGAATTTAGTGCAGCTCTATGAATATGCCTTTCTATTCTCTGTAATGATATGCCTCCATATATAATGAAGTGAACCCCATTTCTTTTCATGTCAAATTCCTAGCCACTCTTAATTTTCAACCTAAATGCTACTTCCTTCTCAGTTTGCTGATTTTATCTCTACACCTCATTGACCTTAACACATTGACTTCAAAGTTTTTTGTTGTACACATCATAATTACCTAGTCAACAGAGGACAGACCTATTTCTTTTTGATATCACTGGCAGCTGATAAAGTGCTTTACACATAATGATACTTCTTAGAGTCTTGGTTTGGTAGGGGGCTAAATGGGAAGCGGTTCTTCAGTGACATGTAAGGCAATGAATAAATAAGTAGAGTCCATAAGAGTGTATTTGAGGCCGCAAATTAAGATTAGTTTAAATATACATTCACTTGAAAACAATCCTTAAAAGTCACACTCGTGAAATAAACAGTTTAGTAGTTAATACTATTAGCTTTGCCGTAAGATTGCCTAGGGTTCAAATACTGTCTCTACCACTTACTAGCTGGTGTTATTGGGCAAGTTATCTAACATCTCCAAGCCTCACTTTCCTCGTTTATAAATTGGACATAATGATAATACCTGTCTCATCAGGTTATTTTGAGTACTCTGTAGAATAATACATGTAAAGTACTTAAAACAGTGCCTGACATATATGAAGCATTCATTACACATTTGTTATTAATAGTAAGAGTAGTAATAACAGTAGTAGAAAATAGTGCCTATCACCTAAAAATAAATCTCAAAAATTGTGTTAAAGGAAATAGGAAAAGGGAGGAAGAGATGACTGTTTATAGTAATGACAAACACAGGATTTGCTGCAACCTAGGCCTTAAACTGAGCCAAACACTAACTTTCAAAATCCTAATAGCCCCTCTTCTGTCCCACTTTTTTCTTAGCAAATAAGTCAATCGTTCTCCCCATATCCTGCTTCACAGCTCCAGGGTAGTGCCCCACTGTAGAATACCAAAGCCATAATTATGCTTCCAATGTCCACTTGCTAAAAACAAATTTTAAGATCAGCTTTTGGAAACCCCTTCTAAGCCTGCAGCATTCACTTATCTATGGCACAGATGGCCCCAACTCACATTAGCCTCAACAGACTCATTAAGTGTCCCCCTCAAATGCTAGACAGATGAACCCTGAAGGACATGGAACTGCTGACATTTCTTTTAAACATACGACATTTTAAAAGG
The DNA here is from genome assembly GCF_003676395.1 of Aethalodelphis obliquidens. Lineage (NCBI taxonomy): Eukaryota > Metazoa > Chordata > Mammalia > Artiodactyla > Delphinidae > Aethalodelphis > Aethalodelphis obliquidens. The sequence goes on from NW_020838043.1 coordinate 803,027, forward strand.
ATTCTGGGTTATCCACTTATTCCACATTGGATAAATATGCTGCCTCCACCGTACATCCTGATGGGTAAGAAGGAAATGAGTAAGAGGAAAACTCTTTGTTCATAACCAGGAAAGAGTAAGAAAATATCCAGGCACTTTTTATCTAAAGAGAGTGCATCTGCCTTTTCGATTCACTTTGGACATTGATGAAAATACTAAAGGAAGAAAGTTACAACTCACTGACCCTTAGCAGAAAGGTGAAAAAGCGCTAAAAAATTCTAGGGCATCTCTTTGTCAATACGTATAGGAGAAATTGGGGCATGTGAGAGAAACAGTCGGACATTATACTCCAACTTGGGACTTTCACATTTTTCACATCAGTAATTCCCCAGATGAGTATTTTTAATGCCCATCTCAGAGTGGCATCTAATCTCTCACTAAAATTCATAATCTTGACAAAGAGAAAGTGTTTGATTGTATTGAAATCTCTTTCCCTAGAAGTATCAACCACCTATCTTTTCAAAGAAGTATCAACCAGCTATCTATCATTGGCATGGCCAAACTTGAATTCAGATTGAGCCTGGGCTTTCTCTTTGCTTGGCCTTCCAGAGGAGCCAGCCACTACATTGCTGCTTCCTTCTTGTGTTCCCGGAGCTATTTGATCTCTTGATCCTTGTCTGTTGATTACGTGCTTCCACATCTGAATTTTCAAAAGAACGCTGGAAACACAATACGCACTGAAGCTTTGCTCAGTGAAATGGAGTAAGGTTTCCTTATTATACGAGGAGACTCTGAGATCCTCTGAAATATCGAGAGAACAGTCTGGTAGCCCTTTTAAGCGCCAAGCTCTCCAGCATTTCCAGTGATTGCCATGGCCATAGGTGGAAGAAAGTTAGAAAATCTTATACCATTCCAGTGTTATAATTTCTAGCATATATACTCTTTCCCCATAGAAAAACATCATCAGCATTTGTATGGTGTAAGAACACAGAGCTGAAATTTCTATGCTAGTTGAAGAAAACCACTGAAAAGCTAAACTGCTCTACAGCAATGCGAATATGTTGATTCTCAGTTATTACAGTTCCCCACATAACATCCGTGAATCTCAAAACTTAACGACATTCATATAGGGGTTACGTGGAATTCACTTGGTGACAATTCACTGAGCTCTATGCTCTTCTACATGCATGTTACAGTACACTGCAATAAAAATCTATTAACATAGTAAAACTAAAAGAAGGAAATTTGAAAAAATTTTATGACTACTAACAATAGTTTGAATGCTATTATACTCAAACAGTAATATATTAATAAATCCTAGATTAAAATTTTTCTAATTTAAATGGGAAGACATGTTATCTAAAAAAGAAAATTAAGACAATAGGAAAAAGAGTGGGCGGTAATAAAGTGAGGACCAAAAGTTTAGAAATATGGTCTGTTTTACAACTAAAGAAAATAAATTCCATGTAGAAATTTATGAGGAAGAATGATTCCAAAATATAGAATTTTATCACTCACCCAGCCACGTCATTTTACAGACGAGGAAACTGAGGATGGAGAGAAGCCACTTGCTCAGGCTCACCCAGCTGCTCAGCAGCAATGTAGAAACTAGAACCTAAGCCTCCTCCTTTGTATAGTTGAGAACAATAGGCTCCACGTTGCCACGTGACCTTACAACAAAATAATAGATCTGCTAACATGGAAGGTTAGGGTGCAGGTAGATGGCTGCTTTGCAGATTGCAAGGCCCCAGCCTCTGGGAATGTTCCAGTAGTGACTTGCCCAAGGTTGCAAGGAGGCATGAGAAGGCTTGGAAAGGCAACTTAAAGCTCCTGCTGAGACTTCAGTGGAAGAAACCGAATCAACTGAACAGGAATAGCAACTCTGAGCATTTGGTTAAGACCAAATCCCAAGGAGGAGCTGGCTTCATTTAAATGGCCTGAGAAATCTCCAGATCACTGGCTAGAGTTGAATGCAAAGAATAATTTCAAAGATTACATACTGGGGGCCAACTTTGTACCTGTCTGTGAATACTGTGTGCTTTTGAATAGGCCAAAGCCCCTTCTCAAAAGGCCCCCTTGGTAGAATTATCGTGCAGGAGAAGGGAATGAAAATAGCTGTAAGCAGTCATTTCCATTTCCTCTGTTCCTTAAGCAATGAGTGACACTAGGAAATTCAAACAGATGCGGTGCTATAGGGAGAGGAGTTAGCAATAAGAGGCTAAGTCACACCAGCAGAGGGATTAATTTAGAAGGCAAAGTCAACAGAGATGGGGTGATACATGGGAACAAAGAAAAGTTTGAAAATCCAACCCAATGAAAAGGATGCCATCATTCAATCAGGAAAGGGCACTGTCTCCAAAATTACATTTTTGTTTTCAGCAAGTAGGAAACCATTGAATCACTTGACCAAAGGTGGGAACTCAGAACAGCCATGAAATGGTAATGGCAGAGAAGAAAACTAAGGCGCAATGACTGTGAAATGACTCCGAAGTCAATGCCTCCGTTAGCATATCTGTTTCTCAAGATTTTAAGACCAGAATCTCAGACCCACCCGTCATCCATTTCGCAGGTCCTATGAGGCTTTACCACATAAAGAAATCCCAGGCCCTACAAAGAACAGTGTTTCCCTCGTCTCCCCCTGACAGCCTACATTTGCTGTGAATGAGGGGCTGGGTGTGATGGCTGCCTGCCAGTTTCCTGCTAGGGAACTAATGGCTGCAACTCAGCAACTCCTTTCAAACTGTCAGTGCTCAAGCCATTGGTTTGGGGATCTCTTCTTTTGAAAGCCTGTCACGATTCAAGGACTATGGAGATTAAGAGCCCATTTAAGGAGACAGCCATAAAAGTTGAAAATCATGCATTCCTAAGGATGTCACGGCACCTGGTGATGAATGCACAAAATGGTCGTGTGTTTTTGGTCCTTGGTCAGAACCTCTCCAAGCTGGGAGATCGGGGTGGGGATAGGATGTGTAGGTCTGTCTCCCAACCTGGGGTCCTGTGGGAGTAGGCTAAGTGCTGGGCTACGTCAGAGCCTGGAAGTATTAGTAGTTTTTTATGTAACTCATGGAAATTCCACAAGTCCTGCCTACTAGTAGGTAACACGATTCATTACACGGAATCATAAACCCTTGACAAGTTGCAGGGTGCGTGTCCTCTAAAAATGTTCCAGTCAAATCAGTGCCCAGATGCCTGAGCCTTTTCCAGGTCATTCTCCATGGTCACCCCATCCCAGTGTGTCTCCTGAGGTGCTGGGTTACAGAGTGAGGTTTTACTTCTTTTCATCAGCAGAGCAGCCTCCCAAAGAGTGGGAGGAAGCTCAGACAGCAGTTATCATGCCCCTGTAAGTTCTATGACCTAAACAATTTCATATAAACTATGCATCTTGTAATTGGCAAAACGCTACAGCGGTGACATATCTACATGTACATCTATACGCGTATAGTGTAAATCCATCAGTTGGGTTTCTGTGATCTCAACACTGCAAAATACTGAAATTCATAATAGGGGGCTTCTTCTCCCCAAATTCACCTCTCTTGGACAGACATCCTCTTGAAACAAAATTAAAAGCAATAAACAGACCACCTGGAAGCCATGCCTCATCCTTCCCTTATCACTGTGGCCTTAATCCAAGACATTATCTCACCTGGCCTGTCTCCCAACCTTATGTTCACCCACTGTGAGGTTGCGTCACTCTAGGAGCGTTCCTTTTGCATGCTTTTGGCTTTCACTGAGAGTCCCATCTCAAGGCTGCCGGCTTCTCACTCGTCTCTCCAAAGCCTTCCCCACTAATGTGAATATTGAGGTTAGATAGACAAGGGATAACTGAAGATGAGAGCCTGCTATAAAGAGATTTAGTTGGTAAGACCTATGTCAATGAGGCCAAATAGAGCCAGATACCAGAACTCAATTTGTATACATCTAAATAGCTGGGCTACCTGGCAAGGATCTGAAATACCAGTTCCGTCACTTACGTGTCAGTAAGACTGCTCTGGGGAAACTGTACCAACTAAATTCTGATAGTCCTGTGTTAAAATTTTTCCAGTTCCAAAAAGACGTAGTACGTACTGTTCAAGACACTAAATAGGAACGCTTTGTTTTCCTCATCATTTTTCATAAATAAGATGCACATGACAGCCTCTCCCCTTACACTGACTCACCCAGAGAAGTCCCCAAATCTGCCTTTCTTTCTAACCCAGTTCCCTCTTCATTATCAGACATTCTTGATCCTTCCCCTTCATAGACATCTCCAAGCCCAGCCACAGTCCAGTCCTTCAGTAGCTGTGCTGTGAAATTTCATCAGAGCCTTTTGAAAAAGCTAGGGGTCAAGGGCTCGGTTGTATGACTTGGGTAAGCCACTTAATCTCTGAAGCTCAGTTTTCCAATCTGTTAAGGAGGGACCTAGAGTAAATTATCATCCAGGTTCCTTCAAGTTCTGAAAAGAATCCAAAGATTCTAGAATAAAGGAGGGAGGAAAAGGGAGAGAGAGATAATTAGCCTATCTGTCTTTCTTTCGGAGCTATAAGCCGCCCCACTTTCCACTCTCCCTAAACCTGTCTCTGTCATCAAAAGCCCAGAACCTTCCTATTTCACTAGCAAAACGTACTATCGAGAAAGAATTTATTGTCAGTTATTGGCCTACATTATACACTCAGAGATCAGAGACGATCTTTGTATTCTCAGTGTCTAGACCCTAGTTGTAATCCTCTCAATTATTCTTAAAGTACTGAATGGGATGCCTCTCCCAGGCGTCTTTTAAATTAAAACCTTATCTCTAAATAGAATGAAAGATTTCATCTCCTAATAAAGCAATTATAAGAGAAGTAAGGAATAGAGGTTATTTTTTGCATAGCGTCCTTTCAGTATCCCTGAAAATTGGTTCACTTTTTTTTTTTTTTTTTTTGTCTAACCATAAAGCAGGTTAGATAGCTAAAAGTAGATCTAGGGAGAGAAACCCATGGGAGAATGTGAGGGCTATCCCTACTTGTATCAGTCAGGTTCCCGGCAGGAAAGAGAAAGGCACACTCAAATGGGGGTGAATTTTACAAAGGTCTATTTCAGGAAGCCCAACAGTGGATAATCGAGTACTCCGGGGGATAGCACCGCAGGGAGCCATTACCACTCAAGCCTGAAAAGGCAAGGGCACCAGCCACCTGACAAAGTTGTTACCTTCAGCGTAGGAAGCCAACCCACAATGACTGGGCAGGGAGGGAGCTCAGGGAATAAAAACCCAGATTCTCATTCTCCTTCTGCCCACCTAGCTCTTACTGGGTCCTCACATTGGCCAAAAGCAACTAGAAGCCAAAGGGTAAGAGAGCCCATAGAGGCAATCCATAAAAATCAGCCTGCTGGGACAGAGCAGGTTAGGAAAAGGGCAGAAAGGAAACCTGCAGTGGCAAGTGGAAAAGATCCAGCCCACAACTGAAACAACTCACTGACAAGCATGCCACCTTCCATGCAAGCTAGAGCAGGAGAAGCCCAGTTCTGACCCGTTTCACAAAACCTGGTGTGCGTCTCTGGTCTCCACACATCTGCCTCCCTGAGAATAAGAGCAAGAGTCCCCAATGATTTGAATACACATTTCTCCACAGAAGATATCCAAATGACCCAAAGGCACATGAAAAAATGTTCAACATTATTTGTCACTAGGGAAATGCAAATCAAAAGCACAGGGAGAGATCACGACATACCCACTAGTATAGCTAAAATCAAAAAAAAAAAGTCCCCATGCTTTTTAAATGTTAATTCAGAGTTTAACATTCCTTGTGAAGCCACAAAAAAGGACCTCTACCACATCTGGGCTTGGCCTGAGGTGGAAGATATTGTACTTTAAAGCCTTGGTATATGTTTAACATTAAGCAAGTCTCTCCACTCCAAAACTGAGCTGTGTGGGCGTCTGATTCAGTGGTCTTGCCCACAGCCCAACCACACCTCAGTCCACCTGAACGTTTCCAAACTCTTTACCATGACCAAATCTTCGGGGTTTGGGGTCTATAGGCTTCCTTCTGTGAAGACAAAAGAACTTGAGTGTCTTCTTAGATTGGATTCATCTTTTGAAGAGGAAGCATTCTGGTAGAGGACAATAACTTCCTGTAGCTTCCAGCAAGTGCCTCTTGCTTGAAAGAAAGCAGCATTTCACTCCAGAGGGCTTTACGAGGGACCACAAACTAGAAAGATCTGTTGGAGCCACAAAAAAGCAGATTCTCTACCTCTTTTCAACAAAAAGGTCTTATTTTACTTTGGCCAGAAAACATGAATCAGATTGCAGAAAGCAAAGTCCCGTCTTGGCTTTAATAAGGCCCAATTTTAGTGCTGATGAAATACTTGACAGCAGTGTGGGCGTGTCTACTCGTCACTGAAATGAATGCCCCCACCAGAATTCATGGGCCTTTCCAAGAAGCTAATGCAACAAAAAAATTGTTTACTCCCTTTGAAAAATAGGCAAGAAGAATCACAGACTCTATATTAGAAAAAGTAAAATAGTACCCTTTCCTAGATAAACATAGTCCTTCCTGCTTGGGAGCAAACTGTCAAAAGACTATAGGTTTCAAAAGAAGGGATGGGTTTAAGACAAGCCAGAATGATGTCAAATTTCGTGGAGTCCAGATGGTCTGTCAGACTTGTCTTCGGCTGCTTGGTTTGTGGTGATTTTTTTTTCCCTGAGAGCTAAATAGACGTGGGTGATAGAAACATAGCAAGCAAGCCCGGGAATCCATCTGAATCACTGTAGTAAATCTATTTCAGAATGTGTGCCCACCGAGAGCTTCACTTCTTTAACAATTCTCCTTCCCCTGAGAGGTGAGACTCTGAAGCCATGTCAGCGCTCTGCTCTCACCACTCATTGACCCCAGCTGATTGGACCAAAAGTGGATATTTGACTCAGGGATACCAATTCAGAGTCTAGACTGGCAGGAAAAATGTCTTTCACCATTTGGTATTGGGACACAGAAAGGTCCAGACAGCTAACTGTAGGCAGTCATTTTGTAAGCTGATGTAAACTCAACTGAAGGCCACCATTTAAAGGCAGCTCAGATGTGCCATATGTAAACATAGCAGAAGAACCAGCCTGAAGAGTAAGAGAAATATGAAGCCAATAACAGAGATTAGCAGGTATAAAAGACTGTGTGATCCCAAAGAGAGAAATGAGTACAGATGGGAGGGGTCTGCCTTCACTTATATGTTGACTTCCCAGGTACTGTTTCCAGTCCCTAATGAGGCGCATGCCTTGCCCTTAGCATCTCACACACACCCTTGTATTCCTCCAGGAAATGTCCCCTTTCAGTTTAAACCACTTTGGATCTTCCCATCAAAATCACCTGTGGACATAATTAACTCTGGAAAACCTGAATCAGGCATCTCAGGGCTTTAGCTTCCAGAAGCAATACCATGCAGGCACAGAGAGGCCTACAAAACCGTTAAGCCTGGTTCTCTAATAACAAAACGAAATCCATCAAAGGGACTCTTTCTGCACAATCACAGGAGACAAGAGGACTGGCAACTGTCCAGCAGAAGATGGAGTTACATGAGGCAGCTATTAATGCCCTGGCACTGGAGGCGGAGGTTTGGGGGAGGGTACATATCAGGGGCAGGGCTTCTTCACGGGACTTGCTTCATTACTCTGTGCTTTGTCAAGGCTTTACACTTAGCAGAACTCTAAGAGTTGCGTTTACATTTTGCTGTCACCTCTACCATTGCCTGTTTTATGTATTAGCCCGCTCTTCCTCTTGACCACACCAAGCTTATGACGCACTGACCCTATCAAATCACGCTTGTTTAATTCAGCAAGGATAAAAACATTAAAGTTAATTTTTAAAGCAGTGCCTTATAAAATACGTAACATGTTCTACAAAATGACACGATGTACGTCCATTTTTTAAGGCCCTTGCTTGTTGACTGTTCATGGAGTATCTCCAGATAATGACTAAGTTTGGGGTTACGTGCTGTCGAGGCTCTCACATATTATATTCTACTCTAGTCAGCCCTACAGCAACCCTGTGAGTTTAGCAGGGCAGACGTCAGTAAATTCACTGTAAATGGAAAAAGGGAGGCTCAGTGAGTGAAGTGCAGCTACCCAAGGTTTTACAGCTAATATACATGAACAAGTCAGGACACAGATTCAGAAGTTCTAACTCTAAAGCCTGTATTCTTTCCCCTACAGAGGAGTGTTGAATTGTACAGAATGTCTAAAGTACAGCCTTTATTGTGGGAACCTATTTAATGGGTTCTCACTACAGTGTTTCCAGGTAGTAAAATGTGAGTGTACTCCACGAGAGTTAAGACTGTCTGCCCCGTTCATGGTGGCACCCCAGCACCCAGAACAGGATGAGGTACATAACGTCACTTGGACTGGTCTTCCTATAAGCAGAGCCTGAGATAAGGATCCATGTGGAAATGGGTCATTAGGAAGTGTTCCCAGGAAACCCATAGGGGACTAGAGAAACAGGACTGAGAAGGGAAGGAGACCAAGCAAGGAAAAGACACTGACTCCCAAGGATGGTAACTGGCTCAATCCCACAAGAGATCCTGTGGAGACAGTCTAACTTCAGAGTGGTCCCTGGTGGAGGGCATGATGACTGGAACATTTATGCCTTCTCGTCTATCAATTATTGCTTAAGGGATGCCCACAAGGGGCTGTAAATTCCCAGGCCGTTTTGGTTCTTCAGGCAAAGTGGGTTCTGAGAGCTTGAGGGCAACCCTTTGACAAACAGACACAGATGCTGGCTGCTGGGAGTAAAACCACACCGGGAGTCCTGTGCACAAAAATTATAAAGGGGTCCACGGGAACACGGACAGGGCACTGGCAGCATCCGGCACAGTGCTCAATAAGTATTTCTTTTTAAAATATATATTTTATTATATTTATTCATTTTCTTAACAGCTTTATTGGAGCATAATTGCTTTACTATGTTGTGTTAGTTTCTGCTGTAAAACAAAGTGAATCAGCTGTATGTATACATATACCCCCATATCCCTTCTCTCTTGCGTCTCCCTCCCACCCTCCCTATCCCACCCCTCTAGGCGGTCATGGAAAGAAGGAAGGGCAGAGAAGGGCAGAATACTGTGTTCCGTGTGCTTACTAATATTATACAAGCCAAATATCCTGGCAACATTTGCAGATAGATACGCTTTTCTCCATTTTACCCATAAGGGAACTGAAGCTCAGAATGGTTCAGTAGTTTGCCTGAGGTTATACAACTTATAATAGTACAGCCAAAACTCAGGCAGGTCCCTCTAGCTTTACAGCCTCTGCACTCTCCACTACTCCACTGTATCGTTGAGCTGTCGTTCCATGCTGCCTGGCCTCCCTTTTCAACTCACCAAGAGTGAGCTGAGCTCTCATAGGTCACGATTTGGATCACTTTGCAGCATCCACATTCCTGAGCCCCGCGCACATTTCGTCTCTTATGCCCTTAGATCTTGTCCATTTGAAACACAATCAGAAAAAAAAAAAAAAGTTGGACATACAGACGATCAGATAAAAACTGTTAACCCACTCCCTGTGCAAAAACGACAAAAGATGCCAAGGCCTAATGAAGAGTCCAGTCTCCTGAAATCTCCTGGCATTTTCAGCAGACTGCAGTTTTCTGAGAATGTCTGTGTTTTCCAGAGCATGTCTGCTCAGAATGTATGAGCCAAAACCTCCTAGGGATTTTCCATCACTTGTTTATACTGTGCCTGGATCTACCCGAATGAGCTTATTATAAATAAGATAGAGTGATGGGATTTTTTTTCATGAATTGAGACTGAAAATTGGTTTCAAATATTGTTTTCTGCTTTAAACTAACAATAAATGGCATTTAGACTGATTGCACTATTAGTAGGTACAGAGTGCTGAGTTTTTAAGGAATTATAACCTGGTTTAATATAATTATGAAACCAAATCACAATCAGAGGGGTTTGGTAGGAGGTTACAAGAAGCAGCCATTTCCTTTTTTCTGTATAATACTCAAGCCTATCCCATTAAACGTTCAATTCCCTTTCAAAAGAAGAGAAAAGAAGATAGAACTGCAAATTTTCCCAGAGCTTAGTGCTCTAGTTAAGGCATTAACTAGCCTCTGCTTTCCTCCAGGATCCTTCTGTCTATGATGTTTTCTCCACCAGTCTCTATCACATTCATCCAATTTGTCTCAGGAGACATCCTAACCACTCTCCTAATTTTAATTCTATAACAGGACTGGTCTAAGGCTGACAGGGGTGGACCGGGCCTACTAAGGATCTGCCCTAGGGCAAAACTGTGAAAGCAGATTGAATTTCATTTGTATCTTCCTTTCTTGTGGCCCCTTAACCTTTCAGTGTCCTCCTCTTTCCCCACCAAGTTTCCCAGAGTGCTCACACCCTACAGCACTGATGATCGATAATCACTTAAGTTTGGAAACTCTCTCAGAGGCACTGCCTTTTACAGCAGCAGCAACAACAACAAAACAGACCAAAAAACCCCACAATGCTTCCCCTCAAAGGATATCAGATAGTGTGGCAATCTCATGAGGCCATTTGTCAGGATGCAGCCTCTCAAAGCAGTGCACATAGGCTGTGCTCTAGTTCACTGATGCGGGTACGGAAACAAAGAAAATGCCTGCTCTCATATCAACTTTTACTAAGAAATTTAACCACACTCACACATCCTCTGACTTATGTAAAGTGAAATTTGCTCCTCCCCAAAATGAAAAAATACAACCCTAGCACATCTGTCTCTTTTAATCATCCCTGTAGAATCAAAATAACCTCAACTTTTTCTTAGCTGGCACAAAGCTGACCACAGAAACCTAAGTAAGTCCCACGGAGCCTAGCTCAGTTCAGAAAAATCAGCCAGCCAACCCGTACATTAATAAGCAGTAATAAACAGATGTTGTTTTAAGCCACTAAGTTTGGAGTAGTTTATTACGCAGCAATAGCTAACTGGTAATGGGGCTTGTTCTTCATCATAAATAAGCTAACATTATGCAAAGCTTATGCAAAAAAAGAAGTCCCCCGGAAGAAAGATACAAAGACATAGTCCCATACTATAAATAACTAAGTAGAACTACACACACACACACACAATCTGGTACAGTGTGTTCCTTTATTATTTGATTTATCAAACGTGAAAAGCATAAGTTTGGATACTGCCCATGATTTATGAAAAGTCAGCTTTTAAATTAATATTTTCTGCTTTATGGAGATTGCAAAACAGCCTACTTCAGCTCCCGCCATCTTTGCATTTTACCATTATTAAAACATTCTCTCATCTTTGACATCCTTAACTCATGTGACCCAGGGACATTTTTCGGATTTTTTTTTTTTTTTAACTACCTATCAATTACTCTGGGCAATAAAAAGAAGATAAAAGTGGCAGATCTGAGTTTACCCTAAAACTGTACATTCTATGAGTTAGGCCCAAAGCAAAGCCCTTCCCCTATAACAGATGCCTAAAATTATGCATAAGGTGTGCCCTTAACCACTCCGTGCTAGTACAGATGTCCATTCCTGATTGCTAGGCCATTTTCCTAGAAATTACCTGAGCGTGGCTTAGAGGCCTATCTATATGTTATAGAAAATTGGCAATTACCCATATCAGCTGTACTGGAGACTATGAATTTTCCAAACAATAATGTTTTTCTAGAAATAGTGTATGCATCCTATTTTTTCCAATGGATCAGGCCTCGCCTCTTATCAATGGGAGCCTAATTTTTGAAAATACTTCCTGGAATAGCATCTGAAAGTTTTCAGAGTGCTTCCACATCTTATTTCATCTTCATAACAATCATAAGACAGAGGGAACTAAGAATGAGAAATTTAATTGGCTTGCTCAGGGTCACACTAGACAGTTAAATGGAAAGACTCATTTCACCAGAAATTCCTATTTATTTTTCAAGGCCAAATTTACACGTCACCGCTCTTTGAAGCCTCCCAGACTCCACAGGCAGAGATAGGGGCTCTATTCTCCGTGATCCTATAGCTCTTCGTGATATTACTGTGTGTTGTAGTTATTGGTAATGGTGCCCTAGCTAGCTAGAAGGTGGTTTCCCAAGGCTCAGGAAAACCATGTCTTGTTCATTTTATTCTCAGTGCTTAGCAAGGAGCTCTATACATGTTTAGTAGATAGCTTAATTAATTCACAGATGATTACTTTTTTAATACTAACTATATAAAGTATCCTCTGGCAGCAGTATGTGGAAGCAGAAAAACAAGGTGCCTAGAAGGGAAACAGAATTCAGGTTGAATCCCACTTCTGACACTTATTAACTGAGTCACCTTGGATAGGCCACTTTACCTGAGCCTCCACTTCCTTACCTGCCAAGGATTTCTTCTACAACCACATGGTTAAGGCTAGTTTCCAACAGTTTGATGACACTATAGTCAGGGAATATCAAAAAATGAATGGGAAAGAGAAGCAAATAAAGTGGTGGAAAGAGACCACTTTCTCTAGTTTCATCATGTAACAAGAACTACAGTAATTCAGAGACCCTGTAATTACATTTCTAACTTTAATCATTCAGGGTCTAACTCCTACAATGAACGAAACGCTAAGACTCTGGGCATGTAGTTAAATGAAAACACAATCACTTTAGTCTGCATATAACATAGCAGTTGTCTGGGGGGAAGAGGGAAGATACCTCTGAACATCCCATGGTTTGTTACTACTGGAAATTCAATGGAGAAGACAATTTTTTCCAATAACAATACCTGCTCAAACTTGATTCCTAGTTTTCAGCTTTGGTGGTGGCGGTGATCTTGCAAAATATACAGCATTTCCCACGTCTGAGATACTTGTATACGACCTAGGTCCCCATCCACCTAGCCTTCCACCACACGCACATCTAGCACTTGATAACCACAGATCTAGACACACTCGTTTTAGCTCCAACCCAAGATAGCTCAGAGGGTCACTCCCTTTCTTGTGCTCAGAAAGGATGGATGCTGACCGCGAGCTAGGCAGAATGGGAACCTGAGCAAAGAACCCGCTCCTGCACGTCAAGCAAGATATTAAAGAGTTTCAATATGACTGTCATTTCCTCTACTGGCAGGGAGCGATAAATGAAACATACGTTCCTATTATCTGCCCACCCTTCAGAGTGATGGATTACCTGAATGGAAAGGGATATTGCTCCTGGGCTCTAGAGAATTACAGATATCTCTTCATGAATGTTAATATCAGATGGTGGGGCAGAATTGCCACGGCAGAGGCAAGAACTATCTGGTAATTCATTCTTCCTTTATTCTGTGTTTAAAAAAAAAAATAAGCAATGTCCTTTGCCTTCTTCCATTTCCCATATATTTTTTCCTTTAGGACGTAAGTAATAACATCATCATTCTTGCATTAATGGCAGTAGTGGTCATAATTTGAGGCTTAAAAGCAGGGTGATGGTTTTGAAGAGAGCTTCCGGGAGTCTGCTACAAAGGAATATTGGTAGTGTTTCGCCAGCCAGAAGGTTGACCTCATCTGTCATGGTGGAAGAGTTTAATACGTAAAAGAGTGCAAATAAAGCATACGGTACTTATACAAATAACAAGACTCTGATTAGCTAAAATGCTCTGGGAGTTGAGCGTTTGCAGAAAACAATTAAAAATTTACCCGAAAACCCACTTTGTTTCACCATTTGCAGTTCAAACTTTTAAAACTGGTTCTTTTCCTTTTTCACCTTAGTAAACCTGAGTTAGTCCTTATCAACGGAAGGCTGTATAGTGTCCTAAAGTCCTCATTGCAAAGGCGACTATACTTCAGATGGAGATGGAGAGGCGAAAAAGCATGTGAACAGTCAGCCTTAATGGGTCTGACCCAGGACCATTCCCTAGAAGTTGTTTTATTAACTAAATCCCTGATGTCAATTGGTTTGATGGCCACTGGCCTCTTCATCTTCTAAGTCTAGGCCAAAGCAATTCCCAGCATTTGGGTTCACTAAGTCAGGGTTTATGGAAGGAGGCGGCAGTAACACTGCTTCATGACTAAGGCTGTTAGTGTTACTTTAGAGCTCAACCTTTTAAAAAAATTAAGAGATTTTTAAAGGGAGACATAGAGTTGTTTTTAAGATAGAGACGCTTAGCACATCTGAATGCCTTCCGCCCACCTCGCCCCAGCCCAATTTCAGTCATCAAAGCACTAAACACTGGCTGCTTTTTCACTGGGCAAAATACTGCTATAAATGTCAGACTCTGCAGGGATCATTAAGACTACAGAGCAGAAGTCCACAGAAACATATTTTGTCAGAACATAATCCTAAACCATTTCGGTCCAACTTGATTTATAAGAGAAATGAACATATTCTAAAAAGTGAATGTGGGGATTTTTTTTTTCTTGACCCCCAAAGGAGTAGCATTTATTTGCTATGAACGAAAATTCCCAAGATTTGTTGCACACAATTCAGCCTGAGAACAATCTGCTGTGGAGTCACTTAAAATCCCTGCTCAGGGAGCATCAGGGATGCCCTCAACAGCTGAGCTGGAAGAATACTCAGGAAGGGGAAAATAAAAACAATAGGAGTGCATTCCCTACCGTATTATCAACTTTAGACTCCTTCATGCGAAAGATCAAATCGTGACTTTGTAAATGTTTTGCTTTTCAGATTTCACCTCTGAGACTATGAGAGAGAATATACTTTTGTTATTTGAAACAGTCAGTAACTTTTTCAACTTTCCAGATACAAAGGGCCAAACCAATGTGACACCGTAGATGTCCTATGGATGCCCTCATGAGAAGCCAGAGATGGAAAATAGATGGAAAACTGTGTTAGCAGTGGAGAGATGGAAAGAAATGCAGGCACACACACTCTGAATCCAATCTATACTGATAGATGAACCACTATTTAAATAATCATTCACTGGCTGTCTTCAAGAATTGGAAGCTACTGTTTCCATGATGAAAGATCTAATTCATAATAACAGTTCACCACATTAAAAATGAAAAAGTACAGGTCTAGTGCATCAGCCTAGATTAAGCGTTAGTAAATGTTCAGACTTAGATAAATCACCTCTCCTGGAACTGAAGAAAAGATTCTTTAGTATCTATCTGGTCAAGATCAAATTTGAGTTGCTTATCTTATTGCATATGCAAAGTTAACTAGCACTCATTTCCTTAAGGAGTTCATGGTCTTTGCACATAATATATTAGAACTTAAAAGCGTATGATTTACAGTGCTTATTAATGGTTATATGATATTCCATTTCTGTGCACAGTCAGAATCCCTCGGTACCACTGCCATCTGGGTCCGCAACTTCTTGCTCTGCCTCAGCCACCTCCGTGGCCCATCAGTTCCTCTCAGGCCTGTGTGGTTCTGCCTTCCGAGGTCCATCAGTTACTTGCCTCAGGAATAGTGGCTGCTTTGCCTTAGCCACTGCCGTGCAGCCCGGTGACCAGCCGTCTGCCTGGTGTTTCTGACTCCTACACTGGATTAGGATGGAACGCCACTCCCCAGGGCATGGGACGGAGCATCTTCTTAGATACCAAAGGATCAGGAGGATATAACCTAGAAGTGTGGAGGAGTTCACTCCCTCTGGGGCAAAATCTAACCAATGGGAAACAGGAGATGGGAGGGAGCCTGCACGTAAATTCTCGACCCTCCCTTCCATGAACTGTTTGAAGGCACAGTTTATCCACACAGCTTGTGCAAAAACATCCACAGACATTCTGACTAAGTGGACACATCTGCCAAATGATCTTCTTTGTTTCTTTGTGGCTCATTGCAAAACACTGTCACACAGCACCTTGCATTGCTTCCCTTCCTCCCTGCCTTACCTCCTGTATCGTCACTCTCACTGCCCTGGGTTTGTACCTTGCCAATTCAGAATTGGCACTTAATCCTGGCTACAGGCTCTAGGGAAACTAAGCTAAGACAGCTGGTTAGAAATCATCCCTACATTTTCAAATGCATGTATTTCTCAGCCAAATAAGAGGGCACAGTACATTTCATACAGCTTTATGACGTTGTGAGTCCCAAAAGCAATAACAGTCAAGTGTATTTGAAATTTTTGTATTTACATGTACTGAGAAAACAATGTCATTCCATTTAAACTGTAAAATATCAATGAGGAAATAGATACTGACTTGTTACGTATGCTATGTTCAGAGGGAAGCGCATGACAAGGCTTTATTTTGTCAGATCACTGAAACGCTATGACCACAGTAAAATTTATACAAATTTTGGCATCACAAAGAATGTGGATGGCGCCTCAGCTTTGCCACCTACTTAGTTGTGAGATCTTAAGCCAATTACTTAAACTCTCAGTTTTTGTTCCCTCCTCTGCCACGTGGCACTAATAATACATACTCCGTTATGTTGTAAACCAACCAGCCAGCCCTGTGCTTAGAACGTTAAGAGTGCCTAGTAGTTGGTAGCTATATACATCATCATTACAGATTTCCAATTAAGGAAGAAAGAAAAAGTCAGGTTTCTTATTGAACTTTTGGAAGAGCTGTGATGTATTGGAATTACAAAGAGGTATTTTGCTTACAAGTGGTAGAATTGCAACTCAAATAAGCTTAAACAACAAGGGAAATTGTTGACTTAGATAATACAGAGAGAGAAGAATGGACCTAGCCTCAAGCGTCAGAGCTCAGAAGCTTTGGTCTGTGCCCTCCTAACTCTTGATCTATCAGGCCCCCTTCCCTGTGCACATCACCTCCCTTCTCTCCTGTTACAGATGCTCTTCCATGAGGTCCACCAGCATGACCAGGCTTATCCCATCTCAGCTGAGCAACCCCAGCTTTTCCCCAACGTCTGCATATCAATTCTCTAGGACACTAATGGCCCCTGATGGTTTCACATGCTCACCCCTTGGACCAGTCATAGTCGTTAGGGTGATGACATACTAGAATTGGCCAAGTCTGATCACTCATCTGCCCCAGTGGTCAAGGGGACAAAATCTATTATTTAAAGAAGAGGGCTGACCAGCTATAAGATTTGATTTTTTTCAGCTCCTTTGTGGCTAGCAATGGATAAGTAACAGAATTTGAATCAGTGAGATGTAAGGGGATGTCTACTAAATGAGCTTCCAAAAGATGTTTTCCTGGTAAAAAGGAAAGACTCAGCTGCTTTGCACTTTTTGGCTTTGTCCTCCTTTTTTCCTGCCTGAGACACACATATGACATCTGCAGCAGCCAACTTGTGACCATGAGGGAAAAGTTACACGCTAAGGATGGTGACCCAAGAAGCCAGACGAAGTTAGGGTCCTTGATGATTTCATAACATCACTGCACCAGCTCTGGTCTGCTCATCTTCAGATTTGTTGTTATAGAAAAAAAACTACTGAACTATGGTTGTCAGATTTCTGTTACATGCAGCCTATTGCAATCCTACTGTATATCCATGTACATCATCTTCTGATTGGTTACCATAAATGCCACATACCTTGCTACATAATTTGAGCATATGTCTGTTATATTAAGCAATGTGTATTCAATATCAATCAATTTTACAACACTAAATAAAAAATACAGCCATGAAAAAAATAAAGAGAGAAAGAAGGGGGCTAAGAAAGTTTCCTAGGTAGACCCATGTGCACGCACACGCAAGCACGCACACGCACACACGTAAACCACGATGCACGATCAGCAAACGTTTTCTGTAAGGAGCCAAATAGTAAATAGTTTAGGTTTTGCAGTCCTCATAAGGCCCCAGTTGCATATTCTTCTTTGTTTTTTGTTGTTACAACCCTTTAAAAATATAAGGAGTGTTCTTA
This sequence comes from Aethalodelphis obliquidens, assembly GCF_003676395.1. Lineage (NCBI taxonomy): Eukaryota > Metazoa > Chordata > Mammalia > Artiodactyla > Delphinidae > Aethalodelphis > Aethalodelphis obliquidens. Next base: position 820,655 of record NW_020838043.1, read on the forward strand.
GCTTGCTGGCTGCACACAAACAGGCCACAAGCCACAGTTTGCCAACCACCACTGCACTAGAGTATAAGGCAAGCAGAATGAATATGAAGGACTTTCATTATGGACTTGGTGATAGGTTGGATATATTTATACAGGGCTAAATGTTTAGACTTTCACTGGTGAGGATGTACATGGTAGAGCAGGAGGCGGGGAGAGGTGGGAAACAATTTCTATCCAGCAGTCAACAAACAAGTATTTTTTGAGCACATACCATTGAAATTCCAAAATTCACAGCACACTCTTAAATTGGGCATTGTATTTTAAAGATGCCAAGTTACCTATATTTTGTACATTAGTATGTAATTAGAGGGAGAGAGGAATATAATAGATATTCTAGAACTTTAAAGGAGGCAAGAGAAAGAACAAAAGAACAAAGGGAAACCTTCATACAAGTGTCTATCCTTCTTCCCTATAAAGTATTCTGAATATCAAATAATGGGAGTAGAGGCAAATTTAAACATTTTCTGCCCTAATGAATTCAATTCAAAATCTTAATATTAGACGTCTTTATGAATATTAATGCTCTTCAACATAAGTAACTAGAGAAAAGAATATTCGGCATTCCCCTCCCCACTCCACCCACTTCCTCTGTCATTGCTCCTATGCCCTTTTAATGTCATTTTCTAACAGTGAGACAGAACATTGACAAGCTATGGGTATTGCTCAAAATTAAACAAGGATAGCAAAATAAGTCACTGTTTACAAGAATCCACACCACTGAGTGCCATTTCTGAAGCTTTACCTTTTAACATTAGACCAGTAATTTTGAAATCAGAGGGTCCGGGAACTTGCATGGAAAAACATACATCTTTGTTTTCACTAATCACTAAGTGAAATCTAGCATTTCTTTGAGTTTTAAACATAGTCAACAAACCACAGTAGTATTAGCAGTACCTGTGCCTTTGTCACAGAATCACAGATATTTTCATATGACATTTTCAAATTACATCTTACATACTACATTTAAGATAGTGCAGATCTCAAAATATCATCACTGCTCACCACCATTCAGAGATTACAATAGTTATTAACTTGCCACTAGATCTAGTTGTAGAATATGTTACTAAAAACACATATTGCCATCAAATTTGTTTTCTAATATGTATTACTTCAACATAATTGGTTTCCTTTGTAATTCTACGTATTTTATTTTATGCACTTAAAAACGTTTTTCTGAGGTGTTCCACAGGCCTCACCATCCTACAAAAGACATTATGGCAGAAAAATGTGTAATACCTGCTGCTTTAGACAAAGTTGACTATTCACTCCAACTTGAAATATTTTCTTCTTGTGGTTTTCTCAGCTTCACCCTCTCCTGATCGCCCCTCTGTCTCACTGGCAACCTCCTCTGCTGGTTTCTCCTCTTCTCCGTGACTTCTATATTGGTGTGTTCATGGCTCACTCCTGGGTCCCTTTCTCTCCTCTAGCTGAGAGAGCTCATCCCATCCAGGGCCTTAAGGATCACTGATAAACAGAACTCAGCCTACTGTATCCAATCCTGACATCTCCATGTGAAGATCTGGCAGGAACGTCATGCTTAAGAGAACTTCTGATCACCCTAACACTGCCAAAACCTGTGCTTCCCCCAGTTTTCCCCATCTCAGTAAGTGGAACCATCTTTTCCACCAAGTGCTCAAAGCAAAACATATCTTTGATTCCTATTTTTTTCCTCATACTCCACATTCAATCCATCAGCAGGTGTTATCAACTCAGCCTTCAAAACACATATCCTGAATTTGTCTACTTCTCTCCCTCACACTTGCTACCACCCTACCTCTGGCACCTGCAATTATACAGTGGCCTCCTACTTCATCTCCCTACCTCCATTCTTTCCCTCTAACAATTAGTTTTGTACCCAGTGATAAGAATTATCATAAAAATATGAACTATTTTAGAACTGCAAACTGAAAAAACATAAAATACCTTTATACCTACCACCCAGGAACCTTCTTTATAATAATGAATCAGATCATTGTCATTTGTCTACCTAAGACAATCTAATTTCTACCCATTGTATTTAGAATTAATGAACAACTCTTTACCATGGCTTACAAGGCCCTATATGAGCTAGTCCTTGCCCATGTCTATAACCTTGTCCCCCCTCCCTCTGCCCCTCCCCCAACACAATCAGTCACAGAGACCTCACTGCTGTTCCTCAAACCCACCAAGCTCATTCTCACCTCAGAAGCTTTGCATTAACCATTCCCTCTGCCTACAGTTCTCTTCCACCAGATCTTTGCATGGCTGGTTCTTTCTTGTTCCAGCTTAAAACCTCAGGAAAAGACCTTTAGTGTTCACCCAGCCTAAGGAATTCACCTGCTAATCCCTATCATATCACCCTATTGTCTCTTCATCATAATATTTTAAATGGATACTTTTGTTTATTCTTTACTTGCCTATAAATTTCTGTAAACACACACACACACACACACACACACACACACACACACACACACAATGAGAGGTGGGATGCTGTCAGACTTGTATAATCTTTTAACTCTGGCACCTACCAGACGCTCAATAAATGTTTGGAGAAGAAAGGAGGGAGGGAGGGTGGGTGGAAGAGAGGGAGGAAGAGAGAGAGGAAGAAAAGGAGGAGAGAAAGGAGGAGGAAAGGGAGGAAAGAGGAAAAGAAGGAAGGAATTTAACATTTCAATGTAAAAATGTGTCACAAAATGATTTCAAGCAGCATCTCAATAGACATTTCCTGAGCATGAACTTATTCATAGCACCCAGTAACTTTGGGAAAAAAAAGTGTCATGTCCAGATCTTAAGGAAAAGAGACAATCGTAAAAGATGATGAAGGCTGAACAATCACTGTTACAGCTCGAGAGGCCTAACTGCCAAGGGTGCTGCCCACTCATCTTTCCACCACTCGCGTCTCCATGCACAAGGCCAAACTCATTATGAAGAGCATAGTGTGGTCACTAAACCAGAGAACAGTGCACTGTCTTTCCACCCAGATGAGCTGATCATCTACTAGAGAAAAATGAGCATTAACAAGAAAATGTTGAACTGAAGACAGGACACAGAACTAATTCCTACAGGTGAGGATTCTGAGGCTCTCCTCTCTCAAGTTTTCAACATGGTAAGTAAGTATTGATGGATCTGGCCACCAGACCTCGGAGTGAGGTGCTTCAAGCTACACCATCAGTTACTCTTCCTATGCTAATTCTCCACCTGAAGAGGCTTGCTTTAGAAAGCATGGGTGGATTCAAAAGTGCTCAAGTTGAGATGTTCTCTCTAGGTGATCCCAGCCTGGGCCTCACACACTGATTTGAGAGGCATCTTTCGGATACCTAGTACATGTGAGTCACTGCACTACCTGCTGGGGACTCGAAGATCCTGATTTCACGAATCACGCAGTGTGCCTTAAGGCACGAAACAGCATTTCTAACCTCCAATTCCTGTCTGTAAAATGGGAACCTGATAGGACTTGCAAGCTCACTCAGGTCATTGGCAGAACTCATTTCCTTGCAGCTGTAGGACACCTGGCAGCTGGCTCCTTCAAAACTACCAAGGAGAGTGTCCAGAGTGAGCTGGTAGCAAGACAGTGTTTATATAATGTAAACTAGTTATGGGAATGATATCCCATCACATTTGCCATATTCCACTGACTAATACAAGTCACAGATCCCAAAAATCAAGGCGGGGGAAAATAACACAAGAGTGTAGACACCAGGAAATGGGGATCACGGGGGCCATCTTAAAGTCTGTCCACCACAGCTGGGGATAAAGACAAGTAAAGAGGCATTTCCAACAGAGTATGAGAAATGCTACGATGGTCAGTTACAGAACGCTAGGCACATAACTTTTACTGGGTGAATGGTGGTGGTGGTGGTAGTGGTTCAAGACTTCCTAGAGGACAAGCCACAAGCTGAGACAAAGAGGATGCGTACAAGTCTGCCATGCGTGCACTGGCGCGTGGTGAGTGTTCTAGGCAGAGAGCCTGAGAGAATGAAAAACACTACGTAAGTAAAAAATAATGCATGTGACCAGCCATGTTTCATTTGGTTTTGTATTCTACAAAGTGCTAACTAAGATCTTACCAGGAGAAAATTCTCCATCACGGGCACAAGGTCACACTCAATAGATTTAAATACTGTCTTGAATTAACATCTAAAGGGAAAATCTTTCAAAATATGCTTAGAAGAAAATGCTTACTGTGTCTCAAAGAGAAAAGATTTCCATTTAATGAGTGTTCCCATCGCTACTTAAAATAGTGATTGCTAAGATTTTAGTACATCCTTGGTCTTGAATGAACCCAGCTCAGATCCCAGCTCTTTGTCAATCTGAAATAATTGTCTTCTGAAAAGAAAGGCCCCACGAGGGGGAGAGCCCCAGCTGCTGAACGCTTAATACTACATGCCAAGTGAACCACCAATTGCCCAAATCAAATCGGTATCTAAGCCAGGTGGAATTGTTTATTCTAATTTGCTTATTCAAATTGGAATGTAGCCAGTTAGTTTTGTAAAACGTGCTCACAAAATAATCAACTATTACTGATTGCTAGACAGTATCCTCCCCTGTGTTTATACTGAACCTCCACTTCAAGAAAACCCCTGAACTCTGACTGCTGCTAAATTTCTAATGGTGCTCGGATTTCTCAGCCATATTTAACATCAACTGCAGAAAAGTCCATAAAATGGGCCTTGAGGGGAGAGCTTATTGTGATAGATTATAGTTAAAGCAAAATTATTATTTTCAAAGAATAAGTTCCAGTAGTCACATTCCTATCATGCCTAAGTATGTCCATAAGAATGCCTTCTGAAGGAAATCCGAAAAAGAGGAGATATGTGTATACGTATGGCTGATTCACTTTGCTGTACAGCAGAAACTAACAACATCGTAAAGCAACTATACTCCAATAAAAATTTAAAAAAAAGAACGCCTTCTGGTATGAGAAATAGAAGTCCTCATATAAGTAGGCTAAAACACTACAGAGGATTTAGAGGCTGCTGTAACTGCAAAGCCCATAGATAGTGCTAGTTCCAGATACAGTTAGATCCTGCCTGTGGCTCCACTTCCTTCACTAAATTCTAGGCGATTTTCTCAGCTCTGCCGATGCTCTTTTTTTTTTTTTTTTTTTTGCTGTACGCCGGCCTCTCACTGTTGTGGCCTCTCCCGTTATGGAGCACAGGCTCCGGATGCACAGGCTCAGCGGCCATGGCTCACGGGCCCAGCCGCTCCGCGGCATGGGGGGTCTTCCTGGACCGGCGCACGAACCGGCGTCCCCTGCATCGGCAGGCGGACTCTCAACCACTGCGCCACCAGGGAAGCCCTGCCGATGCTCTTTTAAAGGCTGATTTCAAAGAGTGACTCTGAGTAGCAATTTACATCCCAGAGGAGAGGCTTCCTTCAACCATTCAACAAAAACCCTGACCACTGAGCCAAAGAAGCCACATTCAAACCAATCCCTGTGGCCAGGGGAATATCATCTGCTAATTGATTTCGTTCTGTGATTTTGCAGGGGAATGTGGTTGTAAACCTCCATGTCTGTGATGCTGGTATGAGGAACCAAGTCCTTTAGCCAGTGTATGGCTAAAGGACTTGGTTCTACTACCCAGCAACTGCATCTCAACATACCTTTTTCTCTACACAGTGTTCACACTGTAGATGGATTTATAAATATAGGGCTGCCTGAAGGTCTACTGAGGTGCAGAGGGAGTGTCTAGGGACCACTCTTTGGGGGTCGATAATGCATCACAATGGAACAACTCAGAGCTATCCCCAAGTACCCCAAGTCAAAACATCAAGACATTCAGCATACCCCAGAATTCCAGTGTCTTGTGCTCACACTTCTAGCCCCCAAATGTCCCTGAAAATCAATCTCTTATAGCAATTCCAGGACAGGGGAAATGGCCCCGCCTGCACCAGCAGCCTATAAGACTAGCTTATAGAATTGTCTTGGAATTTTATTTCATCATGGCATTTCAAGATTCCCTTTCAAAATATTCTTTTTGCTCCTATTTGCTAGGCCTTCACATCTCGCTAGATATCAAACATGATACTTTTAGGAGCCAACCAAGTTATACATAATGCATTTTTATGTTCCTAAATTAACAAAGTGACTTTAGATCTGTGAAGGGTGTTAAAAATTATATAAGCTATGTAAGTATTTTTATTTGTTCAAACATTTCCAGTTTCCTTCAGGGCTTAAAAGTTTCTGAGAACTTTATATTTCTAAAGAGGCCCAGCTTTTATGTATGGGAAAAAGGCACTCTTAAAAACATGGCCATTTTTCCCTGAGGGGCCTCACAGCCAGCATTTTTTCCCCTTATCTTCTAGAATGCCAAATATTCATTTGGGTTTATCTGTCCCCAAACCATAGAGTACTTAGACTTCTTGCTTCTTTCTAACTGTCATTCCTGAGGTCAAGCCGACCAAGAGACAAGGATCTGGGTGCAAGCAGTTTACCTGCGAGGTGATTCCAGAAAACACCAGTAGAGAAGGGAAGTGAGATGGGAAAAGCAAGCAACCAATTCAGGATGTGCTGTCAGTGAGCAGGTGTGTACCATGTGCAAAAGAGGCTGAATCCTGCTGGGGTCTCCTGAGAGAGAGAGTGAAGCATAAGCTCCAGCGTTATCTCATCTGAAGGGCAAGTAGCTGGGGTGTTTATTCTTCAGATCCTTTCCATCATCGGTAGGGAGGACTATTCCCAAGGGGGCATTAACTCTTGGATGTTTCTGGCCCTCCCATGCAAAGGCCAAGAAAAAGCCCATAAGCAGAGAGTCACACATGCCTGCAGAAGGATGCTAATAGCATGCACTGGTCCAGTGAGTGGACAAGATATGGGCAGGGCACCACCATATCTGCACCACCACCTAAGGCCAAAGGATTAATACATACTTCTTGATATTACTCACAAGTATCACTGGCTCTTACCTTAAAAAAAAAATGCATTCAAGAAATTCCTCTTTCTTGGGGTTTACTGATATCATTTCAATTCCTCTTTCTTGGGGTTTACTGATATCATTTCATTTACACAACAAGGCATCATGGCCGAGTAAAAAGAGCTCTGAATTGGGGATGAGCAGAGCTAGGTTCTGGCCCAAACTCTGTGGCCTTACATGCAGTGATTCATGACTCCGGACCTCAGTTTCTTGGATGTAAATTGAGGTCTTAAGCTAATGATAATAGAAAACATATATATGGCCTTATTACATGCCAGGCACTGAGTGCTTTACAGGTATTAACTCAACCCTCATGACACTCGATGATGTGAGGACTATTACTATTCTCTTCATTTTATAGAGAACAAAACTGAGGCACGAGGTGGTGAAGTAACTTGAATGAGGTCACATGGGCAGTAAGTGGTAGAACCAGGATTGGAACCCAGATTGTCTGGCTCCAAAATCAGGACCCTAAACAACCACCAGGCTTCCTGTTAATGTAATCATCTCCAAGTCCCCTCATTACTAGTGATCTGTAAACTTTGAACCTCTGATAAAATCAGGCAGGAGAGTGGTATATTCATCTGCCATATGTTTTGATTTCTGTTGTTTGACACAAGCCGACTTGTGACATTCCTCCTGTGGCATAATTTACAAGACATATTTATAGAAGCCAGCAGTAAACAGAAAACAACACGTACCTAGTAGGCCTTAATATATCCCCTCTGGAAGTGGCAATCCATGTCTGTACCAGGAAGAGATGTTATTTAAATCCTTTCCTTAAGAAAATGAATTGTCGTATCTTTCCACTACCCTTGCAAATATTTCACCAGTGGGGGAAGCTTTAGACCATCAAAAACTGATCTTCTGCCAGTTTTATTACTAGAATATATCCTCTCAAAATTTAACCTACATTTGTTCAAGTAAGATGCCAATAAACCAGTCATCATCCATATCAGGCTAAAATGTTTACTTTCCGCTGGAGAATAGTAGTGTCTATCAGCTCAAGGTAGTCATTTCTATCATCTCTTAAAGTCTGATTGAAAAATTTCTTAGAATATCACATGAATGGACGTAGAGATTGTCATACTGAGTGAAGTAAGTCAGACACCGAAAGACAAATATCATATGATATCGCTTGTATGTGGCATCTAAAAAAAAGGGGACAAATGAATTTATCTACAAAACAGAAATAGAGCCACAGATGTAGAAAACAAACTTATGGTTACCAGGGGATAAAGGGGGGAGGGATAAATTGGGAGATTGGAATTGACGTATACACACTACTATATATAAAATAGATAACTAATAAGGACCTACTGTATAGCACAGGCAACTCAATACTCTGTAATGACCTATATGGGTAAAGAATCTGAAAAAGAGGGGATAGGGACCTCCCTGGTGGCACAGTGGTTAATAATCCACCTGCCAGTGCAGGGGACATGGGTTCGAGCCCTGGTCCAAGAAGATCCCACATGCTGTGGAGCAACTAAAAGCCCGTGTGCCACAACTACTGAGCCTGCGCTCTAGAGCCTATGCTCTGCAACCACAACAAGAGAAGCCACCACAATGAGAAGCCTGCGCACCACAACGAAGAGTAGCCCTCGCTCACTGCAACGAGAAAGCCCGTGCACAGCAACAAAGACCCAATGCAGCCAGAAATAAATAAATAATAAATAAATACATTTTAAAAATTAAAAAAATAAAAAAGAGGGGATATATTTATATATATAACTGATTCACTTTGCTATACACCTGAAACGAACACATTGTAAATCAACTATACTCCAAAAGAAATTACTTTTAAAAATGCTTAGAATGTCACTTTCAGATGTCTGAAAATTTCCCTATGAAGTCATATTATCATGATGAAAGTTATTTAATTCTTTTATGAAACGTGCTAATTTCCTACTACACACAGCCCACTATGCTAGGAATTGAGCTCTTGAGGATAGTGACATCTACTGATGCCCCTGCCCTTTATGAGGCTTAAAATCTAGAAGGTGAGAGGGATGCGTGACAATAATACAAGAAACTGAATGACATGTAGAAAGCTAGGCTCTAGGTATAAGGTGAAAATGGAATTGGCCGTCCTCAGGATCTAAATTATTGTAATGGTGTCTAGTGGTTATGACTGAAGGTCTTTATTCATTCACCAAATAATTACTGAGCACCTATTATGTGCCAGGAATTTTGCTATAAAGAAGAAAATTTTTGCAGTGAAGAACACGGATACGGATCCTGCCTTCGTGGAGTTTCCAGTTTAATTGGGTAACTGACAGATGAATTAACAACTGTTCTGCCTCTGGCATGTCCCTTACCACTGTAACCTTCCAGGGGCCAATTCTAGCTCCTCAAACATTCATCCTAACTGATTTTCTTTACCTCATGCCCTTACTGGTTTCCCCCATCAGGTCAAGGAGGGTTCGAATGATGTGTTTTTAAGAGGAAAAGGTCATCGTTTTTATCATAAAATTCTCCAGCTCGAGCCAAAGGACTCCCAGGCACCAAAAAAAGGATACATATGGAGAGGGAACAAATCCAGGCAGAGAGTGGAATGAGTATGGAATATTCTAGATATTGAAGGGATGGGGTCAAGGAGAGAGATTTCATGGGCAATCATGCCAGTAAACAGCAGAAGAGATTACAGGAACCCACCTAACCTGGCTTCTCTGGGGTCACCCTCAGATCACATCTTGTTTTGAGCCTTTTTGGAGGCAAATTTGCCATTAGACGTGCTTTTTTCTATTATGTAAGAAAACAAAACAAAACAAAATTCATGAGAAGGGAAACAGGTGAGGGAGGAGAGCATGGACCACTGCTATAAAATGCAAGTGACAGCCTTTATAAATAGCACGAGAACCATGAAGTGAAATATGCCTTTGACATTCCTTAAAGCTTCCGGACACTCTGCCCACCCTTCTGAGCAAGAATTCTTTTGGTTCCTTGCTAACTTTACACTTAGATTTCTCACTATGAACAGCAACTAAGGAAGTGACTCTGGCTATGATAACATATGACTCAAGCACACCCCTTGGTACATACTTCGGCCTCATCAGATGATCTGTCTGACTTTGACACCCTTCTCTGCTTCCGGACAATTTGCAGGATGGAGCTTAAGTGTAAACAGTTCTAATTCCCTTTATCCCCAAAGGCTCCCAAGCCAGCAATCTTGGAATGATCTATGCCTTGCAATGCTCACATTTCTCTTATCTCTGAGACTACTTTTCATGTTCCCTTTGATGCTACTCGAAAAAAATTCTCACCTTGACCTCCAATAGAACTGAAATCCCCATATATATCTTGACCTCTTCTTGTGTCAACCCTTGCAATACTACCTCCTAATACCTTTCTAAATCCCTCTTGAACATGAGAATTCTATTTATTGCAGCCGCCCCGAACTCTCACTCATCCCAACTTTAGTTATTCTAATCATTTTGTTTAACTCCAGCTTTTGAAAATTCAGCATGCGTTGCTTCTTGTAGCTCAGTTTATAGCCAAGGGCTTCATCCCACTTATGTCAGGCTTCCACCGTAAAATTTAATGGGAGAATTGAGGCAAAGATGGATAATCCAGGGACGAGCTTCAAGATAAAAATAAGAAACTGAAATGGTCTTATCACCAATATTGGCTACTCTCCCACCATCTATCTACAATATTGGCTACTCTCCCACCATCTATCTACTTCTTGCTTTGAATTAGGAGGGAAAGTGAATGAAGACCAAGGAAAAGATCAGGGTAAGAAAGGGGGTAATTAGGAGGACACTCAGAATCAAATCCGGCTAAAAAAGAACCAAACTTGGCCCCCCTCTTCCCCATGCCCCTGTCAAGTGCTACTTCACATTGGGCTTTTGCTTGGAAGGTCCCTTGAAAGGAGTCTTTGTGTCGTGAAAAGAGCACAAACACTGGGACTAGATGAACTTGGACTCTAATCCCAGCTCTATCACTTACTTGCTGTATGACTCTGTGCAAGTGACTTATCCTCTAGAAATCATTTTTCCATCTATAGAATGAGGATAATAGTCCTTCCTCATAGGATTGTCGTGAGAATTAAATGAGATAACCCGAAGAAAGCGTCTGTCAGTGGAACACACTTAATACATGGTAGCTCCCTTCCATTACCATTAAGTGAATGATTCAAAGAACTGTGTTACATAGCAAGGTAACTGATTGGTTCAACATTCCACTGTGATGCCAAATTGCAAACCCAGCAAGACAGCAGAAATGTTTAATATTTACCCAAGATCTCCCATTTCTTGGAGTACCTTTCCTCCACTGATCAAGTAAGGGACAAACAGGCTGGCCTTTAAACACCTGTCATCAGCAAATACTGATGGCTCACTATATACTCAACACTGAACTGGTGCTTTAGGGGAAGCCAAATCAATACGAAACATGGCCGCAGGCCACGAGGAGTTAATAATCTAGGCAGACTAAACTTCATTCAGGCAGGCTAAGTAGTTTTCATGCCTTTTAGATAGCAATTCTCAAACCTGCAAGACCTTCGGACTGCTCTGGTTTGCATATTAAATATATATTACAGGAGGATGGGTTCCTTATTTGTGACAAGCTTCTAGGGAATTCAGACATTCACCCAAGTTTGAGAGCCTCGCTTCTTTAAAAGATGCCTCATTACTGCACAGCTTCATTTATAAATCAAGTCACATCCTTCAACTGTGTTAAAAAGTCCAGGGAGATGTGCTTGTCTGAACACTAATAAATATGTCATTTCTCAACGTCACGGTTTTCTGGAGGTTCCACTCTATGCGAATTAACTTTCTTAATTTTTATTCTTTTAATTTTTAAAGTAACTTTGCAGGTCCTGAACATAAGCAGCATGAAGAAAATTAGTATAAATAAAGTAAAAATAAAATATAGTGGAATCTTTGCAGAAGTCTGTCAATGGCAGAACTAAATATATAAATAAGAGAATAATTTACAAGTAACATGAACAAATGATGCATCAGTAAATGTATTAATGCAACTTGTGCCAAAACCTTTAGACAGATCTCCATCTGGTATAACTTTTCCAAATCCCTCAAACCCCTTCCTCTAGAATGGATGGATCCCATCTCATATGCAAGGCGTTCCAAAGCAAAACATCAGATACTGCACTGTACTCTGGTAATGTCACATGGGATATCTTAGCCAGGAAAGCTGAAAGTATTCCAGAAAGGAAAATAATAAAAGAACACTGAGTACATTAGTAGACATCACAAGTTCTGATTTTCAAAGATGTGTCCTCAAAGAAAACATGTTTCATTTAAGAAAAGGTATTTTAATTTTTCTTGATTTGGGTCTCATCAGGATAATCCCTACAAGCTGCATTCACTCATTCACTGATGTCATTCAACCAACGTTTATTGGTTACATATTATTTTTTAGGACTGGCTGTTGCAGATGCTCTAGATACCCCCATCCACCCCCTCCTTACCTCTCACCATGCCCTTATACACTACTGGCTTTCTTCAGCAACCACGTGATTTTCCACCTGAGGGTGTTCTTGGGCTAAGCTCAAGTACAGCACAGGTCCAAATGCCAGGAGCTGATAGCCCTCCATCAATGAAGGATGGGAGTCGGTGGATAAACATCCCAATGTCCTCACCCTTGAGTGGGACAGGTCTGACAAGAGTTCCATACAGCTTCCTAGAAGACCCCAGTGAGATGAGCCCCAGTTGCCCACGACACTAACATGCTCATTACTACATTCTCCATTGTTTGCCTTGCCTTCCCTGCCTCACTTCCCACTCTCTCACAGAGCTGCTCGGAATCACCTTCCAAAGAACCTACTTGCATTCAAAGCCTTGTCTCAGCTCTGTTTCTGGAAGAAGCCAGACTAAAACGCTGGGTATAGGACAGTGAAAAAGATAGAGCCGTGCCCTTGAGAGGCTCAAATACAATTTGAGACAGACTCAAACAGGCTGACAAGTACCATAAGGTAATGTAAAACATATCCAGAGAGCACAGTACGAATGACTCTCCATGCGAGTTAAGAAAGGCCTCACAGATGAGGTCAACATTTAGTTGTCAGAAGGTATGTGCAGAAATTTTACATCTATATACGAAGAGAAAAGGCATTTCAGACTAAGGGAGTAGCATCTGCAAAGCACTGTACCCCACCATGTACCCCACCATCTCGTACAAGAACATACACAAAATCCTTAAGAGACGTTGTATACTTGGACTGCAGAGTACACAGGCAAGAAATGCAGAGGATAAAAGTATAAAAGGAGGGGCCGGGAAGATGGCGGAAGATTAAGACGCGGAGATCACCTTCCTCCCCACAGATATATCAGAAATACATCTACACGTGGAACAACTCCTACAGAACACCTACTGAATGCTGGCAGAAGACCTCAGACCTCCCAAAAGGCAAGAAACTCCCCACGTACCTGGGTAAGGCAAAAGAAAAAAGAATAAACAGACACTAAAGAATAGGGACGGGACCTGCACCAGTGGGAGGGAGCTGTGAAGGAGGAAAGGTTTCCACACACTAGGAGCCCCTTCGCGGGCAGAGACTGCAGGAGGCGGAGGGGGAAGCTTCGGCACCACGGAAGAGAGCGCAGCAACAGGGGTGCGGAGGGCAAAGCGGGGAGATTCCCGCACAGAGGATCAGTGCCAACCAGCACTCACCAGCCCGAGAGGCTTGTCTGCTCACCCGCCGGGGCGGGTGGGGCTGGGAGCTGAGGCTTGGGCTTCGGTCGGATCGCAGGGAGAGGACTGGGGTTGGCGACGTGAACACAGCCTGCAGGGGGTTAGTGCGCCACGGCTGGCCGGGAGGGAGTCTGGGGAAAAGTCTGGACCTGCTGAAGAGGCAAGAGACTTTTTCTTCCCTCTTTGTTTCCTGGTGCGCGAGGAGAGGAGATTAAGAGCGCTGCTTAAAGGAGCTCCAGAGACAGGCGCGAGCTGCGGCTTAAAGCGTGGACCCCAGAGACGGGCATGAGACGCTAAGGCTGCTACTGCAGCCACCAAGAAGCCCATGTGAAAGCACAGGTCACTATCCACACCTCCCTTCCCAGGAGCCTGTGCAGCCCACCACAGCCAGGATCCCAGGATCCAGGGACAACTTCCCCGGGAGAACGCAGCACAGCACGCCTCAGGCTGGTGCAACGTCCCACCGGCCTCTGCCGCCACAGGCTCGCCCCTCAATCCGTACCCCTCCCTCCCCCTGGCCTGAGTGAGCCAGAGCCCCCAAAGCAGCCGCTCCTTTAACCCCGTCCTGTCTGAGTGAAGGACAGACTCCCTCAGGCGTCCTACACAGAGGCGGCGCCAGATCCAAAGCTGAACCCCGGGAGCTCTGCAAACAAAAAAGAAAAAGGGAAATCTCTCCCAGCAGCCTCAGGAGCAGCGGATTAAACCTCCACAATCAACTTGATGTACCCTGCATCGGTGGAATACCTGAATAGACAACCAATCATCCCAAATTGAGGAGGTGGACTTTGAGAGCAAGATATATTATTTTTTCCCCTTTTCCTCTTTTTGTGAGTATGTATGTGTATGCTTCTGTGTGAGATTTTGTCTGTATAGCTTTGCTTTCACCATCTGTCCTAGATTCTGTCCATCCATTTCTCTTTTTTTTTACTTTAAAAAAATTTTTTTCTTAATAATTATTTTTTAATTTAATTATTTCATCTTACTTTATTTTATTTGATTTTATCCTCCTTCTTTCTTTCTTTCTACTTTTTCTCCCTTTTATTCTGAGCCGTGTGGATGAAAGGCTCTTGGTGCTCCAGCCAGGAGCCAGTGCTGTGCCTCTGAGGTAGGAGAGCCAAGTTCAGGACACTGGTCCACAAGAGACCTCCCAGCTCCACGTAATATCAAATGGCGAAAATCTCCCAGAGATCTCCATCTCAACACCAACACCCACTTCACTCAACGACCAGCAAGCTACAGTGCTGGACACCCTATGCCAAATAACTAGCAAGACAGGAACACAACCCTACCCATTAGCACAGAGGCTGCCTAAAATCATAATAAGGCCACAGGCACACCAAAACACACCACCAGACATGGACCTGCCCACCAGAAAAACAAGATCCAGCCTCATCCAGCAGCACACAGGCACTAGTCCCCTCCACCAGGAAGCCTACACAACCCACTGAACCAACCTTAGCCACTGGGGACAGACACCAAAAACAACACGAACTACGAACTGCAGCCTGCAAAAAGGAGACCCCAAACACAGTAAGATAAGCAAAATGAGAAGACAGAGAAACACACAGCAGATGAAGGAGCAAGATAAAAACCCACCAGACATAACAAATGAAGAGGAAACAGGCAGTCTACCTGAAAAAGAATTCAGAATAATGACAGTAAAGATGATCCAAAATCTTGAAAATACAATAGAGAAAATGCAAAAAACATTTAACAAGGACCTAGAAGAACTAAAGAGGAAACAAGCAACGATGAACAACACAATAAATGAAATGAAAAATACTCTAGAAGGGATCAATAGCAGAATAACTGAGGCAGAAGAACGGATAAGTGACCTGGAAGATAAAATAGTGGAAATAACTACTGCAGAGAAGAATAAAGAAAAAAGAATGAGAAGAACTGAGGACAGTCTCAGACACCTCTGGGACAACACTAAACGCACCAACATTCGAATTATAGGGGTCCCAGAAGAAGAAGAGAAAAAGTGATTGAGAAAATATTTGAAGAGATTATAGTTGAAAACTTCCCTAATATGGGAAAGGAAACAGTTAATCAAGTCCAGGAAGCACAGAGAGTCTCATACAGGATAAATCCAAGGAGAAACACGCCAAGACACATATTAATCAAAACTGTCAAAAATTAAATACAAAGAAAACATATTAAAAGCAGCAAGGGAAAAACAACAAATAACACACAAGGGAATCCCCATAAGGTTAACAGCTGATCTTTCAGCAGAAACTCTGCAAGCCAGAAGCGACAGGCAGGACATAGTTAAAGTGATGAAGGAGAAAAACCTACAAACAAGATTACTCTACCCAGCAAGGATCTCATTCACATTTGATGGAGAAATTAAAACCTTTACAGACAAGCAAAAGCTGAGAGAGTTCAGCACCACCAAACCAGCTTTACAACAAATGCTAAAGGAACTTCTCTAGCCAAGAAACACAGGAGAAGGAAAAGACCTACAATAACAAACCCAAATTACCTTAAATGTAAATGGATTAAATGCTCCCACCGAAAGACAGAGACTGGCTGAATGGATACAAAAACAAGACCCATATATATGCTCTCTACAAGTGACCCATGTCAGACCTAGGGACACACACAGACTGAAAGTGAGGGGATGGAAAAAGATATTCCATGCAAAGGGAAATCAAAAGAAAGCTGGAGTAGAAATTCTCATATCAGACAAAATAGACTTTAAAATAAAGACTGTTAGAAGAGACAAAGAAGGACACTACATAATGATCAAGGGATCGATCCAAGAAGAAGATATAACAATTGTAAATATTTATGCACCCAACAGAGGAGCACCTCAATACATAAGGCAAATACTAACAGCCATAAAAGGGGAAATCGACAGTAACACATTCATAGTAGGGGACTTTAACACCCCACTTTCACCAATGGACAGATCATCCAAAATGAAAATAAATAAGGGAACACAAGTTTTAAATGATACATTAAACAAGATGGACCTGGGCTTCCCTGGTGGCGCAGTGGTTGAGAGTCCGCCTGCCGATGCAGGGGACACGGGTTCGTGCCCCAGTCCGGGAGGATCCCACATGCCGCGGAGCGGCTGTGCCCGTGAGCCATGGCCGCTGAGCCTGCGCGTCCGGAGCCTGTGCTCCACAACGGGAGAGGCCACAACAGTGAGAGGCCCGTGTACCACACAAAAAAGAAAAAAATTTAAAAAAAAAAAGATGGACTTAATTGATACTTATAGGACATTCCATCCAAAAACAACAGAATACACATTTTTCTCAAGTGCTCATGGAACATTCTCCAGGATAGATCATATCTTGGGTCACAAATCAAGCCTTGGTAAATTTAAGAAAATTGAAACGGTATCAAGTATTTTTTCCGACCACAACGCTATGAGGCTAGATATCAATTACATGAAAAGATCTGTAAAAAATACAAACACATGGAGGCTAAACAATACACTACTTAATAACGAAGTGATCACTAAAGAAATCAAAGAGGAAATCAAAAAATACTTAGAAACAAATGACAATGGAGACACGACGACCCAAAACCTATGGGATGCAGCAAAAGCAGTTCTAAGAGGGAAGTTTATAGCAATACAATCCTACCTCAAGAAACAAGAAGCATCTCAAATAAGCAACCTAACCTTGCACCTAAAGCAATTAGAGAAAGAAGAACAAAAAAAAACCCAAAGTTAGTAGGAGGAAAGAAATCATAAAGATCAGATCAGAAATAAATGAAAAAGAAATGAAGGAAACGATAGCAAAGATCAATAAAACTGAAAGCTGGTTCTTTGAGAAGATAAACAAAATTGATAAACCATTAGCCAGACTCATCAAGAAAAAGAGGGAGAAGACTGAAATCAATAGAATTAGAAATGTAAAAGGAGAAGTTACAACAGTCACTGCAGAAATACAAAAGATCATGAGAGATTACTACAAGCAACTCTATGCCAATAAAATGGACAACCTGGAAGAAATGGACAAATTCTTAGAAATGCACAACTGGCCAAGACTGAACCAGGAAGAAATAGAAAATATGAACAGAACAATCACAAGCGCTGATATTCAGACTGTGATTAAAAATCTTCCAAGAAACAAAAGCCCAGGACCAGATGGCTTCACAGGTGAATTCTATCAAACATTTAGAGAAGAGCTAACACCTATCCTTCTCAAACTCTCCCAAAATATAGCAGAGGGAGGAACACTCCCAAACTCATTCTACGAGGCCACCATCACCCTGATACCAAAACCAGACAAAGATGTCACAAAGAAAGAAAACTACAGGCCAATTTCACTGATGAACATAGATGCAAAAATCCTCAACAAAATACTAGCAAACAGAATCCAACAGCACATTAAAAGGATCATACACCATGATCAAGTGGGGTTTATTCCAGGAATGCAAGGATTCTTCAATATACGCAAATCAATCAACGAGATACACCATATTAACAAACTGAAGGAGAAAAACCATATGATCATCTCAACAGATGCAGAGAAAGCTTTTGACAAAATTCAACACCCATTTATGATAAAAACCCTGCAGAAAGTAGGCATAGAGGGAACTTTCCTCAACATAATAAAGGCCATATATGACAAACCCACAGCCAACATCGTTCTCAATGGTGAAAAACTGAAAGCATTTCCACTAAGATCAGGAACAAGACAAGGTCGCCCACTCTCACCACTATTATTCAACATAGTTTTGGAAGTTTTAGCCACAGTAATCAGAGAAGAAAAAGAAATAAAAGGAATCCAAATCGGAAAAGAAGAAGTAAAGCTGTCACTGTTTGCAGATTACATGACACTATGCAAAGATAATCTCAAAGATGCTACCAGAAAACTACTAGAGCTAATCAAGGAATTTGGTAAAGTAGCAGGATACAAAATTAATGCACAGAAATCTCTGGCATTCCTATACACTAATGATGAAAAATCTGAAAGTGAAATTAAGAAAACCCTCCCATTTAGCACTGGAACAAAAAGAATAAAATATCTAGGAATAAACCTACCTAAGGAGACAAAAGACCTGTATGCAGAAAATCATAAGACACTGATGAAAGAAATTAAAGATGATGCAAAGAGATGGAGAGATATACCATGTTCTTGGATTGGAAGAATCAACATTGTGAAAATGACTCTACTACCCAAAGCAATCTACAGATTCAATGCAATCCCTATCACACTACCACTGGCATTTTTCACAGAACTAGAACAAAAAATTTCACAATTTGTATGGAAACACAAAAGACCCTGAATAGCCAAAGCAATCTTGAAAACGAAAAACGGAGCTGGAGGAATCAGGCTCCCTGACCTCAGACTATACTACAAAGCCACAGTAATCAAGACAGTATGGTGCTGGCACAAAAACAGAAATATAGATCAATGGAACAGGATAGAAAGCCCAGAGATAAACCCACGCACATATGGTGACCTTATCTTTGATAAAGGAGGCAAGAATGTACAGTGGAGAAAAGACAGCCTCTTCAATAAGTGGTGCTGGGAGAACTGGACAGGTACATGTAAAAGTATGAGATTAGATCACTCTCTAACACCACACACAAAAATAAACCCCAAATGGATTAAAGACCTAAATGTAAGGCCAGAAACTATCAAACTCTTAGGGGAAAACATAGGCAGAACACTCTATGACATAAATCACAGCAAGATTCTTTTTGACCCACCTCCTAGAGAGATGGAGATAAAAACAAAAATGAACAAATGGGACCTAATGAAACTTCGAAGCTTTTGCACAGCAAAGGAAACCATGAACAAGACCAAAGGACAACCCTCAGAATGGGAGAAAATATTTGCAAATGAGGCAACTGACAAAGGATTAATCTCCAAAATTTACAAGCAGCTCATGCAGCTCATTATCAAAAAACAAACGACCCAATCCAAAAATGGGCAGAAGACCTAAATAGACATTTCTCCAAAGAAGATATACAGATTGCCAACAAACACATGAAAGAATGCTCAACATCATTAATCATTAGAGAAATGCAAATCAAAACTACAATGAGATATCATCTCATACCGATCAGAATGGCCATCATCAAAAAATCTACAAACAATAAATGCTGGAGAATGTGTGAAGAAAAGGGAACCCTCTTGCACTGCTGGTGGGAATGTAAATTGATACAGCCACTATGGAGAACAGTATGGAGGTTCCTTAAAAACCTACACATAGAACTACCATACGACCCAGTAATCCCACTACTGGGCATATACCCTGAGAAAACCATACTTCCAAAAGAGTCATGTACCAAAATGTTCACTGCAGCTCTATTCACAATAGCCAGGACATGGAAGCAACCTAAGTGTCCATCAACAGATGAATGGATAAAGAAGATGTGGCACATATACACAATGCAATATTACTCAGCCATAAAAAGAAACGAAATTGAGTTATTTGTAGTGAGCTGAATGGACCTAGAGTCTGTCATACAGAGTGAAGTCAGTCAGAAAAAGAAAGACAAATACCGTATGCTAACACATATATATGGAATCTAAGAAAAAAAAAGTCATGAAGAACCTAGGGGTAAGATGGGAATAAAGACACAGACCTACTAGAGAATGGACTTGAGGATATGGGGAGGGGGAAGGGTAAGCTGGGACAAAGTGAGAGAGTGGCATGGACATATATACACTACCAAACGTAAAATAGCTAGCCAGTGGGAAGCAGCCGCATAGCACAGGGAGATCAGCTCGGTGCTTTGTGACCACCTAGAGGGGTGGGATGGTGGGGGGAGGGAGGGAGGGAGATGCAAGAGGGAACAGATAATGGGACATATGTATATGTATAACTGATTCACTTTGTTATAAAGCAGAAACTAACACACCATTCTAAAGCAATTATACTCCAATAAAGATGTTAAAAAAAAAAAAAAGTTCACATGCTGCAACTAAAAGATCCCACATGCCGCAACTAAGACCCAGCACAGCCAAAATTAATTATTTTTTTCATGTAGAAAGAAAAAGATAAATGTGACACTATATTTTATTTAACCCAACATATCCGAAATATTATCACTGCAACATATAATCGATATTTTTAAATTGTTAATGAGATATTTTACATTCTTTCTTCCATATTAAGCTTCAAAATGCCATGTATCCAGTGCTCCACAGCTACACATGCCTGGGGCTACCATATTGGACAGTATAGTTCTAGGGCCTTAAATCTAAATGTGTGGTTCCCAGACTGGAGGCACCAGAATAACCTGGGAACTTTCTAAAATCAGAATCTTAGGTCTCACCCAGACCTACTGAATCAGAATCTGCATTTTAACAGGATCTCCCCACCCATCAGGTGATTCATACACATTAATATTTGAGAAGCACCGGAGAAATGAGAAAAGCATGGAAGTGCAAATTGTAACGTGCTCTAACAAGCTCCCAGGTAATGCTGCTGCCGCTGGTCCTTTGACCGGACTTTGAATAGCAAAGAGGGTTTAGCCCGGAAATATCCATTGAGTACTTTCTATCTTCCCAGCGCTACGTCAGATAAAAAGGTACTAGATTCAGGCTAGCCCCAGGACAACCTATGTCTACTTGGAAAGACAAGACCATTGCAGCTGAAAACTAAAACAGCCGAATATTGAATCAGACAGGGAATGCTATGAGCTATCAGGGATATAAACAATTTGAGTATGGGTCAAAGTTATGGGAGAATGAAGCTTCCCTGGTTACCAGAGTGGAGTTTAAGCTGGGCTGTGAAAGGAATAGCTGCCTTTAAAGAGAAGGTGAAAGGGGGGATTGCAGAGTCTGGGCTCTGCTTACTCTGTAATGACTCCTGGTTATTCGTTGTTTTCTTTAGGTGATCTCCAAACGTTCTGATTGTACACACCTATCCATAAAAATACTGTTAACACACGTCCTCAGATGATGTACGTGTATTTAAAACCCATATACACATACTATGCCAATCTTAAAGTAAATATTAATATTCATTCCTTTCTTACCTTTTAGAATAAAAATAAACACATATTCCAATACCATTTTCCTGCTCCCTAATAGATTTGGAAGCCACTGCTCTAAGCCAGGAAAACACCTTAGCACCCAACACAATGTGATTCAATCAACAGAGGCACCAACCAGTGGGGCGGTGGGGGAAAGCCAGGAGATGGGGGACGTGGCAACTTGATGCTGCAGTGGTAGATTTCACCCAAGGGAAGAGTTCAGCCCATCACACAAGGGTTAGCTGGGCCAGAGCTGGACAAGCCTCGGCAGAGTTTTGCTAAGCGCTCTTCCCCTGGCAAATGCTTTACTTATCCTTCAGGTCTCAGTTTAAATTTTCCTCAGAGACCGTCTCAGACCTCGCTATTTAACTTACAGCCTCTTGCGGATCTAACTCATCGCATCATGTTCTTTTCCTATGATATCCATTACAATTTGTAACTCCTAGGTTATTCGGGGGACCATGCCTTGCCCATCTGCCTTCCTCACTGTACTGTCAGCTGAGAGTAGTGATTTGTTCACCACTGTGTATCCAGCAGTGAGCCCGAGGTCTGACACATAGTAGGTGCTCAAAACATATTTTGTAGAATGAATGACCAAGGAAATTAAATATGGCCATTATAGTCCTTTTAGCTCACACATACGGTAAAATTGTCTACAGTGTGATGATATGCTGCATGAACTAACTCTTGTTTAGGTGAAAGAGTCAGAGAGAAGCAAGTGGGCCTTATTCACTAGAGCTCAGATGGGGACTAATTTACCACCCCGCTGGATGGACTGGAGGGATAATAGGACACAAAATGTGAAAGCTGTTGAGATTCTGATCTCCGTTTTTGCCCATTTTTAACCATGACTCTCTTTGCATAAATGCTTTTCTGCTCTGCATGCAGATATTTACTGTCTGGGTCTGTGATTCCTGTTGGGCCTAATGGGGAAATGGTAGCAACTGTCAAAATCACAACTGTGCAGAATTTGAGGGAATCCAATCAAGCAACACAGGGTCAAAAGAGGATTTGTTCTCCACTTTCTCTGGGTTCTTATTCTATTACTTATAAAACTTATGCAGTTGGTTATAGGTGGTCTGATTCAGTTAAAGCAGCTCACAGGAGCTGAGATCTCAATTTCATTGACTATGTCTGTACAACAAAACACGTCTCCAACTTTGAATACTGATTGTGTCTGACATGCAACAGACGCCAACAACCAAGATCCCCAGTTACCATTAGAGTTAACATTTGATTAGATCCTTTTCCATCCACATCTTTCACCATTATACAGACTTGCCTTTGGTGTCATTAGTAAACCACTTTCATACAATATTAGAGTCAGGCTGGTTTGCTCGGCTGATTTTAGGAAGCATTATCTAATTTTAGCAAACTGAGCCTAAGTCTGCATCCCGCTGTTGTAGGAGTGTGTGTTTTAACAAATGCACTTAGTAGAGCCCCATTTGGATGGGTAAGTTTCATAAATATGCAGTAATTGACCCTTGTACAGCTGACTTTAATCAATTTTATTATTTTCTTGAATAGATGCTATGCATATATCAGTTTGTCATTTCTCAATTGAGGGAGCACTTAGAAGTTGCCAGAAGCAGCAAAAATTCACATGTATAGAATACCTTTTCTCTGTATTGAGAACTTTCATCTTTCTGGAAGATGTTTCTGAGGGATTTCTCAGAAGACAGATGCATTGGTTTCTGTGACTGATGACAGTCTAACTTCACAAGTGGCCTTTTTGAGAGGTTACTAAGACTTGACACGTTAACATCCCATAAATCTCCCGTGTTGCAATTTTAAAACATACATTTCCTTTCCACCAGCCAGAGCACAGAGCATTGCTTGTGCTCCTTTGGCAGTCATGCCTAAGCAAGGAAAAGGGGAGCCACTTCTGCACAGACATAAACCTGCCCCATGTCTCTGATACTTTACGTACATACCCCACTTCTCTCTTTCAGCCTCCAAGAAAATATGTGTGACCTTTGGTAGTGCAGAAAAATCTTGTAAACCTCTCTGATGTTTAACAATTTGATTATTCTTACTGGATATGATGTACCAGCCGATACAGACAGCTTGTGGAAGGCGGCTCATGGGTAAATGTTCAGTCTCATGCTGTTCTAACAACATTGGCACCATCATCAGTGCAAAAAGAAACAGTGGAAAGAATCCGAAGCGTGAGATATTTATTTGGAGTTTCGGCTGTGATTATGTTTTCCCAGGCGCTGCAATGAAGGTGCACTTTTGGGGGCATGAGGTGCAGCAGTGCCGCCAAGTCCCCTGTGAGGGCTTGCTCAGTAGTTGCTGGGAATGATTATGATGTAATTCCATGAGGCAGCCATCAGTGAACAAACCACGTGAGTCTCAATCAGCCCTGATTTAATTTGCCCTTCAGGAAAGGTTAAAACATGGAGAAACTCAAAATATACATTTTGTAGAAGAAATACACTGCCGCTTTTGAATGAATGCACAAGCCATTGTAGCTATTTAAAGGAAAATGGTCAATTTTTCCACTATTTCTTTCCAATTACGTGCCTCCTCTCCCCCGGGAAAAGAAAAAAAAGGAAACACACACACAGACACACACACGTGCATATATCTCAGTATAATGATACACAAATAAGATTAATTCCAGAATGTAACTCTGCCTTCAACATCACAAAATTGATAGTGTACGTAGTATTTCTTGCAGTTGGGCTCACCAACATGCAGCATTTCCAGGATGGGCCAGTGCTTCTACTCTGAATTACTTGTCCTTCCTTTCTCCCTTCCTATTACATTGACAGTTGACTTACTAGGGAAGACCTTATACTATGACCACCATCTTTTGGGGCTGGACTTACAAGTGTCTATACTAGTGGGTCTTAACCTTGGTTGCAGATTAGAATCACTTGGGGAGTTTTTAAAAGTCCCTATGCCCAAGCTGTACCCTAGACCAATTAAGCCAGAACTTGGGAGCTATGGGACCTGGCATCAGTACTTTTAGAGCTCCCAAAGTGACTCCACCATGGAGCTAAGGATGAAAACCAGTAGTCCACATCCACAAATGGTTTGATCAATTAATAGGAAGTAGTGAGTTAAAAATCTAAGTTCCATAAAGCCATTAGACACCTGACAGTTATATAACCTGGAAAGATTTCACAAAGCAAAACCTTGTGAGGATGGAAAGAAATAGGACATGATGATGTGACAAGCTTAGCAATTACTGCATTCTCAGAGTAACTTTCCAGGGCAGTATATGGTCGACTCCCTGGGTTGTAATTCTGCCTTTTCACCTCCTACTCGCTCTAAGATCTTGGGCACGTTATGTTATCATCCCAGAGCCTTGGGTTCCTCTTATGTGAAATGGTGTTGATATTACAAAAATCTACTTCAGGGAATTCCCTGGTGGTCCAGTGGTTAGGACTCTGCGCTTTCACTGCTGAGGGCCTGGGTTCAATCCCTGATCGGGCAACTAAGATCCCACGAGCCACGCAGCAGAGCCCCCGCCCCCCCCCCAAAAAAAAAAGAAAAGAAAGAAAATCTACTTCATATTGTAAACATTAAGTGGACTAAGACAGGATCGGCAAAGTTTCTGCAAAGGGCCTATAATTTTGGCTTTATAGGCCATACAGTCTCTGTGTAACTACTCTACTACTGCGGCATAAAAAGCAGCCGTAAGCGCGGGGTCAATGAATGGGCACGGCTGTGTTCTAATTTACCTTAAATCACAACAACAGGTAGTGGCCCCAATTTCGTTCACAGGCTGGAGTCTGCCAACGCCTGGACTAGCACATGCTACACGGTCGGTACGGTACACTGCTATTTTGTTACAAAGTACGGAAAGTAAGCCATCCCCCTAAGATACACACAGTGACTCGGCTCCTTCTCAGCTCCACCAAGGCCTCCTTTTAAACAGACTTGACATCAGCTCGTAGAACAGAACTACAGTGGCTGCAGTTCCTAGGAAAGGAGAAGGTGGCAGGCCTCCTAGGTTTCCGAGTGTTTTCTCCTGTTCTAGTGACTACAGTCACAGAGCCGGGGGAAGAGAACTCAGGCCAGAGCACAGGGCCAGGAGTGCCCTGCTCCCAGTGGCGCATCACTTCACAGGAGCTCTCAGAGCAAACACCACAGACACTAAAGCCATTAGGGAAACTGTGAATTAAAGCACGAGCTGTAAGGAGCTGCCGAGATCCCAGAGATGCAATAAATCATTACTGTCAAATGCTCAGCATGAGTAACAATTTTTTAAAAAATCAATCCACTTAGCTAGAAATGAATTTGAAAATCATGCTTTAAACAATAGCAAAATAAACAGAGAAGCAATTCTGCTATTTCATCTTTCAAGGAAGGACAGAGGAGGGTGATACTAGAGGCTTAGTTTCCTTTGCCTCCTAACAGAACTCAGCGGGGTGCTTCACTCCTTCCTGAGGATATAAAACCCATCATTTTTCCTACAGGTCGTATTTCAAAGGCCAGATCCTTCCCAAGGCCTAAGCTGTTCCTTAGATACTTTCAACGAGCTATTTATTCACTAACCGTTTAGTACCCAACTCCAGCGTGCCAAGCACTGTGCTCAGGGCTGGAAAAGCAGAAGCCAGGAAGCCTCTGTCCTTGCCCCCAAGACCTCTCTCTGGCTACTCTTTGAGTTTGCTAATTTAGACGCTCACATTCTTAACTCTTCTCCCAGGAAGAATCCTAAGGACCAAATCATATCTATTTTCTCAAATGGCTTCCAAGACCCGTGTCATCATG
The DNA here is from genome assembly GCF_003676395.1 of Aethalodelphis obliquidens. Taxonomy (NCBI): domain Eukaryota; kingdom Metazoa; phylum Chordata; class Mammalia; order Artiodactyla; family Delphinidae; genus Aethalodelphis; species Aethalodelphis obliquidens. The sequence goes on from NW_020838043.1 coordinate 846,917, forward strand.
TGGTGTCATGTAATTCTTTGCTGATGTACTTTCACCTTGGAGTTCTGCTTACTTCGTGTAGCTCTCTAAGACAGACTTAGAGTGTAGGGGTGTCTTTCTCATTAAATCTTATCCCACAAAACTCCAGGATGTTTTCAACATTTAAGAAAAACCTAAAAGCTATCTGACTTGTTTAAATGTGTGGGGAAAGGGCGGGAAGCGAGGAGAACAACTGGTAGGAATTTATCACAGTTACTATCTGTAAACTTTTAAGTAGGGTAGGCAGAGCCAAGTGCACGGATGGCATGGAAGGTCTTATTCGGGAGAGCACCTGTGGTAGGTACAAGGCACAATAATGTCCCTCCAAAGATGTCCACGCCCTATTTCCCAGGACCTGTGAATGTGTTACTTTACCAGGTAATGATTACACGGCAAAAGGGACTTTGCAGGTGTGACTAAGCTAAGGATCTTGAGATGGGGAGATTATCTGGATGCACCAATGTGATCACAAGGAAAGGAGGCAGGAGAGTCAGAAAGAGAGGAAGAGACTGAAGATGCTGCATTGCTGGCTTTGAAAATGCAGGCAGGGGCCATGAGGCAGGGAATGCAGGCAGCCTCTGGAAGCTGAAAAAGGCAAGAAACACATTCTCTTCGAGAGCTTCTGTGTAGGAACATAGCCCTATGAACCCATTTTAGACTTCTGACCTCCAGAACTGTAAAATCATAAATTTGAGTTGTTGTAAGCCACTGAGATCGTGCTACCTTGTTACAGCAGTGATAGGACACTAATATAGCACACCTGTATGAGTGTGTTGCTAACAGATGCAGAAAGGGAGGGGTGACCTTTAAGGCAGGTGTGCTAATTTGCCACCCCAGTTGATTTGTTTAGAGTCATGATAGAAGCAAAGCACTTTACGTTTCCACCCTCTGCCTCTCTTCTAAATAAGACCATCACAATAATTTGCTGGGAATGTGAGAATATTTTACTGGCACAGCATGCTTCTTACATTGGATTATTCGTTGTACTAATGATTGAAAAACACAGGAAAATGCAAACTAGCGCATGGAGAGCTGGAGAAAATGTTCTCTAAGAGACAGGAACGGGAGCTTCCCTGGTGGTGCAGTGGTTGAGAATCTGCCTGCTAATGCAGGGGACACGGGTTCGAGCCCTGGTCTGGGAGGATCCCACATGCCGCGGAGTGACTAGGCCCGTGAGCCACAACTGCTGAGCCTGCGCGTCTGGAGCCTGTGCTCCGCAACAAGAGAGGCTGCGATAGTGAGAGGCCCGCACACCACGATGAAGAGTGGCCCCCGCTTGCCGCAACTAGAGAAAGCCCTCGCACAGAAACGAAGACCCAACACAGCAAAAATTAATTAATAAACTCCTACCCCCAACATCTAAAAAATAAATAAATAAACATACTTGCTAAATGAATGAATGAATATCATTTATTAAAAAAAGAGAGAGACAGGAACAATGACGTGTGTGTGGGTATGTGTAGGCATGACTGAGACCACTTTCTAGCCCATGAGAGCATCAAGGCTCAGAAACACACTGATCAATAATGTATAAATAATTTTATCTTAAAAATCACATGGGGCTTCCCTGGTGGCGCAGTGGTTGAGAGTCCGCCTGCCGATGGAGGGGACTAGGGTTCGTGCCCCGGTCCGGGAAGATCCCACATGCCGCGGAGCGGCTGGGCCCGTGAGCCATGGCCGCTGAGCCTGCACGTCCGGAGCCTGTGCCTCGCAACGGGAGAGGCCACAACAGTGAGAGGCCCGCATACCGCAAAAAAATAAAAAAATCACATTGCCCTGGTTTAAAAAGAACGGGATATACTGTATTTGCATATTCCTCATTCTAAGACTTTTTTTAAAATTTATTTATTTTTGGCTGCACTGGGTCTTCGTTGCTGCATGCGGGCTTTCTCTAGTTGCAGTGAGCAGGGGCCACTCTTCATTGCAGTGTGAGGGCTTCTCATTGTGGTGGCTTCTCTTGTTGCGGAGCACGGGCTCTAGGTACGCGGGCTTCAGAAGTTGTGGCACACGGGCTCAGTAGTTGTGGCTCGTGGACTCTAGAGCGCAGGCTCAGTAGTTGTGGCGCATGAGCTTAGTTGCTCCACGGCATGTGGGATCTTCCCGGAGCAGGGCTCGAACCTGTGTTCCCTGCATTGGCAGGCGGATTCTTTTTTTTTTTTAACATCTTTATTGGAGTATAATTGCTTTACAATGGTGTGTTAGTTTCTGGTTTATAACAAAGTGAATCAGTTATGTGTTCCCATATCTCTTCCCTCTTGCTTCTCCCTCCCTCCCACCCTCCCTATCCCACCCCTCCAGGTGGTCACAAAGCACCGAGCTGATCTCCCTGTGCTATGCGGCTGCTTCCCACCAGCTATCTATTTTACGTTTGGTAGTGTATATATGTCCATGCCACTCTCTCACTTTGTCACAGCTTACCCTTCCCCCTCCCCATATCCTCAAGTCCATGCTCTAGTAGGTCTGGAAGGCAGATTCTCAACCACTGCGCCACCAGGGAAGCCCTACAGTCCCTTTTAAATCATCATTTAAATGGCCCTCATTTATGATCAACTTAGTGTTCAAAAATGGCCATTTTAGAGTAATATTTACAATTGCTGAAGTAATCAGGGTCACAGTGGGTTGTGAACCACAGAACAGGATTCCAGCTTTGATCATTCTGAGCTCTCAGAATTCTGATGGTATTACAAATCCCCAGCCCTTCACATGCCCCTTCCTATGGCCAAGGCACTGCTCCAAGTGCTTTATAAATAATTAACCTGCTTAATCCTCACAGCAACCTTTTGAACATTTATTATCCCTGTTTTACAAACTAGGAAACTGAGGCACAGAGCAGCCAAGTCACTTGCCCAAGTTCCTAAAGAACTTTAGCCCCCTGGCAAATATCACAAAGGGGACTTGGGGACTGCTGGCCAAATCCCAGGACACCCCAGGAACTCTCCAGCAGGGAGGCAAGGAACTGGCCCTGACATAGGGAGAGCAGAGGTCATGTGTCCTGCCATATGGATGAAGATGTGACAAGGCTGTGACATACCCATAACCATGGCGGCCGAGTCCTAGAGGAAGGTGGTATAAGGCCCTCAGTAAAGGAAAACTACCCGACTGCAAGAGCAAGGCCACTGTTGGCAGACGAAAAGGAGAACGGTCATTAGGAGTCAGGTGATGCACCCCTGGGTGAAGAAGCTTCCCATCTCCTTCCTCTTGGGGCTAAACTGGCCCAAGTTATCTCTGAGCTGAACAGAAGTACAGAGCATGGTAGGAGCAGAAGACTTCCGCGCAGGCCAGATCACAATGGGAAAATGGAATGATCGATTACCAAAGAGGACGGAAAAAGTTGCTGCTAGAGGAGATTTTAAGACTTCACATCACAAGGAAAAAGATGATTTGTAACTATGTGAGATGATGGATATTAACTAAACTTATTGCAGTAATCATTTTGCAATATACACATATATTGAATCATTATGTTGTACACTTAAAATGTATATAACATTATATGTTGGTTACATCTCATTAAAACTGGTCCAGTATGATCCCCATACTAACATCATAAACATAACTTCATCACAGTGACCCAGGAGAAAAATAAACCATTAGAGTAAATAGCAAAATCAGCACTCTTCCAACTCAGTTTGTTTTGTTTAGAATAGTAAAAACATTGAAATATTTCATTAAATACTTTTTAAATTGAAGCTTTATTTCCATGTAGTATATTAAGTTAAATTGCCATAACAAAATGCTTTTTTTCACTAGCATCTCACTTACAGGTAATTAGGTGTTTTTAAATGGCTTGTGATGTGAAAATCGGTTTGTCTTTAGGTATCTTAATATCCCATGCTTACCTCCACCATGACAAAAAAAAAAAAAAAAGGTGTTTTTCTTTTCCTACTAAACAAAACTTTTGTTCCCCATCTGCCCAAAAAAGCAAACTGGTGCCCAGAAAGTTTGATTTATCAGAACTCTGAATTAGAGAAACAAACATGTTAAAAATTGAAACAAGGAAACATTTGGTTTATTTAAGAACAAGTACCCAAACATATGTGTCTAAATTCCTTGAGTTTTCAAATCTTGGCCCAAAATATCTTGGGAAAGCAGATATACCAAAGAGGTTTCTTGGCATACGCCTCTCTGCGTTGTAAATCTGAGTTGTAAATACTAGGAGAGTACTGTTCCTTAAATAATTTTGTCACATTTAGTGTCAAGAACAACATTCACAACAGAATCTGATTCTGTTCTAATCAAAGTTAGTGTTGAACTCTAATTTTAAACAAATTATTTAAACTACTAATTTCTGACAGCTTATTTATTAGCATTTATTTTGTCACAAAGTAGAAGAGAGAGATGGGGGTGGGTGTCTGTCTAGTCAGCACCAGGATACAAGAAAGCCAGGTAAGCGTGCAGGTTCCCTGAAGACCCTGGTGCAAGGCCATGACTAGAGAGAGAGCCCACCACAGAAGCCGATGGCTCCACTAGATGGCGCCATAAAAGACCACAGATTTACATATGTACAGAAACCTTTCTCCATAGTACCGCTTACTGGAGCAGAGCTGATAAAATGGCCTCTTTTCCTTTTGTGACTTCTTCCCCTACTGCCAATGTTCATAAACTTATAAACTCACAGAATTCAATAGCTGAGGTCGCTTTAGCTCTTGCGTCTTTGGGCAACATAAAGCAGTAGACAAGGCATTTACTTCGCGAGCAGAGTGAAACCTGGCCCAACCCACAGAGAGGACAGAAAATATTTACTTTGAAGAGATTATGGTGCAAGGGGGAAAAGATATCTGCACAAAGCTGTTCACTGAGGCACCGTTTATACTACTAAATAAAAAGAAATGAAAGCAAAAAACCCATAAATGAGGGAACAGTTTATGTACGTACAACCACACAATGGAGTACTGTGTGGTCATTAAAAGCCATGCCATGGGTCTGTATCTGTAGCGTGCGATGATGTCCATGAAACACAGATTAATGAAAGGGGCCAGCAATAAAATAACATATGCAGCATGGTTCCATACAAGTAAAACTGAATACACAGAATACATTTCTGTATATGTGCAAACAGATATCTTACAGGAGCCAAAATGATGACTCTGGTTGTCTTAGGATGCAGTTTCCCGTGATCATTAATCCCTTACTTTCACTTTCTGGTATTAAGCTTTTCTATACTGAGTTTGTAAGATTTTTATAAAAATAATAAAGCTGGAGTACTATAGTGTCATTTGAACCAACCAACCATGTATACCCAGAGCAATATGGACATATCTTTAGAACACAGTGCTGAGAAAAAAGAAATAAACTGAATAAAATATACGATAAGACAATAGCAATTATGTAAATTAAAATACATGCACATAATACAAGACACATTTTACCAGCGCATACTTGAAATCAATTACTGGGGAAAAAACGAAAAAAAAAAACACATGGAGGCTAAAAAATACATTACTAAATAACCAAGAGATCACTGAAGAAATCAAAGAGGAAATCAAAAAATACCTAGAGACAAATTACAATGAAAACAGGGCGATCCAAGACCTATGGGATGCAGCAAAAGCAGTTCTAAGACGGAAGTTTATAGCAACACAATCCTACCTCAAGAAACAACAAACATCTCAAATAAACAACCTAACCTTACACCTAAAGGAACTAGAGAAAGAAGAACAAACAAAACCCAAAGTTAGTAGGAGGAAGGAAATCATAAAGATCAGACCAGAAATAAATGAAATAGAAACAAAGAAGACAATAGCAAAGATCAATAAAACTAAAAGCTGGTTCTTTGAGAAGATAAACAAAATTGATAAACCATTAGGCAGACTCATCAAGAAAAAGAGGGAGAGGACTCAAATCAATAAAATTAGGAATGAAAAAGGAGAAGTTAGAACAGACACTGCAGAAATGCAAAACATCCTAGCAGACTACTACAAGCAACTCTATGCCAATAAAATGGACAACCGGGAAGAAATGGACAAATTCTTACAAAGGTATAACCTTCCAAGACTGAACCAGGAAGAAAGAGAAAATATGAACAAACCAATCACAAGTAATGAAATTGAAACTGTGATTAAAAATCTTCCAACAAACAAAGGCCAAGGACCAGATGGCTTCACAGGCGAATTCTATCAAACATTTAGAGAGGAGCTAACACCAGTCCTTCTCAAACTCTTCCAAAATATAGCAGAGGGAGGAACACTCCCAAACTCATTCTACGAGGCCACCATCCCCCTGATGCCAAAACCAGACAAGGATGTCAAAGAAAGAAAACGACAGGCCAATATCACTGATGAAATAGATGCAAACATCCTCAACAAAATACTAGCAAACAGAATCCAACAGCACATTAAAAGGATCATGCACCAGGATCAAGTGGGGTTTATTTCAGGAATGCAAGGATTCTTCAATATACGCAAATCAATCAACGAGATACACCATATTGACAAACTGAAGGAGAAGATCCATACGGTCATCTCAATAGATGCAGAGAAAGCTTTTGACAAAATTCAACACCCATTTATGATAAAAACCCTCCAAAAAGTGGGCATAGAGGGAACTTTCCTCAACATAATAAAGGCCATATGTGACAAACCCACAGCCAACATCGTCCTCAATGGTGAAAAACTGAAAGCATTTCCACTAAGATCAGGAAAAGACAAGGTTGCCCAATCTCACCGCTCTTATTCAACATAGTTTTGGAAGTTTTAGCCACAGCAATCAGAGAAGAAAAAGAAATAAAAGGAATCCAAATCAGAAAAGAAGAAGTAAAGCTGTCGCTGTTTGCAGATGACATGATAATATACATAGAGAATCCTAAAGATGCTACCAGAAAACTACTAGAGCTAATCAAGGAATTTGGTAAAGGAGCAGGATACAAAATTAATGCACAGAAATCTCTGGCATTCCTATATACTAATGATGAAAAATCTGAAAGTGAAATCAAGAAAACACTCCCATTCACCATTGCAACAAAAAGAAATAAAATATCTAGGAATAAACCTACCTAAGGAGACAAAAGACCTGTATGCAGAAAATTATAAGACACTGATGAAAGAAATTAAAGATGACACAAATAGATGGAGAGATATACCATGTTCTTGGATTGGAAGAATCAACATTGTGAAAATGACTCTACTACCCAAAGCAATCTACACATTCAATGCAATCCCTATCAAACTACCACTGGCATTTTTCACAGAACTAGAACAAAAAATTTCACAATTTGTATGGAAACACAAAAGACCCCGAATAGCCAAAGAAATCGTGAGAACGAAAAACAGAGCTGGAGGAATAAGGCTCCCTGACCTCAGACTATACTACAAAGCTACAGTAATCAATACAGTATGGTACTGGCACAAAAAAGAAAGATCAATGGAACAGGATAGAAAGCCCAGAGATAAACCCATGCACACATGGTCACCTTATCTTTGATAAAAGAGGCAGGAATGTACAGTGGAGAAAGGACAGCCTGTTCAATAAGTGGTGCTGGGAAAACTGGACAGCTACATGTAAAAGTATGAGATTAGATCACTCTCTAACACCATACACAAAAATAAGCTCAAAATGGATTAAAGACCTAAATGTAGGGCCAGAAACTATCAAACTCTTAGAAGAAAACATAGGAAGAACACTCTATGACATAAATCACAGCAAGATCCTTTTTGACCCACCTCCTAGAGAAATGGAAATAAAAACGAAAATAAACAAATGGGACCTAATGAAACTTCAAAGCTTTTGCACAGCAAAGGAAACCATAAACAAGACCAAAAGACAATCCTCAGAATGGGAGAAAATATTTGCAAATGAAGCAACTGACAAAGGATTAATCTCCAAAATTTACAAGCAGCTCATGAAGCTCAGTATCAAAAAAAAACAAACAACCCAATCCAAAAATGGGCAGAAGACCTAAATAGACATTTCTCCAAAGAAGATATACAGATTGCCAACAAACACATGAAAGAATGCTCAACATCACTAATCAATAGAGAAATGCAAATCGAAACTACAATGAGATATCATCTCACAACAGTCAGAATGGCCATCATCAAAAAATCTAGAAACAATAAATGCTGGAGAGGGTGTGGAGAAAAGGGAACCCTCTTGCACTGGTGGTGGGAATGTAAATTGGTACAGCCACTATGGAGAACAGTATGGAGGTTCCTTAAAAACCGACACATAGAACTACCATATGACCCAGCAATCCCACTACTGGGCATATACCCTGAGAAAACCATAATTCAAAAAGAGTCATGTAAAAAAAAAAAAAAAAAAGAGTCATGTACCAAAATGTTCATTGCAGCTCTATTTACAACAGCCCAGAGATGGAAACAACCTAAGTGCCCATCATCGGATGATTAGATAAAGAAGATGTGGCACATATATACAATGGAATATTACTCAGCCATAAAAAGAAATGAAATTGAGCTATTTGTAATGAGGTGAATAGACCTAGAGTCTGTCCTACAGAGTGAAGTAAGTCAGAAAGAGAAAGACAAATACTGTATGCTAACACATATATATGGAATTAAAGAAAAAAAATGTCATAAAGAACCTAGGGGTAAGACAGGAATAAAGACACATATCTACAGGAGAACGGACTTGAGGATATGGGGAGGGGGATGGGTGAGCTGTGACAAAGCGAGAGAGAGGCATGGACATAAATACACTACAAAACAAAAGGTAGATATCTAGTGGGAAGCAGCCACACAGCAGAAGGATATCAGCTCGCTGCTTTGTGACCGCCTGGAGGGGTGGGATAGGGAAGGTGGGAGGGAGGAAGATGCAAGAGGGAAGACATATGGGAACATATGTATATGTATAACTGATCACTTTGTTATAAAGCAGAAACTAACACACCATTGTAAAGCAATTATACCCCAATAAAGATGTTAAAAAAAAAATCTAGAAACAATAAATGCTGGAGGGGGTGTGGAGAAAAGGGAACACTCTTGCACTGCTGGTGGGAATGTGAATTGGTACAGCCACTATGGAGAACAGTACGGAGGTTCCTTAAAAAACTACAAATAGGGCTTCCCTGGTGGCGCAGAGGTTGAGAGTCTGCTTGCCAATGCAGGGGACATGGGTTCGTGCCCCAGTCTGGGAAGATCCCACATGCCACGGAGCGGCTGGGCCCATGAGCCATGGCCGCTGAGCCTGCGCGTCTGGAGCCTGTGCTCTGCAATGGGAGAGGCCACAACAGTGAGAGGCCCGCGTACCGCCAAAAAATAAAATAAAACTACAAATAGAACTACCATATGACCCAGCAATCCCACTACTGGGCATATAACCTGAGAAAACCATAATTCAAAAAGAGACATGTACCACAATGTTCATTGCAGCTCTATTTACAATAGCCCGGAGATGGAAACAACCTAAGTGTCCATCATCGGATGAATGGATAAAGAAGATGTGGCACATATATACAATGGAATATTACTCAGCAATAAAAAGAAACGAAATTGAGCTATTTGTAATGAGGTGGATGGACCTAGAGTCTGTCCTACAGAGTGAAGTTAGTCAGAAAGAGAAAGACAAATACCATATGCTAACACATATATATGGAATCTAAGAAAACAAAATGTCATGAAGATCCTAGGGGTAAGACAGGAATAAAGACACAGACCTACTAGAGAATGGACTTGAGGACATGGGGAGGGGGAAGGGTAAGCTGTGACAAAGCGAGAGAGTGGCATGGACATATATACACTACCAAACATAAACAGATAGCTAGTGGGAAACAGCCGCATAGCACAGGGAGATAGCTCGGTGCTTTGTGACCACCTAGAGGGGTGGGATACGGAGGGTCGGAGGGAGGGAGACGCAAGAGGGAAGAGATATGGGAACATATGTATATGTATAACTAATTCACTTTGTTGTAAAGCAGAAACTAACACACCATTGTAAAGCAATTATACTCCAATAAAGATGTATATATAAAAAAAAAAGCTACCCAGAAAAGCTGAATCAATTTAAATTCTCTGCAAATAGCTTAGAGTGGTATTTAACCTCATCACTGCCGACCACCAGCTCTCTTTATTGGTGAAAATAACTGCCGTTTAAATTTGTATTTCTTTGGTTAGTAGTAAAGTTAATAATTTTCTTAAACTTATTTATGCTTGTATTTCTTTCTTCCTTTCTTTCTCTTGCTTTTCTTTTCATTAATTGCCCAACTGTATTCTTTGCACATTTTTCTGTTTTTCTTATATTCTAGGTACTGAATAAGGATCTAAATCTTCTAAATGTCATTTACTTTGCAAAAAATACTCCATCTGCTTTGTTTTGTTGTGCCTTTGCATTTTGTTTTTTTAATTTGGGAATTGCTTTATGTGGAAGCATTTTTCATAATGCTATCAAATTTATCTTTCCTTTTGTAGATTCTGCCTCTTATTGAATTATCCACTCTTACCCAACTGATTTAGTACCTTTATTAGGTGTTAGTTTTGTTTGTCTGTTTGCTTTTTAGGCATTAGGTATGTTTATGAACTTTCTGTTCTGTTTTACTGATGTGTTGGTTTCCATTGTCAATAAAATGCTGCATTAGTTGTCTTAAAAGAAAAAAAGAGAAATGGAAATAAAAACAAAAATAAATGGGACCTAATGAAACTTCAAAACGTTTGTACAGCAAAGGAAACCATAAACAAGACCAAAAGACAACCCTCAGAATGGGAGAAAATATTTGCAAATGAAGCAACTGACAAAGGATTAATCTCCAAAATTTACAAGCAGCTCATGCAGCTCAATATCAAAAAAACAAACAACCCAATCCAAAAATGGGCAGAAGACCTAAATAGACATTTCTCCAAAGAAGATATACAGACTGCCAACAAACACATGAAAGGATGCTCAACATCACTAATCATTAGAGAAATGCAAATCAAAACTACAATGAGATATCATCTCACACCAGTCAAAATGGCCATCATCAAAAAATCTAGAAACAATAAATGCTGGAGAGGGTGTGGAGAAAAGGGAACCCTCTTGCACTGCTGGTGGGAATGTGAATTGGTACAACCACTATGGAGAACAGTATGGAGGTTCCTTAAAAACCTACACATAGAACTACCATATGACCCAGCAATCCCACTACTGGGCATATACCCTGAGAAAACCATAATTCAAAAAGAGTCATGTACCAAAATGTTCATTGCAGCTCTATTTACAATAGCCCGGAGATGGAAACAACCTAAGTGTCCATCATCGGATGATTGGATAAAGAAGATGTGGCACATATATACAATGGAATATTACTCAGCCATAAAAAGAAACGAAATTGAGCTATTTGTAATGAGGTGGATAGACCTAGAGTCTGTCCTACAGAGTGAAGTAAGTCAGAAAGAGAAAGACAAGTACCGTATGCTAACACATATATATGGAATTAAAGAAAAAAAATGTCATGAAGAACCTAGGGGTAAGACGGGAATAAAGACACAGACCTACTAGAGAATGGACTTGAGGACATGGGGAGGGGGAAGGGTAAGCTGTGACAAAGCGAGAGAGAGGCATGGACATATACACACTACCAAACGTAAAATAGATAGCTAGTGGGAAGCAGCCGCATAGCACGGGGAGATCAGCTCGGTGCTTTGTGACCACCTAGAGGGGTGGGATAGGGAGGATGGGAGGGAGGGAGACGCAAGAGGGAAGAGATATGGGAACATATGTATATGTATAACTAATTCACTTTGTTATAAAGCAGAAACTAACACACCATTGTAAAGCAATTATACTCCAATAAAGATGTAAAAAAAAAAAAGCAAAGGGATAGAGAAATATGTACAATGCTACCACTAATCAAATGAAAGTAAGTTGGAGAAGCTTTATTAATTTCAGACCAAGGAATAATATCAGGGATAAAAAGGGGCACCACATAATAATAAATGGATCAATTCTCTAAGAAGATATAACATTCCTAAACGTGTGTGCACCTAACAATAAAACATCAAAATACTTGAGGCAAAACCCAAAAGAACTGACAGGATAAAATGAGAAATCCACTACTATAGTTGGAGACACTTCAGCCCCCACCACCCTCATTTCGTAATTGCTAGATCGGGTAGGCAGAAAAATCAGTAAGGATATAGTTGACTTGAATGGTATTGTCAATCAACATAATCTAATTGACATCTGTAGAAGACTCTATCAAACAATGGCAAAATACACATTCTTCTCAAGCTTACAAAGAACATTCACCAAGATAGACCACATTCTGGGCCATAAAACATACTTTAAGAAATTTAAAAGAATAAAGTTCATACAAAGCATGTTATCAGGCCACAGTGAAATTAAACAAGAAATCAATAACAAAGATAGCTGGAAAAATCCTCAAATATTTGGAAATTAAACAATACACTTTTAAATACCACATGGGTCACAGAAGGGTCTCAAGAGAAATTTTTAAATATTTTCAACTGAATTAAAATGAAAATACAACTTAGCAAAAGTTGTGGGATGCAACAAAAACAGGGTTTAAAAGAGAAATTTATACCATTACATGCATATATTAGAAAAAAGATCAAAAATCAATAACCTAGGGCTTCCCTCGTGGCGCAGAGGTTGAGAGCCCGCCTGCCGATGCAGGGGACACGGGTTCATGCCCCAGTCCAGGAAGATCCAACATGCCGCGGAGCGGCTAGGCCCGTGAGCCATGGCCGCTGTGCCTGCGCATCCGGAGCCTGTGCTCCGCAACGGGAGAGGCCACAACAGTGAGAGGGCCGCGTACCGCCAAAAAAAAAAAAAAAAAAAAAAAAATCCAGTAACCTAAGCTTCCACCCTAGGAAACTAGAGATACAAGAGCAATTTATGTCTACAGCAAGCAGAAGACAAATAATAAAAATCAGAGAAGAAATCAATGAAATTGAAAACAGGAAAAGAGATATTTAAAAAATCAACAGAACCAAAAGTCAGTTCTTTGAAAAAACTTTTTAAATTCATAAACCCCTAGTGAAGCTAACCAAGAATAAAGAGAGGATACACAGGTTACCAGTATTAGGAATGAAAGAGAGATCATCCCTACTGTTTTATGGACATAAAAGGATAATATAGGAATACTGTGAACAACTCTGTGTCCACAAATTTGATGATTCAGATGAAATGGACCAATTCCTTCCAACACACAAACTACCGAGTCTCACACAATGAAAAATAGATGTAGAGCTATTTAGATTAGCCATTAAAGCAAGTGAATGAAAAAAAAAAAAAGCTACTGAATGACTACCAAATGTAAAATAGATAGCTAGTGGGAAGAAGCCGCATAGCACAGAGAGATCAGCTCGGTGCTTTGTGTCCACCTAGAGGGGTGGGATAGGGAGGGTGGGAGGGAGGGAGACGCAAGAGGGAGGGGATATGGGGATATATGTATATGTACAGCTGATTCACTTTGTTATACAGCAGAAAGTAACACACCATTGTAACGCAATTATACTCCAATAAAGATGTTAAAAAAAAACGAAGCTAGTGAATGAATAAAATAACCTTCCAGAAAAACAGAAATCATCAGGTCCAGATGGTTTCACTGGTAAATTCTACCAAACACTTAAGAAAGAAATTGTACCAATATTTCCCAGAGGGAGGGAACACTTCCTAACTCGTTCTATGAAGCCATCATTACCCTAATAACAAAACAAGATGACATTACATGAAAGGAAAACTACAGACCAGATGACATTACAGGAAAGCAAAACTACAAACCAGTATCTCTCATTAACATTATGTAAAAATCGCCAACAAAATATTAGTAAATCAAATCAAAAATAACCATATATACTACATTCAAGTGGGAATTATTACAAGTGTGTGAGACTGGTTCAATATTCAAAAAAATCAGTCTAATCCACTACATGAGCCTGGAGTATCTCATAGTGCCAGAACATTCAAAAGCGCTCAAACAAAAAACCCACAGTCACAACAATGAACTGGAACAATCTGAACAAAATAAAGTAGTACTGGATTATAACACAAATTGTAATATAAATATCTATGAATCTACACTGATACAAAAAAATGATTGAATAAATAAATGGGGGACAATAACTCTACCAAGGAGAAGAGTTCCACATAGTTTATGTAGATACACAGCCCTTAAAGAGTGGAGCACAACTCCTCACTCCTTAAGGGTGTGTTACTCACAGTGACTTTCTTCCAAAGTATGGAAAAGGAGGGAAAAGAGAGTAACATTACAGTGGAGAAAACTGACAAACACTCCCTCAGCCAGGTGATCAAGGTCAACATTAAAGTGAGATTGCTTTGGGTAGTATAGTCATTTTCACAATATTGATTCTTCCTATCCAAGAACATGGTATGTCTCTCCATCCGTTTGTGTCATCTTTGATTTCTTTCATCAGTGTTTTATAGTTTCCTATATCATAAGATATAATGTGATGAGAACTTTGATATCACTTTTATGATATAATGTGATGAGAACTTTACCCCTGTGATCATCCTTTCAAAAACACATTACCCTAGTATAATCATGAGAAAAATATCAAACAAACTCAAATTGACAGACATTCTACAAAATACCTCACCAGGAACCCTAAAAACTGGCAAGGTCACCAAAAATAAGGAAAGTCTGAAAAATCATGACAACCCGAGGAGCCTAAGGAGACGTGGAATCTAAATGTAATGTGGTGTCCTGGGAGGGATCTTGGAACAGAAGATGGACATTAGAGAAAAACTGAGGAAATCTGAATGAAGTATGGAATTTAGTTAATAATCAATGTCTCAATATTGGCTTATTAATGGACAAATGTCCCATATTAGTATAAGATGCTAATATGTGAAACTGGATATGGGATATATGAAAACTCTCTCTACTACCTTTGCAATAATTCTGTAAATCTAAAACTGCTCGAAAATTAAACGTTTACCTTAAAAATGATCATTATCGCTTTTAAATTATCATAGCTCAACACCCATTTATGACAAGAACTGTCCAGACAGTGGGCAAAGAGGGAAACTACCTCAACATAATAAAGGTCATGTATGACAAACCCAAAGCCAACATCGTTCTCAATGGTGAAAAACTGAAAGCATTTCCTCTAAGTTCAGGAACAAGACAAAGATGTCCACTCTCGCCACTCTTATTCAACATAGTTTTGGAAGTCCTAGCCACGGCAATCAGAGAAGAAAAAGAAATAAAAGGAATCCAAACTGGAAAAGAAGAAGTAAAACTGTCACTGTTTGCAGATGACATGATACTATACATAGAAAATCCTAAAGATGCCACCAGAAAACTACTAGAGCTAATCAATGAATTTGGTAAGGTTGCAGGATACAAAATTAATGCACACAATTAATGCACAGAAATCTCTTGCATTCCTATACACCAACAACAAAAAATCAGAAAGAGAAATTAAGGAAACAATCCCATTTACCAGCGCAACAAAAAGAATAAAATACCTAGGAATAAACCTACCTAAGAAGGCAAAAGACCCATACTCAGAAAACTATGAAACACTGATGAAAGAAATCAAAGATGACACAAACAGATGGAGAGACATACCATGTTCTTGGATAGGAAGAATCAGTATTGTGAAAATGACTATACTACCCAAAGCAATCTACAGATTCAATGCAATACCTATCAAATCACCGATGACATTTTTCACAGAACTGGGGGAAAAAATCTTAAAATTTGTATGGAAACACAAAAGACCCCGAATAGCCAAAGCAATCTTGAGAAAGAAAAACGGAGCTGGAGGAATCAGGCTCTCTGATTTCAGACTATACTTCAAAGCTACAGTCATCAAAACAGTATGGTACTGGCACAAAAACAGAAATACAGGTCAGTGGAACAGGATAGAAAGTCCAGAGATAAACCCATGCACCTATGGTCACCTAATCTATGACAAAGGAGGCAAGAATATACACTGGAGAAAAGACAATCTCTTCAATAAGTGGTTCTGGGAAAACTGGACAGCTACATGTAAAAGAATGAAATTAGAACACTCCCTAACATCATACACAAAAATAAACTCAAAATGGATTAAAGACCTAAATGTAAGGCCAGACACTCTAAAACTCTTAGAAGAAAACAGAGGCAGATCAGTCTCTGACATAAATCACAGCAAGATATTTTTGATCCACCTCCTAGAGTACTGAAAAATAAAAACAAAAATAAACAAATGGGATCTAATTAAACTTAAATGCTTTTGCACAGAAAAGAAATAATAAACAAAACAAAAAGACAACCCTCAGAATCGAAGAAAATATCTGCAAATGAAGAACCCAACAAGGGATTAATCTCTGAAATATACAAACAGCTCATGCAGCTCTACAGCAAAAAAACAAATAACCCAATCAAAAAATGGGCAGAAGACCTAAATAGACATTTCTCCAAAGAAGACATACATATGGCCAAGAAGCACATGAAAAGATGCTCAACATCACTAATTATTAGAGAAATGGAAGTCAAAACTACCATGAGGTATCACCTCACACTGGTCAGAATGGCCATCATCAAAAAATCTACAAACAATAAATGCTGGAGAGGGTGTGGAGAAAAGGGAACCCTCCTACACTGTTGGTGGAACTGTAAATTGGTACAGGCACTATGGAGAACAGTATGGAGGTTCCTTAAAAAATCTAAAAATAGAACTACCATATGACCCAGCAATCCCACTCCGGGGCATATACCGAGAGAAAACCATAATTCGAAAAGATACATGTAGCCCAATGTTCATCGCAGCACTATTTACAATAGCCAGGACATGGAAGCAAGCTAAATGAACATCAACAAGGAATGGATAAAGAAGATGTGGTACATATATACAATGGAATATTAGCCATAAAAAAGAACAAAATAATGCCATTTTCAGCAACATGGATGGACTTAGAGATTGTCATACTGAGTGAACTAGGTCAGACACAGAAAGACAAATATCATATGAGATAGCCTGTATGTGGAATCTAAAAAAAGGGTACAGGGGCTTCTCTGGTGGCGCAGTGGTTGAGAGTCCGCCTGCCGACGCAGGGGACACGGGTTTGTGCCCCGGTCCGGGAAGATCCCACATGCCGCAGAGCAGCTAGGCCCATCAGCCGTGGCCGCTGAACCTGCACATCCGGAGCCTGTGCTCCACAACGGGAGAGGCCACAACAGTGAGAGGCCCATTTAACTACAAAATAAATAAATAAATAAATAAAAACTAAAAAAGGGTACAAGTGAACTTAATTACAAAACAAAAGTAGAGTCACGGATGTAGAAAACAAACTTATGGTTACCAGGGGATAAAGGGGGGAGGGATAAACTGGGAAATTGGGATTGACATATACACACTACTATATATAAAGTAGATAACTAATAAGAACCTGCTGTATAGCACAGGGAACTCTACTCAATACTCTGTAATGACCGATACGGAAAAAGAATCTAAAAAAGAGTGGATATATGTATATGTATAACTGATTCACTTTGCTGTACACCTGAAACTAACATAACATTGTAAATCAACTATACTCCAATAAAAGTTTTTAAAAATAATTTAAAAATTTTAAAGTTTAAAAAAATTTTTAAGTACCATAGCATGTTAAAAGATTTTTCAGGGTGAGCGACACAGATGGAACGATTTATCATGGTCCTCATTCTAACGTCCATATACACAAATACATCTGTGCAACGGAGCCATTTGTGTATCAGCCCCACGTTGATAGATTCTGCTTCACCAGCTGTCCCTATTTCTAAGAAAATAGGTCAATTCGACTTGCAGACATCCCAGCCAGGCTCTATACCCACGCCTGCACACACAAGTGCTACACTTTTATTCACCAGATTGACAGATGATTAAGTGATCGTTATCCGGTTATGAAAAATTAAACTAGAAAGATAAGAGGCAAAACTTGACTATTTTGTTCTACTTTTGAATTGTATTGCTTTGGGCCAACCATTGTTGCAACACAGACTTGGTTAGTATATTCCTTCCTTTCCCTTCCTTTCCCTGCTGTTTAACGGTGAAAAGGCAGGCCAAAGCAAGGAAGAAAGGAGGGAAGCTGCAGGAGAGGGAAAATCCAGAAGCTGAGTCCAAGCCCCTAATTAATTAACTTGGCTACAGAAGCTCCACTGTCTCTCTCTCGTCTTCTGCCTTCTAAGTGACAATCCTATTCTTTGTCACAAATTTCCTTCTGTCTTGACTTCGGGCTTTACAGATGACTGGCGCTTTTCAATTGTGAGAATGGTTTACCATTCTGGCTGAGCAGCCTCTCAAAAATCATTTTATTAGGGGAAAAATAAAGCAGGGCGAGCAGCTTAGTGAGTTCTCTCTTGGCAGCGTACCTTTTTATTTCTGAATTTCATTGTGACTTGCTTGCCTTGTCCCTCTGCCACTGTCTAGTCTAACATCCTAATAACAGCCTGTAACTTGTAATTTAGGTTTTCAAATCTGTATTTTTCAGGCATCTTCTTTCTGTCCAAATCAAAGACACCATTTCAATGTCAGACGGAGGGACAATGAGAGAAAACCTGTGCAGGCACATGTGCGTGTCCACACACACACGTGCACAGGCACGCACACACAGGCACGTTATCAGGTCAAAGTCTTGCCTGAATTCTAGCTCAAATATTTTCTGTTTTTCTCTTTCCTCTGTTTCGGAGCACCTAGCTTCCTGGGCTATAACGGAAGTTCGGAGTTTGGGTTATATTTTTACTATTATTCGGTGACCTTAAATAGAGTTCGAACTATTATATTTTCCAAACAATATTGAACAGTCTTCTGCAGATGTAGAGAATGGACTTGAGGACACGGGGAGAGGGAAGGGTAAGCTGGGACGAAGTGAGAGAGTGGCATGGACATATATACAATACCAAATGTAAAATAGCTAGCTGGAAGCAGCCGCATAGCACAGGGAGATCAGCTCGGTGCTTTGTGACCACCTAGAGGGGTGGGATAGGGAGGGTGGGAGGGAGGGAGACGCAAGAGGGAGGAGATATGGGGATATATATATATGTACAGCTGATTCACTTTGTTATAAAGCAGAAACTAACACACCATTGTAAAGCAATTATACTCCAATAAAGATGTTAAAAAATATATATTGAACAGTCTTCTACCAAAGATACAGAGATCTTTGCAAATAAAAGCATTCTGACCGTCAAGAGCACTTAATTTAGGCACACACGCATCTTGTATTATTGCTTGAGTCTTCATATTTTCAACTTTATTCATCTGTTCTATGCTCCATGCCAATAGTGATTAAATTAGTAACACTTACTGTGCTCGGAGTGTCTTCCAACATGAGGAAGAATTTTTTACATATCTCCACCCAGTTACTGCTTCCCACAAACCTTACCACCTCTTTCCAAGGGAAAGTCAGTGTATCTTTTCAGCTGTTGAAATTCTAGAGCTGTGACTAAAAATAATGAGGCCAACGCTTCATTTTCAATACAAATAATAATTTGTAAAAACAATAAACTAGCATTATTAGCAAACACATGCCACAGTATAAATTATTTTATCCCTTAAGTTTGTGACTCTGCTCAAATTTAGATAATTAGAGGAGGCAATAGAACGACAAGATTCCTACCAAGCATGGAGTTGCACTATTTTTAATATATGAGGCTTATGTGCCAAGAAATGACCATTAGCAAATTAAACAATTGTGCTGTTATAAGAATTAAATTCCCTAATTTAGCTCTTCTATTAAGTTTTACCTTAATTTCCAACTGTTACTAGTGATTAGAAAGTAAAATTATGTGGCTATCACAAATATGCTTAAATTTACATCCCACACGTTTCACACACCATAAACTATATTATATAGGTGAATATATGTACACATTTTTATCTTACCTTGATCCAGAAAGGACTTCAAGCCATTTACAAATGTTCCTGTAAAGTAACAATATAAAGGCCCATTAAAAGTAAAAAACATATGAGCCAAAAGGTAACTAATCACAGGAAACTAACAGGAAGCCATTAATAAGGTTGGAACACAATGGCATTCATGCCAGAGGTAGACCGATACTTTTGGCTCTGAGCTTGCCAACTGCCAATAGGAATATGGATGCAATTTCAAGTTTCATAGAATGTACAAGGAAAAAAAGAAAGCATTTGCTCACAAAAAGCACTACTGCTGAGACCAGAGGACTAAATATCCCTCAATTCTGTCTCAGAAAGATCAGAGATTAATTCTACTGATAAAAATATCCATATGGGCAGATGCAAACTATTATATACAGGATGGATGAACAACAAGGTCATACTGCATAGCACAGGGAACTATATTCAATATCCTGTGATAAACCACGATGGAAAAGAATATGATAAAGAATATATATATGTATTACTGAATCACTTTGCTGTATAGCAGAAATTAACACATTGTAAATCAACTATACTTCAATAAAATTTAAAATATATATATCCAGTGAAAAGTTTTGTAGAGCTATGATGTTTTTTAAAAAAAATGAATACTAGCTAGGATTCTATTGAGTTGCCTGTATAATTGATTCGGGTACTCGGTTCTCTGGGTTGTCAATTAGTGTACTTTAGATTTTCTAGCAATGGTACCTAGCCAGGGGTGGTATGGCTTTGGAACCATGGGTGGGCAACTGTTAATTGTTAAAATGATAGGAGGTGGGCACCACTTGCTGAAGAAGGTCTGGGGATTTTAACATACTACAGTGCATAGGAAAGTCACACACAGTAAAGAATTCTTATGTCCCCCAAATGACGATTGCAGCCCCATTGAGAATTACTGAGAGAAATGAATGGATTCCATGTCTTTCAAATAATCCTTCTACAAATACTGTTGCTCTTGGACAAGCTATTAAAAGGTACTGTACAGCACTGAACTCAAAATTATACTCCCTGGCAAGTACTCAAGACATTTTTAAAGCTAATACTTCTGACCATGGCATAAAGCCTTACTTAAATAACAATTTTCCTATGGATGGAAATTTATCCATAAAGACGCAAGACAATAAAATAGATTTGCTTATCTTTCCTCCTACTGTAGCCAGAAGTCAGTGACTGAGAAGAGCCATCATGTTGTCCATCTGTAGTATGTGCATACTGTATATATATCATTGCATTTGCACATGTGGTCCACGCATAAGTAACAGTTCTTTCTGATTCTTGGATCAACCCAGAATTTTCATACATGGCTTTCTCCCTTAGTCTAACACCAGGACCTGGTATAACGACTCTGGCCTTACCGTTCAACCCATCCAAAGTTTCATTCACAAAACGTCTCTTCATTTCCAAATCCTCAACACCAGGGCACTCTCATTTGTTCTATAGTTTTATTATTATTACTGGCTTTAAGAAATGTTATTACTACATTATGAAAATATTTCTTCTGTCTTCAATCTGCAGTCCATATCACAATAGGGTAATTTTTTCTTTTTTCTTCTTTTTTCTTTTTTTTGCGGTACGCGGGCCTCTCACTGCTGCAGCCTCTCCCGTTGTGGAGCACAGGCTCCGGACGCGCAGGCTCAGCAGCCACGGCCCACGGGCCCAGCCGCTCCGCGGCATGTGGGATCTTCCCGGACTGGGGCACAAACCCGTGTCCCCTGCATCGGCAGGCGGACTCTCAACCACTGCGCCACCAGGGAAGTCCCCAATAGGGTAATATTTTGATGAAAAAACCAAACCAATAGGTCGTTCATTCTAAGAAATTGCTTTATTTTATTTATTTTTTTACTTAATCATCACTCCCTACCCCTCCACCCAATAAAAATATACCATGGCCACTGAGGCTTTGGGGAGATCGAACACAGTCAAATGCAGGGAATTCAGCCACATTTTTGGTTTTGAAACTCATGACAGAGACATTGTCTTGAAATTCAAAATGTTTGATAAGCAAGAGCTTGGAATTTTGGAATTCAGAAGGCTAACCTTGTGCCAAGGGAGATGGGGGGAGGGAAGGACTGGGAGTGTGGGCTTAGCGGATGTAAACTATTATATGCAGGATGGATAAAAAAACAAGGCCCTACTGTACAGCACAGGGAACTAAATTCAATATCCTGTGATAAACCATAATGGAAAAGAATATGAAAACAAATGCCTATATGTGTATAATTGAGTCACTGCTGTACAGAGATCGGTACAACATTGTAAATCAACTATACTACAATAAAAAAATTTAAAAGTCAAAAGGCAAACCTTGAAGAAACAAAACATCAAGTTTATGCCTTAGTCAATAGAGAATGGAGAAGAGGCCAGATTGTTCATTCTGAAGATAAGACAAGGGCTGCCCAGGCAAAGGAGAAAAAGAGGGAAACATTACCCAGGCTGGTTGGGAAAGGGGTGAGAGGACTGGACTCTTCAAGTCACTGTAAAGAAAGGAGCTGAGCCAGCACTGGAGAAATATCACGGCCTCTGGTCAAGCAAGAACCACCCATTGCCAGAACAAGGGAGCCATAAGGAAGCTAAGCCAGCCCCCAAAACTCTCCAACAAGGTACAGGAGAACCCCCCACTTCACCCCTACACCAAGGAGCTAATAATCATTATCCTGCTTTTTGCCAGGGGAGCAAGGACCTCCCATGAGCAGCAGCCTGCACGTCATTCATTGATGACCTAGCCAGGAGTGCATAATGCCTGTATCCCAAGAATTTTTTTGGACCCATCCATGTGGACAATTGCCCTGTCAAGAGCTTAGTTTAATTATCAGACCCTCCCAGCAGAGAGCAGGGCTTTGGACAACTGGAGGGAAAACAGTGATGTGAAAATGAGAAACCGCAACACTTCTGTTTGCTAGGACTTCAATCCAGCCTGAAATCTCTTTGTCGGGCCTCGCTTTACAATAGCCCCCAGCTCTTCTGCTACCGTCTGTCTTACACACAACTTGCCTGAGTGCATATTACCTTAATACTATTACGTACAAGATCAGAATAATTCAACATTTTTAAAAATACAGTTTAAGACATATAAAAATGGAATTGTTCTGTTGAAGCAAGGCCAGGGGCTTCAGAGCCCTTGCTGTTTGGCCTCTTGCTATGCCCACCCTCACTGCTAGCAGCTCAGCTGACCCCTGTTATCTTTCTGTGAAAACACAATTTGCAAACTATTCTTCTAGAACTTTCTGGTAAGGATTTGGTTTTGTCTCTTAATGTGCAATGACAATTTCTAAATATAAGGCTGTATTCCCACTGCATCAGAATCACCTGGAAAGTATTTATGTCTTTATTGTCCCTACTCTGGAGGCTGTGACCCATTGATCTGAGATAGGGCCCAAAAATCTGTTTTTAACAAGCTTCCCAGGTGACACAGATGTTCAGGCAGGTTTCCAACCTGCTGAGATAAAGCTTACAGGTGGTGCTATTAAAATCCCTCAAAGACCCTCAAACAGCACCAAAGCTTCATTGACCTTCTCTGGAGACGCTAACTTAATGCTCCATCTCATCAACTCCCACGTGACTCTTCAGCCTTCTTGTGATTTATTTGGAAGCCAAGTTTTACCCTGAGGTGCAGCAGACGTGATTCCACGTCATCCCCCACCTATATTTTCCAAGTGACTCTCAGGGTATGTTTTCTCTCTCCTTTTTCATTTTATTCTGCAGGCAGGATATATGTATCTTGCACTGAAATAAAAGGCTTTTTCCTATTTAAGTCCCTATATCATCAGTAGCCACTGACGTTTTAGAGTGAAGATTAGTACAAGAAAGTTTTGTAAATGAAATGCTGACGAGCTGCTCTGAAGCTTCTTTTCAATTTTTTTTTTTCAAAGAGGTTATGGTCTGAAGCAGGCTTTGAAGTAAATGAACCCATTAATCAGGCACTAAAACGCTGCTACAGCAGTTTAAAACTGTATCAATGAAAGTGTATTCTGGAAACCTTTTGCCAAAACTGTCCAGCTTGATTGATTGTTTTGTATATACATATATCTTTTGTTCCCCTAGTGCTGCTGTGTTCCTGACTACAGGCAATATTTATAGGGCACAAGAGGGAAAAATAACACAACCACAGATACCCAGTCAATGTGAATGGTCATATGGTAAACTAAGCATTCTACAATGAAAGGAGATGCATTTAGGCTGCACACACCTCAACCACAATAACAAAGCAAGTCAATATTGTCTTTGGCCACTACTTTAGGTTCGCCTATTACCCCATCAATCTTTTCCTGGCCAGTGGTTCAGAACTACCCCTCCCAACGAAGGCAATCTCCTGAGCTCAACATCCTCACCTTCTAGAAGCTTTCTCCAGCGTCAGCACGGTAGCACTGTCTATTCTGACAACCTGTTCTATTTTCTTCATAACAGTTATCATCTTTTGTTTATCATTGCTCTCCTCCACTAGAATGGAAAATTCGAGAGCAGGACCCTGTCTGTCCTGTCCTCACAGGATAACCAGAGCCAAGGTCAGCACATCATAGGCACTCGAGAAATATTTGTGGAGCTTAACAGAAGGAGCCCAATGCACTGAAAATCAATTGGCCAAATATCTGCTCTCCAAAAGTCCAAATACAACTTGATCTGCTACTTGAAAATTGGATGGAAAAAAAAAATCCTAAAAATGCTAGAAGAGGGTTGAAAGAGAAAATGGCACACCAGAGGATCCAAGGAATTCGATAGAAACTGAGAGAAAACGTCCCACTTGAACTTCTGAAATGCTGTATAATGAAAAGTACTTTTCTGATTATTAACTATATTTGTAAAAATATCAAACCATTGTATCAGTCTTAGTTTGCAACAAATTGACTATTCTTTAAAATGCTGCTACAAAGACAAAATGAGAACTAGTCAAGTAAAAAAACTCACAGAAATCTCCCAAAGCTGTTAGGACCATCCATTCAGTATTAAATGCAGTGAGCTTTATAAAGATTTAATACAGGGACATAAGTTTTAGGTAAGTGGATGAATTTAGTAGGTTAGGCTAATTGGTCACTTGAAAAACACTGTTATTTAACGTATCAGTTATTCAGCCTATAGATTTTAGCTATTTAGCTAGAATCTTATTTTGGACCTAGAACTTTACCATTCCCACCTGAGGTCCACTAGCTTGCCCACGGATACCTCGGCAGTAGGCGGGAAAGCTGGCCTTCAGCTTGGAGTCTTTCAAAATCTGGAGTCTGAGCCTTCAACACCAAGTGGTACTGCCTACCCAGAAGACCCTCTGCAGTCTAGGATTTAGTATCGAAGGTTTCGACACTTCTAGAATGCTTCTGCAGGACCGAGATAATACGTAGTAACATAATTTGTAGAAGGCAGGAATTTGAAATCAAGGCTGCTTACTGAGCAAGTACCGGTAGGCTGCGGAGGTATGTGAATGCTTATGGAGCTGTTATTTTCTGCTCAAGATGGCTCAAGCAGTCACTCTCATGAGGAGTCCGAATTTTCCTAGGAAAAGTGCGTGCTATAGATGAGAGGTATTTACAAACCTGGGATGTGTGAAAATCTTACCAGGTTATGTCCAGCATCTAGTGAAAGTCAACTTCAAGGTCCTTGCAGATAGAAAGAGAATATACCGTACAACGGCAGCCCTGGGTAACCATGAATTTTCTGCACTGGCCTCTTTATTTTTCTGAGCAATACAGTAAGCAGGGCCATTGGCTAAGATAAAGAGCTGGTGAGGACCGTGCCGCTGCAGGAGGTAAATCTGAGACAGTCAAAAGATTATTCCTCCACATTTGTCACAAACTAGACATGTCTTTGCACCAAACTTTTTCAACATTCAGCTATCTCCCGGGATTCTTAATCCTCACATAGGTTATTTTTGTTTGTTTTCTTGCTCTCTCAAAAAGATAGGAATTCAGTTTTCTCTTCATAGATTTAAACTAAAGCCCAAAAGTTTTAAATGATTTTCTCAGCGTCACTGAGCGCATCACTGGTGGAGTATGGATGTGAAACAGAGTCTTAATTCTCCCAGGCCAGAGTTCTCTATGTTATCAATGGTTTTCAAGCATTTTTAAACAATGGAACCGTTTCTCCTCTGAACGAAATCTTATGTAACCTCAATATATGTAACTGATAAAGGCTGCATTAGTATAAGATTATTTATGGGTATTTTGTGCCACATTTACTTATAACATCAATCAAAGACAAAAATGAGATTTTTGAAAATTCTGAAACTGGGGATTATGGATGCCAACAAATCGGTCTCGGCATCCAATTTTTCTTTATTTTGTTACACGGTATAGTACTGACAAAATCCTGACTCAGAAAAGTAATTGCAAGTGGTTAACAGTTTTTAATAACTTCCCCTGCAACCTCAGACCGCTCTTGAATCCAACTTTGCCCTCAAACCAAACTCTTGAAAAGGCCTTGGAAAACTATGCCTGGAACATAGTTCGGAAACCTCTGCAATTAAACTCTGTTCCTTTTCCATCTTTGACACATCCCTGCCAATTACTTTATTCAGTTCAATACCAGAAGTCATCAACAGACTAAATGTTGACTGAAGACGATTTAAAAAAAAAGGAGCCTGTTGGAAGATGGAAAAAGGAAAGGGGAAAGCAAAACGAAGAGTGCGGTTTTCACTCTAGCGCAATTCATTGAAAACTGGTTCAGCAAATGAGCAGTTTGCCAAATGACTGATTAATCAAATGTATTGATTTATACAAAATGTGTTTCTTATGACTATATATAGTTCAGGGCATTTTGTACTGAATGTGATGCTTTTAATAGCCTTTTGAAGGCTTCTGCTAAATTTCAGTGGAATGGTTTTCATTTTGCTTTCAGAGCAGCGTTCTAAGGAAAGTACAGTTGACTTCGCTCCATCAACCAGTAACTCTCAAGAGCACGGAGGGAGACCTCCAGCCTGCAAAAAGCACTCCTGGGCTGCCCACCCCAGAGAGGGGGTTACTAATGGGCAGAGAATGAAGAGACTAAGGGGCAGATGGAGAAAAGAGGGGCAGAGAACCGGAAGAGCATGAGGCCTACGTGGCAGAGTGAGGGAAGAGCTAACGTGAGAGGCGGGGAGAACTCAAGAGTGAGGGCTGGGAGGGGCAGAAGCCAAAGGCTGCAGAGTGCAGCCAAGTTCTGGCTCTTGAGAGCCCTCCTTGCTAGTTCCTCAAGTGGGTGTAAACTTGGTAAGAAATCAGGTTTTGGAAATGGGTAAAATTGCTGACTATAAGACGTGCATTCCTAAAACACTTGGAGGAAAATTAGGGTATTATCAAATCCTCCTCCCCACCCAAATATATATAAATACACACAGAAAGCATACACCCCAGAAGTGCGGAGGTTAGGCCTGGAATGAGAAAGCAACTTTCCCACAAGTCCAACTAGAGGCAAACCTTGGATTAAAACCAGACCTGATCCTTAGACTAATGCCTTTCTTATTGCTTTTTACGGTGAATATGCCTGTCTAAACATTTGCCTTCAGTGCCTCTTAGAGATTTCTCCCCCAAATAATACCAAAGTAAAACGAAATTACATTATCCAAGCGAAGTGTCCTTTTTAAATGACTAAATAAATGGGCTAGAGCTTAAATCAGTCCAAAAGATATAACCCTCCTAAAAATGAAGTCCTTCTTAAACCTAAATTTAGTCATCAGGTTTTTAGACACTTCTGTTTAAACATGCCTAATTTTTAGAGATTTAGAGGTGGTTATGCTTTTTCCCATTCTTTGAAGACTTCCTGCAAATGAGACATGCAGCCATTTTATAAAAATGATAAATTGGCCTGTTACAAGTAGCCCAGGATCCTATTCCTCATGTCTCTTTCTCCTCTCACACTGTATCACTTCCTGGAAGTATTAATAGTTGCATTTCATTTTCCTGTATAAATATTTAAGGACTGTAATTCTGCCCAGTTGACGCTGGCAGTGCCTATGCACGGTGATGTTTCATTATCTGCTCCTCGTATCAACATAATCTTGTCAAACTTTGTTTCCAATAAATAGGGCAGGCTGTATTTGGAATATTTTAATAACGGAGCCCAGTCATATCACTTTCAATCATGGCCTGCTTACAAATCCCCAGCCAAGAGGTGAAGTTACATGGAACAATAACCCGTGAGCAGCGTGCCAATATATTTTCATTAGTCAATGACACCCAGCTGCAGAGAGAAATTAGGCTGTGTCCTTTAAAACCCATCGTTCCCTTGTGGCAGGACCACAGCCGGCCGGATTGGCTCCACCAAACCTTCCTGCCATTGTTCAGTGAATGCTCCAGCTGGGTTGTGTTCATCATAAACCTTAAGTCTGCAATTTTTCAATTCCATATTAGGCTCGGATTCAAAGCCTATTGTTCTGACATTACTGGTGGGGCAGACAAGGAGAATGTCATTGAGTAGCTATTGTTTCAAGTACTTCTTCTCACCCTATCATCCTGGGTCCTTTGGAAAAATAATTTCTGTATGGGAACTCTGGAAACAATGATTGCTCTGGCATTACTTTGCACTTTTCCCCTAGTCTTCTAATTCTTTAACAATACTCAGAGAAAGAAGTCGTTTTTCAGACTTTCCAGATTCAAGTAGCCCAAATGGGGTCACTGGAAAGGAAACACTTCAAATGGAAGCACCTTTTTTTTTTTTTTTTTCTTGGCTGCATGGCAGGTGGGATTTTAGTTCCCCAACCAGGGGTCGAACCTGGGTCCCCAGCACTGGAAGCTCAGTCCTAACCACTGGACCCCCAGGGAATTCCCGGAAGCATCTTCTTAAGTTATGTTTTCATCTTTGCTTTACCACCAGGTTGTTTTTGCACTTTCATCAATCATCTTAAAAGCTAAGATACTGAAACCACATTTTTCCATAATAGGCAGATGTCATTTAGATCAGTAAAACACAACAATCCCACCTCTCCCTTCCCTTATTCAGCTCACCACTCCATTTAGGCCTCTTCCCACCCTCATTCCACCCTACATACTTGCCTAAGCGAGGGAGACAGCAGTGGCTGAGTGACCCATGCTGGAAGCATCTAATGAATGCCACCAGGTGTGATGGAAACCCCAGACAGATGGGCAGCTTCTGAGGAGGGAGGCTATTCTTACACATGGTTTTTAGTGACTCCATAGAGACTGAACAGCAGCCACAAATAACTCCCCAGACCTTCTGAGGATTTCTCTAGGCTGATGATGCCAGTCCTTGCGGCTGGATTCACAGCTTCTACGGCAGTGTTTCTCAACCCTGGATGCAAATTAGAACATCTGATTTTTAAAAAAATACTAATGCTTGGGCCTCTCCTCCAGAGATTCTGATCTAATTGCTCTGGGGTGAAACTTGGAAGGAGGTATTTTTTTTTCAATGCTCCCCAGATGACTCTAATGGGTAGCCAGGGTGGAGCGACACTGCTCAGAGGCATTTGTGTGAAAACCATCACTAAACACAGCAAAGTCCTGCTCCCTTAATCTGCCTGTCTAGTTTTAGGCAATACTTTGACCAAGTGTACCTGACTACCGAAGTCCCAGCAAAAAGAAATGAGAAACTGAGCTGCACACCCGTAAAGGGTTCACATCACACTGAAGTTTCACCACTGCCATGTTTTCCAGCTTGGGTCATCCCAGGCCAATCGAACTCAAATAGCTACAAGGACTGGGAAAATCATGTGGGAAGTGTTCGGGGTATGAAGAACAGCCCAGAATGGTGAGGGGTCATGAACTAGAACGCGAACTGCCACTCTAACGGGGCAGATGCTGCTCAGATCCAGCTGAGGGCTGCCCTGTAAGAATGCCAGCCCAAAGTGGCCAAATAACTTGAGTTTGTTTGTTTTTTAAGAGAGACTAGAAATGTAAATTTTTACATGAGATCTTGCAATTTGAGAAAACTGGCGCACATTAAAAAATATTTTGGGGGGATACACCTCCTAGAGAAAGGGAAATAAAAACAAAAATAAACAAATGGGACCTAATGAAACTTCAAAGGAAACCATAAATAAGACAAAATGACAACCCTCAGAATGGGAGAAAATATTTGCAAATGAAGCAACTGACAAAGGATTAATCTCCAAAATTTACAGGCAGCTCATGCAGCTCAATATCAAAAAAACAAACAACCCAATCCAAAAATGGGCAGAAGACCTAAATAGACATTCCTCCAAAGAAGATATACAGATTGCCAACAAACACATGAAAGGATGCTCAACATCATTAATCACTAGAGAAATGCAAATCAAAACTACAATGAGCTATCACCTCACACCAGTCAGAATGGCCATCATCAAAAAGTCTACAAACAATAAATGCTGGACAGGGTGTGGAGAAAAGGGAACCCTCTTGCACTGTTGGTGGGAATGTAAATTGATACAGTCACTATGTAGAACAGTATGGAGGTTCCTTAAAAAACTAAAAATAGAACTCCCATACGACCCAGCAATCCCACTACTGGGCATATACCCTGAGAAAACCATAATTCAAAAAGAGTCATGTACCACAATGTTCATTGCATCTCTATTTACAATAGCCAGGACATGGAAGCAACCTAAGTGTCCATCAACAGATGAATGGATAAAGAAGATGTGGCACATATATACAACGGAATATTACTCAGCCATAAAAAGAAACGAAATTGAGTTATTTCTAGTGAGGTGGATGGACCTAGAGTCTGTCATACAGAGTGAAGTAAGTCAGAAAGAGAAAAACACATACCGTATGCTAACACATATATATGGAATCTACCAAAAAAAATGGTTCTGAAGAACTTAGGGGCAGGAGAGGAATAAAGATGCAGACGTAGAGAATGGACTTGAGGACATGGGGAGGGGGAAGGGTAAGCTGGGACGAAGTGAGAGAATGGCATGGACATATATACACTACCAAACGTAAAACAGATAGCTAGTGGGAAGCAGCCGCATAGCACAGGGAGATCAGCTTGGTGCTTTGTGACCACCTAGAGGGGTGGGATAGGGAGGGTGGGAGGGAGGGAGACACAAGAGGGAGGAGATACGGGGATATATGTATACGTATAGCTCATTCACTTCATTATACAGCAGAAACTAACACACCATTATAAAGCAATTATACTCCAATAAAGATGTTTAAAAATATATTTTTGGTGGGATAAACAAAGCATGTCAACACTGGCTTCAGGTCCTGGCCAGTGAGTAGCTACCTTACAACTTGCTAAGACAAAATACAAATATATGAACGGAACCGTCATATTCTAACTACTACATCATTAATAGAAGCATCAACTGTGAAAGCTAAAAGAAAACTAAAAGAAATCATTCAATCTAGTTATTTTAAAATAATGAAAATAGGGAGAAAAAGTAAAGAAACTTAAGCCTTCAGAGATTACATGAACTAGTTCATGATGCCGCAATAGATGCCAGGATTCCAAACTCCTCATTCTGGGTCTGTGTTGACATCAAAGTGAACCAGCCTTGACTCTGTAACTCAGGACATTTCTACACTGAGATGCCAAACGCCACCATTTGGATAACAAAAGCCATGACAGGTAAACCGAAAAGGCCATATCATTTGTATGGTGAGACTTCGACGCCCATAATATTTTAAAATATTAGGGGAAATACTTTCAGACTGAGATTTGTGCTGCATGTTCAGGAAGGAACCTCTCTGGGATATAAAAAGCAAACTCCTGCTACGACCCACTTGCTGGGCAAAGAGCTGTGGGGGAAAACAGACATAGGTCCCCTAGTTTACAGGCCAAAGAAACAAAACCTCATCAGATCTGTCACTCCCTGCTTAAAATCCTTCAGTGGTTTCCCCCAGCTTTAGAATAAAAGCCAAGTACATACAAATTTACTGAGAGAAGTTAGGTAAACAAAGACAAGTTGGTGGTGGGGCGTGGGTTAGGATTATGGTAACAGACATTCCTCACCTAATGGAAGAGATGTTCCCCTGAAATATATACCTTTCAAGCAAACTATGTATTACATTAAAGCATACAAAATTATCAATACTTGATCACTTTTTAACTACAAAAATAGCAATTTCACATGACTCAATCTAATACATAGCTTAACACTATTATCATTTAGTCCTCTCTGGGGAATTCCATGCTGTTAGCCCCTTCTCCTCCTTCCTGAAATACTCTTGTTTACTTCCACGATGTCTTGTTTTTCTGATTTTGCCTCTTCATTCATTGGACTCTGCTCTTCTAGCTCCTTTGCTGGCCCTTCCTTTCTACCAGAACTCTAAAGGTCAATTTCCTAAGGCCTAGGTTCTGCTTCTTTTCTAACTATTTGCCTATAGTTTATTTAAAAGAACAAAATGTGGTACCTATATACAATGGAATATTATTCAGCTATAAAAAAAGAACGAAATAATGCCATTTGCAGCAACATGGATGGACCTAGAGATTGTCATACTGAGTAAGTCAAAGAAGGACAAAATAGTGTATGATATCACTTGTATGTGGAATCTAAAAATATGGTACAAATGAACTTATTTACAAAACAGAGTTACAGACGTAGAAATCGGAAACAACCTAAGTGTCCATCATCGGATGAATGGATAAAGAAGATGTGGCACATATATACAATGGAATATTACTCAGCCATAAAAAGAGACGAAATTGAGCTATTTGTAATGAGGTGGATAGACCTAGAGTCTGTCATACAGAGTGAAGTAAGTCAGAAAGAGAGAGACAAATACCGTATGCTAACACATATATATGGAATTTAAAAAAAAAAATGTCATGAAAAACCTATGGGGGAAACAGGAATAAAGACACAGACTTACTAGAGAATGGACTTGAGGCTATGGGGAGGGGGAAGTGTAAACGGTGACAAAGCGATAAAGAGGCATGGACATATATACACTACCAAACGTAAGGTAGATAGCTAGTGGGAAGCAGCCGCATAGCACAGGGAGATCAGCTCGGTGCTTTGTGACCGCCTGGAGGGGTGGGATAGGGAGGGTGGGAGGGAGGGAGACGCAAGCGGGAAGAGATATGGGAATATATGTATATATATAACTGATTCATTTTGTTGTGAAGCTGAAACTAACATACCATTGTAAAGCAATTATACTCCAATAAAGATGTTAAAAAAAAAAAAAAAAAAAAAAAAAGAAATCGATCTTATGGTTACCAGGGGGAAAGGGATAAATTGGAAGATTGGGATTGACATATACACACTACTGTATATAAAGTAGATAACTAATAAGAACCTACTGTATAGCACAGGGAACTCTACTCAATACTCTGTAATGACCTATATGGGAAAAGAGTCTAAAAAACAATGAATATATGTATATGTATAACTGATTCACTGTGCTGTTCACCTGAAACACAACATTGTAAATCAACTATACTCCAATAAACATTTTAAAAAAATAGAATAAGGTAAAAAACTAAAATATCTACTTGCAGACAATGTCCAAATTTACATCTCTAGCCAAAATCTTCTTTCTAACCACCAGTCTGATACATCCAGTTGATAACCGTATACTTCAACTTGGATATCTTCTCCCTGGCATCCCAGATGTATGTATCATGTTCAAGATCAAGCCCTTGGTCCTTTCTGAAATCTACCCCACCTTTCTTCCCCATTTCAGTAAATGCTACTTCTGGCCACCCCCTTGCCTAAGCTAGAAAACTTGGACTCCTGCTCAGCACCTCCTGCACTCTGACCAAGTCCTGATGGTTCTAAGCACAGGATATCCAACGTATCTGCTTCTTTCCATCCCCAATGCATCCACCACAGACTGACACACCTCTGGCTGGAATACTACCAAACCACCGTAACAGCCCCTCCCGTGCTTCTGTCTCTTCTGCACATTACAAATACACTTATTATTCCATTCTTTTATTCATTCCTCCAAGTTTTGAGGGCCTACTATGTGCCAGACAGTGTTGTATGTACTAGAGATTAAATATTGGACCTAAAGCCCCGATGAAGCTTAGATGTAGCAAATCCCACATCGTGACACTTTCCTACGTGAAACCTTTCAATGGCTTCTCATCTCTTTTGAAAAAGACCCAAACAAATTAACATGACCAAACGGTCATGTCTGACGTGGCTCCTGGCCACCTCTCCGGCCCCATCTCTCAGTCTATCCTCCTCACTCTCCGTACTCACGTTGGTTTTCTTCTAGTTCTTCAAATAAGCCAATAAGTCTTTCCTAATTTCAGGCCTCTTTTCATGACAGTTTCTCTGCCTGGAAAGTTCTTCCCCATCAATCACCCCGTCACCTCTATCACCCCATTTAGATGAAATGGGTTAAATTCACTCAGTTTCTGTCAGAGTGAAGTATTAGAAATAAGCCCTGAAACCCTGGACCTCAAGTCAAGAAATCTGAGTACATGTCCTGGGTCTGTGGAAGGTTTGTCAACAGTTGTCTCATTGGTAAAGAAAGGGATGAACTGCATGCTCTACGAGGGCTCAGCTGTAAGACTATCTATTGCAGATTTCTGTCTTACTGATGAGGAAACCAAGGCCCAGAATAGTTAAATTAATTTACCGTAGTACAATAAACAGCTCTTTCGTTGGGCAAACCCTTTTTCTAACATTATGTGGATGCTACTGGCCTTTGGGACCGAACAGATTATTTTGTACTAAGGGAAGAAATAAAACAGGCATATTCAGCTAAGATAGTAATTCAAAATGTATGCATTAGTATGGAAATAGGAAGTAACAGTAAATGAAGAAACTGAGATGCTTAATTAAATGTACTTTTTTAAAAGATGGTTTATAACGATGTGAACATTCAGTACAGATGGGCACACTGTTTGTAAAATCATTTCCCTGATCTATAAATTCTAAACCTGATGTCACAGCACTTTCATTAGTAAACTAGTTCAATGACCAATAGAAGTTGGAACACAAATGTCTATCTTCCTAGGAGGCAGTGAAGCAGATGTTGCATGTAGGACGCAGACATTCTCCTGACACAAATACCTCTAATCAAAGAATCTCTTTTCTAATTCAAATCAAGTTTATTAAACTTAAATAAGGGAGGAAAACACATTAGGGGGAAAAACCCCAGCTGGCTGAGACTGGTGGCTAAGATACAGACTAAATGAATCATTTCCCCAGAGACCTTAACAATTAAAAATTGGCAAGTCCGGGAACAGAGGGATAATATGACAAGTGGCTCAGTTGACATGTTCATTTAATTTCTGGGGCAAAAGTGTATTCCCCAGATGTCTCAAAAGGTAGTAGGGAAGAGAGCCAAATGTTTATTTTATCAACACACCCTGTGTGACACCTTCACCATAAGTACACAGAGAGCTAGTTAGTGAAAAAAAATTAAAAGAAATGAAGTCAACAACAGAAACCGCAGGAAACATTCATTTACATAGTTTAATTGGCACCAACTTACGAAAATTTAAATTTCATCCTCTTTCATAATTAAGCTATGTAGAACCCATCAGATGCCATAAATATGGGCCACCTTTTCAGAACACAAGGGATAAAATTGAACAGAAATATTTTACATAGACATCTGAGGGAGGTTGAAAAAGATTTAATTGTTATAAAGTCTTGTTTATGGTATATTTGAAATCTACATGAGACAGCATATAACAATTCTTCCATCTTTGAGAAAATCATGGAGAATACAAAATTATCTTTGAAGAAAAAGATTCATCTGGATACAAAAGAGTCACTTTTAAGAGTTTTTTAAAATGCAATTCTTCTCATCTGTAAGGTCCAATTGTCTATTCCCGGCCCACCTAAATCTCTCTTGTCTTTCAAGGTCCAATCCATCCCCCACCCATAAAAATATGGAAAACACTCAACTTTATTGAATTATAAGCTAAAGAAAGATTTTTAAAATTTTTCAAATTACCAAAAGTTTAAAAAAAATAATGCCGAAGCTTGTGAGGGTTCAATGAAGCAGAACTCTCATGCAGTGCTGGGAAGAATGGTGGGAATTTGGCAATATATCAAAAAGCTTAAAAGAACTCATGTTCTTTGACTTAATAGTTACATTTCTGGGAATCTATCAAAAAGACAGAATCAGATCAGGAGAGAACTTTTTGTGCATAAAGATGCTTGTTTCCATGTTATTTATATAGGAAAATTGGAAATATTGATGTGTCCAACAATAGGGAAGTTGAAATTATGGTATATCAATAATTGCCATTATGATAATTTTCTTCTCCCTGATTTTTATGCTTTAAATTTTTATATGCTGTATTACATCTGTAATGCTGTTTATATTTCATACTGCTGTATTTCTTTTATATTGCTGAATTACTTTTTCTTTTAACTTGTCTCTCTACAGGGAAGTCTTGGTTCTAGTTGATATTTAAGAAAATTCTGTAAAGCTATATTCTCACAGTTGGAGGCAACAACGGGATTATGACAGTGGATACTGTCACCAAAGGAAAGTGAGGTGAGACTATTCTTGAGAAAAATTGACGAGTGTCCTTTGAAGACCAGGGGGTCTCAGAGATTGCTGAGCTCTTAACCGGAGCTGACAAGTGCTGCTTCTAATGTCAGAAGGGAAAGGTTCATGTATTTATTACATCCTACCAAAAAGAAATAGTAGAGAATTAGAGCAGATTTGAACTTCGTGGATTTCAAAAGAAAAGCGATTCAGGTCTAGCCAGTAGACTGAACAAATGGATGCTATAGACTCGGGAACACAGATATATTTGTGAATGCACCTTAAGAATGCTTGAGACTACCAGATAGGTCAGAGAGGGACATTCTAGGGCGGGGGAATCAACTTATTCAAAGGCACAGAGATGTGAAAAGGCAGAGTGTTTAGTTTTACTAGAGTATAAAGAGAAACTGGAAAATGAGATGTGGCACAGAAGGTAAGGAAGGAGCCAATCATGGAAGGTCTTTCGTGCCATGTTGAGGAACTGGAGATAAGGAGCCACCAGTGATTTTTCCATCATGAGAGAAACATGATCAGATGTGTTGCTTGGAAGTATATCAGTTAGAAGAGGAGGGTAAAACTGGAGGCAGAGAAACCTGAAAGACACGATAAGAATTACTGTAGGTTGGATGCATCTTCAGGGCTTGAATATACATAAAGGTAGGTTCAGGGGCTTCCCTCGTGGCGCAGCGGTTAAGAATCCGCCTGCCAATGCAGGGAACACGGGTTCAAGCCCTGGTCCGGGAAGATCCCACATGCCGCGGAGCAACTAAGCCCGTGCACCACAACTACTGAGCCTGCGCTCTAGAGCCCACGAGCCACAACTACTGAGTGCACTTGCCACAACGACTGAAGCCCTCGCGCCTAGAGCCCGTGCTCTGCAACAAGAGAAGCCATGTCAACGAGAAGCCCGTGCACCACAACGAAGAGGAGCCCCCATTCACCACAACTAGAGAAAGCAGTGAAGACCCAATATAGCCAAATATAAAAACAAATAAATAAGTAACAGTAACCAGAAAAAGGTAGGTTCAGAAGAAGATTTAGTGAGTGAAACCCAGTGAGTTATAAAATCAAAGGAAAATGCCCATTTGTGTTTCCACCAAAAAGGATCAGGAATTGAAGAGCTATGACCATGGCAATAAAAAAAAAAAACTTGTTAGAATTTGAAAACATGAAACCTTCCTATGTTTGTCTGCTTAAGTCTACGGTAGTTATAACATATGTCCACAAGGTCTTTGATCCTCCTTCAAAAAGATGGAGGTTAGTTCCACACCCCATGAATTGGGCCAGTCTTGGTAACTCTCCTCTAACAAATAAAATGCAGCAGACTTACGACATGCAAGACTAGAACATAAAAGGTAATACAGCTTCTAACTCACTCTTTTCCTTGAGATCCAGACACCATGCTGTGAGGAAGCCCAGGTTACATGGAGAGACCACTTGTTCCAGCCATGTGCTCTAACATAGCTCAGCTGAGATCCCAGTGGACAGCCAGCCTCAACCTTAAAGCCCTTGAGTGAAGAAAACCTTTGAGTTGACTCTCACCCCACCCACTACGACTGCATGAGAAACCTTGAATGAGAACTGCCCAGTTGAACTCAGTCAACTCCTTGAACACTCCTCAAACTGTGAAAGATAATAATATCAAACAAAATCTAACAAAATATAAAATAAAATAACTTGGGGGTTGATTGGTTATACAGCAAAAGATAACCAGGACATATCCCATATGTTTCTTTTAAAATGACAAGAGTCTATGGACTTGTATTCAGGAACAGGACAGAATGTAGGGAATTGGGTAGTACTGAACCCCAAGCTTAATGAGAAAAGAACTGTAATGAACAGAATGGCAACAGGGGCCTTCCAAGGGATCTTAACGCTAGAAATGCTAAGACCTTAACAATAGAAAGACACCAAGAACATGTTTATCAAACTTCAGGTAATGCAAAGGAGGTAGGAAAAACTAACTCTTTAAGGGTTAACTTAGAATTCAGCAGCAATTTGATCTTGGTTTAACAGAACAGATCATACTGTGGAAAATACTACTGCTACAGAGAGGTAACAAAATGCTAAGGCCAACAGCTGCCCTGAGGTTGCCTGCAGAGCCTTGGGCCCCAGCAAAAAGAAAAGCTGAATGGGTTCCTTTGTCATGCCTGGTCCCTCAAGAGCTGTACTCACTGTGAAAAGGGGGAAAATTTCAGCTGACAGTTACAATCAAGTCATTTGCCTTTCTTAGTCATTTCTTTGGTGGTAGGAGTGGCGGCGGGGTCTCTCCTGATAATCTACAACTGTAAGCCAGTACTCATGCCAAACTGGACCTGGAAATCACCCAACTTCCAAGAACTGAAAAAACACAGGCAGAGATTTACTTTAAGAGGTCCAGAAATCTCACAGAAGTAAACACAATTGCTTTCTGGAAGAAAGCACATTAAACCCAGGTTTCAAAGAATTCTCATAGATAACAGTTTCCACAAATATTACTCACCACAAAAGAGAGGGAGCAAGAAAGGCAGAGAGGAAGGAAGAATATAAGTCACAAAACACACAGTGAAATCGGCCACTCATTTCAAACCACTTCATATCCTCTTGGCTTTACTTGACGCTTGAACAAGCTGCCACTGTGATAACTAGCTCTGCACAGATTGCAGCCAATTGAAATCTATACTCCTGAAGAAAGGAACACGCGGACAGTGCCTCATTTTATACCTGGACATTGCACCTCTTGCCTCCCTCCTGCAGCCCCCTGCAAATATCACGCAGTCACCTCAATGGACGCAACCTGGTCGTGAGAGAAAGCTAACTCTTTGCAGGTCAAACGTCGACCAGTGGGAGCTAGAAGCTGGAGGATGAACTGTTCTCCTTTATCCCCACCAACAGAAACCCTGCGCTGCAGGTGATTTGGCTCATCGGAAACAGGACACTCAGGAAAGACAAACAGAATGCTAGCAAGAGACGTTCAATCAACAAATTCTAGGGACTTCCCTGGTGGTCCAGTGGGTAAGACTCTGCGCTCCCAATGCCGGGGGCCCAGGTTCGATCCCTGGTCAGGGAACTAGATCCCGCACGCCGCAACTAAAGATCCCGCAGGCTGCAACTAAGACCCGGCACGGCCAAATAAATAAATATTTTTAAAAAAAGAAATTCTAAAGGATGCCCTTCGTGATGAAGGAAGATGACCACAGAAGGCAGGTGTGAGATGCAGGAAGGAAAAGTGAGCCAGGACTATGGTAAACTGTGAGGAAATGGAAACGAATACTAGCTATAGAAGGCAAATCTAGTTTGTAATCTGTGGTATCAAAAAATAAGATATAATTAAAACAGTGGACAAGAAGAGGAGAGTCAGAACTGGGTAAGGGAAGTTAAAGCTTTCTCAAGTCCTCATATTCTTCAAGAACAGGGTAATTATTGCTGCACTTCAGGCTTCATGAAGCTAAGTATAGAAGTGTCACTGGATGATCAGCTGGATTCTTCCTGACTCATTTTTGAGACCCCAGTAAGGAAACGTCAGACACCAAGGTGAGTGTGAGCTGAAGCTCTCAGGTACATAATTCACAAAGGGATATTTAAGAACCAGTCCCATGACCTTTGGTACCCCCAGCCAGAACAAGGATGTAAAAGGAACTCAGAATGCAAAAATGAGACAAGATTTCTCACTTCCCTTGTAGGGGAGGACTGAGGTGGTGCTACCTTCCCACCTCAAGTCTCATCTGAGGAATTTCCATGGTTCCACCCAAAGTGCTTATTTCTTGTAATTGGAAGACACGGAAGACTTGCGAGTGTCTCATGCCTGAAAAACTGAAAGCAACCTGTGATGGAAATGGCTACCTAGAGATTCCAGCAGCAAGAAGCTGCTAGCAAGTGCTGGATTCCTGAGTCGTAAAAGAAATCCTACCACAAACACTACACTGTGAAAGTTAAAAGAATCCCCTTTGAAAGTGGAAGAAAAAGAACGCTCCCTATCACCACTTCTGTTCAACGTTGTCCTGGATGCCCTAGTCAGGTGATTAGACAAGAAAAATAAGTAAAAGCTATAAGAACTCAAAAGGAAGAAATAAACCTGAAAGATGCTATGACTGTCTATGTAGAAAAACTAAGATAATCTACAAAGAATTAGTCTTATTAAGAGTTTAGCGAGAGTGCAACCACACTACAATGCACTAGTAACAAACAGCAAATGTAGGTTTTGAAAAGATACCATTTAAAACTGCAACAAAAGAACATGAGGCACATAAGAACAAATCAATCAAAAGTTGTGTTAGAGCCTTACTGAGAAAATTATAAAACTATTAGATGACATTAATAAAGAGTTAAATGGAGAAATACATTCATAGATAAGAATATGATTTCATAAGGCTCTCTCTTCTCACCAAGCTCATCCACAGATTCAGTGATATTCTGATAAAAATCCTAAGAGTTTTTTAGAAGATATTTAACAAGTTGATTCTAAGATTTATATTGAAGAACAACAGACTAAGACACATCTGAAGAAAAACAAGGTATGGGAACTCATATCAGATATGAAAATTTTTATAAATTATAGCAATTAAAATATTGTGGTTTGGGCATAGGAATAGGCCAATTGACCCCAGTAACAAAACAGGAAGCCTAGAAACAGACTCATGACTAAACAGAAACCTGGTACATTACCAAAGGGTGATTAAGAAATTGAGGGAAATGTTGGACTCTTGAACAAATATGTTGAAACAATTAGTTACACATTAGGAGGAAAATAAAACTGGATTTCTTCCTTGATTAAAAAAATCAACTCTCCATAATAGGACTTAAATGTGAAAGGCAATACCTTCAAATATTTCAAAGAATATATGAGATTTGTCGTGGTCCAAACGCGGGTTGGAAAAGAATTTCCAGACACAAGGCAGAATGTAAAGAAGATAGAATTTATTAGAGGGAAGGGTCACTGCCAGAACAGCGGGCCGACTTCCTAGTAGTCTGGGAGACTCGAGCCCGAACATGTGCTACTGATCAGTTTTTATAGCCAGAAAACAAAGGAATGGTCCGAGGTGAAAATTTCGTTTACTGATTGGTCAAGGCACATACACCTTCCTTCTATAGGGTGGGAGTGGGACGGGGCATATGCCTTTCCTTATTTGGGACAGGTCCCATCGCCCAGGGGGACTCAGGAATTTCGTAACCATCGCAACAGGGTGGGAAGGGGAAAGGGAAACTTTTTCAGGCAGGGTCGTCTTTGTCCTTGAAGCACCATTGTCCTCGGAGCACAAGACTATCTTTATGCCACTGGGGTAAGAAAAGATTTACTAACCAAGGTCACAAAGTACCAACCACTCAAAGCTGTCTAAAAAATAAAAGTCAAAAATAAATTAAAGGGCTTCCCTGGTGGCGCAGTGGTTAAGAATCCGCCTGCCAACGCAGGGAACACGGGTTCCAGCCCTGCTCCTGGAAGATCCCACATGCCGCGGAGCAACTAAGCCCGTGCACGACAACTACTGAGCCTGCGCTCTAGAGCCCGCGAGCCACAACTACTGAAGCCTGCGCGCCTAGAGCCCATGCTCTGCAACAAGAGAAGCCACCGCAATGAGAAGCCCGCACACCGCAACCAAGAGTAGCCCCCGCTGGCCGCAACTAGAGAAAGCCCGGGCACAGCAACGAAGACCCAACGGAGCCAAAAATAAATTAAATAAATTTAAAAAACACACACACACCCTCACTTCTGAACATCACATCTTGAGAAGAACAATATCACAGGGATCATAAAGGCTAATCAGCATGGTGCATGGTCAGGGGCCTGGAGATCTTCTTACATATAAAGTGGTTGGGTGGTATTTTTTTTTTTTTTCTTTTGGCCACACCGCGCTGCTTGCGGGATCTCAGCTCCCCAACCAGGGATTGAACCCAGGCCACGGCAGTAAAAGTGCCGAATCCGAAGCACCTGACCATCCGGGAACTCCCAGGGGATTTTCAATTTTTTTTTAAAGAGAAAAAGTGCACATTTACATGGCAAATAATAGCTACCTTCATCTATTTGAAGGACAGAAATGTTCAGAGGCTTGATGTATGTTGGGGGATAGTGTATGTGACGACCACACACCTCCAGTTTCCTCTCTTCTCTCAGAAGGGACTAGTATGGAAGGAACTCTTTGGGTTTCTCTCTTCAACCCACCCCTCTACAGTAGAGGAGATGAGGAAAAAGAGGCTCAGGCATGTGTGGACCCTGACCTTGCTGGCTTTTTCATTTGGAGCTCATGGGGAGCTCTGTTTGCCCTTATAGGATGTGGTCGATACACTCACAGAGATGACTTCTCTGCCCTGCAACAAAGTCAGTCCAATTCACAGGGAAGTGGTAGAAGTCAAATTATGTTTTCAGGTCAAAGCCCCAATTTTATCCACAATAATGTGGACCTCACAGTGATATCTGACTTCTATGCCTATTTCCACTTGGCTCAAAACCAACAGAGAAAATGTTTTGAGTAGTTATCCACATAACCACAACCCTCAAAACCCCCATCAGGCTTTTGAGTTATGAGTATACATCCTTCCTTGACCTGGAAAGGATTTTAAGTAACCCGCTTCTCAGGAGCGGTTCTCCAAAGGAGAACTGAGATGAATGGGTATAACTTGTAAGAAGAAATATTTCAATTTCAACTTGTTAATATCAAAGAACTTTCTAATAATTGGTTGGTTCAAGTGTGATACAGTTAAGTTTCCCGGCAAATTTCCGTTGGAAGCGACCA
The DNA here is from genome assembly GCF_003676395.1 of Aethalodelphis obliquidens. Classification (NCBI taxonomy): domain Eukaryota; kingdom Metazoa; phylum Chordata; class Mammalia; order Artiodactyla; family Delphinidae; genus Aethalodelphis; species Aethalodelphis obliquidens. Next base: position 889,736 of record NW_020838043.1, read on the forward strand.
ACCCACAGAAACAGGAGGGAGTACTCCTGTAGCATCTGTGGCCTCTAATACCCCTTCTAACTGTAACACTCAATGAAATAAAATAAACGCAAGCTTACAATGTAACTTGGTCATTTAAGGTCTCAAAAAACAAGAGCAATGCAGATGACTTTGGACCAATATTCTTGAGTTGCAAAGTAACATTTTCAAAATTGTTATGCTATTTCCCTATATTTTTTGCCATCAGAATCCCACAGGAATCTCTCTCTCTGACATAAATTTTGAAGTGTGTCAACCACAAAAGCAAGACTGTTTCTCACACAGAGAAGAATGTTCTTACCTGGAGAATTAATCATCACTTGAAAAGTTTCCGGAGACTGACTCAGATGACTTTACACAGAGCAGAAAGCATTCTAGATGTATAACTCACTTTATCTGTCTCTCCCCAAACGCCTGTTGGCTTTGTTTTTCTGTCAATGCTGTGTCCTGCTTTTCTTCTTTGAAAACTGCCCCTTATAAGTGAGTAGGTTGATAGCACAGTGGGTGGATCCTCTGCTTCTCTGAATATCAGTATCACCTGGAGAGGTTTTGCAACATTCAATGATCAGGCCAAACCCCAGACCAATTAAATTACAATGCCCAGAGGTGGGGACAAGACATTGCATGTTTCTTTTTAAAGTTCTCCAGGTGATTCCACTGTTTGAAAAGGTTGAGACCCACTCTATTAGCAAACACCAGTAGTTCCCAAACTTAAGCCTGCATCAGAATCCCCTGGAGGGCTTGTTAAAACAGACTGCTGGGCTGCACCCTGCTGGGTTTCTGATTCAGTAGGTCTGGAGTAGGGCTGAAAATTTGCATCTCTAATAAGTTTCCAGGCGATTCTGATGACCACACTGCGAGAAGCAGGGGAATACACAGATGTGTGGACTTTAGTCCATTTGGTTCTAAATAGGGGGTCTTCAAGATAAAAGCTGGTTGGTGGGGTTTCCATGGTGAGGTGGATCCCTACACACACAAGAAATAGTTCCTTCCCTCCAGTTTTTTTTTTCCCCTGACTTTTAAATAGGGTTTGTGCTTCTTAATACCTTAGGCAGTCTCAGCCTAGAGCTCACTTTTAAGGGCTTTAACATAGTATTGTTACAGCCAAAGGAGGTCCAGAAGGCTTTCCAAACTTCCAACAACCCTGATAGGAAACAGGTTAAAAAAAACCCAAGTCAAATCCAAAGTCCACATCACCACCTCTTTAAGGGGGAGAAAAAACATATACATTCATATACATATATACGTGTGTGTGTGTATATATATATATATATATATACACACACACACATATATTCACTTTCTTTTTTTATTAACAAAAATCATGAAACCAAATTTCTTAAGTGCAATAGTTAATCTGGCCATTGCCAGGCAAGCCAGGTCCCTGCGGTTTGAGATGGACAAATCCACAATGCTCCTGGAAGCACATCCTTCTCTGCCCATCTCCCAGGGCATTCGGGAACTCTGTGTGAAAGAAAACTCAAGGTGCATCTGCTTTTCCCATCTGTTTCAAGCCTTGATAATCTTTTAGTGTTTTGGAGGTTTCGTTATTGAAGAACAGTGGGAACAAAAAAATTAAGTTACTCATGCTAAATTTGTACAATCAATCTCGGCAACCTGGCCACATCCTTGAATCTATCTTTTCCAGCAGCTCTGGCCTCCAGTTGCAGATTCATGCAATTTCCCTGGTTTGGACAATCCTCAGGCTGTTTCAATATCAAGCCCAATGATTAGAGTGCCAAGACCATTATTTTCTTTAAATTCAGAGGGAAGACTTCCATTTTTTCTATTTTATATTCAGCATTGCTGCCACATTCTCAATGTCTTCATTGCCTTTCACAGTCTTCTTTCAAGTTGGGAGTGAGAAGCTAATGAAATTCAGGAAGAACAACATAAATGCAATCTCATCCCGGAGGAAAAATGCAATCCTTCATTTTGCCTAAGATTGAAAACCTCAACTCATGTTCCTTGAAAATGTGCTTCCAGACCATCTTGATCATCACCCTCATTCTATTCTGGGTAAAATGAGAAAATACGTATGAAATACTTGAAAGACCTCAGAGCACTGTACAAATATAAGGGTTGGTTATTATTATTCCCAGACACAGGCTGCTACTCAGGCGTGTGGTCCCCGATGACTCAGTGGTTAATAACTCTTCTTGCAACTGGTCCAAGAGTAGTAATTAGTCATTTTATCTGTCCCTCGCTCTGGAGTTTGGTGGGACGGGGGCGGGGAGGATGTGAGTCACATGAAGACCCAAAACTAGGTACTGTTTCATGATCTTTAGAGACGGAAACAGAATTGGGGTCTTTTTCTGTTCACCTCATATTCACCTGGGCTGGGCTACAGGAATTTTTTTATTTAAGGCCTGAACCTAGCTGGCCTCACAGTCAAATTTCAAGGTGGGGCGAGAGGGGTTTAATTCAGCTCTCGTAATTTACACATGGGTCAAGGAAATGCAGAGAATTGACTAGCCCAGTGTTTCAAAACAACGCAGGACCAAGCAGGAACTCTATCACAGCCCTGATGCAGCTTCATATGCAGAAACATACTGTCTGTAGCTAAACCACACTGATCATAGGTCCATTGATTGGTTGAAAGGTACACACAGAAAGATCCTTTTAACACAACATTTATGGGTGCGCACAGGAAGCTGGTCTGAATGTTGAGGATTTTGTTGACATGCGTTTTGAAAAAACAGCCTGCAAAGCATTTCCATCTGTGGTAAAGTAGCCATTGTACCCATTAATAATTCACAACTCAGCTCAGCAAATGGAGCAGAGAACAAACCTGATCATTAGTGCAAACTCCTATTGTCAGCACTAATGAGGTAATTAACATCCATGTTTAAGTTTTTTGCTTATGGAGTAACTGGCAAGGGATTTAAAAAATAACTTTATGAGGAAATTAACCAGCCATCCTCTAACTCTGTACTTCTGTTCCATTGTTTTAAACATCTTAATTGCCAGGAAAGCTTAACCACACAAAATGAAAAAAAAAAAGCAAAGAAAAGAGGTTAGGAATCCAGGGAAGGTAGTTCATCATTTTCTACAGCTTACATTTTTCATTATAATACATTTTCCATTTGTAATTAAATGAATAAAATAGCTGTGTTGCCTGTGAGATTATATACAATTGCCAAATAAAGCTGCAGACCTCTCTCTCCGTAATGTTCTTAGAGAAGACTGCTCTGCTGTCTTTTAAATAGACACATTTTCTTCACTTAGCTTGTTTTGAATTTGTACAGGCTTATAAAATCATAACAGATGTTTCCTGCGGGTACCGGGTACCAAATAAATTATATATCAGTTTCCTGTAGGTTTTCTTTCTTACTAGTCATCAGATTCTTTTGAACTCAAAATTGGGTAAGACAAAAATCAACTCTACTTTCAATCTTCTCTACTCCTGCATGGAGAATGAAGGCCAAGCCAATGACAGTAACCTGGGCATTCAGAATTAAAAAAAAAAAATGTTTAAAGGGAAAAGTTGACTACCTGCCCATTTCCCATTGCATCAAAGTTTAAGCATTAGTACACCAATACACCAACAGGCATTTACTGTGTCCTGAACACTATAAAGGACAGACAATGAGACATGGTCCCTAAATTCAGGGGGCTATCATCAAAAGTAACCAAGTTAAACACAAGAGTAATACATTGAGGGGAACGGTGGAGTTCCTCTCTCTGGAGTTTGGAAAACATTTTCAGTGGGGAGGGAATTTGTTATAAACAAGATGGCCACCCAAGTTTCTTTAAGTCCAATGGATCAGACTTTATCCAGTTAAAAGTTGTGGGGATTTGAAATATTAGGCAAAAAAATACCAAATTTCAGCAGTGATACAAGAACTACAAGTGATGACTTTGAAATAGGCTCTGCCATGCCCAGGCATCATTAAAATCATCAGGCATAATGATCACACTTGGATAGAGAAGAAGAAAGCGAGAGGGAACCAAGGGTGAAATCCTCAAGGAGTCTCCAAGTGGACTGCAGGTGACAATGCAGAGAAAGTGGTCTCAGCAACAACTGGTTGGTGTGAGCCTTATAGAAAGAGTGGTTTCCAGTAAATGCTGGAGAGGGTGTGGAGAAAAGGGAACCATCTTAGCCTGTTGGTGGGAACGTAAGTTGGTACAGCCACTATGCAGAACAGTATGGAAGGTTCCTTAAAAAGTTAAAAATACAGTTACCATGTGATCCAGCAATCCCACTCCTGGGCACATACCTGGACAAAACTATAATTCAAAAAGATACAGGCACCCTTATGTTCATAGCAGCACTATTCACAAGAACCAAAACATAGAAACAACCTAAATGTCCATCTACAGATAAATGGATAAAGAAGACGTGGTGCATATATTCAATGGAATGTTACTCAGCCATAAAAAAAGAATGAAATAATGCCATTTGCAGCAACATGGATGCAACTAGAGATTATCACACTGAGTGAAGTAAGTCAGAAAGAGAAAGACAAATACCGTATGATATCACTTACATGTGGAATCTAAAATATGGCACAAATGAACTCATCTACAAAAGAGAAATAGATTCACAGACAGAGAGGTCAGACTTGTGATTGCCAAGGGGTGGGGGGAGGGAGAGGGAAGGATTGGGAGTTGGGATTAGCAGATGTAAACGATTATATATAGGATGGATGAACAACAAGGTCCTACTCTATAGCACACAGAACTATATCCAATCTCCTGGGATAAACCATAATGGAAAAGAATATTGAAAAAAGAATGTCTACATGTGTATAACTGAGTCACTTTGCTGTACAGCAGAGATTGGCACACCATTGTAAATCAACTATACTTCAATTAAAAAATTTAAAAAAACAAAGAGTGGTTTCCCAGTAAGAGTGAAAGTGCAGTGGCCAAGCCACCTCTAGGTCCTGGGTCCCAGAGCAGTAGTTATAATTAAGAGCACCTGCACGGGTGCAGTTTCAAGGAGGAGGACAAGGGGTGATTGTTTAACTAGATTAAGGGCATCCATTTACAATGAAACCGAGGGCAAGAGGGAAGACTGAGGACTATTAAATGGTGAACCAGCAGGGGAATGGTCAACTGCGGGCTGGGACGGTCCCAGCCTGGACGAGGTAATACCAGAGGATGGAGAAGTAGGTGTTGTACCTTTGGTGAGTGAGAAGCAAAGTTTCTGGAACTGTAACGGTGAGGCTACCCAACGGCCCCTCCTCTACTCTCATTAACTACCCAAGCCTGGAAAGTCTTGGTTCCCAATTTACAGAGAGACGAGCATATTCCACAAAGACTGACAAGCTAAGAACTGAAAGCTTGTCTCCAGCATGTCTTTATTATCCTAGAGGCCTCAGTCACTGTTTTACAATGTAGACCATATCTTCAAAACTGTTCACATCTTAGCCCGAGGAACACATACCCTTATTACTTTTCCACTTCACTCTCTGGGCAACTCCCCTCCCCAAATCTAAAGAGCCATCATCGTTGCCATTTATTACTATAAAGATGGTGATGATGTGAGAGCTTAGAAATTATCTCTGTGGGTCTGACCCAGGTTTTGCAAGCATGTCTATGACCTGTCCCTGTCACTACTAAACTTGCTTATCGCTACTCAGTGCAATGTGTAAATTGTGGCAGCTGCAATTGAAGCAAAGAATCTTACTGCTTATCATGAAAATTGTTCTGAAGTATGTTCTGCAAAGCAGCTGTTTCCTAAAAGTGGCCCATTATTTCTTGAATTTTAACCATTTTGTTCTAACAAGTCAAAGGAGCAAGAGGCCAAGGACCAGGCACACAGCTGACAACAGCCTGGCCCCCTTCCCATGTCCTTCCTTGTGCTCCACGGCTTAGGAACTGAGCTAACAGCCCAGACCAAAGCCCCTCCTAGTTTCTGACACATACGCAGGTTTGGGGTCCACTGGCCCAGACGCAATAGCTGGGCTTCTGTGCTGCAACTGGGATTTCCTTGACCACCAACCATACTTGATATCTTATGTCTTCCTCACCAGCCCAGAGCCAGGAGGATCTCTCAGCACACCTGTACCCTGATCCACAGCTTCCCTGCCATCACTCTTATTTTCCTAGTGACCCAGTCTGCTTTAATCGCCTTCCTTAGCTCTCACTCTCAACACCTCCCAGTCTCGAAAAGAAGACCCAGGCCAGGAAAAATACAGGGTCTGCACCTCAGAGTTAATGCCTCCTTGAACTTGGCACCCTGGGCACCTCCCCTGCTTTACCTCAGCCCTGGTCCTGAGAAAACCCATCCTGGTCTACAGCCCACTCAGCAGGACCTCAATGCCCTATGTATTATTAGTTGTTGCTGTGTAATAAACCATCTCCAAAATTCAGTGGCTTAAAATAACAACCATTTGTTTATACCAAGATTCTGGAGATTGACAACTTTGGCTAGGCTCAGCTGGACGAGGCCTCTGGTCTCAGCTGCGCTCCCTCATGGAAGCTTGCTCAGCTGTGGGTGGGCTAGGCAGCTCTAGATTGCCTGAGATCGCCTCTACGAGGTCTCTCATCCTCCAGTCAGGGCTTGTTCTCATGGAAGCTAGGTAAGGCTCCCAGACAGAGAGGAGAAGTCCACAAAACATACTGATACCTAGGCTCCGTGATGACATACAGTCACGTCTGTTACATTCTGTTGGCCAAAAAGAATCAAGAGGCCAGCCCAGATTAAAGTGTGGGAAATTACCTCCATCTCTTGATGGAATGAGCCACGGAGTCACAATGCAAAAAGCCTAGATACAAGGAGGGCTGAAAAACTGCAGCTATTTTCGTCATCAATCTACCACACTTTGCCTAGTTTCAGCCTGGGTGAGCCTCTTCTCCAGGACTGGCCCCTGAGTGTGGTTCCACTGCATACCAGTAGATATCTAATAAATAGGGTAATATGTAACTGCCAAGTCTTCAACAGCCATCTGGATCCCTAACTACTAGGTCTCTGCATGTCTATGAATTCACTGATATTGACACTTCCAGAAGTTGGACTGAGATTATACATTCCTTTGGCAGTGTTCCTAGAGTGATATAACATCTCCAAGAGGCCAACCTCCATGTCAATTTCAGCCCCACCCTCCCCACCCCAACTCTGGCCCTGCCTTCTCTTTTTCACCCTGGTACCAAGCAAGCCACAAAGCTTTATGCCCGAGTCTGCCTGAATGACCACAGCTGTGAAAATTTCTTATATGGATCTGTGGTTCTCAAAGAAGAGTCTCTTCAGCAAATGATGCTGGGATAACTGGGTATCCACACGCAAAAGAATGAAGTTGGACCCCTATTTCATACCATGTATAAAAACCCACTCAAAATAGACCAAAGACCTAAATGTAAGAGCTAAAACTATAAAACTCTTAGAAAAGCACAGGGATAAATCTTCATGACCTTGGACTTAGCAAAGGATTCTTAGATAAGACATGAAAAGCACAAGTAACAAAAGAAAAAGTAGATAAATTGCACTTGAAAATTTAAAACTTTTGTTCAAAGGAAACCATCAAGAAAGTGAAAAGACAACCCACAGAATGGTACAAAATATTTGCACATCATGTATCTGGTAAGAGTCTAGTCTCCAGAATATATAAAGAACTTTTGCAACTCAACAGCAAAAAGACCAACAACCCAAGATGAAGTGGCAATGGATGTTAGTGAATGGCTCACAGCCCCTGCCACAGAAGGAGAGTCAAGACCTTGTGCCTTGCTTGGGCTGAGTCCCCCAGAATTTTCCTGGGAAGCCTAGATTAAACAGAAGATCAAAGAAGACAGGGCTAGTTTCTCCCTGTGGTAGATTGCCTATTTTGGCCCCATTTCATCACAACTTTCTGCATCAATACCCTTGCCACGGCCTCATCCTGGGCAGAATATACTTCTCTGTACCTTTCCTGTCATTTTGGCCACGTGACTTGCTTTGGCCAATAAAATGAGGCGGAAGTGAGAGTGTGCCAGTTCCAAGCCTAAGCCTTAATATAACTTGTGTGTTTATACTTGCTCTTTTGTCTTTTTACCATCACGAGAACAACATGCTCAGGCCGGCTCACTGATCCCAGTAGGAAGATGAGAGAGACACAGAGCAAAACCAAATTGCCCCAGTTAAACCCAGCTTAGACCAGGCAATCTCAGTCAACCCCTAGATGTGTGAACCAAACACCCATTTTGGGTTTGCCGAGATTCTGTGGGTGTTTGTTGTGCAGCATCATTACTGTGGCCATAGTTAACTATGACACCATCCCCGGCCCCATCTCACCACAGTTCATTGTCACATGGCCAACAGTACGCTCAGATATGCTGGGTTGGGGACTGCAAGTTCAGTCGGCATCTTAAAACTAAACGTCCTGCTGATTTTCAGGTAAAGCCAAATGTGAGCTGCCTTCTAAATCCACAGATGCACAAGAAAGAAGACAAACATTCCTCTTTGCCAGCTGATTAAGTACACGATGCTGCTAACTGCATCATATTCAAAACCTCATAACTCCTAACATGTTCTACGGAAGAAGCAGATGTCATCTTGACAGGATTTCTTTGTTTTCTCAATAGATGCTACAAGAGGTGCCTATGCTCTCTAGAGCAGGCAACTTATCAAGAGATCAAGATTATGCACTGTGTTTCATTAATACATTTTATGCAGTCATACTCATTTCAAACAAAGGTATCTTCTAATTGTTTTTGCCTCTGATCTGATGGGAGCATTATTTTAGAACAATTACATCAATCCAAAAGTTATCTTGAGTATAAAATGTAAAGAGACTAAACAAAGTGCTTCTACCTATAATGAAGTGTCAGAAACTTCCTGAGTCTGACAGCTTTACCTAGAAATTGAAAATAACATTTTACCTCTTCCCCCCTCTGTAATATCATTTTTCTTTTTAATCAGGAAGGCCTTAGATGCCATGGAATTCACAGAATATATAGTAAAACCAGCTGCAAATCTGCCTCATCTTTTTCAGCAGGCAGGTGGCATGTTCAGATGTACCCAACGGGACCATCTCTGACCTGCCCTCACCCTCCCGTTTCTACCAACAAAAGGCCCGCCCTCCCTTTTTTGTGAAACCGCTTTCACTCTGTGAAGCCCTCCCTCTGCAGCACGGAACGCAGTAAGCAAACAGAGGTTTGAATCTGTACATTATTGCAGCCGACAGAATGCACTCCCCAGACTTACTGGGGGCCTGGGCGCCGCTGCTGTGCCCTGAAGGCCACTGGTGCATTTGTGTGGGGCTACGTCTCCCACAGGCTGCTCCAAGCCAATGACTGAGCGCCGCAAGGGCACTAACTAAGGGCAGCCCGCTGCTAGGAGACAGGGAATATCTCTGATGGCCAGTGCTGGCTGGAGGACACCCTGGCAACCTTGCCAAGCCTGTCTGTGACTGCACCAAGGCCTAGGATGCTTCCACCCACCCTCTCACCCCACCCCCTTCCGTCCTGGTCACCCCTGTTCTGTGGTGTGACAGCTCGCTAAGGCTTGCCCAGCTCCCTCTCCATTTTCTTTCATGGGCATTTCTCTTAATAAGAGCCTTGCACGTTTTGTTGTTGTTTCGGGGTTTTTTTGGCCGCGCCAGGTGGCTTGCAGGATCTTAGATCCCCGACCAGGGATTGAACCCGTGCCCTTAACAGTGGAAGCGCCGAATCCTAACCACTGGCCACCAGGGAAGTCCCAACCAGATGCTCAGAGGAGAATGGTCTCTCCGCTCTTAAGAAAACCTACTCTCACGTAAACCTGATGAACTTTCTGGATAGCCTACTATTAAATTCCCTGCTTTTGCTTATTATAATTGTTCTTTATAATTGATTACAACAATAAAAACCTATCTCTTGGTTGCTATTTTTGTAATAATCAGAGAAAATACATACAGTCATCCTATTTACTTACCATGTTTAAACATGACCTAAGACACACTAAATAGGATTACACACCTCCTTTACTTCAGGGTCTCTCTGATGTAGATGGTTTCCCAGAGGAGAGGGGCCTTCAGTCGGCGGCAGTAAGAGGGTGGGAGCAATACAAGGGCTGGTAAACGCCTGAGTAGGTTGGTAACATTCAATCGTGGCACAACCCAACTTCAAAACTCTGCATTCTCATTTCCAGACAACACGGTCCAAACTCCTTGATATGATATATAACTCCATTATGACAGCCAAAGTCCTTTGTAACTGGTCCCACTTACCCTCCTCATCCCCCCACCTCCTGCCACTTTTCAATGCTACCCTCCAGGCACCTCACTCTTACTAATTCAAATGACATTTGAGGAATAAGAGCTCCTGCCCTGCCTGATCACAATAGTGACGAGATGACTGTGGCGGCAGGGAGGACAGCATTGGTTGGCTAGGGGGAATAAGGGAAGGAAAATTAGCATCTGAACGTGGCCCAATAGCTATGCATTCTCACCCTGGCTTTTTTTTAAGGCAGCTGATCATCTTGACACAGTATTTTTTTTATCCTTACAAAAGTAACAGTTTCCCCTGGCTATCAGTCTCCATATTGACAAATACCTGTTTTCCAAATGGTTTTTAGTTAGCAACTCACAGGGCGGCATTTTTTATCACATCCCGTAGGAGAGTAACTAAAATATTCTAATAGTGATTTCCCTAACCGATGTGCAAGAGCTACCTGAACAAAAACTCTTGGTGGGACCTCGTCTTGGACCCTGCCCTAGCCCTGAAACCTGTTCTGGGACGCCACATGCCTACTTATCAAGATTCGGTCTACATAAGACTCTTCCTGTTCTGTTAGAATGTGATATTCCATGTTTCCCCGCTTCCTGACGTCACCACTGCCTCTACTATCTCTACCCTGAGAAGCCATGTCCTATTCTGTACCTCAGTGATAGACTACTCCTACTTCTTGTCCAATTGCTTCTTGATTTCTCCTTGGGTCTTGGTGACTGTTCATCCCCTCAGTGCCCAGCACACAGGGCACTGTGACACCATTCCAGGCAAATGGCCCCAGATCAGTGTGTGGAATAAGTAGAACCAGGCAGGAATTGCAAGGAGATTGGAGCAAAGGCTATGTTATTGTTCCCAGATCATTTTTCAGCACCATCCCATTCCTTCCATGGAGGCTTATCTAGCAACACTGAGAATATCTCCTGCATCTCTAAGGCTCAAACATCACCCAGGTCATCTGTGAATGAGGGCTCCACATAGGCTGTGGGCCTGGAAAGATAAAAGAATAAAAACATTTTAGAGAAGTATTTATTCACCAGAGCCTTTATCTAAGAAACCTATTTCCTCAAAATGCAATCCATTGAAAGACGGTTCTGTAAGTCTTTAAGAGGTGCTATTATAAAAGAAACTTTACTTCCACGGTCAAATAAATCTGGAAAACTGTGGCTTAAACAAAGTTAGTAATTTTCTTCACTACAGGACTTCTCGGAGCTCTTACTGCACTAATAGGAATTATGAATCAGCAAAAAGGAAATATAAGATGAAGCTGTTCTCAAACATATTTGACTATGGAAGCCATGTTTTGTTTTTTCAATGAAGACCTATTGATGTCTTGCATAGCCTAGTGTTCAGAAGATCATGGTTTGGGAAACACTAACCATTATAAAGATAATAGTCTTCAGTCACAGATTACAAAGGGGGATAAAAACGATGAAAGACAGTTGCTGAAAGGCCATGTTCCTTCTCTACCCCAAGCGACCCATAAAGTCCTTCCCCACCATGGGAAATTGATATTACTCTGCGTTTCCACACTTCTAGCAATTCAGTTTGGCTAGAGTGACGTTGAGAAAGTTACAAACCTATCTCAGGCATGGTTCCTTCATTTATGACAGCCGGTCATAAAGATGTATCTTCCCACTCTAGTTCCCAAAGCTATAAGAATTAATGGAGCCATTCCTAAGGAGTGATGTGAATTCCTTGGAGAAAGTCTCTATGTAAATACAAGGTCTTGTCATCTTAAATGCTATGGATTTATGCCCTGGACTACACAGTGACAGCCATGCACAAGGGAGCACTCCATTATTTTCAAAGCCACAGAAGTCTGATCAACACATCAGCCTTTCAGCCATTGTCATTTATAAATACCATCCTCCCAAATACTGCCTTTTCACATGACATCCATATTTCTTCCTCTGTGAACTGATAAAATGTGGCAGCAATGTACCCATGAAAGCCAAGACTCTTTAATATTGGGTTGGCCAAAAAGTTCCTTCAGGTTTTTCTGCAACATCTTATGAAAGAACCTGAACGAATTTTTTGGCCAACCCAATAGTTCAGTATTACTACTTCTAAGGGTAGAAAAGGTAAAGGACTTGCAATGTGGTATGCATATATATTACAACATTTACTTCCACGATAGAAGGAGGGGCCAACATAGATAGGGTGAATTAGGTCCTTCATTATTTATGTAAATTGGCCTTTGAGACCTAATGCTTAAGTATTTAATCACATGAAGGGAAAATTGAAGCAAAATTTCAAATTAACTTGGCATAAAAATATATTAATTACATCAATGAACAGAGAATGCTTTGGTGGTGTGGATGTGTGGTATTTGAAATACTGGTTCAAACTGGCTCAGATAATTTTTACTGCAGACCAGTTTTTTTTGTACGTTAAAAAGTGAGCCAGACAAAAGAAGTATAGATAGTAGGGTAATCATAAGCATGAACAAGATGTCTTTTTTTTTTTTTTTAAGTAACAGCAAGAGCGGTGGAAAACACATGATGTTGACTGACTAATGTAAACTTGGCCAACGTCGTGTTGGTTGTAGGTGACCATGAGCTAAGTGGATATGGAACGTCTGACTCAGAGAAAACCACTGGTTACATTCATATTATAATCTTTCAGGGATTCTTGTGCTTTGTACCTAATTTATTCTTGTGTCTCACCTGCCCCAGGGAATCCTTTGTTAGAGTTGAGTTCTTTCTTCTGCATAAATGTATCCTTCCCACCTTGAGACCTGCCATCTCCATTATCACAATCTTTCCTGTGCCCAAAAGGCATTTTATCTCCTAACCTATAACTTTCCTTTTGCCCCCACTCTACCTCAAGAAAAGTTCCTCAATCCTTTGGAGACTAAATGACAACTGAGAAGTAAAACAAAAAACAAAAAAACCTCTCACTGTCCCTTCAGTTTTTCTTAAAAACACTCACTCAGTTTAGACTCCAGGGCAGTTCTTAGACTCTGCCTTGTCACTTCCACACGTACCTCATCATAGTATTGATCTTAATCTAAAATCCCAGAATGCCCCTCTAGAATGAATGTCAGATTAAAACATTCATTCTATTGCTTTCAATTCTCTGAAATATCCCCATTAAATATTTGCACAGCCTGAAAGAGTTGTCAGATGATACAGGTGGAGATGAGCGGTGCTTAGGGAATTTTTAATCTTTTTTTAAAGATTTCTCATTTTTTAAAATATTTATTTATTTGGTTGCACTGTGTCTTAGTTGCAGCAGGTGGGCTCCATAGTTGTGGCATGTGAACTCTTAATTGCCGCATGCATGGGGGATCTAGTTCCCTGACCAGGGATCGAACCTGGGCCCCCTGTGTTGGGAGCACGGAGTCTTATCCACTGTGCCACCAGGGAAGTCCCAGGAATTTTTCATCTTAAAGAAATTTCTTGCTGCCCAAAGTAGCTATTTTACATGGCAAAAATCAATAAATCAATCCTCCTATGTCATCATTTAATTCAGTAACTGGTGTAAAAATATCCCATGTGTTGCTATAGAAAACTGAGCCTAGTCCTTTCATTATTTTTAGTTCCTTATGACATGTAGACATAGAGATCTTGACAAAACTTGTGATGGGGCAAGAAGTTCTGTAAGATCTATAAAAACCATTGGCATTCTGAATGTACATGGAAAGAAATGTCTACTTCAATGTAATCAATAATGCTCTGGATTTCCTGCCACATTTTGTGATGATCAGTCATTCATTCAGTATCTGTCGAACACTTACTAGGTAGTGCTGCTGGCACCATGCCAACTGCTCCTTGCAGAATCTACAGCCAAACCACACAGAATGAATCAGGGACCATAAGCTGGTGCCCTGAGCAGTTTTATTTGTTAGGAGATAGATACACACAGAGGCACATATGAATTTTCACTTGAATTACCTTAAAGCAGGGTATGCACTCCCAAGTTTAGCCCCTGATCTACTCTTTCTACTGTATCATATCCAGTAAGGTTAGCCTATTTATGTAATCTCTCTGACCCCATAATCATTCAGATATACAACCTGCAATCAATTAATAATGGCAAAGTAGTGTGATACCGGCAGAGAAGACGGAAGGGCAGAGAGGTCTCTGGCAACACCCAGAAGGGAGCCAGTCACTTGGCATGAAAAATTTGAAGGAGACCACTCGAAGAAAATAATGTGTCTATCCCCATGACCTCCCAGTACATAATGTTTCTATTCAGTGAAGCTCTATTTATTCCAAAATAATAGAAGTACAATGTTTTGACCTTAATTTCCCAGTTAAACTTATGTTACCTCTTTCAACTTTCAAATCAAAGCTCTTCTACTTCTGACTCCCACTTGTGATGTAGGGAGTGAAAAGGGGCATTGCTTTTATGCAGATAATGAAAAAATAACCAAAATAACTTCAATTTTATGACTTTTTCCAAACCTATCAGACATCTGAAGTCACAGAACAACCAAATGGCAGTGGCACGGATGCAGAGCAACCAGAACTCATACGTTGCTGGTGGGAATGCAAAACTGTAGAGCCAGTTTGGAAGATAGTCCGACAGTTTCTGACAAAGTTAAACATATACCAACCCTTTGTACCTGCAATCACAGTCCTACATATCTACCTGAAAGAAATGAAAATTTATGTTCACACAAAACCTATACGTAAACGTTTATAGCAGCTTTGTGCATAATCACCAAAACTTGAAAAGCCAGATGTCCTTCAACTGCTGAATGGAAAAACCGTGGTACGTTCATACAATGGAATACCACCCAACAATTAAAAGGAATGTGTATATGTAGGACACCCCAGTCGCAATGTTTACATCTAAACACCCAAATCTTGGTTTCTAAATACCATTCTCCAATAAAAGGAACTAGGGCTCTTTGAAGAACTTGATTCCAGGGCTTTGGCAAGGAAAATACAAGATGAACCTAGAGCATGTTTTTGTACCAGAAAGTAAAGAAGTGCTCCAAAAAATTAGAAAAAAAAAAAAAAAGGATGCAGTCATGTTGAAATGGCATAGGAGCCAACCTGAAAGAGCTCCCAATGGCCAAAGTTGGAACAACATGAACAAGAAAATAAATATAGTATTGGAATATAATCCTAAGAATAAATATTTATGAGTCCATGCTGATCAAAACAACTGAATAAAACACTAAACAGGGGAGAAGGGACAGCTCTCTCATAGAGAAGAATTCTAATTAAATAATACAGAAGGAATGAAGAAAATAAAAAATAAACATTACAACACCACATTACTAATTGCTGCAGGCAAGATCCACCAATGGATGCTAAAATTAGTTTCCAAAAGTTTTAAGTAGAAACAAGGTATTTGCTTAGTCTCAAAGCATCTCTCCAAGGACTTCCCTGGTGGCACAGTGGTTAAGAATCCGCCTGCCAATGCAGGGGGACACGGGTTTGAGCCCTGGTCTGGGAAGATCCCACATGCCACGGAGCAACTAAGCCCATGTGCCACGACTACTGAGCCTACACTCTAGAGCCCGTGAGCCACAACTACTGAGCCTGCGTGACACAACTAATGAAGCCCACGCGCCTAGAGCCCGTGCTCCACAAGAGAAGCCACCACAATGAGAAGCCCGCGCACCACGATGAAGAGTAGCCCCCACTCGACACTAGAGAAAGCCCGCACACAGCAACGAAGACCCAATGCAGCCAAAAATAAAATATAAATAAATTTATTTAATAAAAGTATCTCTCCAAAATATTTAATAATTACAAAGAGAAAAATAGTAAGTTTATAGTCAAGAATACAGGTAGATGCCACCTGACAGATTAGCCAAGTGATCAAGATTAACATCACCAGTAATACATGTGAGCATCACGTACCCTGTGACATGCTGTACTGAAAAGGGCACATCACCTCTGTGTCCTCCTTTCTGAGAACGCATAGCTTCAATCTAATGAGAAAACATCAAACAAACCCAAATTGAGGGACCTGCTACAAAATGACTCACCAGTACTCTTCAAAAGTGTCAAGTCATACAAGACAAGAAAACACTGTGGAAATGTCAGATTGAAGGAGACCAAGGACACACAACTAAATGCAATATGGAACCGTGTGTCACGTCCCAGAACAGCAAAAGGATGTTAGGGGGAAAACATGGTGAAATCCAAATAAATTCTTTAGTTTAGCTAATAGCACTGTAACAAGTTTAATTTCTCAGTTTTCATAGTTACTCTATAGTTTGACAAGATGTAATATGAGGGGAAATTGGGTGAAGGGTATATGGGAACTCTGTGCTATTTTTGCAACTTCTCTGTAAGCCTGAAATTATTTCAAAATAAAAAAGTTAAAAAGCAACAATAAAAAAATCAGAGGTGTAATTCTTAAGCTCCTGTGACTGTCTTTTCCAACAATGGCCCCACTCACTCTTCCAGAACCTTGACACTCCCTTATCAAGAGATGCATTCTATTTACCCTCCCCTTCAACTGGGGACTTTAAAGTCCTGGGCAGGACTTTATTACAACTAAAATAAATAGAAGAGACACTGCATGACTTCTGAATCCAGGTCATAAAAGGTGTTGCAGATTCTACGTGGCTCTCTCTCTAGATACTCACCCTTGGAACCCAGCCACCATTTGGTGAGGAAGACCAGGCCACATGAAGAAGTCACAAGTATACGTTTCAGATGAAAGCCCCAGCTATGAGCTAAGCCAACAGCCAGACCTGTGAGAAATGCCTTCAGATTATTCCAGCCCAACGCCTTCAAGCTGTCCCATCAGTCACTGAGTGGAACAGAGAAACGCTGTCCCCACTGAGCCCTGCCCAAACTGCAGAGCTGTGAGCATAATTATTGGTGTTATTGTTGTTACTGTATTAAGCTACTAAGGCTTGGGGTGATTGGTTTGCAGCAAAAGAAAACTGGAACAGCTGCCCTAAATTGACATGATTAATTGCTATTGGAAGATACTGGGTTTTACATCCACTTCATCCCTTAAAAAAAAGCTTTACTCACGACGGTAAAAAGAGAACTCGTAACTGGTGATTTTGGTAGCACTTTTTGCCGTTTTGTTTTTGCAAATTGATCTCTTTCCAAAAGAGATCAATATGACATTAAGTTATTAAGACACAGCCTAAGGGTGTATTAGACTTGTGTTTTGCTAGGTCTCATTCTAAGCACATCCATATTAATGTCTACCTATTCACTTCCAGAAATAAGTCATCCCCTCTGTCAGTTACTAAGGAGCAATCTGTGCCCTAAACTCGCCCTTTGAGTTCAAATCTCTTGCCTTCTAAGTAGAGCTGGGACCACACAAATAACCGTCATTTACCTGCAAAGGTATGTTTTAATGGTCTTCAATTGGATTTTTTCTTATGTTTGTCAACTTGCACACTAAGAATTATGTTGAAAGTAGAAAAGCAAGACACATCATCTTACCAGTGAAACATGCTTATATCAAAGATACCAAATAATAGGTCAATAACCATCTTAGGACTATTTGAGAACCTCTTTTCCTTACAAAGTTCCTAAGTCTTAACTTTCACAATTAAGCTAAGTTACTCCCTTGATCTTAAAGAAATTACAAAATATATTATACCATCTTTGAGATAACGTGGAGAAAATAAAACAGGGAATTATCAATGCTTATTTTTCTTCCTGATATAATTAAGGAACAGACTAATATTCTAGGGATGTACATTACAAAATTATTTTGCTCTTATCTATTAGATTAAAGCGAACCATGTTTCAACTTACCTTCTTTGAAGTCGCTCTTCCGTCTGAGCTCACATCAATCTCTTGCTTTTTTCTACTTTGAGAGCGAGGAAAACAGCATCAAAAAAGAAAGATGGCGTTTTAAATCAGAAACACCTGAGTTTGAATCCGGGTTCTCTGTCAAGTACTTGCTACGTCAGTGGTTCTCAAAATTTTAACTTGCATCAAAATCACCTGGAAGGCTTGTTAAAACACAGATTACTTGCGGCCCAGCCCAAAGGTTTTGATTCAGTATGTGTGGGATGGGGTGTGAAATCTGTATGTCTTACGAGTTTCCAGATGATGCTGAATTGTACACATGTGAACAAATTACTCCTTGGTTTGAATCTCAGATGCTGCGGCTGAAAAAAAAATTGGAAACTTTCTAACTACACCATAAATATTCACTTCCTTTCCCTATATTAGTCAATACCCATGATACAGGTTCAGCGTCCCTTTCCACAGTTCTGAAACCCAAACATTTCAGAAAACACAACTTTTTCTTTTAGGTTTGGTTTAAATTCGTTTGGCAACAAACCTGGTCTATTAACAGTCTTCATTTATTATTTATTGTTTTTACTTTGTATCTCTTTATTATATGTATAGTTTGGTTATTGGGTGCTGTGGCCCTACCCCACTAGAATTGTTATGTATTATATAGGCTACAAACTATACTACCTTTCTAGAATGAGGGAAAATGTATGAATCCTGAAGTCCTGGCTCTAAATGTTTTGGATAAGAAACTGGCGACCTGTCTTTAGCACTTTAACATATTTATATATTTTCTTTGATTTATTTAGCTATTTTCAGCTTTCTCAACTTGATTATAAATCCCTCAAGAGCAGAATCATGTCTTGTGTGGCAACCCTCACACCACCTACTACACACTGAACATGAAGTATGTGCTAAATAAATAACCACTGGTTTGAATTTATTGACCCTAATAAGATTTGAGTAGAAGACTGACATGATTCCATAGTATGAGATTCAAAAAGGAAAGATGAATCAAAAACATTGCAGGGTTCTCAAAACTGCAGTTCTGACTATAATCCCCATAATCCCAAATGATTCTGACAAGAAGAAAATGTGACAGTGACATTTCTGCTCTTCTTTGCACTTGTCACACATCGTATCTAAAGTATTGAAATCGGGCCATGTTTCTGCTCACCTTCTTAAGGACCTGTGCCCTATTAACTCCCATACTTCTATGTGACGTCGCTGTTCTAATGGCTCCTTTCCACAAGCCTTTGCCTTTGCTCAAAACTGTTGCATCTTTAAAAATGAAAGAGAAAGAAAGCATGTTATGCACAGAGGAACAAAGGTGTTGTTACTTGAGGTGTATTATCCATGAGAAGGTGACAAATTCCATTTGTGATCCAGGAAACAAAAGTGAGGTTGGCAAGCAGGGTAAGGACAGTCAACAGGATCCACTTAAAGCAGCTTGCAAAGATGCTGCAAGGGCCAGAGAGCTCATTCAGAAGGCAAACTTTGATGGGAAACTAGATACCAGGCACCTGGATCATCAGTGGGACCATACGGCAAAGCCTGTCCAGCCCGGTTTGCTTTATTTGTCAGTACATACGTAGAGATTTTTGGTCTTAAGGTCACGACTCTTTTAGCAATCCCTCTAACACTATATCCCCATATCCAGAAAAGCCCTCTTGAATCCAAAAGCCCAAATAATGAAAAAAGCAGCACTATTCACACGCCAAAATGGTGACACAGAGTGGCCGGAGGGCACGGAAGCGGGATCGTGGGGCCGGGCCGGGGCCGGACCGGAGATGGCGCCGCCGGTGAGCGACGCAGCTGCGGCCTCGGACCCCGGCTGGGCCGCGGTGCTCCTGGCCGTGCTTGCCGCGGTGAGGCCGTTGGGCGCGGGGTGGGACGAGCGACCAGGGCGCTTCCAGCTGGAGCTGCTTGGTGCGGGGCCCGGGGCGGTCAGTTTGGAGCGGCCCTGGGAGTCAGTCTCCTACACCGTCCGAGGCCCCATCCAGCATGAGCTGCAGCCTCCACCAGGAGGGCCTGGGACTCTCAGCCTGCACTTCGCCAACCCTCAGGAAGCTTAGCAGTGGGCAGCCCTGGTCCGAGGTGCCACCGTGGAAGGACAGAATGAGGAACTAGCAGGGCACCTGACCCGGGCCAGAGAGGGTGGGGATGAGAAGCGGGCAGCCCAAGCGGCAGCCATCCTGGCCCAGCATCATGTGGCCCTCAGCATCCAGCTGCAGGAGGCCTGCTTCCCTCCCGGCCCCATCAGACTACACGGCACAGCTGAAGATGCTGCATCCTCTGCCCATGTCTCGCTGCCGGTCCACCCCCACCGCACCATTGGGGCCCTCCAGGAGCAGATATTCTCGGAGTTCGGCTTCCCACCGGCTGTGCAACGCTGGGTCATCGGGAGGTGCCTGTGTGTCCCTGGATACAGCCTTGCTTTCTATGGGGGCGAGCGGGACCGGGACTCTCAGCCCCCCCGAGAAGCCCCAGGACACAATCCTCAGCGCCCGCAGAAGATGGATGAGGAACTAGGCCGCCTTTTTCCTTAGTCACTGGGGCTGCCCCACGCCCCTCAGCCAGCTGGCTCCAGCCTCCCCACCGCCCTTCAGCACAGCTGGCCCTGCCCTTCCTGCACCTTCACTAGTGCCCCAAAGCTGACCCGGCTGTGAGATGTGCAGCACCCAGAGGCCCTGGGCTTGGGAACCCCGTCCCACAGCCTCCACCCAGCAGCTACCAAAGGCCACAAGGAGAGACGATGGCCCTTCCCTTCCAAGCCCAAGGTCCCTAGAGCCCCTGCTGAACCTCTCAGGGAACCTCTGCTGACCACTCACGGGAGACAAAGCCGGAGTTGCAGGGGAGGGGCGGCGAGCTGGAGTCATTAAATGAACTTCTGAGCAAAAAAAAAAAAGGTGACACAAACAAATTCACATTCTCATCAGGACTGGTCCATTCTGCAGGATCAAGAATTTCACAGGCCATTGCTTCGGCTGGACCACACAGAACCTCCCCTCCAGATATACGAAGTGCATCAGTGGGTTTTCAAATTAACACTTACTGAAATTTGAAACCTCTTCTTTTTCTTAATTTTTCCTGGTACTATCTATTGACCTTCAGAGCTGGTATTCTGGGTAATACACATGTGATTGCAAAGGCAAGAAAATAAGAGAATAGAGCCATGGAAAGAGATTGAGACAGAGAGAGAAGGGGGCGGGGAGAAAGAGAAGATACAGAAAAGATTAGGATTAGCTATAGGAAATCACCAATACTCTCTCCTTTTTTAATGTATGAAAATGGAGATTTCGTATAGTTCAACTTAAACATAAATACCTACTCCCACATTTTTATAAGAAAATAAAAAAGAGAGAGAAAGAAACGAGAGGCAATATACATAAGGATGATCTAGACGTATACGGGCCCTGCATCTCCACACTGCTGACTCTTCATCCACTTTCGGAGACGAAAACCCAGTTGCCATTGTGTGCCGGGTCATGATTTAGAGAATCACAAAGAAGGAACGTAGGCTTAAAAAGAGCCACATCGGCTTCCCTGGTGGCGCAGTGGTTGAGAGTCCGCCTGCCGATGCAGGGGACACGGGTTCGTGCCCCGGTCCGGGAAGATCCCACATGCCGCGGAGCGGCTGGGCCCGTGACCCATGGCCGCTGAGCCTGCGCGTCCGGAGCCTGTGGTCCGCAACGGGAGAGGCCACAGCGGTGAAGGGCCTGAGTACCGCAAAAAAAAAAAAAAAAAGAGCCACATCAAAATGAATGGCTGAAGGGCCACAGGTTAGACCCATGTCTTCAGAGTTGCTACTCTCCTTTTAGATACTTAACTCAGACTGCTGATGGCCCCCTTTCTTGGAGACTGTGCTAAAATCCACCACTGCGATCCGGAGCATTTGCTCTTAGTGCCGTCTTCCCTGCAAAAGGCCCGGGCCTCCCCTGCAATATCAGTCTGAGTGGCCAGGTGCCCACGGACTGATAAAAGCACACACTTCCCTTCCTATTTCTTTCTTTGTTTCCTGGGTGAGGCTAGACTGCTTCCAATTTTGCCACTTGACAATTTGGCTTCTGTCAGAGTCAGTGTCTCTCACCTCAGGGAGAGGGAAACGAGGAAAGGAAATGGCAATAACTTCTTTCTTCTATTTTTCCTCCAAAAGCGTCTTTTTCTGACACTCCACTTTGAGTTAGTTGAAAACTGGATCCTCGCCAGGGCTCAGTATGAGGAATGTGTTGTCATCGCCTGGGAGAATAAATCGGGCAGGACTCCTCAACTCTAGCAGACTGTGGCACTTACCTGGGGTAGCTGTTTTCAAGCACACGTTCCCAGGCCCCTACTCAAACAGAATCCCCCAGCATCTGTCTTTTTAAAAACATCTTTATTGCAGTATAATTGCTTTACAATGGTGTGTCAGTTTCTGCTTTATAACAAAGTGAATCAGCTATACATATACATATATATCCATATCTCCTCCCTCTTGCGTCTCCCTCCCACCCTCCCTATCCCACCCCTCTAGGTGGTCACAAAGCACCGAGCTGATCTCCCTGTGCTATGCGGCTGCTTCCCACTAGCTATCTATTTTACATTTGGTAGTGTATATATGTCCATGCCATTCTCTCACTTTGTCCCAGCTTACCCTTCTCCCTCCCCGTGTCCTCAAGTCCGTTCTCTACATCTGCGTCTTTATTCCTGTCCTGCCCCTAGGTTCTTCAGAAGCATTTTTTTATAAGATTCAATATATATGTGTTAGCATACAGTATCTGTTTTTCTCTTTGACTTCACTCTATGACAGACTGGGTCCAACCACCTCACTACAAATAACTCAATTTCATTTCTTTTTATGGCTGAGTAATATTCCATTGTATATATGTGCCACATCTTCTTTATCCATATTCATCTGTTGATGGACACTTACGTTGCTTCCATGTCCTGGCTATTGTAAAAAGAGCTGCAATGAACATTGTGGTACATGACTCTTTTTGAATTATGGCCTTCTCAGGGTATATGCCCAGTAGTGGAACTGCTGGGTCGTATGCTAGTTCTATTCTTAGTTTTTTAAAGGACCTCCATACTGTTCTCCACAGTGGCTGTATCAATTTACATTCCCACCAACAGTGCAAGAGGGTTCCCTTTTCTCCACACCCTCTCCAGCATTTATTGTTTATAGATTTTTTGATGATGGCCATTCTGACTGGTGTGAGGTGATCTCTCACTGTAGTTTTGATTTGCATTTCTCTAATAATTAGTGATGTTGAGCATCCTTTCATGTGTTTGTTGGCAATCTGTATATCTTCTTTGGAGAAATGTCTATTTAGGTCTTCTGTCCATTTTTGGATTGGGTGGTTTTTTTGATATTGAGCTGCATGAGCTGCTTGTAAATTTTGGAGATTAATCCTTTGTCAGTTGCTTCATTTGCAAATATTTTCTCCCATTCTGAGGCTTGTCTTTCAGTCTTGTTTATGGTTTCCTTTGCTGTGCAAAAGATTTTAAGTTGCATTAGGTCCCATTTGTTTATTTTTGTTTTTATTTCCCTTTCCCTAGGAGGTGGGTCACAAAGGATCTTGCTGTGATTTATGTCATAGAGTGTTCTGCCTATATTTTCCTCTAAGAGTTTTATAGTGTCTGGCCTTACATTTAGGTCTTTAATCCATTTTGAGTTTATTTTTGTGTATGGTGTTAGGGAGTGTTCTAATTTCATTCTTTTACACGTAGCTGTCCAGTTTTCCCAGCACCACTTATTGAAGAGGCTGTCTTTGCTCCTTTGTATATTCTGGCCTCCTTTATCATAGATTAGGTGACCATAGGTGCGTGGGTTTATCTCTGGGCTCTCTATCCTGTTCCATTGATCTATATTTGTGTTTTTGTGCCAGTACCATACACTCTTGATTACTGTAGCCCTGTAGTGTAGTCTAAAGTAAGGGAGCCTGATTCCTCAAGCCCCATTTTTTTTTTTTCAAGACTGCTTTTGCTATTTGAGGTCTTTCATGTTTCCATACAGATTGTAAAATTTTTTGTTCTAGTTCTGTGAAAAATGCCACTGGTAATTTGATAGGGATTGCATTGAATCTGTAGATTGCTTTGGGTAGTAGAGTCATTTTCACAATGTTGATTCTTCCAATCCAAGAACATGGTATATCTCTCCATCTGTTAGTATCATCTTTAATTTCGTTCATCAGTGTCTTACAGTTTTTTGCATACAGGTCTTTTGATTCCTTAGGTAGGTTTATTCCTAGGTATTTTATTCTTTTTGTTGCGATGGTAAATGGGAGTGTTTCCTTAATTTCTCCTTCAGATTTTTCATCATTAGTGTATAGGAATGCAAGAGACTTCTGTGCATTAATTTTGTATCCTGCAACTTTACCAAATTCATTGATTAGCTCTAGTAGTTTTCTGGTGGCATCTTTAGGATTCTCTATGTATAG
Source organism: Aethalodelphis obliquidens (assembly GCF_003676395.1). Taxonomy (NCBI): domain Eukaryota; kingdom Metazoa; phylum Chordata; class Mammalia; order Artiodactyla; family Delphinidae; genus Aethalodelphis; species Aethalodelphis obliquidens. The sequence continues at coordinate 913,986 of NW_020838043.1, forward strand.
TATCATGTCATCTGCAGCGACAGTTTTACTTCTTCTTTTCCAATTTGTATTCCTTTTTTGTCTTTTTCTTCTCTGATAGCTGTGGCTAGGACTTCCAAAACTATGTTGAATAATGGTGGTGAGAGTGGATATCCTTGTCATGTTCCTGATCTTAGAGGAAATGCTTTCAGTTTTCCACCATTGAGAATGCCGTTTGCTGTGGGTTTGTCATATATGGCCTTTATTATGCTGACATAGATTCCCTCTATGCCCACTTTCTGGAGAGTTTTTGTCATAAATGGGTGTTGAATTTTGTCAAAAGCTTTTCCTTCATCTATTGAGATGATCATACGGTTTTTCTCCTTCAGTTTGTTAATATGGTGTATCACATTGATTGATTTGCGTATACTGAAGAATCCTTGCCTTCCTGGGATAAACCCCAGTTAATCATAGTGTATGATGCTTTTAATGTGCTGTTGGATTCTGTTTGCTAGTATTTTGTTGAGGATTTTTGCATCTATGTTCATCAGTGATATGGACCTGTAGTTTTCTTTCTTTGTGACATCCTTGTCTAGTTTTGGTATCAGGGTGATGGTGGCCTCGTAGAATGAGTTTGGGAATGTTTCTCCCTCTGCTATATTTTGGAAGAGTTTGAGAAGGATAGGTGTTAGCTCTTCTCTAAATGTTTGATAGAATTCGCCTGTGAAGACATGTGGTCCTGGGCTTTTGTTTGTTGGATGATTTTTAATCACAGTCTCAATTTCAGTGCTTGTGATTGGTCTGTTTGTATCTTCTATTTCTTCCTGGTTCAGTCTTGGACAGTTGTGCCTTTCTAAGAATTTGTCCAGTTTTTCCAGGTTGTCCAGTTTATTGGCATATAGTTGCTTGCACTAATGTCTCATTATCCCTTGTATTTCTACAGTGTCAGTTGTTACTTCTCCTTTTTCATTTCTAATTCTGTTGATTTGAGTCTTCTCCCTTTTTTTCTTGATGAGTCTGGCTAACGGTTAATCAATTTTGTTTATCTTCTCAAAGAACCAGCTTTTAGTTTTATTGATCTTTCCTATCGTTTTCTTTGCTTCTACTTCATTTATTTCTGCTCTGATCTTTATGATTTCTTTCCTTCTGCTAACTTTGGGTTTTTTTGTTCTTCCTTCTCTAATTGCTTTAGGTGTAAGGTTAGGTTGTTTATTTGAGATTTTTCTTGTTTCTTGAGATAGGATTGTATTGATATAAACTTCCCTCTTAGAACTGCTTTTGCTGCATCCCATAGGTTTTGGATCATCGTGTTTTCATTGTCATTTGATTCTAGGTATTTTTTGATTTCTTCAGTGATCTCTTGGTTATTTAGTAGTGTATTGTTTAGCCTCCATGTGTTTGTATTTTTTACAGGTTTTTTCCTGTAATTGATATCTAGTCTCATAGTGTTGTGGTCAGATAAGGTACTTCATACGATTTCAATTTTGTTAAATTCACCAAGGCTTATTTGTGACCCAGGATATGACGTATCCTGGAGAATGTTCCATGAGCACTTGAGAAGAAAGTGTATTCTGCTGTTTTTGCATGGAATGTCCTATAAATATCAATTAAATCCATCTTGTTTAATGTATCATTTAAAGCTTGTGTTTCCTTATTTATTTTCATTTTGGATGATCTGTCCATTGATGAAAGTGGGGTGTTAAAGTCCCCTACTATGATTGGGTTACTGTCAATTTCCCATTTCATGGCTGTTAGCATTTGCCTTATGTATTGAGGTGCTCCTATGTTGGGTGCATAAATATTTACAATTGTCATATCTTCTTCTTGGGTTGATCCCTTAATCATTATATAGTGTCCTTCTTTGTCTCTTTTAACAGTCTTTATTTTAAAGTCTATTTTTTCTGATACGAGAATTGCTACTCCAGCTTTCTTGGATTTCCATTTGCATGGAATATCTTTTTCCATCCCTCACTTTCAATCTGTATGTGTTCCTAGGTCTGAAGTGGGTCTCTTGTAGACAATATGGGTCTTGTTTTTGTATCCATTCATCTAGTCTGTGTCTTTTGTTTGCAGCATTTAATCCATTTACACTTAAGGTAGTTATCGATATGTATGTTTCTATTACCATTTTCTTAATTATTTGGGGTTTGTTATTGTAGGTCTTTTCCTTCTCTTGTGTTTCCTGCCTAGAGAAGTTCCTTTAGCATTTGTTGTAAAGCTGGTTTGGTGGTGCTGAATTCTCTTAGCTATTTTTTTTTTTTTTTTTTTTTTTTTGCGGTACGCGGGCCTCTCACTGTCGTGGCCTCTCCCATTGTGGAGCACAGGCTCCGGACGCGCAGGCTCAGCGGCCATGGCTCACAGATCCAGCTGCTCCATGGCATGTGGGATCTTCCCGGACCGGGGCACGAACCCATGTCCCCTGCATCGGCAGGTGGACTCTCAACCACTGTGCCACCAGGGAAGACCTCTCTTAGCTTTTGCTTGTCTGTACAGGTTTTAATTTCTCCATCAAATCTGAATGAGATACTTGCTGGGTAGAGTAATCTTGGTTGTAGCTTTTTCCCTTTCATCACTTTAAATATGTCCTGCCACTCCCTTCTGGCTTGCAGAGTTTCTGCTGAAGGATCAGCTGTTAACCTTATCAGGATTCCCTTGTATGCTATTTGTTGTTTTTCCCTTGCCACTTTTAATATTTTTCCTTTGTATTTAATTTTTGATAGTTTGATTAATATGTGTCTTGGGTGTTTCTCCTGGGATTTATCCTGTATGGGACTCTCTGTGCTTCCTGGACTTGATTATTTCCTTTCCCATACTGGGAAGTTTTCAACTATAATCTCTTCAAATATTTTGTCAGGCCTTTTCTTTTGGTCTTCTTCTCCTGGGACCCCTATAATGTGAATGTTGGTGCGTTTTTTAATGTTGTCCCAGAGGTCTCTGAGCCTGTCCTTAATTCTTTTCATCCTTTTTTCTTTATTCTGCTCTGTGGTGGTTATTTCCACTATTTTATCTTCCAGGTCACTTATCCGTTCTTCTGCCTCAGTTATTCTGCTATTGATTCCTTCTAGAGAATTTTTAATTTCATTTATTGTTCTGTTCATCATTGTTTGTTTGCTCTTTAGTTCTTCTAGGTCCTTGTTAAACGTTTCTTGTATTTTCTCCATTCTGTTTCCAAGATTTTGGATCATCTTTACTGTTATTACTCTGAATTCTTTTCAGGTAGACTGCCTATTTCCTCTTCATTTGTTTGGTCTGGTGGGTTTTTACCTTGCTCCTTCATCTGCTGGGTGTTTCTCTGTCTTCTCATTTTGCTTATCTTACTGTGTTTGGGGTCTCCTTTTTGCAGGCTGCAGGTTCGTAGCTCCCTTTGTTTTTGGTGTCTGCCCCCAGTGGCTAAGGTAGGTTCAATGGGTTGTGTAGGCTTCCTGGTGGAGGGGACTAGTGCCTGTGTTCTGGTGGATGAGGCTGGATCTTGTCTTTGTGATAGGCACGTCCACGTCTGGTGGTGTGTTTTGGGGTGTCTGTGGCCTTATTATGATTTTTGGCAGCCTCTCTGCTAATGGGCGGGGTTGTGTTCCTGTCTTGCTAGTTGTTTGGCATAGGGTGTCCAGCACTGTAGCTTGCTGTTCGTTGAGTGGAGCTGGGTCTTCGTGTTGAGATGGAGATCTCTGAGATAGCTTTCGCCATTTGATATTATGTGGAGCTGGGAGGTCTCTGGTGGACCAATGTCCTGAACTCGGCTCTCCCACCTCAGAGGCTCAGGCCTGATGCCCGGCTGGAGCACCAAGACCCTGTCAGCCACAGGGCTCACAAGAAAAGGGAGAAAAAAAAAGAAAGGAAGGAAGGAAGGGTGGGTGGGAGGGAGGGAGAGAGGAAGGAAAGAAAGAAGGAAGGAAGGAAGGAAGGAAGGAAGGAAGGTTGGATAAAATAAAGTTCTTAAAATAAATTAAAAATAAATTTAAAAGTAACAAAAAGAAGAAAGAAAGAAGAGAGCAACCAAATCGAAATCCACCAATTATAACAAGCACTAAAAACTATACTAAAAATAGAAACGGACAGACAGAACCCTAGGACAAATGGTAAAAACAAAGCTATACAGACAAAATCACACCATACAAAGAAGCATACACATACACACTCACAAAAAGAGAAAAAGGAAATATATATATATATATATATATATATTAAAAAGAAGGAAGAGAGCAATGAAATCAAGAAACAAATGTACCAATGATAATAAACTCTAAATACTAAACTAAGATAAAACCAGAAACAAATTAGATGCAGAAAGCAAACCCCAAGTCTACAGTTGCTCCCAAAGTCCACCAACTCAATGTTGGGATGATTCGTTGTCTATTCAGGTATTCCACAGATGCAGGGTACATTAAGTTGATTGTGGAAATTTAATCCGCTGCTCCTGAGGCTGCTGGGAGAGATTTCCCTTTCTCTTCTTTGTTCTCACAGCTCCTGGGGTTCAGCTTTGGATTTGGGCCCGCCTCTGCATGTAGGTCGCCTGAGGGCGTCTGTTCTTTGCTCAGACAGGACGGGGTTAAAGGAGCAGCTGCTTCGGGGGCTCTGGCTCACTCAGGCCGTGGGGAGGGAGGGGTACGGATGAGGGGCGAGCCTGCGGCGGCAGAGGCCGGCGTGACGTTGCACCAGCCTGAGGCGCGCCGTGCGTTCTCCCAGGGAAGTTGTCCCTGGATCACGGGACCCTGGCAGTGGCGGGCTGCACAGGCTTCCGGGAGGGGAGGTGTGGAGAGTGACCTGTGCTTGCACACAGGATTGTTGGTGGCAGCAGCAGCGTTAGCGTCTCATGCCCGTCTCTGGGGTCTGTGCTGATAGTCGCGGCTCATGCCCGTCTCTGGAGCTCGTTTAGGCAGTGCTCTGAATCCCCTCTCCTTGCACACCCCGAAATAATGGTCTCTTGCCTCTTAGGCAGCTCCAGACCTTTTCCTGGACTCCCTCCCACCATTAATTTTTAAGGCCAGTGGATTTCTGCTCTAAAAGAGTTTTTACTGCCTGATCCTCGCAAAGGTTCTCCAGGATTGCCACAGACCGAGGTCCCAAAATCTGTCTGTGCTGTACTAAAGTTACTTATACCTGTCAAGTCAAAGCGCTGAGACAGCGAGGTGTGCAGTGAAGAGAGGGTTTACTCACGAGGCAGTCCAGCGAGGAGCAGGAGAACGAATCCCAAATCCACCTTCCCTGAAGGCAAGGGGCTCAGGGTACTCCAGCATCTGTCTTGTTGCTTTAACTCAGTGGTTCTCAACTGGGGGATGATTTTGCCCCCAGGGGTCATGTAGCAACATCTGGAGACAGTTGGGTTGTCATAACTAGGGGGTGGGGGCTACTAGTAACTAGTGGGTCAAGGCCAGGGAGGCTGCTAAACATCCTACAGTGCACAGGACAGTCCCCCATCGGAGAATGATCTGGTCTCAGTTGTTAGTAGTGCCAAGGTGGAGAAACTCAGGCTTAACACCTCAAGCAGTTCTGATGATCCAACAGGTTTCAGAACTAGTAGCTTTAGATAGTCCAAGAAGATGGTAAGACTGGAAAAGATTATAAATGAGCCATTATAACTTACTGGCAAGAATAGTCACTAATTACTGAATCTAGCTTACATTTCAATTATCCGAAGTCTTGAGAAAGAGAGTGGGTTGACCGTAACAAACATCGTACAAATTTTGCCCCTCCTGTTTCTTGCAATTGTGTGTGGTAGGGATGGTGGGAATAGGTATAGATATAGATATATAGATATATAGATATAAAAACACATACATATATTCTTATTCTCTAGTCTATATACGTGAAAAAGTGGTATTACTGAAAACAAGATGTGTACACGGGTTAACACAATATTGTAAATCAACTATACTTGAATTAAAAAATGTGTACACGTGGCTTGCAGCATATTCAGGGGGAAGTAATATTAATAATGGAGGCGAGAAATGCTTGGATATAGGTTTGTTCCTTGCCCAATCTTCTTTGCAAACGTCTGGAGTCTCCTGGTGAATACTGAGATTCAAATATTGATTCAGGGACTTCCCTGGTGGTCCAGTGGGTAAGACTCTGCACTCCCAATGCAGGGGGCCCGGGTTCGATCCCTGGCCAAGGAACTAGATCCCACATGCCGCAACTAAGAGTCCGTGTGCCGCAACTAAAGATCCCACATGCCGCAATGAAGATCCTGCATGCCGTACTAAGACCCAGCGCAGCCAAGATAAATAAATAAAATAAATAATAAATAAATAAATGTAAAATAAAAAACAAATATTGATTCAGTAGGCAGAAATAGAGAGTTTCTCCTGTACCTACTTGATACAAAGGTTTCCACTAATGAAAGTGAAAGGATTTTTATTAGTTTTTTTTTTTTCTTTTTCAAACATTTCCTAAGGTTTCTGGGAACGGCAGTTGGTAGTGAAGAGAAACCATCACCACAGGTTTAGAGGTAGGTCAGAGGTCCATCTTTTTTCAGACCCCTATAGCTCCATGACTTCTCTCCTTACATGCATGTCCACTCTGGAGAAAACTTACATAAAAATAAGATAGTATTCGGGGCCTTATTTCTACATCCATTCACTCATTCACACATCCAGTATTGCTTGAGAGTCTGCTATGCCAGGCACTGTTGTAGGTGCTGAGGCTACAGCAGTGAACAAAAAAACAAGACCCTACCCTCATGGAATTTCCCTTTTGCTGGGGCAGATGCACACACAAAAACCGAACAGCTACTCTGTGTAGAATTCATCAGGGACAGATGGGTGGTGTGGGGGGAAGTGAAGCAAGGAAAGGAGAAGAGGGAGCATCAAGGGTGGAAGTGAGTGTACATTTTATAGTGGATGGTCAGGGAAGGCCTCCATGAACAGGAGACATTTAGGCAGACAGCAGAAGGAAGCAAGGGAACCAGGCTAGCCAAGTGGTTATCCGGATGAAGAGCATAGATGGCAGTGGGAACAGCAAGTGCAAAGGCCCTGGGGTATATAAGAAACAGAACAAGTGACTATCTTATGGGTATGATTGGTTTCAAAACTTTGACATTTGTTTTAGGGGCTGCCGGGGAGTTTGTAAAAACTAACTTGGGTACTGTGACTCCTTTTCTCCCCACTTGAAAATAAAAAAGTGACCATCAATTAAGGTCAGATAATTATGCAGATTTTTTTTGGCACAAAACAGAAGGATGTGTGCTCTTCATCTCTTTCTGAAAGAAAACATAATAGGGTCCATGCTCAGGGAACCACTGTGCTTCTGGGACATCGGAGCAGTAAGACAGCACAGCAGCATCCCCTCCGCAAAGGACTACGGGTTTTGGAAAGAGAGAAAGGAGAGCTGAGTCCAAAGCTTGGTCCTGCAAAATGCAAAAGAATAAACAGAGACACCAACCCAGGACTTTTGCTAGTTGCACAGACGGAGTGTCACCACCCCTGGAAAATCCTTCATGCTTGGGCGGGAGCCAAAAACCAGTGAGCATTACTGTGAAAATGAGGACTGTGTCCACGGCCTGTATACTCTTTTTTTTTTCTTCTTTTAAAAAGATTTTTATTAAATGTCTTTATAGAGCAACATCCAGACTCCAGATCCAGCGGCCAAGGAGACCCTATTATGCTGTGGGTACCGGTTGGGGCATGGCAGGCGGCTCTGGCTTCCCACCCTTCTGCTCGGAGATGGAGGTGGTGGGCAGTATTTCTTTCATCCTTGGGTTCCACGATGCTCACATGATCAGGCAGGGGCTTCTTAGGGCCAGTCTTACCAGTTGGGTCCCAAGGCAGCATGATCTTTACCTTGTGCCCAGCACACGTCATGGCGCACGGCAGTATCGACATAGTAGTTAACAGGGTCCCCACTGTGGATCACCAGGCCATCCACAAACTTCATGGATTTAGCCCTCTGTCCTGGGAGTTTCCCAGACACCACGACCTCGCAGCCTTTAGCCCCACTCTCCATGATGAACCGCAGCACACCACAGCAGGCCCTCCACACAGCAAGGCCTCCTAGGAATTTGTAACGCAGAGGCTCTGCCTGGGCAATGGCGCACAGACTTCTTGTGGCCACCGTTTCAGCATAAAGCTCTACACTGCCCTCAGGGAAGCCAAATCTCTTCTGAACCACAACAGTCAATTCCCGGATCCGCCGGCCCTTCTCACCAAGAACATTGTGTGTCCTGGTGGCCAAGATAATGATTTCTGTCCTGGCTGGTGTAACTCGGACCTCAACTCCAGAGTACCCATCTTCAGCCAGCTCCCAAATGAGAAACTCGTTCAGTTCAGCTTTGAATATGCCGTCAGCAACAAACTTCCTCTTCTTGGAAATCTGCACCGCCTTCTTGCCACCACGCGCCGCCAAAAGGAGAAACCTGTACACTCTCTTAATTAGAATATATTGGTGCCTGTTCAAGGTGGATCGATAAGCAGGCACCTTGAGCACCCTTGGGGAGCTGGGTAAAAAGCAGTTCTCAAAGAAAGGGCTCTTGAAGAGGCCTTAAGAGGGAACGCAAGAGGTGCCAGGAGAGCAGAAGAAGGCCAGTGCCAGCCCTTTCAAAACTCGCAACAGGAGCAAAGCCTGATCCCTCCCTGGTATGTTGTACACATTCCCAGATGTGGCCCTTACATCTTCAAAGCTCCGCTCAAACTCAGTCACCTTACGGCCATGAGATGTCACCAAGAAGAGACATGGTTTTGTTTGTTTTTCTTTGTCTTTTTTTAGCAGCAGATCTTCTCTCTGACATTCAGACATTGTCTACAAGTGTCTGACTTTCTGAGATTGTTTGGGGGGGAAAAAAAGCCTAATTATTCAAATGTCTGGGTCAGTGGTTCTTAAACTTCTGACTAGAGAAGGATACCCTGGGAACTTGTTAAAAACTTCAGTGTGAGGCCCCATACCCCGGAGATGAAAAATGTAGGTCTAGGAATATGCATTTTTACACTTCCCCAAAGCCATTCTGAGGCTTGTAGGTCAAAGGACCTTACTTGGAAAAACACTGTCCCATCCCCTCTCCCTCCCACCAAAAGGTCCTCTTCCTCACTGATAAAACGTGGTTGTTTGGGGAGAGGTGAGGGAGCGAAGGAAGACACGGAAGTTGCCCAGATTGCCTTGTAATTCTCTCAAACTGTGGTTCCTGACTGCAGAAAGTCTGTGTCTACACTATTCTGTTCCCAGATTCAGGCACTACTTGACTCAGTACATAGTTGGCTACATGGCGCAGCATGAAGACAGCCTGCCCAAAGCTGTTGTTCCTAATGCCCTGCCCAGCATGGCACTGGACGTCGAGGCGTCCCCCCTACGAGGACAGGAAGGTGCATCAGCCATACCACGTGGCCGGCAGGGACCCTTGCCCGAGCACTAGAGCGTGCAACCCAGAAAAGCAAATTGGGAAATGCATTAGTGTGTCCCTATTTCAATGAGCCCCATCCATCTGATTCCTGTCCTAGCCCAGGCAGTCAGTTTGTAATTTCTTCTATTTGACCCAAAGCAGTGAGTGAGTAGAAAGAGAAGGGCGCTGGAAGTGCGGAACCCTGCTAGAGCCCCCAGAGTAGACCCTGAGTAGCTCTGTGACCTTAGCAAAGTCACTTCTTTTCCTCTGAAGAATCAGAAGGTGGGTGAAAGAAAAACTTTGGAAGGCCCTTCCTCTCCCACCAACCAGGATTCCAAGAGCAAAGGAGTGTTCATGGTGAGCTTGCACCGTGGAGATTCAAACCAAGCATGGCGTGCTCTCCAGGCAGTGGGCAAACCCAGCAATTGGGGCCGTGGGACACAAGTGACAAGCTTAGGTTGTGAGGACCCAGAATATCAGGAGACAGGGCAGAGGAGGGCCTGGGGAAGAAGGGAGAAGAATGTATACGCCAGGGTTTCTCCAGCTCGGCACTGTGGCTATTTTGGCCCCAATGATTCTTTGCTGTGGAGCAGTCCTGTGCATCGTAGGTTATTTAGCAGCATCCCAGGCCTCTACCCACTAGATGCCAGGAACATCCCTCCTCCCCCACCTCCAGTTGTGACAACTAAAAATGTCTCCAGACATTGCCAAATGTCCCCTTGGCAACAAAACTGCCTCTGGTTGAGAATCACTGGTTTAAATGAAACAACACAGTATAGCTTTATCCAGCTTTATCCTCTTAATAATTCCCCCACACGCTCAGAAGGAATATATGTAATTTCTACTAGTGTACCCTAAAACTATCACTGCTCAGCTATTTCACTTGTTCACAGATCGGTCTGAAAGGTAAAGACCACTGCTTCCAATACCAACCTCCAGCAAATTAAGATATACGGGAGGTTAGATTAAATTACGATTAAATAAAGGGGAGTGCCAGGGGGTGAAGGGGTGAAACCCACCAAAGGAGCAGAAATGTAGGGTAAGGAAAGTCGGAAGTCAGGGCAGAAGCTGGGATTACAGATGGTCAGTCTGGGCTAAAAGAATGAGGAGACCCTTGAGGGTGAAGGGAGAGATGTGAGGGTGAGAGAGAAGGAAACTGGAACCTACAAAAGACTGAGGAAATGTGGAGAGCGGGAGACTGGGCCATAAGGATGTGTGTCTCTGTGTGTGTGTCTGTTGGTATCTGTGTGTCCATGTGTGTGTCTATGTGTCTGTTTTTGCCTGTGTCTGTGTGTCTCTGTATGTGTGTCTGTGTGTGTCTATCTGTGTGTGTGTGTGTGTGTATCTGTCTGTGCCTGTGTGTATCTGTGTGTGTCTACCTGTGTGTCTGTCTGTGTCTGTGTGTGTCTGTCTGTGTGTACGTCTGTGTCTGTGTGTCTATCATCTGTGCATCTGTCCATGTGTGTGTCTGTCTGTGTGCCTGTGTCTTTGTGTTTCTGTGTGTCTATGTGTGTCTGTCTGTGTGTCTGTGTGTGTCTATCTGTGTGTCTGTGTGTCTTCGTGTGTGTCTGTGTGTCTGTGTCTTTGTGTGTGTCTGTGTGCATGTCTGTGTCTGTCTTTGTGTGTGTGTCTGTGTGTATGTCTCTGTGTGTCTGTGTCTGTGTGTGGCTCTGTGTCTGTGTATCTATCTGTGCGTCTGTCTGTATGTGTCTGTATGTCTGGGTGTGTGTCTGGGTGTGTGTCTGTGGGTGTGTGTCTGGGTGTGTGTCTGTGGGTGTGTCTGGGTGTGTCTTTGTGTGTGTCTGCGTATCTGTGTGTGTGTGTGTCTGGGTGTGTGTGTCTTTGTGTGTGTCTCTGTGTGTGTCTGTGTGTGTGTGTCTGTGTGTCTATCTGTGCATGTGTCTGTATCTTTGTGTGTGTCTGTGTATCTGTGTGTGTCTTTGTGTGTGTCTGGGTGTGTGTGTGTTTTCAGCAAGTTTCTCACGGTGGAGGCAGAGAAGTCTCTACAGATGGAGGATCACCATGTTCTGAGGAGAAAGAGACTGGATGGAAAGGAGGACTAACAGCTGAACACAGGAGACGAGAGCCGCAGGCCGGAGCCGGCAGGAAAGGCTGCCCCCGCGGGGTAACTGACACCCGGAACCCCCGCAAGGGGATGGCGCCGATGACGGCTCGGGAAATGGAAGCGGGCGGCCACTGCCAGCCCCACCGCCACTCACTGAACACCCACCGAGTAGACGTCGAGGGGCCACTAAGTGCCAGGTGCCGCGTTAGCTCCTGAAGGTCTAAAGAGAAAAAGCCCGGGCCCTACCCTCAGGAGATCAAGGTCTCCAAGGCCAAGCTTGGGCAGAGTCACGGCTTTCGTGACTGCCTCTCCGGAGGAAGCGCTCTGAGACTCCGGGTTCCTGCTGCTTAGAGGATGAAACGGCATAATCAGGAAAGAAAAGCTGCTCCCAGCACACTCCCTACCATCTTCAGTTGGCTTGAAAACAGCGATGGGGATAAAAGACTTATATAAGGTTCCAGAAAACCTCTGGCCACCCCTCCCCTTTCAAGGCCACCCCTCCCCTTTCTTCAGAACGAAGCTCTCTGATGTACAGCCCCGAATTTTCAGTGAGACCCTCTTACTGTCAAGTCAGCTGAATTTCTGTGAATTTTAGATGCCCCAGGGTTGGGTTGCTGTTTTGAATTAGTTCCTCTTGCCAAGGGATATAAGCAAAGGCTCCCGAAGGAAGCCTGCAAAAACAGCTCATTACTGTGCAATCCATTTCCCCGCCACCTCGCAGAAGATTCGAGCGGAAAAGCTTTGTTGCCACCGTCTGATAACAGAGGTGATGGCCTGAATACTAACCAGAAAGCCGCAGAGAAAGAAATGTTTTCTGAGAAAATGTGTCTCTTCTGCACGTAGGAAAACAACAAGACACACACACACACACACACACACACAGAGGTCTCTGTTCACAAATCTCAAGTGGGGAAAGCTGTGTCTTGGGAAGGACTGGGAAGGTGAGGTCTGGGGGTCTGGCTTGTAAAAGCCGATTTCAGTGCCTCCCTTTTGCTGCTCACATACAGGGCATTCAGTTTGCTCAAGTGAATGCAAACAAAGGAATAAATTTGTTTGAAAGGGCAGGCTTCATTATACTCTAATTAATGTAAATCTCACCCACAGAGAGGAACCAAAATAAATAGCTATAGTAATTAAAGTTTAGGGGTTTGGTTTGGTTTAGAGGGGGGTTACTTCGGGGTGTGTCTGAAAAGGATTCAGATTTGATGGAGTTTTAGGAATGGATTCTTGTATAATAATCTTTCAAAAGAACGAGCTACCTAAATCAGTCGGGTGGTTGTCCCTATTCCGGGTCAGTAGAATCCTTCCTCTCTCAGAAGGAAAACACTATGTTCCCACAAGGGGTTTTGGAAAACAAAGAGACCAACGTTAAGTACCAGAGTTCCTAAAATATGAGAGAAAAAAAGGCCTAAAACAATGCAGGGGAAGAAAATTAAATCATTAAAGCACTGTCACGGGCTTCCCTGGTGGCGCAGTGGTTGAGAGTCCGCCTGCCGATGCAGGGAACGCGGGTTCGTGCCCCGATCCGGGAAGATCCCACATGCCGCGGAGCGGCTGGGCCCGTGAGCCGTGGCCGCTGGGCCTGCACGTTCGGAGCCTGTGCTCCACAACAGTGAGAGGCCCGCATACCACAAAAAAAAAAAAAAAAAAAAAGCACTGTCACATTAAAATGACCAGACCAGCAGAGCTGAATGATCAAAGCTGAGTTTGTTACTCACCAGGCAAGGGAAAACAGTGTCATATCAAAGCGAGTTCAGTGACTCTCTGCAAATTTCCCCAAGCAGAAGGGATGAATAGGGTCAAAGGAGGAATTTTTCTCAAATAAGGCAGGATTCTGAAAGGCATTATTTGATTGGTTAAGACTGCAATTATAAATTCTCTTTGGGGATTGATCATTGCTTGATTTAGGTCACAAAAGCACAGGCAAAGTTCTCAAAGCGGTCCAAGATCTGATGCATTGGGGTTCTGTCAGGTTCAGGATCAGGTAGTAGCCCCTGAATAATAAAATCCCCCCCAAATAAAAATAAAATCCTAAGCAATGACTAGCAATTTCCGAGTTGTATGTTTCAAGTCGCCCTAATGATCTAACACAGGGTATCAGGGTATCAGCAAGGCAAGTCTAATGAACACCCACATTTCTTTGACTTGCATGGCAATTAATGCCATGCTCGCTTCCATCTGTGACATATCCACACTGCCTGGTGAGGGAACCAAACATACAAAGACCTCTGATGAGGAGGAATCAGCAAGTACAAAGCCCTAGGAACTGAAATGAGCCTAGTGTTTTTGATAAACAGCAAGAAGGCCAGTGTGGCCAGATCAAAGTGAGGGAGGAGGAGAGTGATAAATAAATTAGGTAGGGTCCAGATCTACCCAGGACATGGACTTTTATTCCAAATGTGATGGAAATCCACTGAAGAATTCTGAGCAGGGAAGTGTCATAATCTGATTTACAACTTTTAAAAGGTTACCTTGTCCGATGTGTGAAGGAGATTCTCTAGGCAAGTAAAAGTAGAAGCAGAGAAAGCCATTCAGAGGCTTACTGTGCTAGTCCAGGAGCTGATGGGGGCTGAGGCAGGGAATAATGGGGAATAATGGATAGAGGTCAGATTTGTGGTCTATTTTGAAAATAGAGCTGACAAGAATGCGTGAGGAAGGTGGGATGGGAGGAAAAGAAGGAAATTAACACAATTTCTGGATTTTCAGCCAGAGCACCTTTTAGGAAGGGTGAACACTGGAAAAGTAAAGGCTTTAGGGGATCATTGGAAGTTCATATTTGAACATGGTAAGTTGGAGATGCGGGTGAGACATCCAAGTAAATATGTATACCAGCAGCTGGATATATTAATTTGAAGCTCCAGTGAAAGGTAGAGATATAAATTGGAATCCTTAGCATATAGGTGTCATATAAAGTCATGGGAGTGGTTGAGGCCATTCAGAGAGTAAATATTGAGAGAGAAGGCAAAGAGAGGAAAGGAGGGGAGAGGACAGAGGAGGGGAAAAAAGGAGAGGAGAGGAAATAGCAGAGGACTGAGCCATGACAATATGTAGAGGTCATGCTGTGGTCGTTTGTTTAGATGGCAAATATCACAGCATGTTCCTATGCTGGTGGTAGAGAGGGAAGAATTCATGGTGCACAAGAAAAGGGAAGTGAAATGAACGCACAAAGTCCTCAGGTAGCTGTAAAGGGGTGGAAGGGATGCACAGGGGACAGGCTGACCCTAGAGAGGAGCAGTGACAGACTAGATGCGGCAGGAGGGAAGGGAAAACACAAGCTTATAGATGCCTACAAGCAAGCGAGTCGACTTAATGGCAGTAGGATGAGGCAGTCCTTTTCCAAGTGCTTCCACTCGATCAGTGAATTAAGAAACAAGATCATTAAGAAGAGGGGGATTTGACAGCAGGCAGTAGAAGGAGTTTTTGAGGAGAGAGGAGAAGGTCTGAAATAGTTGTCTCTGAGGATGGGAGAGCAGACAGGGCAGGGGAATATTCCACAATGGTCAAGGAAGTTGAAATTTACAGTCATCGACTTGAAGTGAGGCCAGTAAGCAGGGTTGTGTGTTTTTCTCCAGTGACACGCATCTCCTCAGAAGTAAAATGGGCAGAGTTTTGGGTTTAACCTGGGTCTGGAGGATCAAGTAACTTAGAGGCCAGAGGTTCGAGTAGAAGATCTCCTTGGATGGCAAAGCTGCAGGAGAGTCATCCCCAGACTCGTAGTGGAGAGGCAGGGGAGGAAAGAGCCACGAGCTAAAATCTCCATCAGAAGTGAGGAGGTGACCAGGACGTCAGCAGATGTAATACAAGGTCAGTACTAATACACAAGGCTAGTAATATGGTGGCGTGTATGTCAAAGGAGCTTAGTGTTTGAGGAGGAGGGGTGCAGGGAGAGCCGGGGCAATGTCCTCCCCCCACCTCCGGGGACATCTGGCAATGCCCAGAGACATTTTTAGTTGTCACAACTGCAGGGCAGAGAGAGTACTCGTGGCTTTTAGGGGAAAAGGCAGGGAGGCTGCTAAACATCCCACAGGGCACAGGACAGCCCCCAACAGCAAAGAATGATCCTGCCTAAAGTGTCAATGGTGCCCAGGTTGAGAAACCCTGAGTTAGATCTGGAAGGTAAAGGGAACGTTCCCATCAGGGGTTTCCCAGCGGGCAGAGTGGAAGGGCTTGAAGACAGAAGAGGCTGCGGGAAGCTGAGCTGGTGGATGAGATGAACAAAGCCCTGTGGAGAAAAGGCGTGGGCAGTCACAGGGACTTGGCAGACCGGCTGCTGGTGGTGACTGGGGGATGTCAGACATCATGGGCTTGGTCCTGAGGAGAAGGTGGAAGAGCGGTTCTGGTCACAGCCTTCTTCTTTGCAAAGTTGCGGGTGGAAGTGAGGAAGGCAGGATGGGAGGTGGAGGACAGACCCCTGGTCCTGCCCACAGCCCCTGGGCAGCCAGGGGAGAGGTAGTCTTAACCTGAGCTTCACCTAAGTTTCAAATCTAGTCCATGAGAAGAACAGTTATAGTGTAGAGTATCAAGACAGATGTCTATAAATGGGCAAAAAACTCAAAGTCATAAAATTCATTTTAATTGTCACATTTTGAAAATGATGGAAACCGAATATCTCTGCTGTGATTAAAAAAAAAAAAACTATAAAGTGTTACTGTGCCAGATGAGTGTACCTTAAATGTGTCATTTACATTTTGACAGTTTCAAATGTTCCCTTTTTATTCCCTCCTTTGTGCTAGAACACTGCAAATTCAGGAGAATTTGTGGCTCTTGGTGTTAAAAGACATTCTCCTCTATTTTCACAGAGTTATCAAGTTGAAGAAAAAGCTACAGATTTCTTAGAAATATTTTTCGCCCAGAAACAGATGAATAATCTCACTGAGATTTTTTTAATGAACATGATGTTAATGAATACCCACTCTGTGTCAAGAATTGTGCCCCAAAGGAATATAGTAGTTTAATTATAGCATTTCTAGTTATTTCATTAAAACTAATTTTTAATTCTCTCAGGCCAAATCAAGAGGCTCAAAAAGTTTAAGATGATTATTCAAATTAAATGGTAATGTGTTAAACTTTATGAGGATTTTAAAATTTGCCCATGAAGTAAATTTCACATTTTAAAAAGTGCTGCTTCAAATTAAAAATATATCTGTCGTTTGGGCTTCCCTGGTGGCGCAGTGGTTGAGAGTCCGCCTGCCGATGCAGGGGACGCAGGTTTGTGCCCCGGTCCGGGAGGATCCCACATGCCGCGGAGCAGCTGGGCCCGTGAGCCATGGCCGCTGAGCCTGCGCATCCGGAGCCTGTGCTCCGCAACGGGAGAGGCCACGACAGTGAGAGGCCCGCGTACCGCAAAAAAAAAAAAAAAAATAAAAATATATATATATATATATATATATATATATATATATATATATATCTGTCGTTTAAACCACTGAGTAAGATTTCAGTAGCAGATATATTAAAATTTAGTCAATAGTCAAAACACTCTTTACAACCATGGATTATCTTATTTCAAGTACCAATTTATTAAACCATGCATTGTAAATCCAGATTATTCACAGAGCTTTTCATGATGAGCAAATGACCAAATGCTATCAATATAGCTGTTTGAGTGACTGAGTTAAAACTCCACACTAATATGTATAAAATAGATAACTAATAGGAACCTGCTGTATAAAAAGAATAAAATTAAAAAAAATAAAACAGTTGAGCAAGAAAAAAAAAAAAACTCCACACTAGTGATTTTTAAGCTGTCCTCTTAGCTTACTTCTTTGCCACCTTGTCAAGATAACATTGGTCTCAAGGGGACCTGAGTTGCACGGTGTGGAGAGATCAACACAAATTCAGCAATACTACTGGGAAAACATCCTAACATTGGTAATGAGTGTAAGGAAAACAGGTGACATCTTGCTGTAAAAGAGTGTTTAAATGTCAGTAAGGTGTTTTGCTCTGTGTGAATGATAGCATATCTGTAAAAAACAACAACAACAACAACCAGTTTCTGAATAACTCTGTTAGTGAGGATGTTCATAAATTTTGGTGTAGGGGACCTCTTGCTAGGACTACCAGGCAAAGTACTCTCTGTAAGTGAAGCTGTATCCAGCCCCACTGCTTCTACCCCACAAGTAAATCAGGATGGAAAGGGACTGAGGTAGGCAAGTGAAAAGGAATAAAGTCATTTATTCCTTTAGAGAGGGGAAAAGAAAAGGGTGTGGGAGGGAATGAGAAAATGATTCCATCCAGCTAAAACACCTTGTGTAAGGCTTTCTGCCTCTTCTTTTTATTTTTCTGCCTAGTGGAAAAGTAAACAAGAAAGAAGAAAGAGAGGGGAAAGAGGGGAGGGAGGAAGGGGGTAGAAAGAGAGAGGAGGAGGGAAGGTGGGAGGGGAGAGAGAGGGAGGCAGGAGGAATAGATGCTGGGAAAGGAGAGGAGAAGAGAGAAGATGCTGTGTCATCCCACCCCCACCCCCCCCATCGCCCCACGGGACTCGTCCTCTGGCAGCTGATGGAGACTGAAGCTGAGAGAAAAGCTGCAGTCCTGCTGTGAATGAAGAAGCTATGAGGACTTTAAATCAAAGCCAAGTCGCAGAGCAGTAAAGCCAGGAGGAGCTCAGGGAGTTCAGCACCACAGCAAGCAGATGAGAAAAAGGAGCCAAAGGTCTCCCTTTCTAACGATGTACAAGTTAAGAGCGAGAGGAAGGCCAGGCATTATCTTAGTTATCAAATGGTGAACAAAGGAAGTGTTTTAACTTAGGCCGGCTAACTTTACAAGCTGCAATTAAGTAGCCTTTTTCAATGTTATGTCTTTTATAGTACGAGTTGACTAAAGAGATAGATGCACGTTTGATAATTATACCTAGAAAATGCACAGTTACTCATCTTTCAGCAGGAATTTAGGCAGAAAATACTATCCAAGCTTCAGGAATACTGGCATCACAGCCACACTGAAACATGAGTGAGGCACTGGCACTCAGTCAGCGTTCAATAAATGTTTGTTGAAAGAATGGGTAAAAGAATTGTTAAAAGATAAACTGAGGCGTATTAAAAATTTTAAGAGTTTATCGGAGCAAAAATCAATTCGAATCAGACAGCATCCAATCTAGTGAAACCAAGCAGAACCCTGTGGGGCCCTCCCTGGTACAAATCCTTTCCGAGTCCCCTTTTCTTGTTTGTAGGAAAAGGGCTGCAGCCCCCTACACCTTCTCTGAGTTCCAAAGGGCAGATTCAAACAGTTGCTAATCAGGGAAGTGAGAGAATGCAGAAACAGGGAAGAAGCAGTCAAGAAACAGTAGTACATCAATAAAACAGAATCCTAGCTCCTCCTCAAGGAATATACACAACAGTATATCTCTGAGTTCTTCTGCAGGAACTAAGGCCCCCACCCAGGGGGAGGATGGTAACTTCAGGCTGAGCACAAGATTCCTGGAGCACCGCCCTGTTACCTCACCACCAACCAATCAGAAGAAAATCACACACCCTGGAGGCCTCACCCCCAAATTTTGCCTTTAAAACTCTTCCCCCAAAACCACTGTAAGCAGATAGGGTAGGGGGTCCCAGAGAAGAGAAACCATGTTTGGCCTAAGCATTTTGTGATCTAAGCCTGGCCACAGTGCTTGCCCTTGAACAGGTCTCAGTAATTAATGATCATAAGGGAAGTAAGGGAATGCAGGAACAAAGGAAAATCAGTCAAGAAACAATGGTTCGGCCATAAACAGAGTCCTAATTCCCTCTCAAGGGATATACATAACAATCTGATACATATCTTTGAGTTCTGCGGGAACTAAGGCCCCCACCCAGATGGAGGATGGAATGAAGATGTTGACCTTTTCTGACCCTCAAAACTTCAATCAACTAAAGCTCGGACTCTGTTGACCTTTGCCCCGATTCTATGCTGAATTCTCCTTTGCCCAAACCCCTCCACGAGTATGCATGTGCCCTTAGCTTAAAGCTTCCCCACTTTTGCTGTTCCAGGAGACTCTGCTTTGGGAAAGATCCCCAGTGTTCTCCTTACTTGCTAAGTAATAAATCCTTCCTTCTCCTGCTCTTTGGCTTGGTTGTGTCTTTTGGCTCAACACCCACCAAGAGGTCAACCCAGTTTTTCAGGTAACACCATTGGGGAGTTCAGGTTTTTTTAAGTATGAGCCACCCGTTCTCCTTGCTTGGCCCTGCAATAAACCATTCTCTGCTCCAAACTCCAATGTTTCAGTTTGGCCTCATTTTGCCTAGGGCATACAAACTTGCATTCAGCAACAATTTCATTTCTGGGAGAGGCCAACCTGTAATTAAGTTAAGTCTCAGTTTGGGGACAGGGGGCTTAGCATAAGCCACTCCACTTTGTGCCTGTTGTCTTGTTTTTAAAAGAATGAACGGATGCATGAATAAATGAGTGAACGAATGCAAGCAGGCTGGTCACAGAATCCTTAAAATTTCAGAAAATGTGTGTTAAGATTGAAAAAGCAGGGACTTCCTGGTGGTCCAGTGGTTAAGACTCCACATTCCCACTGCAGGGGGCCTGGGTTTCAATCCCTGGTCAGGGAACTAGATCCCACATGCCACAACTAAGAGTCCGCAGGCCGCAACTAAGATCCCACATGGCGCAATGAAGATCCCGCATGTCGCAACTAAAGATCCCACATGCTGCAACTAAGAGTCCGCATGCCGCAACTAAAAGATCCTGCATGCTGCAACGAAGATCCCATGTGCCACAACTAAAAAAAAAAGACTGAAAAAGCAAACTCTGGAAAAGAGAAAACCAAGGTTACAAACTAACAGAAAATGCTTCCTCCTTCTGTTGAGAGCGTCACTCAGCTTTTAATGACAGAGTATATGCATATTTACATCGAACTAAACCCATGGACTTGACAGCTTAATTTACAGTGTTTTCTCCTCACCACTGTGTTTCTTCTGAAATCTGCTAAACAAGAACTAAATGCCCAAATGTATGCACTGTGGCATTTCCAATGTTGAATGACAATGAACAACCTCTGTGGCATAGCATGATAGGCATTTCCTCGCAGGAAGGCTTTCCAGGATGTAAAACTTGCATCCCATTTGTGGTGCTTGAGACAGAGTGATTTGCCCTCCATTAAACATGCTTTGCAGTTAATCCTCTCAAAAGTGCATTCGTAAGCCAACCGAAGAGCTCTGTGCATTAAGAGATTTGGTCAATGACCATGTTTTAATGACCATCAGCTCACCAAGTAGTGGAGTTCTTTTACCTGCAAATTTCCCCTGATAGGCCTTGCTTTAAATATGCAGGCCTGGGGAGATGAGCTGGGGAGCCAAGCCAAGAAAAGAGAGTGTGAATTATCAGCACATCAGAGCCTTGCAAATTGGCAAGCCTGCTTCATAAGTAGAAATATCCCTTAGCAGAGGCCATCTGTCTCATATTCCATGTTGAGTCTTTTACCTGTTCTTTTTAAGTAACAAAATACAGCACAGCAGGAACTTACCACCCAAAGGACACGTCTTGAAGAATAAATTAATGGCTCCATCTAAAAGCACTCCAAGTACTGGGTAAAAGTCAGGAACAAGCAAGGCTGGCCTTACCACACCCTTCCAACCTGACTTAGCATTTCCCTCACCACATGTGCCCCCACCACTACAAAATACCCAGGCTCAACTTGGTCTCCTCCGGCATTATTTCTGTAATCTCTATTTAGTGTTGGTCAAATAGTCAAATAGTCAAGATAGGTGACTCCTGGATTTGAACCCAACACCTTCACTTTCTAGCAATGTAATCCTGGAAGAAACAACTTGAACCTCTCTCTGTTTCTTCACCTGCAAAATGGGATAAGAATAGTACATCTTTCATGGGGTTGCTGTGAGACATGTTATAGTGCAAATAAAATGTTTAGCAGAGTGCCATATAATACACACTCAATTTCACCAATAATAATAACAGCTATCTATTATTATATAGTTATCCTATGGAATTGTCAAACCTTAAAGGTATTAGAGGTTTTAAGAGCATTAAAAATAATGGCTCCAGGGACTTCCCTGGTGGCGCAGTGGTTAAGAATCCACCTGTCAATGCAGGGAACATGTGTTCGAGCCCTGCTCTGGGGAGATCCTACATGCCGCGGAACAACTAAGCCCATGCACCACAACTACTGAGCCTGCACTCTACAGCCCATGAGCCACAACTACTGAGCCCACGTGCCACAACTACTGAAGCCAGCGTGCCTAGAGCCCGTGCTCTGCAACAAGAGAAGCCACCACAATGAGAAGCCCTCGCACCACAACAAAGAGTAGCTCCCGCTCGCCACAACTAGAGAAAGCCCACGTACAGCAACAAAGACCCAACGCAGCCAAATAAATAATTAATTTTTTAAAAAAAAATAATGGCTCCCCATTAAAACTCCACTGTTGTTACTGTTTTATTTTGTTTTTAGTACTGATCCTCCAGGCCCCACCCCCCGGAGATTGTGACTGAATTGATCTGGGTGGGGTCTGGGCATTGGGATGTTTATTCATCTCTCCCAGTGATCCCAATATATAGCCAGAGTTGAAAACTACTGACACAGCACAATCCCCCTCGTTTTACAGATGATGAGACTGAATCCCGAAAAGCTGAACTGACGTCCTCAGGGTCACATGGCTATCTGGTATTGTCAAAGAAGAAACAAGCTGGAGAGTACTTAAATCAATAAAAACAGAGTTGTTCGGGACTATTGCAATAGGGGAAAAAGAGACCTCAGTATAGAACCAGGCTTGATTCTGAATACAGCATGGGCAGGGGGGAATTTATAGCCAAGGAACAGGGAGGGAGTCAGTGGATGGAAAATTACTAAGAGAAACGCTGGGGTAAGGGGGGGGAGGGTTCTAGCTAAACCCACCTAAAAGGATACTTGCTGAAGACAGGGCCGGGTGGTCAGGCATCACCTCGGGGATGATCAAAGATGAGGAACCTGATCAGATGCGGAGGGTGATCAGGTGTTGAGGGTGGGAGGAGATGGTTCTGGTTAAAATGACTTGGCAGGGTTCTTCCCCAAACTGGATTTCTTAAGTAAGTGCAAGCTGGGCCTATGAGAAGGTTCAGGAGCCTGACTAAAGTTTGGTCAAGCAAAGAATCTTCATGAGTATGCGCAAGCTTCAAGTCCAATATTGGTACCCTGTCCCCTGATTACAACCCTAACGTGTCCCCTCAGTAAGGTTCTGACAACACATTACTTATCTTCAAAGTATGTATTTTTCACCTACAAGAAGGCTTTGGAAAAGAAGAAAGATGGCCAGTCCTTGGGTGGTAGGTAGCCCCCGAAGGGCAGCACAGTCCTTGGTCTAGGGAACCTAAGAGGAGTCTAGGACCCAAAGATGATTTTTTGGTCCTGGCCAGTGAAGCACAAGTGGCTTGGATGTTATCACCAGAAGCATGTGTGACGGAGGCTTGTCCTCGTGCAGGCTTCCCTGCCTAGGTGTCAACACAATGGCAGTGAGAAAATGGACAAGAAAGTCATGTTTACTAGAGCCTGTTCAGCACCCAGGTCACGTCTTTGCCAACTTCTATTTCTCTTCATTCTGGATTATGGATGTTGAAGTCTGAAAGCTGAAACCTTAAACAACATAAATTCGGTGATGCAGCCTCCAGGTCCCTGATTACACTGCTCTGCTTTCCAATAGCTCCCTCCCACCTCCTCCTCCTTTCTCTCTATGCAAAATTCTACCCATTCATCAAGGTCCTCCTTTGTCTTAAGTAGCTCTACCTTGAAAAATTTCTCTTGTCTGTGATCACACTGAGTCAATATCACACAGTTCAATATTTAATCCAATTTAGAAACGCAATTATGAGCTCCTAAGGGTAAGGAATTGCAGGAACATTTTTCTGTATCTAATACAACACTAGAATATGGCTGAGCACATATAAGACCCTTGAAAAAGAGCTCAGGTTTGGTTTATTTTGGGTCTATTACTTCTCAAGGGGGAGGTAAAGGGTGGGACAGTGAAGGACAAAATATTAGGGATAAGCTAAGAATAAAAAACAATAGGTCGGGCTTCCCTGGTGGCGCAGTGGTTGAGAGTCCGCCTGCCGATGCAGGGGACGCGGGTTCGTGCCCCGGTCCGGGAAGATCCCACGTGCCGCGGAGCGGCTGGGCCTGTGAGCCATGGCCGCTGAGCCTGCGCGTCCGGAGCCTGTGCTCCGCAACGGGAGAGGCCACGACAGTGAGAGGCCCGCGTACCGCAAAAAAAAAAAAAAAAAAAAAAAAGCAGAACCTGAGACAAGGCTCTCATGACATGGCTTGCATATAAATAATTTATTTTAGAAAGTGATCTCAAGGAATAGAAATGAGGATACTGGGAAGAGTGAAATGGGGAGGATGGAAAGCCAATCTAAGGAGCTCAGTCTTTTTGGAGATTCCCCGAGGGGCCATGTAGAATACACCTCAGGATCGTCTGCCCTAGGGACTAATATTCATCTACTGACTGCCATTCCATATGGTCAAGGACTTTCCCAGGGGAGTGAACTCCCTTAAGGTCTGCGCATACCCTCAGAACACAGAGGCTGCAGGGAAGCCTTGGGTCAGCTCACTGAGGCAAGACGTTGTTAGGTTCCATCTGCAGAGAGCTGCTTTCCACCTCGGGAAGATATGTGGGCCAAGAGGATACAAGGCTGGGCACAAGACACGTCCAATACACTCAGTGCGGCAATTTATTTTGCAGTAGGGGGCCCTGCCTTAAGCCCCGCCTACTGCCCACCATTCAGCTTTACAGAGAGACACAAGCAATCAAGCTTCCGGCAATTCTTCTAGCCAAGAGCGAGGGGCTAGCCTGGAGGGAGCCTGATTCTCTTTCCTGGTAACCTTCCATTTCTATCTGTACTGGACTTTTTTCCAAACACCTCCTCAGTTGTATGTTTAGGATGCCCCAGCTGCCCAGCGAGTGCCCTGGGTGAGGCTTTTTTCTCCATCCTCCGTCCCTAGCACTCAGGGTGTTCAGACTCTTGAGGGAGGAGGGGAGGCTGCTTCAGCCACCTGATGCCACCCTTCAGCACCCAGGATTCCACTCTCACAGTGAGTCCACCACTCCAGGATTTCCAAGTGGCCAGCTTCTACAAGTCCCCATCAACTTCAGATGGACGCTGAAGCTACTGAAGCCCTGGCCATTGCTGGCCTGAGCAGCCTGGCCTGCCCTCTCGGGGGCTGCGGTGACTCAAGATGACCCTGGTCATCCAGTGGCCTTCCCTCATCCCAAATGACCCTGCTCGCCAGCCCTCCAAATCCCTGTCTGCACCCTCAGGAGGAGTATCTCCTACTTCAGGGGTGGCCTGCTGGACAACAGAAATTCTCTTCACCTGATGTGCCACGTGGGTCCATTTGTGGTAATCATCTGTTGTATTAAAAGCCTGAGAATAACGTAGAGAGAAAGTGGAAACTTACAAGGCCAGGGTCATAAGAGAAGAGAGGGCATAAGTGGAGAGGTATCCCAGGGACAGGGCATAGGTTTGCATTCCAGGAAAAAGCCTCTGACCCATTCACCCTCAATCTTAGAGCAAATATGAGAGAAAGTGGTCTTGTCAGAGAGAACACGAACACACTCCTGGGCACCAAGGTGTCTAGATTTGGGTCCAGTTATTTGCAGGAGTTGCCTGGAACCATCAACAGGCAGGTATCTGGAGCTTCTGGGGGCACATGGGAAGCTACAGCCACCTTTGTCCAGGTATGGGAACCACTAGTTTCATGGGAAGCTGAGCTTGGGAGCAGCCAATCCCACTGGGAGAAATAGCACTGACTAGGCTGAATCGAGTATTATAGTTAGAAATGTAATTCTCTCTCCCCATTTCTGAGAAATATAATGACTCATTTCATATATTATACAGCGTGTTTCCATATTTATGTAAATCCTATTAATAAGAAACAGATAAGTTGCTTTTTATTTGGTTGCCACTTAGTTATCTTCTTTATTTAGGGACTGTTATAGCCCACTTGCTTTTTAACAAATGAGACATGATCAGATTTATCTTTGAGAAAATAATTTTATGAGCAAAGCTAGAAAAAGGATTATCAGTAACTACTGGGTACCCAGACACTCCTGCTAGGAGAAAGAGGGGCCCCAGTCCAGGCCACCCAGAGTGAGCCACCTGGGTCACTGTTGTACAATCCAGCTCCTCGCAAAATACTTTGCAGAACCACTACAAAATAGTCATGTCTTAGCAATGTCTCAGTGAACTCTTTCAGCTGGCAGTTCTAATTTTATTGCTAGAAACGCCCTCACATTCGTGTGCACCATTCACTTCTTTTTCTTACATTTTCCTTACTCTGCACATATACACCAGCTAAAGACCTCACCTACGTACACTGATTACAGAAAAGAATGTGACTCTAAGTAGACAGATTTCCTAGGCAACTAGCCATATGACCATCCAATCCCTTCAAAAATAACAATCAAAAAGATAAGTAAATAAATAAGAGAGATTATCATTGCACTAAAATTCCAAAGTAGATATACTGCACTGCTAAAACAACCTAGAAGAATCGGAAGGCGCTAATGCTGACTTTCAACATTGGCTGGGAAACAATGGGGATAAACTGACAAGCAAAACGCTGCCTCTGTCCAGAGTCTCTCTCTAGCCACTGCTGCATCCATTCATTTTCTGCCCAGATGACAGCATGCCTCCTAATGCTTGCTTTGCCACTTTTTTTTTTCCCAATCAGCTGCAGCAACCCCCTTGCAAAAGAAAGTAAAAACAAGTGCCTGGTACGGAAAACACAAAGAAAGCTTCATCGGTCTAGACAGACATGTGCCGTCATCAGCTCTGACAGCAGCCTTAGAAAGGAAGGAGCCAGAATGACTTCTTTCCATTCTTAGAGACAGAGAGAGAGAGAGACAGAGAGAGAGAGAGACAGAGACAGAGACAGAGACAGAGACAGAGAGAGACAGACAGACAGACAGACAGAGGAAGGAAAGATAAAATTATAATGATAATGCATACTGGGGAAGTTTCCTCAAATAAAGGGGGCAGTAAAAAATACTGCCATTGCGTTGGAACACAATTGAGTTCCAGTGTGTTTATAGCATAGAAAAAATAAACAGGAGAAACTGCAAGTAAACAAAACTGCAAATGTCATTTGGTCCTGAGGGGTGCAGCGCCCAAAGAGCATGTGGAGAGAATCAGTAACCACGTTTTCCCGCAGCCGGTGGTTAACAAATCAGATCGCAGCCCAGGGCTCTCTAGGTATCACGGTGTGCTAAAAATAACTGCCTCACCTCCTTATGTAACCCTGAGGCAATCTCATTCCGTTTCTAAATTTAGAGCCCTCGGCAAAGGCCAGTCTGGTGGGGAAGTGGTTGGTGCTGCCAGTTGCCACAATGACTCGTAGAGCTCAGCTAACAGGAATTAAATTTCTCTCTCTCTGGAATAATCTATGAAGTGATACAGGTATGGGAAGCATTTTTAAGAGCCCCAAATAAGATAAAGTAAGCTCTGTTATTGCAATCAGGGAGGGAGAGGACGGCTGGAATTATCTTGTAATAGAAACAAAAATCATATTATGTTTATCCAGTAATCTTATGAAGAGGAATTCTGAAAGCATCAACTTGCAGCCTGTGCTTGCAGACGGCTTATTCATGTGGGTCAGCAACTGGGTTCCTGTGACAATTTCTGAAACAAAAACAAGACTTACGGACTTTGAAGTTTTCCATTAAACAAACACACGCTTCCCTTCTCTGACCCTCTCCCACCGTTCATCTCCTATTCTAACAGCAAGTTTACAACAGAGCCACACACACGCACCTTACAGAAGCATTTCTCCCTCATAATATACTAGGCTGGTTAAGTAATAATATCAGCTTTGTTTCTAGTCTCTCAGCACAGATCATTATTTAGCCTGGTAAAGCTTCCATTTATTCAGCCTGCACATCACCAGTAAAATTCTAATGGCCAGAACTGTTTTGCAGTAATGTTCCACAATAACAAAAGCTCACAATGGT
This sequence comes from Aethalodelphis obliquidens, assembly GCF_003676395.1. Taxonomy (NCBI): domain Eukaryota; kingdom Metazoa; phylum Chordata; class Mammalia; order Artiodactyla; family Delphinidae; genus Aethalodelphis; species Aethalodelphis obliquidens. The sequence continues at coordinate 941,230 of NW_020838043.1, forward strand.
GGTTGAAGTGTTAACATATCCTGAAGTAGCTTCTGAATTATGATAGAAGGACAGTTTTCTGGTTTGAAGGGAATATATTAAGATTCTTCGAAAATTGTCTATCTGTAGATGAATTTTCCATGGGCTTCAGGGATTGAAAACCTGAGTTCAAGACCAGACCCGCTGGCAGTTCGGGATAATTCATTTAAACCTTCTGAGCTTCAAAAATCCTCACCTGTAAAATGGAGCTAATGACACTATCGTAGCAAAGTATCATAAATCAAATGAAATAATATATGCAAGAGTACTTTGGAAATTCTAAACTCCATGAAATTGTTCAGTTTTTTTAATGCTCTAAAGGCTATGTAGAATATAAAATTTATCAGCATAACCCTTTCAATAACCATTCTAGAGAAATATAAATTTATTGTACTTAATTTATGCACTTGTTCATAGCAAAATTGGAGATACATCCAGAAGAGAAGAAAACATTTGTCAAATTCATAACTTGCACTTTTACACATCCATTCCGAAAGCTAATTATTGATTTAAATTTGAGCATCTTCCCTAAGTAAAGCCTATAGGGAAATAAGATGCTGGAAAAGAAGGAAACATGATAGTAACAACTAATACTTAATACTCTCCTTACATCATTCCAAGCTCCTGTTCTGCCCTGTTCTAAGTACTTTATAAATAGCAATGCATTTAATCCTCCTAACAACCCTCTGAGTAGGTACTATTACCGTCTTCATCTTATAGATGGGGAAACTGAGGTGCTGAGAGGTTAAAAATAACTTTCCTGAGATCTCTCAGCATCTGGGTGACAGCTAAGAGTCCCAAACTCAGAGTTCAGCCCTTGAGTGTGGGTGTTTAACCACTACGCACATTGCCTGGACCTGGCATCCTCTTTCCCCAACAGTGAGGATGCAGCCTGCTGACCCTGAGTTTGATTCAAGATTCAGGAGGGTCCCAGATACTCATCAGTATTTCCTGTTAACGGTATACAGACGCTGCCTGTGGAAGTTCTTCCTGAATTCTCACATTAGCCGATTATAAAATACGCAGTCATAGCACAAAATGAAGCTCTCCCAGGCCAGCGAGACCAAACCTTATCTTAGGATCAAAAGTATCAAAGGATGCTCTGCTGAGATCTCCTTTCTACCCCTGAAGCCCTCTCTCTTCTGTGAAGTTTCCCATCCTTGACTAAATAAATTAGGAATTCATACTGTGGTGAATGTGAGGCTTCCCACCATTCCAGAGCTGATGAGGAACTCATCACAATAAAGCTGGCCTTCACTCTGCAAGTGTGTTTCTGCCTCTGCAATACCTAAAGTTCACAAGGAAGAGCCAGTGTGACTAAAGTACTAAAAATACTAGGTAACAAAACTAATCTGGGGACCCAGTTCTGTCACATCTCCATCACTACTAACTAGGGGTTAGAACTTCATTGGATCATTAATCTCAGAGCTCCTGTGTCACCATCTGTATAATGCTCATTGGAGAAGAACTCTGAAGCCTTTTATATAAAATTCCACTTCTCTAAAGACACAGGCTTGACTTAAGCAAACAAAGAAACTGAAAAGTAGAAATGTACACATAAGAACAAGTATGGGTGATTGTAATGGACTCTCCAGTTGGGTTTTAGGGCCATGTTTGCCTCCGGGGCTCAACCTTTTTGGGGGGAGTTCCTTACCCAAGAGAAATGCCCCAAATTTCTTGGACCCTGAAGACAAACAGGGCCTGAAAACTCAACCAGAAAGTCCATTACATTCATCTCCTACTCTCAGGTGAGTCTGCCAATGCGACAACGAACACCTGCAAAATGTTAGCCTAACTATTTACAATAGGCAAGACATGGAAGCAACCTGAATGTCCATCGACAGATGAATGAATAAATAAGATGTGGTATATATACACAATGGAATACTACTCAGCCATAAAAAAAGAATGAAATAATGCCATTTGCAGCAACATGGATGGACCTAGCGATGATCACACTCAGTGAAATAAGTCAGAAAGAGAAAGACAAACATCATATGGTATCACTTATATGTGGAATCTAAAACATGACACAAATGAACTTATTTACAAAACAGAAACAGATTCACAGACATAGAAAACAAACTTATGGTTACCAAAAGAGAAAGGGGGGAGGGATAAATTAGGAGTTTGGGATAACTAGCTACAAACTACCATATATAAAATAGATAAACAACTAGGTCCTATTGTATAGCACAGGGAACTATATTCAATATCCTGTAATAAACCATAATGAAAAAGAATATGTGTGTGTGTATACATATATATATATATATATATATATAATTGAATCACTGTGCTGTACACCAGAAACTAACACAACATTGTAAATCAACTATACTTCAATTTTTAAAAAATGTTAGCCTACCCTACCATACAATACCCTGTCAGCTACACTCTCTAACATTCCAGTCAGAAGCACAGAAGCTACCCACTTAGTGAGCTAGACATGAAGGGCTTGGTGAGCATTAATGCTTGAGAGAGAGGGAAATGTAATCGAGAGCCAACAACTGGAGCACCAGAAAGAAATGCTGCTGCAGTCGCTAAATTCAAAGTAAATAATGTATGAGGGAGGTACAAACACACACACACACACACACACACACACACACACGCAGAATATTCCCTTATCTCTTGTAATTACCTATCTAGCTAATTCAACTACACAGAAATAGGAAATTACAAGGAAAAAAAATCCCTAAGCAATCAAAATAGATGGTGTCAAGTTCATGCATAAAGCACACTTTACTCATACAAACGAGCCTCATTCAGGTCCACATTCAGAATTTGTGTATTCTAACTTGAATTGCTGTTCCCACAAACTTAGTTATCTGGGTGCCATATAAAAAAAAAAGAAGAAAGAAGAAGGAGGAGGAGGAGGAGGGGGAGGGGAGGGGAGGGGGGAGGAGGGAGATGGGAGGAGGGGGAGGAGGGAGAGGGGGAGGGGGAGGGGAGGGGGAGGGGAGGGGCGGGGAGGGGCGGGGGGGGGGGAGGGGGAGGAGGAGGAGGAGGAGGAGGAGGAGGAGAAGGAGAAGGAGAAGAAGAAGAAGAAAAAGAATGGCTGCAAGTTTGAAGGGGAGACTGGTAGAAAGAGACACACTGACTGGGAAAGAAAAGACACAATAACTTAAAATGGGAAACCCAAGTTAGTATTCAAAAGATACAGTAATGGCAGGCCATTTAAGGGATCAAAGCCCCTTAATGACATTAGTAGGGCCTGAAGACTCAGCACCACCACGGCTGGTCATGGTGATCCTAACGCATCCAAAACATCTGGACCATGTTCAGAATTCCCAAGTGAAGGAATCAAAGAGGAGAGAAATACTTCATTAAAAATTGCCATCAAACAATTAACACAAACAAAATGTTGACATGCATACAATTTTCCTCTAAATGGAAAGTTTCTTTAACTGGACCATATCATTTCCTTATAATGTCAGCACATTTATTGGTGATTATCCTGAAGAATCTTTGCAATGCACCACAGTAAGAACTTGCATGTAAGGCAACAGCATGCAAATTAAGACAGTCAGAAAAGATACAGAGATAGGTTTTACAGTTTGCTCTCTAGACAAGGTTAATGGAGAGGCTGAATGTGATTAAGAAGGTCATAAATGATGACTTTAGATACAAAAGCCCTGAAGTGATGAGAACATTATCAAAGCTCTGAAGTCATAATCAAAATCCTTCTTATATATAAAGAGATGCTATCTCTAAAACTTAAATCCCTGGACCTGTTTGCTTATGATTTCTTGAGATTGCAGAACCAACACCTAGGTTCTCAAGGGATGCTTGAAAGTCTCTGGAAGACAGCAATCTTCCACAAAATCCAGTTCCATGCTGTTTCAGTGTGAAGGAATCCCACGTGGGGTGCTTGCTGTTATACCAGCACCTTTAAAGGTAGGTGAGCAAATGAAACAGCCAGAAGAGTTCTGGGGTGTGGGCTTGGCTGAACGAATCTCCTTACTTCACACTTCAAGCTGGCTGAGAAGCAGGAAGCAATACGGTGCTTGTTTTGTGCCACCAGGGCCAGGAAGCTCAACAAATTCTAATATGTATACACATTTAACTGAGTCCACAGTGTAAATGCTCTCTATTTCCTCCTAGAGGCGCAGAATATTGATTCGACTGCTATCCCTGGGCAGAGAGACAGAATTAAGATTTCATCTATTTGCCTTTGTACAGAAATCCTTTCCATGCAATGGGGCATGAAGGAATCACCTACACAAGCAGGGCCTGGTTGTGTTTATCTTTCCGTCTCAGATATTTGTATTTTCCCTATACACATATGTGTTCCCTAAACACATATCCTATATATCTGTATATATGTATCATAGCTTCCCTCATGACTACATTGAACTGAAAGAAGCTGGAATGAGGTGATGGAAGATCCCCTTACAGAAATCCCTACTGTCAACAGCATCTCTTACTGAGTCATTTACTCCTCTAACTGCCTAGAAAATGGCCTCTTCCAGTGAACAAAATGGCATCTCAAGTTGCTTGGGAAATCTAATGCACCTCCTTCTACCAGGCAATTTGTTCTATTTCCATATGCAGCATTAGGCCTTATTATCCTTAATTCCACACCCACATGGGTTGTTACCCAGGCAACAATATTCCTGGATTACAGATTGGTCAAGCCAAAATTTCCATCCATCTCTGTGAATCAAATGGGTGGTTAATATGATCAAATATACCGAAAGTGATTTTCAAACAGTTATAAAAGGAAGTTTGTAAAAAGCAGCTAGAATCTCGGTGGTCAAAAGCAAGGTTGATGTGCGTGGGGAAGTGTTTAGGCAGTTGCAAGGCATAAGGAGAAGGTCTCTACAGATCAGCTTAGTCTCCCCAATTCAAGTAGCAACTGAGAAGGTGCTGGAGGTTGTCTGGGGACTTTGTTCTGTTCCTTAGAGGAAAATGCATGATGTCCTATCCATTAGGGATCTCCCAGAAGCAGATCCTGAGTCAAGGATTTGGGTATGAGTAGATTTTTGGGGAGAGGATTCCAGGTAGGCAGAAAAGGGAAAGGAGCCAACAAAAGATTAATGAACCAGTTATTGCTATGGGAAACTGGGGCACAATCCCACTGGAAACCCTCTAGAAAGAGTATGGAACACAATTCAGAATCGTCTGAATGACGGCAAGGAAGCTGAGGTATTTATCCCGTCTTAGTTGAGGGTCGCTCCCATGCACGAACTCCCAGGCATTTTCAGGAATTTTCCTAACTTCTCTGTGCTTCAGTCTCCTCATCTGTAAAATATGGTTACTACTAATTCCTACACTGGGATTGTTGTGAGAATTAAATGAGATGGTCTTTATAATGTGCTTAATATAATGCCTAGCGCATCCAAAGCAGTCACTAAATGGGGAGTTGGACGAAGAGGAGGGCTTGAGTGGGTTTGTAGACTAAGGGTATGGAGACTGCGTAAAGTGAGATGTTTACTGATAAACTTGGAAAATGACATCCTCAAGGGAGAGAAAGGGGATGGAGTCAGGAAGCAATAGCATTATATTCACTAGGGAATTCTGTTTAAAACTAATAATAATTTATCCTACTGTATTTTTTTTTAGAAAGAAGATGTTGTTCTGTGTGAGGGCTTCCTCTAGTTGTGGCAAGCGGGGGCCACTCTTCATCACGGTGCGCGGGCCTCTCACTATCACAGCCTCTCTTGTTGCAGAGCACAGGCTCCAGATGCGCAGGCTCAGTAGTTGTGGCTCACGGGCCTAGTTGCTCCGCAGCATGTGGGATCTTCCCAGACCAGGGCTCAAACCCGTGTCCCCTGCATTAGCAGGCAGATTCTCAACCACTGCGCCACCAGGGAAGCCCCAATCCTTTATAATTAGCTGTTTATGGGACTTCCCTGGCGGTCCAGTGGTTGGGACTCCACTTCCACTTCAGGGGGTGCGGGTTCCATCCCTGGCCAGGGAACTAAGATCTCGCATGCCACGTGGTGTGGCAAAAAGAAACCCAAAAAAACCCCAGCTGTTTATGGGTCTAAATTTCCCCACGAGACTCAACTCCTCCATGAACCGATACTTGTTGAGTTCAACCTACATGTCAGACACTGTTCTAGGCACTAAAGTCATGAACCAAGTGCCCTCACAAAGCTTATGGTGGAGTTGGAGGGAGACAGGCATAAATAAAGACATACATAAGAGGAAAGGCATCCATGAGAACAGGAAACAAGAGGATGGGGGCACCAGAGTGGAGGATGACGATGATCAGGGAAGGCTTTGCTGATAATCTGACACTTGAGCAGAGACCTGATGAAAGTGGAGGAAGGGGTCATATGGATATCCTGGAAGGAGCATTCCAGACAGAGGAGATAGCGAAAATAAAAGCCTTGAGGCAGTAGGAGCATCACTGAAGAGTGTGAGGAAGAGAGTGGAGGCCAGTGGGGTGGCCAGTGGGGCTGGACTGGAGAGAGCAAGTGGGGAGCTGTCTGAGCTAAGGTCCAAGAGGTAGCAGGATGGTGAGGTCATGTAACACAGGGGTGGAGGGCGTGGGGGAGTGGGGTGGGAGGGGATCTCAAAGTCCAATGCACAATACAATCGCATGGGATGCTTTGAAAAATCCTGAATGCCAGGCTGCATCACAAACAAGTTTAATCCAAATCTGGGGGTGGGACCCAGGCATCAGATCCCCAGGTAACTGATGTGTGGCAAAATATGAGAACCACTGACCTAGGTCTTTGAAGGCCATTTTACAAACTCTGGCTTTTACTCTGGGAAAGAAAGCCATTGGAGGGTTTTGAGCAGAGAAAGGACATGATTTATAATTTAAAAGGCTCACTCTGGCTGCCTTATGTAGGGTAGACTAGAGGAGAGAGGTGAGTGACACAGCTAGACCAGTTAGGAGGCAAAACACTGTCTTAATGATTTTTTTGTATCCCCAGTGCCTGAGACATTACGGACATAAAATTAATATCCCGAAGACATTCCCTCTGCCTGAAACCTCTTCCCCCAGATACATGCACGGTTTATCACCATAGTTCCTTCGTAGGGTTGCCAGATAAAATTCAGGACGTGCAGTTACACTTTAATTATGGATAAACAATGAAAAAGTTGCAGTACTGCATGAGACATACTCATACTAAAAAATTATTAGTTGTTTATCTGATATTCGAATTTAACTGGACACCCTGTAATTGTATTTGTTAAATCTGGCAACCCTACCTTTAGGACTTACTCAGAGAAGGCTCTCCCTGATTATCAAACATAAAAATGAAGCACCCTCCCTCCACAATTCTCTAGCTCCTTTACTCCACTTCATTTATTTTCAAAGTGCTGATCATTATCTGACATGATATACATTGACTTGTTTCTCACTTGTCTCCCCCACTAGAATGTGGGCTATCTTCAATAAGTGGTGCTGGGAAAACTGGACAGCTACATGTAAAAGAATGAAATTAGAACACTCCCTAACACCATACACAAAAATAAACTCAAGATGGATTAAAGACCTAAATGTAAGTCCAGACACTATAAAACTCTTAGAGGAAAATATAGGCAGAACACTCTATGACATAAATCACAGCAAGATCCTTTGTGACCCACCTCCTAGGGAAAGGGAAATAAAAACAAAAATAAACAAATGGGACCTAATGCAACTTAAAATCTTTTGCACAGCAAAGGAAACCATAAACAAGACCAAAAGACAATCCTCAGAATGGGAGAAAATATTTGCAAATGAAGCAACTGACAAAGGATTAATCTCCAAATTTTACAAACAGCTCATGCAGCTCAATATCAAAAAAAACAAACCACCCAATCCAAAAATGGGCAGAAGACCTAAATAGACATTTCTCCAAAGAAGATATACAGATTGCCAACAAACACATGAAAGGATGCTCAACAACATTAATCATTAGAGAAATGCAAATCAAAACTACAATGAGGTATCACCTCACACCGGTCAGAATGGCCATCATCAAAAAATCTACAAACAATAAATGCTGGACAGGGTGTGGAGAAAAGGGAACCCTCTTGCACTGTTGGTGGGAATGTAAATTGATACAGCCACTATGGAGAACAGTATGGAGGTTCCTTAAAAAACTACAAATAGAACTATCATATGACCCAGCAATCCGACTACTGGGCATATACCCTGAGAAAACCATAATTCAAAAAAGAGTCAAGTACCAAAATGTTCATTGCAGCTCTACTTACAATAGCCAGGACATGGAAGCAACCTAAGTGTCCATCAACAGATGAATGGATAAAGAAGATGTGGCACATATATACAATGGAATATTACTCAGCCATAAAAAGAAACGAAATTGAGGTATTTGTAGTGAGGTGGATGGACCTAGAGTCTGTCATACAGAGTGAAGTAAGTCAGAAAGAGAAAGACAGATACCGTATGCTAACACATATATATGGAATCTAAGAAAAAAAAAGTCATGAAGAACCTAGGTGTCAGACGGGAATAAAGACACAGACCTACTAGAGCATGGACTTGAGGATATGGGGAGGGGGAAGGGTAAGCTGTGACAAAGTGAGAGAGTGGTATGGACATATATACACTACCAAACGTAAAATAGATAGCTAGTGGGAAGCAGCCGCATAGCACAGGGAGATCAGCTCGGTGCTTTGTGACCACCTAGAGGGGCGGGATAGGGAGGGTGGGAGGGAGGGAGACGCAAGAGGGAAGAGATATGGGAACATATGTATATGTATGGCTGATTCACTTTGTTGTGGGGCTGAAACTGACACACCACTGTAAATCAATTATACTCCAATAAAGATGTTAAAAAAAAAAAGAATGTGGGCTACAAGAGAGCAGGAATTCTGTCTTATTCATTGTGGCATCCATAGAAACTAGAACAGTGTCTGGCATATAGTAGATATTTAACAGATATTCATGGAAGGAAGGAAAGAAAGGAGGACTTGCGTGGTGGCGCAGTGGTTAAGAATCTGCCTGCCAATTCAGGGGACACAGGTTCCAGCCCTGGTCCGGGAAGATCCCATGTGCCACGGAGCCACTACGCCCGTGCGCCACAACTACTGAGCCTGCGCTCTAGAGCCCACGAGCCACAACTACTGAGCCCACATGCCACAACTACTGAAGCCCGTGCGCCTAGAGCCCATGCTCCACGACAAGAGAAGCCACCGCAATGAGAAGCCCACGCACCTCAACGAAGAATAGCCCCTGCTCGTCACAACTAGAGAAAGCCCACCCACAGCAATGAAGACCCAACACAGCCAAAAATAAATAAATAAATATTTTTTTTTTAAAGAGGGAGTGAGCAAGAAAATGAATAAATACAGGAGAGAAGAAGAAGAAAAAATGGATGACACTACAGGTAAGTTTTCTGGAGGAGGAAAAGGAGTTTAGAAAGCTCAGTTCTGACTTTTTCCCTTCAAGGCATAGATGCTGAGGTTATCTGCTAAAATGGTAGGTGGCAGAGTTGGGCAGAAAATTCAATGAGAGAAACAAATGTTTAGAAAGTCACAGTAGGGAAATGGGAAAGTGAGTACAGAGAGGAAAACATAAAGAATGGTTAGAGTAAGAAGGACCTACCTGGGGTTGACAAGCATCATTTGCAATGAGGCTCACCTAGGTACACTCGCAGTTACCTCCAGTGGGGCCCAGGGGCCCAGAGGCCCAGGATTACGAAAAAATACACATAAAGCAGTTTGGGCAAAGGGTTGGGCTTTGAGAGGGCTGATGATCAAGGAACCCAGAAAACTGATTCATAACATAAGATAACCTAAGATTCAGGCTGGGTTAGGAGGTGAGAGGACCTTGGGGAAAGTAACTAGACTTATACCAGATGAAGGGGCTGAAAACCAAATCTTGGTGCTTGGGGTGTAAAGTTAGGATACTGCAGTCAGACAGAAGAATTTGAGAGTAGGAATCATTGGAAGAGGTAAAGTGGTATCAGCAAGATTAACTGCTTGGCCTCTGAAGCTAGACTGTTGAAGTCTGAATCCCAACCCTGCCACTTATTAGCTATGCAACTTTGGACAATTTGTGTAATATTTCTGTGCCCAAGTTCCCTCAGCTATAAAAGAGGGATAATAATCGTACTTACCTCATAAATTATGTTGTGGTGATTAACTGAGTCAATGTATGTGAAGTACTTAGAATAATTCATGGCAGGCAGTTTGTAAGTGTTAGCTATTATAACTACAGGTGTAGGTTGCTACCATTTAGTAGGAATGAAAGTGATTATAATACAGGAAGTTCACAATGAGATAAATAAATCAAATGTGCCAGACCAGTTCCATCTTAAGAAAAAGGCAAAAATAACTCCATGAAAAACTAAAGGAAAGAAAAAGTTGAAATAAAGGAGACATATAGAAAACAAACTTGAAAATGTCATTATCAGAACTGATCCATTCAAGACTTAGTTCTTGGATAACAAGTGTTGGTGAGGATGTGGACAAAAGGGAACCCTTGTGCTCTGTTGGTGGGAATGTAAATTGGTACAGCCACTATGGAAAACAGTATGAAGGTTCCTCAAAAAATTAAAAATATAACTAACATATGATCTAGCAATCTCATTTCTGGGGTACATATATGAGGAAATGGAATCACTATCTCAAACAGGTATCTGCACCCCATGTTCGTCACAGCATTATTCACAATAAATAGCCAAGATATGGAAACAAGCTAAGTGTCCATCAAAAGAAGAATGGATTAAAAGAATGTGGTGTATATATACAGATCCAAAGAAGAAAATCAGCCTTTTGTGACAACAAGTATGAACTCTGAGGGCATTACGCTAAGTGAAATAAGTCAGACAGAGAAAGACAAATACTGCATGATCTTACATATATGTGGAATCTTAAAAAACCAAACTTATAGAAACAGAGAGTAGAATAGTGGTTTTCCAGGAGCTGGGGGGTTGGGGAAAATGGGGAGATATTGGTCAAACAATACAAACTTTCAGTTATAAGATGAATAGGTTCTAGGGATCAAATGTACAGCAAGGTGATTATCGTTAACAATACTGTATTGTAGGACTTCCCTGGTGGCACAGTGGTTAAGACTCTGCCTGCCAATGCAGGGGACAGAGGTTCGAGCCCTGGTCCGGGAAGAGTCCACATGCCATGGAGCAACTAAGCCTGTGCGCCACAACTACCGAGCCTGCGCTCTAGAGCCCGCGAGCCACAACTACTGAGCCCGTGTGCCACAACTACTGAAGCCCACGTGCCTAGAGCCTGTGCTTCGCAACAAGAGAAGCCACCACAATGAGAAGCCCAAGCACCACAACGAAGAGTAGCCCCCGCTCGCTGCAACTACAGATAAGCCTGCACGCAACAACGAAGACCCAAACACAGCCAAAAATAAATTTAAAAATAAATAAAGGAAGGGTGTTTAAAAAAAAATACTATATTATATACTTGAAAGTTGCTGAGAATAGATCTTAACTGTTCTCAGTACAAAAAAAGTTAACTATAAGTAATTAGTAAGGTGATGGAAGTGTTAACTAACCTTTTTGTGGTAATCATTTCATAATATATACATGTATCAAATCATCACAGTTGTACACCTTAAACTTACACAGTGTTATATGTCAATTATATCTCAAAGCTGGAAGAAAAAGACTCAGTCTTTGGAACATTAGCAAATCTATTTCTTAAAGAAAAAACAAAATAAAAAATAATGCAGGGCATAAAGTACAAGATATTCATATTTCAATAATTATAATCACAGACGAGCTACTAAGAGCAGAGATTTTATCTTTTTCATCTTTGTATCTGTTGTGTATTATACTAGTGTCTTATCAGATATTTGTTGAATCATTAATAAATAAATAAGTTCATCTGAAAGAGGAAGAAATGAAAGGAAGGAAAGAGGAACGGAGGGAGGAAGGAAGGAAGGTCTGTGTGAAAGCATCAGAGATGCTAAGGCAAGCAAAACTCTAAAAAAGGGAAAGCTGCAGAAAATTGAGCTGCTTTTTCCTGAGGGCAATTGGCAATTCTAGCCATAGGACAATAGGCTGAGAATACAGGCTCTTCCCAGAGAAACGACTTCTACTAAAAGGCAGAGAAACAGAGTTTTGATGGTCTAGGACCCCAGTGAGAAGGAAGGAACAGAGATCTGAGTTGTACACTTAACCAATTTTCCTCTCAAAATATCTGCTCAATTCTAAAGCTGCACAAGACAGGAGGCAAGAAGCTAAGCAGAAAGCCTCTAAAAAGCAAAGGCTTGCACTTAACAGTTTTTCTATGTGGAGGAGACTAAGAGCTTGGGATCAACAACAGTAGAAGCACCTCACAGAATACCTCAGGTTCTCAGTGAGAACCCCTGGGGGCTATACCTGAGGAGCATGAAGGAAACAACTGGTAGACACTTGAGAAAAAGCAACACAATCTTGAAGCCTCTTCTCTGATTAAATTAGGATAATCAGTCGCCGCCCCCACCCCCATCTGCATTGAAGAGAAAAAGATAAAACCTCTCTGGGGAAAAACAACATCATCCAGCCCCTCTAAAACTTTTCATACAGTATCTGACATTTAATCAAATACTATCAGAAGAGGCCCCAAATCAAGAGGAAAATGGATGATATTAATTGACACCCACAGATTATCCAGATTTACGAATTATCAAGCAAGAACTTTAAAATACCTAAGATTAATAACTTCTAGAAAAATAGCAGAAAAGAGAGAGAATGGATGAAAAGATGGAAAATGTCATCAGAGAAATGGCATCTATAAAAAGGAATCAAATGAAAATCCTAAAACTTAAAAATACAGTATTTGAAACTAAGAACTAAACAATTGCATTTAGCAAGAGAAAAGACGGCAAAAAAGAGGATTCATAGATCAGAGGACAGGTCAATAGAAAATATACAGACTGAAGCACAGAGAGAAGAAAAGAATGGAAAACACTAAAAGGAATATAAGACACATATGGGAAAAGTAAAATACCTAACACACAGTTGCAGAGAAAAGGAAAGACAGAATGGGGCAGAAAAAATATTTGAAAAGGTAATGTCTGAGACTCTTCCCAATTGATGAAAAGCACCAACCCACAGATTCAAGAAGCTTCGTATACCCTAGACAAGATAAACACAAAGAAAACCAAAGCTAGGCACATAATAAAACTTGTAAAACTTGTAAAAATCAAAGATAAAGACAAAACTTTAAAATCAGAGGTTAAGGTAAAACATTAAGATCTATAGCTAGCTTCTCTAAAGAAGTGATGGAACCCAGAAGGCAATGGAAGTGACACTTTTAAAGTACTGAAAGAAAATAACTGCCAACCTAGAATTCTATATGCAGTAAAATATTCCTCAAAAAATGTAAGTGAAATAAAGATGTTCTTACAGCAAACACTGAGAGAATTCATCACCAGCAGGCCTGCAGTATAAGAAATACTAAAACCAGTTTTTCTGGAAGGAAGAAAATCATCTCAGGGAGAAACATGGAAATACAGAAAGGAGTGAAGAACAAAAACAAGGTAAACATGAAGGTAAATAAATGAGTACTAAATACGTAAAATAATCAAAAGATTTTCTTGTGGAGTTTAAAATATATGTATAATTATGTTGCATGACAATAATATCACAAAAGGCAGAAAGGGAAGAAATAAAGTTCAACTCGTCTAAGATCTAGCATTGTCAGGGAAGTGGAAAAAGTAAAAAGGTACATTAAACTAATAAATCAAAGCATGCCACAGTCTCTACAGAAACCATTAAATGAATAGCCAAAAGATATGTAACTAACAAGACAATCAAGGGGGGGAAATTGAGTAATAAAAAAATATTGATTACCCAAAGGAAGGTAAGAAAGGAGAGAAAAAGGATCACAAGAACAGGTAGATGAATTAGAAAACATATAGTAATATGGGAGAATATAAACTCAAATATATCAGTAATTGCATTAAATGTAATTGGTCTTAGTGGATTAAAAACTCAAATGCCAAGTATATGATGCCTATAAGAGAAACATTTTGAATATAAGGACACAAAGTTTAAAATTAAAATTATTTTTAAAAGATATACCATGCAAACGACAACCAAAAGAAAGTTAGTATTGCTATACTGATATCAGAAAAATAGATTTTAAGGCAAAAAGCAATATTTGAGATTAAGAAAGATATTTTCTAACCATAAAGGGTTTAATGACCAGGAAGATATCAAAAGTCTATAGCCATATGAACCCAATAACACAGCTTCAAAATATGGAAACTAAAAATTGACAGAACTAAAAGAAGTAGATAGATCCATAATCATATTAAGAGAATTAAATTTAATTGGCCATTTATGCAGTATAAAAATGAGACCTTCAAAAGTAATATTTTACTTAAAACATTTTCCCAGTCTGTTCTTTTTCTTTGACTCTATATATGTATTACTTATATTCTGTCCTTTTTAATAGCTGTATACCAAATACTACTGCTTTAAACTGAAAAATTAAATAACAGAAATACATTTAAGTGTCATGATAAACACTAAGAAGTATGATGCAATCAACTCAAATCAAGTGGTAGAATGGGATGAGAAGGAAGTGTTCTAATTTTATCAATTCTCAAAATAAAAGATTAACAGATATTTTCTGAAAAAAGGGAGGGTTAAAAGCATTATGTGAAGTTATAATTATAAAGCTAGCCACCGAAACAAATATATAAACATTTCATTTCCAATTATCAGAATAGACTCACACACAAAAAAAACAAGAAATAAAACTGACCAAACAATAAAGGATTTTTTAAAGATATAAAAACAAGCAACTATGACCAAAAATAAGATGGATGGACTTCTGCTTCTGCTAATAACAGATTAGGTAATTTTTGGACACACTCTCCCACTAAGAACCACTAGAAAATTATAACAAAATATTTTTTTAATCTGCCCAAAGTCCTCACAATGTTAACAAGGTAGAGAAGTATTACCTGGACAAGATGCAGAGGAGAACGGATGCCCAGAGAAATGAACCCTGTGTGTAGAGTCTCTACTCCTGGGAATGTTTGATGGTCCTGGAGGGACAAGTGAGGGGCTGAGAGGTTAAGCAATAATTCAGTCAACCTGGTGGAGCTAAAGGAACAGACACTGGTGTCTGGGAGCCACCAAGAAAGTCTGGGGCAGGGGGAGGCATTGGTCATTCTTCCTTACTCTGGGTTGGATCTCCAAAGGTCTGTACCCTAAAATCAGTGTGACCAGAAAGTACATGGACTGCAACGGGAACTGCAGGTCATCTTCTAATCCCTGCAATCCCTGAAATTGGACAGAGGTGATCAAAATTGCTAGTGCCTCTGGGCATCTGGCAGAAACAAATGGGAATCCTCTCTGGAGGAAAATAGCATCATCTTGGGCTTCAAACTATTTCTACAAACAATTTTTCAAATACAATGTCTAAAATGCAAACAAAAGCAGACAGGCTGGAGACAAGACAACGTGAATTAAGAGCAGCAGGAAAAAAATACATAAAAATAGAATAACAAGGGAGGAGGTTAAGAGTTACGAGACAAACACTTTAAATAAACATGCTCACCAAATTCAAAGAGATAAAAAGCAACTGCAGCAGAGAAAAAGAAACTATACAAAAGAATCAAGGTCCTTCTCCCAGCATGAAAAATCTACATGTTAAATCCAAAAACGAGTGGACATTCTTTGTAGCACTGGTATATAAAATTTTTGATTCACTTATTTAACAGGCGTATATTGAGCTAGTTTTCTGTATAAGCCACCATTAGATGCTGAGGGAGATAGGAAGATAAATAAAACACTGGTACCCTGCTATCAAACGACTTTATAGCTCATGGCTGGATTTATTTATCATACATGTTATTCTATTCAAAATAGCACTGACTGGCAATGCCTTGAGGCTCTATTTTGTTTTTCTAAAGGCAAAGAAAAAGGAAAACGTTTTGATGCTTAAATGGTCTGGTCCTAAATATATTCTGTGGGGAAGTTTCTAAAGATGGATGGATGGGAGGCCATCATTACCGTGGTGTGTACGAGGGCTGATCACCTGAATCTGGAATGGCGAGAGATGTGCCACAATCATTCATTCCCCACAGCACAATGGCTTCCGTCTATGTATTATGATCACAAAGGACTTCATGTCAGCACCATCCTTCAGCCCATATAAGAAGCACAAGAAACTTGGTCCCATCTATATTTGAAACTGTATTGATTTGGGGGCTGCTGAAAGCAATATATTTCTTTTCAATTTCTTTAAAACAGGAAACTGCCCGGGCCTCCTGGAGAAAACAACCTATTCTCAATGCCGAGAGGACACTTGAATTAAAGTGTAAGTTACTTAACTTCCATGATAAATATCCCTCATAGCAAATATGGCCTTGAAAAGTTTCCATTTGGAGCCTGGGAGGGAACAACGTCATTTCTTAAGTGTGAACTTCTCTAAGGCGGAGTCATGAACAAAGGGGATGAAAGCTGGTCTCTTAAAAGACGACACATCCTACAAATTCCCTTTATTAAAGGGCTAAGGAATGTTGAATATCCGTGTCCTCCTATACTGCTCTCCTGATCTATATTCCTGAATAACCGGGTGTCCCAAGGGTATAATTCAAGGTAACACCTCTTAGGTGGCCAGGTAGTTGTTGGGTGCGTTACTACAGACGCATTCCACTTCCAGGGTGAATCCATAACCATGGCTCCTAAATGCGTGCAATTATAATGATCTGGGTGATTGTGTGTGGTTCTAACGATACGTGCGAAGCCAAGCCAAAAGGTTATCCAAGATCATAACAAAACAACATAGTGTCCTAAAATAAAACACACATGAGCAAAAAATTGGTGGTTTTATACTTAGAATCACAATCCTTGCTACCGCCACCATACTTAAAACTGAGGGAAATATTGTTCTGGACGATTTCAATGGCTCAAGGTGCTGTTTCCCAGGTCTTTCCATTTTCATGTAAGGTGGTGACTAGAAATGTCAGGTGGGTCCTACCTAGTACACATTGTTCTCATAACAATATTGGGGGCAGTGGCTTTCAATTCAGGGTTTGTAAAGATTTTAAAAATTAAGTACTGAATTCACAATACAGGATAAACTCAGCTTGGTTAACAGTTAATCATATCCCATAAACAAGCAACTATAGCTATTGGGTGTGAATAGTCACAGAGAGGTTCAGAGGGATTCTGGTTTAACTACCAATCCTTTCTCACAAGGAAATGGATGAAAACACTTCCCATCTGCTTCTGCAATTCACTTCCTCTATCACCATGTTACTGGTGCATTGTCCACAAACACATTTCTGTACTGCCCAATGCTGGTCCACGTCAGACTGGTCCCACCCTTATGTCAGAGGTGATACATATTGCATTTGAAAACTATTCTCACTTTCCAAATAGTAACTTATCAAAGTTCAATATTTAAAATTCACAGCCTTCATCAAATACATTTCTACTGCTTCGTTTCCATCGATATTTGCTAGTGCACAGATCTGTCCAAGTGAAAGACATGAAGGTTATAACTATTCTGCAGTATAAATGAGTTCTATAATACCCTCTGCCAAGTGCCTGCAAGACAAAGCATCCTACAGTTGTGTCTGCAGGGGTTCCGTAGACCTATCTTCAGGCGGGAAAAGAAAAAGACTTGGCAAGTTTGATCTAAAACCAGGTCTTGAGAAAAATTTTAAAAAGCATTTGTCAAACTAGGGCGCCTGCTGGCCGCTGGTGAGGAACTGTGACCCCCAAGGAGACGGGAGGAACCCCAGAGTGAACCGGTAGGACGTAGGGGGACCGAGGGGGGAGGAGAAGTGGAGGCCAGACAGGATCGGGGTCCCTGAGGCCGGGGAGATCAGGAGAGGCAGGTGGGAGGGGCCATGCAGGAGGAGCAGGAGAGGAGCAGAGGGTGATTGCCCCGCCCACTCGGGCACAGGGAGCCTGCTGAGCTCCCAGGCTGGTCCCCTGCCCTCCAAGGGCCCCCCTCCCCCCCCCCCCCCCCCCGCACCGCCCGCAGTGGTCCTGGAGGCATGGGAGGGAGGCCCAGAAGATCAGGAGAGGCAGGCGGGAGCGGCCGTCCCAGGCTCCAGACCGAGAGCAGGAGAGGAGAGGAGGGCAGTTGCCCCGCCCACTCGAGCCCAGGAAGCCTGCTAGGCTCCCAGGTGAGGTCCCCTGCCCTCTGAGACCAGGGCTGGGGGACACGCCTGGGCCCCATCTGTTCCTTGAGCCTAAGCCCCACCCACCCAAAGCCCCAGGGCCTTTCCAGCCCTGTGGATCCTGAGCACTGTCCCCGCCCACCACCCAAACTTCGCCCTTGCTTAGGCCCCGCTCTCCACAGCCAAGGCCTCCCCTCCCCCATCACCCTTTTTTTATTTCTTTTCCCTCCTCTTTTTTACTATTGTGGTACTGATGTACCTTCCGGTTGTTGATTCAGCTATATTTTTATTTTTACATTCTTTCTAACATATCTGTTAGTTTCCTAGTCTAATTTTATTTTTTACTTTGTTATTGTCCTTTTTTTTTTTTTTTTTTTTTTTGCTGCCCGGGGTGAGGTGGAAGCTCCTGCAGTGGGAGCTCCGAAGTCCAAACCACTGGACTAACAGAGAACCTCAGACCCCAGGGAATATTCATCAGAGTGAAGTCTCACAGAGTTCCTCATCTCAGCACCAAGACCCAGCTTTACCCAAAAGCCTACAACAAACTCCAGTGTTGGAATCCTCAGGCCAAACGAGTAAAACAGGAACACAATGCCACTAATTAAAAGAAAAAATGAGACAGCAAAGAAATATGTCACAGATGAAGGAGCAAGGTAAAAACCTACAACACCAAATAAATGAAGAGGAAATAGGCAATCTACCTGAAAATGAATTCAGAGTAATGATAGTAAAGATGATCCAGACTCTCAAAATGGAAGCATGGATTGAGAAAATACAAGAAATGTTTAACAAACATCTAGAAGAACTAAAGAACAAACAGAGATGAACAACACAATAACTGAAATGAAAAATACACTAAAACCAATCAATAACAGAATAACGGAGGCAGAAGGACGAATAAGTGAGCTGGAAGACAAAGTGGTGGAAATAACTGCCGAGGAGCAGAATAAAGAGAAAAGAATGAAAAGAATTGAAGATCGTCTCAGAGACCTCTGGGAAAACACTAAATGCACCAACATTCGAATTATAGGGGTCCCAGAAGAAGAAGAGAAAAAGAAAGGGTCTGAGAAGATATTTGAAGAGATTATAGTGGAAAACTTCCCTAACATGGGAAAGGAAATAGTCACCCAAGTCCAGGAAGCACAGAGACTCCCATACAGTATAAACCGTAGGAAAAACACACCAAGACACATATTAATCAAACTAACAAAAAATAAATTCAAAGACAAATATTAAAAGCAGCAAGGGAAAAACAACAAATAACATACAAAGGAATCCACATAAGGTTATCAGCAGCTTTTTGAGTGTAAACTCTGCAGGCCAGAAGGGAGTGGTAGCATATACTTAAAATGATAAAAGAGAAAAACCTACAACCAAGATTACTCTACCCAGCAAGGATCTCATTCAGATTCGACAGAGAAACTAAAATCTTTACAGACAAGCAAAAGTTAAGAGAATTCAGCACCACCGAACCAGCTTTACAACAAATGCTAAAGGAGCTTCTCTAGGCAGGAAACACAAGAGAAGGAATAGAACTACAAAAACAAACCCAAAACAATTAAGAAAATGGTAATAGGAACATACATTTCGATAATAACCTTGAATATAAATGGATTAAATGCCCCAACCAAAAGACCCAGACTGGCTGAATGGATACAAAAACAAGACCCATATATATGCTGTCTACAAGAAACCCACTTCAGACCTAGCGACACATACAGACTGAAAGTGAAGGGATGGAAAAAGATATTCCATGCATATGGTAATCAAAAGAAAGCTGGAGTAGCAATACTCATATCACATAAAATAGACTTTAGGGCTTCCCTGGTGGCGCAGTGGTTGAGAGTCTGCCTGCCGACGCAGGACACACGGGTTTGTGCCCCGGTCCGGGAAGATCCCACATGCCGCAGAGCGGCTGGGCCCGTGAGCCATGGCCGCTAAGCCCGCGCGTCCGGAGCCTGTGCTCCGCAATGGGAGAGGTCACAACAGTGAGAGGCCCATGTACCGGGGAAAAAAAAAAAAAAAAAAAAAGTAGAATCTACAGACCTTGGTAACCAATGAAATATGAGGAAGTGAGGGAGGAGTGTGGAGGACTAAAGGATGAGCGCTAGCGTTCTGGACTGTACGTTGAGTTGGCTAAGGGAACCATTCATCCAGAGAGGAAACACTCCACGAGGAGTCTGCTGGCTGGAGGTGATGATGTATTCGTGGGGATTGAGGTGCCTGGATTATATCCAAGGGAAGTCGGCCAGATAATAGTTGTGAACAGCTATGAGTTGCCAGTATATCAAAGCACAAAATGAAACAATGTTCAAATTAAATAAAGCTGTTTACTTTTAGACTTTTTAAAAATAACAAAAGTAGTTTTAGTTTAATCAGCTACTTTTCATAGAACAGTGCATGACATCCTCCCACTCCTCCCTGGCCTAATAATGTGTGCCCAGCCCCGTTCCAAATCAACAGCATCAGAAAAGAAAAAGGAGAATAGGAAGGGACACTATCACAAACATTACCTGTGATAGGGACTTCCCTGGCGGTCCAGTAGTTAAGAATCCACCTTCCAATGCAGGGGACGCAGGTTCGATCCATGGTGGGGGAGCTAAGATCCCACGTGCCACAGGCTACAGAGCCCGCTCGCCACAACTAGAGAGCCCACAGGCTGCAACTACTGAGCCCATGTGCCACAACTAGAGAGAAGCCCGCGTACCGCAACTAAGACCCGATGCAGCCAAATAAATAAATAAATAAAATTATTTGTGTTAAAATACACCTAGTGATAATTATAGTGACTGAGGTAGGTGCTCTTTCTCAAAGCACCTGTTCTGGAGTTGGCTACTACTTTGCTCCTTCTTCTCTACAAATATACATGGACATGTGGAGATGTTCTATCTTTACCCTCAAGAGAGAACCAGGTTGGTGACTGCAGTGAAACACAGGCAAAGTGTGGAGTCAACTAGAGTTAATGTTTTCAATTTTAAGCAACCACACAGGTATATTACATTAAGAACCTAAGTAATTTATGTATATTGAGCCCTAACTAAAACATATCAAATGCTATTATATGTTAAAATGCAAATAAGTCATGTGGGTTTTAAAAGATAAAAACAAAGTTAACTCTAGCAAATTTAATTTAAATGATTAAGTAATAAAAGACAGAGATTATAGAAAAGGTGGAAACTTGAAAACTATTTTTTTTACAGAGTACCCTATAAATGCACATGCAATATACCAAAAAAAATCAGCTATAGAATTACAGATAATTTTTATTTTTATTTATCCTTTCCTATATTGTGTAACTATTAAATAATAAGCATGTATTGCTTTTTAAAACTAAAGCGTTAAAAATGTTAAAGCTATTTTCCCTAATAAAAAATAAAAGCATTTTAAAATACATTTTTAAGTATATTCTGAACTGAAAACCTAAGATCGTGCAGACATCTGTCCCTAAAACAGATGTTTGCCCAACTGCCTCCGTGCTGCCTAAAATGCAGCCAAGTGGCATCCAAAGTGATGTCAGTCTTGGTGACAAACATCGGGCTTATGCAGAGCTGGGGGGCTAACAGCTTGCTCATATGTGACTGCAATATAACAGAGAGAGATGGGAAATTTGGCCTAAACAGGGAAAAGAAAGTTTTAGGACATCAATTTTAAAAAGCCATTTCAGATTGTTGGGAACCATGAAAGGATGGGGTTAAAAGGAGGAGTTTTCTCCAAGGTAGCCCATGCTAACTTGAGCCTCCTGAGATGCAAAGATAAAGAATATGCACCAGGGTGACTATGGCTCTGTATACTCCCTTAGGCTTTTTTTTTTTTTTTGTATACTCCCTGAATACAGATCTGTCGGCCACAGAGCAGAGAGAAATCATCAAAATAAGAGCAGGCCACCATAGCTCAGCTATTGCACAAATGGCTCCCACGACTTAGCAGATCCCAAGATACCAATTCAGAAGAGAAAATCTGGAATAAGGATTTATGCCGATAAGCACAAGACTTCACATATAGTCCTCAGTAATTTGATCACCAAGACTCTGGAAAACACCAGCTGCATATGTGCTATCTGCTTAAGCTAAATCCTCCACAATGTGTCCAATGTTACTACACAGTTTATTGAAGGCTACTCATCCTTATAACTTGGATATTAATGAGAAAACTAGAAATGAATATGTGAAGATAAAACCTGAAATATTTAGTATATTAAATCCTTTCAAAGGTGAGCTCTCCCCATGTCTTAACATCAGATATTTGTAATTCATATTTTTTAAAATACCTTACATTAGAGCAAATTTTACTTGTAAAACTGGACAGTGTGGAATTCTCTGACCACAGGGGGAAAGTGAGGGCAAAAATGGCCAGTCTGAGTTAGCGATCACTGTGCAACAAAGCATCCCAAAACTCAGTGACTTAAAACAATAAGCATTTCTATTATCGCTCACAAAACTACAGGTAATCTGGGCAGTTCCTCTGGCCTCAGATGAGCCCCTGCGTGGGTCTGCAGTCGGGTGTGGGTTGGGATGGTAGCTCCCACATGTTTTGAGGTTGGCTGACTTTAGGCTGGTCTAGTATGGCTTTGAATGGGAAATATGAGCTCTCCTCAGTGTGTTCTCTCATCTTCCAGCAAGGTTGGCCAAGTTTGTTCTCATGGTGACAGAGCTCTGAGAGAGAACAGAAGGACATAAGGTCTCTAGGCTCAGAAATGGCACATCGACACTTCTACCATATTCTATTGGCCAAAGTAAATACAAGCCCAGCCCATATCCAAGGGGGTGAGAAAATAGACCCCATCCCTTGGTAAGAGGAACTGTGAAGACTACAGGAAGGGGTGAAGAATTGATGCCAATTTTGCAATCAGTCTGACACGCATAAACCAAAAAGAAAATCCAAGTCAAATATTAGGGAAAAAGTTAAAACACAGCAAGTGATGGTCAATGAAGTAAGCAATCCATCTCTTTACTAATGCATGATGACCTGATGAAAAAAAACACCACCAGTTTCATTCATCAGAGGAAAAAGGGTTCTGTATCTCTACTTTATCCCAGCCAAATAGGAACTCCATTTATATCACATTTTTACTAGGTCTGACCTTGAAAGATGCTTAAAATATAATTGAGTTCTTCCCATGGAAATGAAATATATCTATTGACTATTTTTTTAAAGAAAAAAATGTATTATTTTATTCAACATAACGTTGTTGGAATATGAGATGTGCCAAATACTGACACTTTGCAGAATGACTCAGATAAAACTTTGCCAGGAAAATTCCAATACCTGAGGCATTTTTTCCTAAATTATCCTATTAATTACCTACTTCTTCCCCTTCCTTAGTTTTAGAGACACAATCCAAGCAGGCTGTATTTTCCCATCTGTGGTTCCTGAGCCATTTGAAAATCAAGAATAGTTGGATCCAGAGTTAATAATAATAATAATAATAATCTAACAAACAGTATAGCCTGGGCACTGACCAATCAGAACACAGGCTGGCACAGGCTTCTGCTCTGCTGTGAGTCCTACCCCCTCCTCTCTGCTTGCAAGAAGGGATGAAAGATGCCTCCTACTTCACCTCCCAGGAGAGAGACACTTTAATGAGACCCTTGCAATGGCGACATATGTGTTCTCTGGAGCATTAGGGACACTCTAGACTGTTGTCTGGGAAATCTAAGTTGCAGGAGACAAGCTGACTAACTTCTCTGACAGCCGAGGAAGAGGGAGCTGACAAGTTTGGGACTGGCCAGCACTGCCAAAGTTTATTAGGGAAAAGAATGTATTTCTCATGGGGCAGGCACTGCCCCTCGCTAGAGGGAGCTACTGCGGAGGTCCTCTTATGTCCTGTTCCAGAGGAGCACCTGGAGGGGTGAATACAACTCAGTGGAGGGAAGCTGTAGGAATTGCCAGATTCTCAGGGGCTGAAGAAGAAAAAAGAAACTAACTGGAAAAGAGATGCATTCATCTTCATCAAGGGAACTACAGGGAGAGATCCAGAGCAATGAGAGCTATTCTTACCAACTACAAAAGTGCCTGTGAAAGAAAGAATCAATTCTTAAAACCTGTAGTCAGGCCCAGAAAGCACTAACGCAGTTTCATATAGTACCAATCAAGTAAGATCCTTCCTACTACCCTCTCCTCCCCCAATCCCTTGCACTCCAACTCTGGAGGACCAAGACCTCTACTTAGTGAACTAGGGGAGAAGAAGTAAAAGCAAATGTGGATAAGAAGTTGACCACAACGTTCTCCCCCAACTGCTAGTTTTCCACCAGCCACAGCTGGGGAAGTGGGGAAAGGCCTCGCTCTTTAGTCAGTTCCAAAGTTTGACCATCACATTGGACTGGACATTTTAATTACTGACCACAGGGCTTTCTATCATCTAGGAGTATAGGCAAAAGTCATGAGAGGGCCCCAATTTTCACCTGGGACAAAATAAAATGTAAAAAGCAGGAGGGAATTCCCTGGTGGTCCATTAGTGAAGACTCCACACTTTCATTGCCAAGGGCATGGGTTCGAACCTCAGTGGGGGAACTAAGATCCCACGAGCCATGCTGTGCGGCCAAAAAATAAAAAAGTGAAAATGAAAAAAAAACAGCAGGAAACAAAAATTAAATTGTTTTACAATTACGTATCACTCTTTGTCTTCCTCTGATGGACCAGTACAAAAAGCCACCTCTCTTAAGTGACATCCTCATGGAGGAAACAAAAATAAGAAAGCAGTTCATTACATAATAATTAGTGACAGCACCATGAAGAAAAATAGAGCAGGGTGAGGAGATATGGAGAGATATTTGGGAGGCGGGGTGCTGCTGTCCACAGAGTAGCAAGGAAGGCATCTGAACAGAACATGAGTGAGAAAGCCAGCGTATGAAGATCTGCGGGAAGATGGTCTGGCAGAAAAAACATTAAGTGCAAACTGCGGAAGCAGGAATGAGCTTGGTGGTCCGAGGATCAAAGAAAAGCCTGTGTGGCTAGAATAGAGGGAATGAGGCAAGAATGGTAAGTCATGAGTTTAGGAAATCCACCAGCAGTCTAATTGTATGCTGTCATGAAGAAGGAATTGGCCCTGAAGTGCAATGCGAAACTATCTGAGGGCCGAGTTCCGTCCTCCAATGGTTACCCTTGTTGCTGTGTGCAGAAAGGATGGTAGGCTGCCAAGAGAATGGAGACTAGTTGAGAGAACGGAGACTAGTGACCAGTGACTAAATTTGTCACGCAGCAACTTCCAAATCATCTAGCATATTTACTGAAAGGACATATTACTAAGCCCCATCCATTCCCCGAACCTACTGAACCAGAATCTTGGGGAAATAAGGTAAAGTCCGGTATTTTTAGCGGATTCTCCAAGAGATTCTCTCCTGCTGTCAGAATCAGGAATCGCTACCCTACATTACGCAGTGGCCATTTTATGAAAACCCACAAAAGAACTTCTGCTCAGTGTCTGGCTTAGGCTCTCTGAAATGTACATGTTTTGATCTTGCCTCTTTGCTTTAAACACATTTCATCCATCATTAACAACTGTGCAGCATTTTCCAGTTCAGTTTTTTTTTGGTTCCAACTTTAACTTGGGCTTGATTTTACTATTTATTCTACCTTCATTTCCCCTTTCCCTGATACTTATTTTTATTTTTTATA
Source organism: Aethalodelphis obliquidens (assembly GCF_003676395.1). Taxonomy (NCBI): domain Eukaryota; kingdom Metazoa; phylum Chordata; class Mammalia; order Artiodactyla; family Delphinidae; genus Aethalodelphis; species Aethalodelphis obliquidens. The sequence continues at coordinate 966,884 of NW_020838043.1, forward strand.
AATACTGTTTTTTGGTATTTATGCATCCATTTTATTGTTTTTAAGAATTAAACTGCCATTTCAGCAATCTTCAGAGTACTATAATGCACTGTACATACAGGTAATTTAGACTTGTGCCTATACCAGCTTCAAAGCCTTCTCTGATATACAGTGCAATTCACATCATTTTTTTCCTTAGAGAAAGAAACATTAATTTTGTTATCTTGCTACCCACCACAGTCACTCAAACAATAACTGGATGAGTTCACACCTGATGCCACTTAAAATTTTTGTCTGCTACAACACATTCACCTGATCTGCTTTGCTGCATAACATATATTTCCTAAACCTAACTAAAAATAAATCATTTTTAAGTCTATCTCTTTTAACATGTGTGCATTTTATCATGATACTCATTTTTTTTGTCCAATATATTATTTAAGTGGTTTCATACTACATTCAACCGTAGTGAATTTCAATAAAAGCAGGAGAGCTCATCCAGCATAGACAGTTGAGAAGACTTTAGTGAATTTGACTATTTTCTTATTACAGGAAACAATCGTATTGTATCTTAAGAGAAATATTTTAACAGCTCCTAAAGTCGGGCAGAAAAGGGAATCAAGTTTGGACCCGTCCAAGTACCTACAATAATACGATAGAAGCATTCACCACCACCATCTCACACTACCTCAGTCTGTACTTCTAATAGCAAAGCTTTCTCACTAGAAGTATTAGCACTGGACTCTCAAATTGCCAGGTGTGAAAATCACTTACTTTTTTTTTTGAAGTGTTAATTATTTTAGGCTGGTCAAGGTTAAAATGGCCTCATATTATTTCTAATTTCAGCTCTAAGCTCAGAGATGTGTTTGCATCTGATCAACCAAAATGAGAATTTGTTTTGCTTATATCCAACAGAATAAAATGATAAATTAGCAATAAGTTTGTCCTTTTCCAAAAAGAAATATGTTCTAAATTTATATATTATAAACTATATAATAAATCATATCCACATAATACACATTTCATATTTACATTATGCACCATTTAATGGAAGAAAAACTTCATGAGGGTTTATTCAAATGACGTATAATACACCAAGAATGTCAATTTATATGTATGAATTCTGTATAAAGTGTAAGCGGTCACCTTAGCAGAAACATAACAAGTCCCTATAATTCAAAAATTAATTCTAAAGACACCTTATAACGTGATGAAATTCATATAACTTAGTCATATTCATTCATATAATTTACTTTTCTCTTCTCTAATACAAAGTCATCTGGTAGTCTTCATTTAACTTCATGCTAAAACGTTCCAAGTTTAGAATCTTTACCAATAAAATAAACAGGCAAGAAATAACAGTTTTTTTAAATTTCAGGTTAGAGGGAAAACACTTATCACACAGTAATAAAACCCAAGCAAATGGCGAGCTGGTGACTATATGAATGCCTATCATTAAGATATTATTCAAATTCCTCCATGGCACTTAAACTGTAGTTTAAAACCCAATAAACAAGAAACCATAAGAACAGGACCAAACTCTACTATGAAATGAGGCATTATAATAAACTAAATATTTAGGGCTGAATAGACTTTAAGACAATGAACAGAGTAGCACACACTTCATCTAAATGACACCATTTAAACAGTGCTATAATATAATGTTACTTAAGACTAACCAGTGTGGTGCATTATGTGATTCCAAGCATTCTGAAAAAAAGTAGTAACAAGTAACAACATCCCCACCAGCTTGGAGCCTACAGAATCAATTACTTTGGCCATATCTTTCCAAATGATTTAGTAATGCCTTTTAACATTACAAACATAAATCTACCACAGTACTGGAATTCTGATGCATTTTGGTGCTTCTAGGGCTGCCTAAAAATGAGAAGGCATCCACGCGAAATTCATTATACAGTTATTAAACAATAGCACAAAATCTCAGTGCCTAAAAATGTGAAATAATTCTCTACCATTTAGCTGTCTGCCTTACACTATATTCTAGATTTTTACTTCCAGGATTTTTATTGCACTTTGGGAAATCAGAGGTAAAACATGGTTTTAAAAAAACAGTATGTCAAATCATTACACTGTACACCTTAAATTTATACAGTGCTATATGTCAATTATATCTCAATAAAACTGGAAGGAAAAAAACTGTGACTGTGCTTAAATTCAAATAAAAATAGCATTTTTACAACCATACTGAAATTTAATCCTTTTACACAGGTTAACAAAATATATCACAGAAAAAACCTAAACAAAAACAAAACTTTTGCAAGTGGAGCAATGCAAATTTATTTCAGGAACTCAAATTATAAAAGGTCACCTCTGAGTCAATTTACCACACTAAAGGAACAAAGTTGTTAAAATACAGATATGCTCCACTGAGCCATTTATCCACTCTATAGTATAAAACTTGAAATAAATCCTAAAGCCAAGGTTTAAAATCATTTTAAGAGTCAAGATCCTAAGTGTTTTGCTATCTCTGTAAGAGGTGCTCTTCCTTCCCAAAACACAGTTTAATTGAAAAGTTGACTATATTTAAGGTTTTTGTCCTCACCAGCTCTTCAGTTCAAAATACTATTATCAACGTGAATATGGTCTATATCTTGTCTGATCTGAGCAATGTGATCCAGAAAGTGGGGTTGGGGAAGGTGGACCCTATGCTGGTGAAGGAGGTGAAAGTCCTTTCGACAGAGGTCACATACCAGGATTTGTTCCATCCCGTTGTATAAACGGAGGGCTCAGAATTTCTTGTTCTTCGGTGAACTGGGATAAAGAGTTAGGATTATGACGGTCAGAAGGGAATTCACTTACAGGTGGACCACCATTATGAGACAGAGGAGATTCCGGCAGAGAAGGATTTATATAGGGTGGCACCAGGGCAATAATACATCCAGGGGAAGAAGGTACTGGTGATGGATCAGAAGTCATGGGTGGAGGTGGCACTTGACTACAAACCAACTGAGGAGTACCTGAATCCTGGAGAGAATATGACATTGGATGGCTTACTGGTGGTGGAGTAGATGGGGGTAGTGCATGTGCCTCTGGAGGCATAATATAAGGGGGCAATACCACTGGCTGACTTTGATATTCAAGATGCTGGTGAGCCGGTGCTGGGGCAGGAGGTGATAGTTCTTTGGCACCAGAATTTGAGTCACCCTGAATAGGGGTGATTACTAAATTGCTGTTTTCCCTTGTTGAAATACTAACGACTTCCTGATGGAGCAAAGGAGGTGGGGTGGCGACAATTCTGCTGGAAGAGCATAAAGATCCTTGCGTGGCTGGTTACTGCGCTTGTGTGATACACACTGCACAGGAGATGGTGACATAATGCTGCGCAACTCTGGTGGAATATGGCTCATATGGTCCTGGTCTAGCAGCATTTCAGGGATTTCAGTTGTTGGTGAAGCAATACGAGGGTGAACTTTTTTTTTTTTTTTTTTTTTTTTGTGGTACGCGGGCCTCTCACTGCCGCGGCCTCTCCCGCCGCGGAGCACAGGCGCCAGACGCGCAGGCTCAGCAGCCATGGCTCACAGGCCCAGCCGCCCCGCAGCACGCGGGATCCTCCCGGACCGGGGCACGAACCCGCGCCCCCTGAATCGGCAGGCGGGACTCTCAACCACTGCGCCACCAGGGAAGCCCGAGGGTGAACTTTTTTAAGCGGAGCACAGTTAACAAGTTATTTAGCTCTCTTATGGTGGTAGTTGATACGAGCTTCTAACTCTCTTTGAGACAAATAAGTTTTCCTGCACTCTTGGCCAGCGCTACACATGAAGACAGAACCTCGTGTATGCTCCACAATTCGCAGCACAGGAATACTACAGCCTGGTCATATCTTACCTCCTTTTCTTTCATATAAATTAGCACAGTCATAGCAAAAAAGCATACTTGCACGGAATTATACGCCCATAGATTTTAAAAGGCAAATCACAAATTTGTCACAGAAATGAACTGGTAAATCAAACTTTTCACCTATGATGTTTATCTTAAAGTCCTCCCAAACGCATTTAGGAAATGTTTTCTTTCTTCCCAATAGCTCACCCCCTTTACAGTCATACCGCCCTCCTCCATTACGTTCAAATTCTTTTCCACCAGCAGGCGACCCATTCATAGTCCTTGGAATATGAGACACAGATTGCTTTTACTCACCTGCTTAGAAATGAGCTTTAAAGGAATTCGTCTTCGAACCTCAAGGCCACCGGATGATCCAGAGCTCCGAGCGCGTGGTGGCCCACAGTCAGCGTCAGCAGGATTCGTGTTTGGCTATTCGGCTAGGAAGGAACCCGGGCGCGGAAATCAGAGTCCGCATGCGCGGCACGAGCTTGCCCGAGCTTGCCCGAGCTTGCCCGAGATTCCCCGAGCCCAGGAGGCGAGAGTTAGGTCAGATTAGATCAGATCCCAACCCCGTCTCTGTAGCTTTGACTTCCGAGGGGTTTCTTCTCCTTTTCCCTACCCGACCTCACTACTCGGGCGAGGGAGTCAGACATAGTTTGGACAAGGGGGAAAGAGCTTCACTGTTGAGGTTGCTAAGGCTGCTCTTTATGTGCCATGAAAGTGGCCTTTAACTGTGGAAAAAGAGACTGATGGGAATGGGGAAGGGGAGCGCAGCAGCCGCCAAAAGAATACGTTCCCAGCTTATTAGAGCGCTGCCTTCTGGGGCAGCTTTATTTTTATCCCACTGCATTTTTGTAACCTGCCTTAAATTGCTCAGGTGCGTGCGTGTGTGTGTGTGTGTGTGTGTACATATATGTATGTAGTCAGGCATACACACACCTCTAAGATTTCGTCATGATATAATGAATGTAAAATCAACTTTGGAGGAAGGGAGCACTGTATGTATCTATCAAGGAAAAATCATGTAAAAAGTAGTGAACATGGTAATCTGACAGTGCTAGACATTTGCTGTTCATGCTTAGAGAATGATTTTGGGTATTTAAGCCAAATTTCCCCAGGTCTCACCTTCCCGCAAGTAGAAACTGGACCAGAAAAATAGCAACAAACGGTATTTACTTGGCTCCACCCCACCCATAATTGTGGCTCCTCTGCACCTGACGGCGGGGGGAGGTCTCTCCCGAATGTGTACACATTCACCCTTTTGGCTATGTTGACCGTCAAGTCTCCCCAGAAAACACTAAACAAGAAACACTGATCAAAGCTTTTTAGACTTACTGCAACATAGGAGAATACTACCTTAACAGAGTCTAAATAGTGTCTCAGAAGAGGGATGGCAGGATATTAGGGGCTGGGCTGGGTGATTTTAGGGCAGGTCTTGCAAGGAGAATTACGCAGATTTTATAACATGACACCTAAAGACTGGCAGGCACAGGGAATTGAGAATATTGACATGAGTATTAATGGGGAATATGTTATTCTTGTTAAGTAAACTCTTTTTTTAACATCTTTATTGGAGTATAATTGCTTTACAATGGTGTGTTAGTTTCTGCTTTATAAGAAAGTGAATCTGTTATACATATACATATGTTCCCATATCTCTTCCCTCTTGCATCTCCCTCCCTCCCACCCTCCCTATCCCACTCCTCTAGGTAGTCACAAAGCACCGAGCTGCTCTCCCTGTGCTATGCAGCTGCTTCCCACTAGCTATCTATTTTACGTTTGGTAGTGTATATATGTCCATGCCACACTCTCACTTTGTCCCAGCTTACCCTTCCCCCTCCCCATATCCTCAAGTCCATGCTCTAGTAGGTCTGTGTCTTTATTCCCATCTTACCCCTAGGTTCTTCATGGCCTTTTTTTTTCCCTTAGATTCCATATATATGCGTTAGCATACGGTATTTGTTTTTCTCTTTCTGACTTACTTCACTCTGTATGACAGACTCTAGGTCCATCCACAGCCATAAAAAGAAACTCTTTTGGTTGGCTCACAAAAAAAGTAAACTCTTTTGGTTGGCTCACAATGTTATCTTTCAGGAAAAAGTACTTCCTGCAACAAGTAGGTAAGTTTGCTTATTCCCAGAAGTTTTTAACATAACAGAAAACTATCCCCAGTTCAATTATCGTTTTACATGGTGACAGGGAACTATGTTGGTTTCCTTTTCCCTGGCTTGTTGGGGTGTTGCTTCTTGGCTACACCAATGGTGAAAATACAACAATGCCCAGATACCCACCAAAGGTACCAGTGCTCACTAATGCCCAAAGTTAGTGCTGCGCCAGCAAGGAAACAAGGAAACATTGAAGGTGCTGTGTAGTCTAAGAAGATAAATGGACTTCCTTGCCCTCTTTTCTTTCTCTCTATTACATGGGCTACAAAGCACTTCAGATTAACACTTGCCAATGTGTTAAAGAGATTTTCCTGAAATTGCTGTTAGTTTTTACTTGCTCTTAATTATTACTCCCCTAGTAAGGACAGAGGCAGTGCTAGCTCATGGTAGCTAGTTTAAATTTGAATATACAATGCCACTCACCTCTGACACTCTCCCCTAGTTCTGGAAATGTTTCAGTATTCCAGCAATGCTGTCTTCTCTTAGGATTCATTCACTCCCAGGAGGCAACTTCATTCCTCATGCAAATAAATTTCTTATGGGCCCATCTCCTGGAGTCTCCTAACCTGCCTAAACTCTAAAGACAACACGCTTTATTCTCTCAAACTAAGCCTCCCATTACATGTTGATTTAAATTTTAGGTAATTTGAAATTTTGTTGGCTTTTAAAAAAAGCAGTACATTTTAATAAGTCAAAGTGGTTCTTATTTACTAAGCCATGGATGTTCTGCCCCTATTGTAAGCAATAAACCAAAATTCTAAGTAAAACCTAAAATTTAGAGCATGAAGGCATATGCAAATGTTCCTGTTTTACAATTACAATGACTTGTTTGCAGGCTCTTTAAGAAGGTTGTGTGTCGGGGTGTGGGTTAGTGGTATGCATATAATTCAAAAACAATAAATATAAAGGGGTAAAAGTCTGTCAAATAAAATATCCAAATCTTATTTTCCCTTCTTCCCTGGAACTAGTGTTCTTCTGTCTAAACTGTGACATTCTCATATGACAGAATGCTGTCCTTACACATAACCCTGGGTGAAAAAAAGCCAGCTCTCTTTCCTAGTTGGCTAAATTTACTTTTGTTGCTCATTAGGTCAACTTCAAAGTGATGAACGAAAGCAGCTCCTGGGTGGAGGTTGTCTAGAAGTTAACAGGACTCAAAAGCTGAGCTTAGAATTTATTTCTAAAATAATTTGAAGTTGACCTAATGAGCAACAACCCTCAGAAGTGGGTTCCGACAGCTCTGCTTGGAGTATTTGCTTGTTTATAGCTGAGAAGCCTGACCTGAATGCCCTTAATAAATATTTTTTGGTGAAATTGTTGATAAGATAAAGGGTATTGACCCTCCATTTATCCACATCAGATATGAGAAGCTAACTTTGCCACACTAGAAAAGCTGCCTTTACAAATTGATCCTTATTTAGTGCCCTTAAACAAAAAGTTAAATGGGCTTCCATTCAGCCACCTCCTTCAGGGCATAGAGACTCTGTCCTTCAATCTCACTGCTCTTAAAAGTTGCTAGACTTAAATTCGATTGACAAAAGAGAGATTCAGTGTCTGTCTGCCTGTAACAATGATTGGATATAAAAAGGTTTGAGTTTGGAGATTTAAGAGAAATTGGACCTTTTGAAATTGCTTGGATTCATGGAGTCTTGTTAGAATTCGGCTACCTCAAAAAAATCTAAATGAGGGTGACAATGAAGAATTATGGACTGCACAATGAAGAAGTATCAACGTGCACAATTAATGCTAGGAAACAGGTTGAGACATCTCCGCTTAAGCCACATGCCATCTGGCCCAGAAGCAGTCATTCTACCAGAATGACACCAAAGGTCAGCAGGGGCTCCTGGATTTCATTTCTCCTTTAAGGGAATCTGATCTGTCATTCCTCTGGCTCCTGTGGGCTTTAAATTCACATAATCAACATATCACTGCCAGAGACTTAGTAAGAGCTGAGGCAGTTTAAAGGTGAGTGGAGAATGATCATGTTCCCAAGCCAGATGCCTTCAGTTCTGCAAAGAAATAAAAAGTCCATCTCAGGTTCCAAAAAGTAAGGCAAACTGCCCTGTGTGAAAAAGACTTCAGCTCTTTTCCCATGTGTGCCGGTAGCTATATTTTACACCCTGGGAGGGCCAGCCATTTGCAAAAGTTTAGAGCAGTGTTTCTCAAAATGTGGTCCACAGACCCCTAGGGATTCCCAAGGCCCTTTCTGAGGGTCCTGGAGGTCAAAACTATTTCCATAATAATACTAAGATGTTATTTGCTTTTCCACTGTTTGACATTTGTCATGATGATGCAAAAGCAATGGGGGATAAAACTGCTGGCTTCTTAGCACGAAACAAGGCAGTGGTATCAAACTATCCTAGTAGTCACTGTATTTTTTACTGCCACACAGTAAAGAGAAAATGCTAGTTTCACTTAAGAATGTATGTGATGAAGCTCTAAAAAATATTAACTTTATTAAATCTCAACCCTTGAGTACACATCTTTTTCACATTTTGTGTGACAAAATGGAAAGAAAGTACACCGAAGTACTTTGGGGGCATACCAAAGTACAGTGGCTATCTCAAGGAAAAGATTTATGTCATCATCTGAGTTGGAAGGTAAACTATCGGCTTTTTTGTGTGGAACATTATTTTCATGTGAAAGAACAAGTGACAAACTATGACTATTCAAACTTGGGTATGTGGCGGACATTTTCTCAAAACTGAACAGACTTAGCCTGTCAATTCAAGAAAAACAACTGACAGTATTTGTTGCCAATTATAAAATTCAAGCTTTTGAATGAAAATTAGAATTTTGAAAATCTTGTATCTGCCACGATCCTGGCAGCTTCCCAGTACTAAAGACTTATCTGATGAGATCAGTGGTAATTAATAATGAATGTAATTTTTTGAAACTGTATAATGAAATGTGTCAACACTTGGAAGTTCTGCATAACTCAGTGAACCAATATTTTCCAAATGACCAATGGTTGATGTTACAAAATCATACATAATTAAAAGACCCATTTAAAATCAAGACAGGAGTAGATGTTAGTGTAACAGAGTATGAAAACTTCATGGCTGTTTCAGATTCCATATTGCAACTAACCTTTAAGAAACTACCATTTGTAGGGACTTCCCTGGTGGCACAGTAGTTAAGAATCCTCCTGCCAATGCAGGGGACACGGGTTCGAGCCCTGGTCCAGGAAGATCCCATATGCCGCAGAGCAACTACTACTGAGAGCCACAACTACTGAGTCTGCGCTCTAGAGCCTGCAAGCTACAACTACTGAAGCCCGCACACCTAGAGCCTGTGTTCCACAACAAGAGAAGCCACCGCAATGAGAAGCCCGCACACCACAATGAAGAGTAGCCCCCGCTCGCCACAACTAGAGAAAGCCCGCGCACAGCAACGAAGACCCAATGCAACCAAGATAAATAAATAAATTTATAAAAAGAAAAGAAACTACCATTTGTTGAGTTTGGTTTCATTTCAAAGAATATTCACAATTATCTGAAAGGCTATTCTAATACTCCTCCCTTTTCCAACAATACATCTGTATGAACCTAGATTTTCTTCTTTAATTTCACCAAAACCAAATATCACAAAAATTGAACTCAGAAGCAGATGTAAGAATACAGCTGCCTTCTATTAAACTAGATATTAAAGAGATTTGTAAAAATTTAAAACAATGCCACTCTTCTCAGTGACTTTTTTTTCTTTTGGAAAATATATTTTTCATAAGAATGTATAATTTATATTAGTGTGTAATGGCTTATTATTATTTTTAAATAAAATAATAAATATTTTAAGTTTCTCGATATTCCACATAAACAAAGGCTCTTTGAGGTCCTCAATAATATTTAAGAGGGGAAGGGAGTCCTGAGAGTAAAATGTTTAAGAACTGCTTCTCTAGGTGATCTTTAATGCTCTTTCACCTTTCCTCTGAGAGACACTGCCTTCCCCACATTCACTCCCCCAAACTCAGTCCCATCCAAATCAAATTGCCCAGAAGGTCCCAGAACTTCCTCACCTTCAAAATTAACTGACGGTGACAAGGAGAAGGGAAAGAATGATCAGGATCACTTAAACTCCAAGCATTGTGCCATGCACCTAATATATGGTATCTCGTCTAATCCTCACAACAGCCCTGTGAGATAATAATGATGACGTAACCAAATAATGGGGCAGCAGGGCACAGGGGAGCCGATCTTACTGTTAGGGTCAGCAAAACCACCTTTTCACTAAGAATCATCTATAGACCAAATAAATAAAAACATCTTACAAATACCACACTACTTATTTTCAAATACATGTGGGTGTTACTATACCCAAAATTCCATGGTAAAGCATCACCAAATGCACAAAAGCTTTGATCATTGTTTTTTTAAAAATTTCAATGAATCAGGACATCAATGTGGGAGATAAAAAATTTTTTGACAATGAAAAGGGAACAAAGTGATCCTCGCCTTTGAAAAATACTGAGAATCACTGCATTGTAGCACTATAACTACACTGAATCCACAGCAAAATCCCAACCTTCAGGACAATGCTAAGCTGTTTAGAGTGATATCCTTACCACTAAAAGCCCACTTTTGCCATCAAAGTATTTAAAACTCTAGACAGGGAAGTCAATACACACATATGAAAGGCCAGCTAACAGCCTGGTACCATACAGGGTTGGATGAGGGAAATGGACACGAAGTGCTATAAGAATTCTGGGGACGTAGAGAACTTCTGGCCAAGATGATCTTGGATGAACTAAGACTAGATCTGCATCCTTAAAGATAGAATTTAAATGGGCATAGAAGACAGTGACTAGGGAACCACATGGACAAAGACAGATGTGGAAAGCAGATGTGTTCAAGGGCAATATGCTTGACTCAATCGAGGGCTCACATACGGAAGAGATGGGAGATACAGTTGGGAAAGGGCGTTTAGGACCAAATGTTGAAGGGTCTGGATGGAATACTGAGGAGTATAAACTTATCCCTCGAGGCAATTCAAAATCATCAAATAAAGATATAAAAGAAAGGGAACAGAGCATAGTGTAGGTTGGCAAACTGGGACAGGAGTCAGACAGTCCTATGAGGAAGCAATTCACAGTTCAGGACTGAGGTTGTTCAGGTCTGAGTGGGAAATAGAGACCAAAAGAAACAAGTATGTGGGAGACGCCGAAAGGCCAGAGTTTGGCGACTAACTTAATGGGACTAACTGGCAATGGAGAGGAGGCAAAGGGAAATGACTCCAAGTTTTCAAGCCCAAAAGACTATCGCATGATCCAATTAGGAAGGAACCATTTGGCATGGACCACATCTGCTTCGTCAACATCCTCGTAAGTTTGGCCCTGGTCCACCAGAGGGTCTGAGGCCTATGTTTAGTGACATGGAGGAATTTTGTCTTGGTCTGAAAAGGTAATCAGAACAGTATCCTGAACTCACTACTGATCAATTCTTCAATCGTTTGGGAGATATCCTCCCCTCCCCACCCCATGACAGTTAAGACTTGAATTTTAAGGCTGCAGCTACCCACTCACTACCCCAGCCCACGTCCAGGCTGCTCCCCTCACTGAGCAATCCTGCTGGATTTTCCCTGGGTTTTTGGATCAGCAATACCTTTGGACTTGGCTTTGTTTTTTGAGGATGCTACCTCGGATTGGGGGCCTTGATTTTGTACTGACATCTGGGTTTTCTGATCCATGACTCAATTGTACTCCACAGCTGCGGGTAAGAGGCACCTGCCTTGACTTTCTCTGTTGCTCCCCCGGACTCTGTTTAACTCTACCTTTTCCCCATCGATTGGAGAGCAAGGTCAACTGGGCTTTTTGCATAGCAGGAGGTCCAGTTCTGAAAAGTGCTTGGCAATAGTGAAAAGGAAAGGGATCGAAGAAATAACAAGAAGGAGAAAGACAAGAAAAAGCTAAAGATGAACATTTTCAGTCTGGAGAAGGGGAAGGAGGTTGGCCTGATGATGAGCTAATTGTCTTCAGGTACAGAAAGGGCTCTCTCTGTTGGAGAAAGGAAGCCTGGCTGTCCTCCCATCCAGCCAAGGGCAGACCAAGGGCTTAGTTACAGCGCAGGGGATTTACAGAAGATAAAAACATTTCTTGGACAAATACAGAAATGGGTTTCAGAGGGGTTTTGTGTAATTACCTTTGCAGGAGATGGCTAAGAATAGCATAGCTCCTCTGGCAGCCGGAAGGTGAAGAGGTGTTATGTGGACAAGCAGAAGGTGAACTTGGGGCTTTTCTTGCCACCCCTTCCATAACTCTCCCTCTTCCTTTACTGCAGGAATAGAAATTTCTGCACTCTGTCAGGCACCCTTGGAAGAGCTCTGAACCTTTCTCCAGAGGAAAAGCACTTGGCCAATTCCTGATATTTTTAGAATAAAATCAGCAAGTAAAGCTGTTGTCCCAGTGGTCACCAGAGCACTGTAGTGGTGATGATTCCAAAAGCCATACAGGCAATTTCTGACGAAATGATATCAAAGGCAGACTAAAAATTGTTTCTTTAACCGAAGGGTTGCATGACTGGTTTTTAATTAGAATGGATTAATACAGTGTTCCCGTTTATAAAAACCAAAATTGAAAGGAAGGAATTGCAATGAGGTAATTAAAGTAAGGAAAATAGCCTCCAGATCCTCTCCCACCCAAATATTATGCTTAAAAAGACAGAGAAAATTAAATAAAACTTTGTTATTCTTTATATACCTAGATAATCTCTGTATCTAATATCTCAAGGGTATTACATAGTTGTATAAGTTCCTAGTGTGTATATATGTTTGTGTGTATATATACATGTGTACGTTTATTCATATGTGTATACATATTTTTGTACCTATATAATCATATAAACACATGCACAAATTGTTTTTTGTTTACAATAGTATATGACAATATATATAGGTACCGCTTCTTTTCTATTTCCAGAAGGGCATTAACACAGGGCTTCTCAGATAAATTACCATTTCCCTTTCGACTGGCTTATTTGGCAAAATCAAGAAGTTTGTGTGCTAGTGCACAAGATGACCTACCTGATCCTCCACTGAAAAAATACGAAATGTTTCATTGAGCCTTCATTCTAAGAAGCAATGGTAAGTAGCTGGTAAGCTTTCTCTTCCTTGTCACGGCAACATCCTTTGACCTATGTAACTGTAGGAAGGTGTTAAAGGGGGAAAAAAGACAGGAGGAAGGCTGTATGTGTTTCACCATTTACTGAATGAAAGGTTTTACCTTTTTATGTATGTAGCACCACGCCTACATATCAACTCCAAACCCATCAATTTACCAAGTCCCGTCAGAACAATTCTGTCTCAAGAGCTCTCATATCTATCCCTACGTCTCCATCCCATGCCACCAGCATGTCATATCTCCCTTCGATTACTGCAGTGGCCTCGTAACTGGTCCCCCAGGCTTCAGTCTTATCCCTCTCCGAGTGTTCTCCACACCATCACCAGCTTACTCTTCATTAACCAGAAATCTATTTGTGTCAATGGTTTGATTTAAATTGTTCAGTGGCTCCCAGACGCCTACAGGATCAAGTCCAGACTCAGCAGCATAGTCCTTCAAGGCCTTTCTCCATCTGGCCTCTGCCAAACTATCTTGCCTAACACCAACCCCTCCTCAGCCACTCTTCAAGCTCCAGCTCTAATAAGCCATTTCCAGCCCCTCCCAACAGGTTTTTTCCCCCTCATCTTGTTTTCCAGAAGCCTGGCCTTTCTGCCTGGAACTCTCTGCTCTCTGTTAGCTCCCCTGGCTGTCTCCAATGGATGCTACAAAACTCAGGTCCAGCTTCATCTCTTCCAAGAGACCCCCACACCCAGTCTTGTCTCTTATGTATATTCCTATGACAACTGCAGGATTGCCCAAGAGTACCAGCAAAGCAAGAACTCAAAAAACGAGCAGAGAAAAGATTTTGGAAAGAATCTGATATTCATTATTTCCCTCAAAAAGCATCAAAGTAGTTATGGGGAAAAAAATCAGAACTTACATGGACTTCCTTGTATTTATTTTACTGTTATTTAAAACACTTTATAGTGAAATATACATATATAAAAGTGTACAAATGGTTAACGTAAATAGCTTCCAGATCAAGAAACCTAATATTACCAGTAGCTCAAGAGCCCCCTTGTGGGACCTTCCAGTCACTAACACTGAAAGGGCAACCATTCCCCTGACTTCTAATAGCACAGATTAGTTTTACATATTTTTGTTTCATATAAATAGAATCATAAAATTCAGCTTCTTTCATTCAATATCATGCTTGTGATAAACATATGTATGTAGCTGTAGTTTCACTGTTATTGTAGACTAATATTCAAGTATTTACTCTACTCTACTGTTGATGGGCATCTCAGTAGTTTCCAGTTTTGAACTACTACAAATATTGGCGCTTCTATGAACATCTTCTACAATGTCTTCTGATTAACATATGTGTGAATTTCTGTTGGGTAAACATTAGGTTGAACAATATGAAATTGCCAATATTCAACCATTTTCGACCTACTAAGATGGCAACTTATTACTACCTAGAAGTGGAATTGCTGGGTCATCGGTTACACGCATATTTACCTTTAGAAGATTCTGGCCTAACAGTTTTCTACAGTGGCCATACCGATTTATAATCTCATCAGCATTATATGAGAGTTCTGTTTGTCTAAATCCATTTTTATTTTAGCCATTCTGCAGGGAGGGGTATACAAATGAGTCACATTATGGTTTCAATGAGTAGTGAAGTTTAAGCACTTTTTCATATATTTGTTGGCAATTCAGATATCCTCTTCTGTGAACAAGTTCAAGTCATCTGACCAATTTCCTATTGAGTTGTCTGCCTTATTAATTTATTATTATTTAGATTTCACAGCTGAGGACATTGTAATTCTTTCATTGCTTAGCTCTAGAAATGTTTTTATCCAGTCCTATGCCCAAAGAACCCTGCATTCAACTCTGTTCTATGATATACTACACTGCTGAAATTGTTATTTACATATCTACTTTTCCTTATGAATTGTTAAGTAATTTTTAAATCACTAAATAATTAGCAGTTAGAGCTCTTATTCATCATTGTATTCCAAGCCCTAGAATAATATCTAGCAAGTGGTTCAATAAATATTTGTTCAGTTAACTGATATGCATTTAACATAGTATTCTTCCTAAATTTGTATTAACTATCTTTATACTCCTTTGTCTAAAGCTTATTCCAACAAGGCAAACCGTGTAAAGTAGAGCACTCTGCCCTTTCTCCACTACTTGACAAAAGAACACTATTGCTGTATGCCTGAAACACAACACTGTAAATCAACTATACTCCAATAAAAAATTTTTTAAATAAAATTTTTTAAAAGTTTCTAGCATTGAAAAAAGAATACTAGTTGCAAAAGTACAAAACAATGATCAGAGCATAGAAATAGAACTTTTCTGTTTCAATTAATGACTAAAAATAATAAGCAATAAAAATCTCATATAATTGAAAAGAAAAAAACAAGATCTTAATAGCTTAAAGGGCAAAAGGCATTGATGTGCAAGTAATTTACATCAAGAGAAGTAAAAACCAAAAAGCTAATTACTAAAATTAAACAACCAGTCACACTTTTATATATTTAATAGATGTAAAGTATTAGTAAAGTTGAAATTAATAACATGTAGAACTTATCAGGTTTTACTAAATGTGGCACCTTCTTATACTGTTCTTCATTATGCTTGTTATTACAGTTTTTGGCTTACACATCTACTTCCTCCAGTATACCATAACTTTCTTATGGACAGGACCCTTTCCTGCTCCAGTTCCGTTGTAAAATGAAGTATGTACCCTCATATATACAACCGTGCTAAAAAGCAATTATGTCAGTATATTTCAAAAGCTTAAACATGCCCCCTTTGGTCAAGTAAATTCACTCTCAAGTATTTATTCTAAAGGAAACAATCAAGAGGAAAGAAAAAAACTCTACACATTAAGACACTTATCTCTGTATTGTTTACAATAGTTACAAATGAAATCAATAATAAACTTCTAACAATAAAGAAATGATTGAATAAAATGTCACAGAAACGCTAAAGAATATTATGCTGCCATTAAAATGGAAGATTATTAAATACCATGGATGCATGCCAATACTATTAAATGAAAAAATATCATGCAAAATCATATAATGCTCTAAGATTATACCATATAATCGTGCATGGATCCAGGGAGCAACATAGAAAACGACAAATGAAAAAGAAATACTTGGAAAGTTTAAGGTTCCGGACCATAAAAGAGTTTCTTTTTTAAATGTCGTTACTGTGCATTCGTTCATTACCTCCCCAGCTACTCTCCTAGACACAGTCAGTATGATCTCTCACCTGGATGAGTGCCACAGCCTCTGACTGGTCTTCCTACTTCTTCCCTTGTTCACCCACAGTCTACTCTCAACACAGCCAGAATCGTCCTGGAAATCAGGAGGCAGATCTTGTCACTTTTCCGCTCAAAAGTCTCCAATGTCTTCCCATCTCACAGAGTGAAAACAAGAATTCTTACAATGGTCTACATGACCGTCAACTATCGGAATGCCACTTTGCATTCTCACATGACCTTGTCCCGCACTCTTCCTTGCCTCACTAGCCTCCTTGCTCTTCCTCAACATCCTAGGGACACTCCTACCTGAATACTGGAAAGTTTTATTTTATGCAGAAGCCAATCCTAGGTTTTTTTCCGTTATTTTAATAAAACAAGCATGCGTAAGCATTTGGTATTTCCCATTTCTCCTAAAGCCATATAACTTAGTCTTTGGACAATTCAGTTGGAAGGAAGGTATCTCTGTCTACCTTCCAGAGTTGCCTGTGAATGCGTCTAGGAGAATGCTAGGGTGGATTTGTCATGAATGCTCCAGAAGAAATTTTTACTTATCAACAGGGGCCAAGAAAGATGAGGAGGGGAGGGAAAAGAACACTGGTAACTGTGGTTAGATCTAGGGAGGTGTAAGCTAGGTGAGGGGACGGACTCTAAAGTAAAGGGCCCTAACTTCAACAGGCTTATACGAAAGACACGCAAAACTATTTCAGGCAAAGCTGTAAAGTCTCTGAGACTGAGAAGAGAGGAAAAAGCTTAGTAAATTGGAGAAACAAAAAGAAGACCTGTGTAACTAGGAAAAAATGCAACGGAGACATGGCAATGGAAAAGTGGAGAGCCAGGTTATGCAGGGCCTTTAGGTCAGGGTAAGTTGTTGGGATTTATTGTAACTGCAATGGAAAGATCACTGAAGGGTTTTAAAACATTGGAATGACAATTCTGTTATTATGATATTGCTTGTGAACTCTGGGGTTAAAGTCACCAAAGTCCTGGATTCATCAAAATCCAGTATGACAGCTAGCATTCTGCCTCATGTATTGTAGGCAGATCTTAAATGACAGTCGATTTTTCTTCTTATTCTATAGCAAATATTACTTCGTACATATCACCAACATACCTAGGTGAGGGAGTACCTTCGTTATTACTCGTGTTTGTAGTTTTAACATGCTGAATGCTTTAAGATGGTTTTTATTCAATGCTTACAATAAAATTGAGGCACTCAGCTTTCAGTTCCTAAAGAACCATTTATGCTTTAAAAGGCTTTTGATTGATTTCCTCCCAACAAGCTATGTGCACTAACTCAAACTCAATCTGCGCCGGAGCCTGTTGTGTGTGTGCAGATGAGAGTTGAAATGTGAATCTCCAAGGACTGTGCTTGGCCCTTGTTGATAAGTAAAAATTTCCTCTGGAGCTTTCGTAACAAATCCAACCTAGCATTCTCCTAGACACATTCCCAGGCAACTCTGGAAGGTGGACAGAGATACATTCCTTTCACCTCAAACGAATTCTCCAAAGACTAAGTTATATGGCTTTAGGAGAAATGGAAAATACCAAATGCTCATGCATGCTTGTTTTATTAAAATAACTAAGAAAAAATAGGATTGGCTTCTGCATAAAATGAAACCTCCAAATATTCAGCAGTTTAAAGGAAGCTTTAGACTCTTTAGTTACAGATATTGGTGGGTGAAGGCAATAATTCAGTAGAACTGTATCTATAGCAGCATTTCTTTTAAAAATAATAATTTTTTGGTACATTTTCCCTTTAGAAAACAAAACATAGACTTCCAGTTACTCAGATATGGATCTACTTTCCCTCTCACAAAAAGGATACTAAAAATATTAAAAAGGCCACATGGGCAAAAATAATAGACCCCCTACTAGAAGCAAGCTGAAGTGCCCTGCAGACTACCAGAAGGCCTCAGGCCTTGGAAGCTGTAGGTAACAGTGAATGTCAGTAGGCATGATGGGGTTAAGAACAAGGTGATTGCTTTAAAGTCTTTAACTTTCACAGGCTCTCAACTACCCACAAGCAGAGTCACAAAGGTTTTCTCTGGAGAAAGTGACCTGGAGACAATCTGGTTTCAGAAGACCTGAACACAGAGGGCACAGGCAATCACAGGGCTGAACACAGGTAAACTGAGGGGGAGTCTACCAACTAAACTGAGACACCCCAGCCCAGAAATCTAGGACTTGGGGTCCCCACAGCTATATGTTTGCCTAAGGGAGCACATGGATAAAAATGGATTCAAATCTGGCCCTGCTGCTTGCTAGCTAAATAATCATGGGCAAGTTGTTCATCTCTCCAAGCCTCTGTTCCCTTACCTATAAGTGCGGTAACTATAGATGTCTGAGTTATCCTAATGACTAAATTAGATAATATACATAAAACACCTAGGGGATGTCGGGCAGATGGTTCATGCTTACTAAATGGTAGCCAGCATTATCAGTGAAGAGCAGCTTCTGGAGAGCTTTCTGAAGGACTCAAGATGGAACTATCATCAGGTACAAACACCTGTAAACTGACTCCTTCACTTCTTTTCTAACAGATGACTACAGAACACAGCCTGAAATCTTCAATAATTCACAGGTCAAAAGCAGGTTTGGAACGTTGGTCCAACTGCCCAGTAGAGCATTAGAGAATGGGCTTTGAAATCAGACAAAAATGACTTTATTCCTGGCTCCTCCAATTACAAATGTGGTCTTGGCGAGTCACACAAGTATTCCACAGCTGTGAAGTGGAAACAGTAACAAGTATCTGCAAGGTTGTTGTGAGGACTGGCTGTAAGACATGCAAGACCCTAGTGGAGTGCCTACGACATGGTAGGTGTCAAGAAATGTTTGCTGTTTTCATTGTGATCATTTTTTAGGCAAAAAAACAATCATTTATAAATGCCTGGACAATCTTGGAATAAATTTTCTCTGGGTTATTTTCTTCATTCATCAAATGTCACTGGGGTTGGAGAGTCATGTGACCGTTACCAGTATACAGATTCCACTGACTTCTATTCTAACTCAGTTTGGAAATAGATAGAGTTCAGTTCTAAATGGTAAACTGTACTGCTCTTTTCGCTTAGGACATATGCAGACATTTCAGCCTAACTGGCAGCATAAGTGATACCTAATATTTTAGGTAGCTTTTACATTGGGGATTTTAACTTAATCACTTAGTGCTTCTTCCTCTGTAAAGTGGCATCTCAAGCCAGCATTAATTCTAACAGTACTTTTGTGGCTTGAACATGGACACTCATCTTTGTTTCTTGGACTCTGAGCCTCGATTTTTCTTTTAAGTGGAGAAAGCATAAAACATGAATATAAAGAATAGCATTTCTCATCTCTAATCAATGGAGAAGTAAAAATAATTTTCTTTTTTTTTTTAAAGGTCTTTTTTTTTTCTTTTGGCTGCCCCACATGGCTTGTGGGACGGACTTTAGTTCCCCGACCAGGGATTGAAATCAGGCCCTCAGCAGTGAGAGCGCAGAGTCCTAACCACTGGACTGTCAGGGAATTCCCATAATTTTCACATAAATCCTCTAAAAATCCTAGAAGACATAGCACATGTTATTTCATAAAAAATATTTTATTGGGCTTCCCTGGTGGTGCAGTCGCTGAGAGTCCGCCTGCCAATGCAGGGGACGCGGGTTCGTGCCCCGGTCCGGGAAGATCCCACATGCCGCGGAGTGGCTGGGCCCGTGAGCCATGGCCGCTGAGGCTGCGTGTCCAGAGCCTGTGCTCCGCAACGGGAGAGGTCACAACAGTGAGGGGCCCGCGTACCGCAAAAAAAAAAAAAAAAAAATTATTTCCCCTCTCAATGGGATATATTTTAAAAGCTTAGAACGTATTGTAAATCCATGGCATAGCCACATAATCTTATATTCAGTTACCTTCCTAATTGAGACAAGCAACAAAACAAAATATACATTCAAATGAAACATGCAGCTAAACCATTTATAAATAATTAAAGTTATAGATGAGGTTTTCTTTCACTGATCACAAATTATGGTAATGCTTTTGTGGTGCTCATTTCCGGGCTCACTTTGGTGTGTTTATTAAAGCACAGTATTGTCAGATCACAGGGAATATCTCATTTTCATATTTCCAATTCTAAAGGGGATTAAATTATCCAATTAAACTGTTAATTAAAAAGACTCCTACAGAATAAACTCCAGGCTACCAGTGGCATTTAAAATTTTCATTGTGCTGTGCTCAAAAGCAATTTCCTAAATTCAGAAGAGCCCCAAGTTACTGGCCGGTATTTTACTTTAGAAGGTGTGGCTGGTATCGCTAGGTAATAGCCAAACCCATTTCCTCTTCTTTCTGGGCACACAGCTAGACTATATATCCCAGCCTCCTTTGCAGTTAGGTTTGGCCATATGACTGAGCTCTAGCCAATGGAATATGAGCAGAAGTGACGTAGATAACTCCTTGGACTAGACCAAACCTTCCACTCAATATCTTCCATAACCTCTTCCCCTCCACCAGCTTCTTGTAGGTAAGCATGTATTCAATAGCATTGAAAATGGCAGAATCACAATATGGAAGGAACCTTGGTCCCTAAATCACCAACTGTAGCAGAGAAGCTCACTGATCATTAATACCCATTTTGTATGTAATGAAAACAATAAATTAACTTAAATTAGGTTAAACCATTGAGATGATCTGTTTCAACATCTAGTGCAATCTTAATTAACAAAGAAAGCAACTGAACTTGAGGGACATGCAAAAACCTTAAACCTAATTGGAAACATCAGACTCCTTCAAATATTGATCAGGTCCACTAAGATATATATCTAAAAACTGAGGCACACTGAATACCTCATAAAGTCTATCAAACAGACCATAGCAAGAGAGGTTCTAGACTTCTTGCCTCCATTACCCCAAAGCCTCTCCTTCCTGTCCATGCCTCAGAGATCACTCATAAACTCTGTCATTTCTATACATCCTTCCTTCTGCCACTACCCTACAGACAAAAATTCTTATTTCAAGGATCAGCTCAGAAACTGGAGTAGACGCTCTAAGAGGGGCACTAACAGGCCATACTCAAACACTTACTACCTACCAGCTCCACAGTCTGTCTGATGTCTATCACCTGTACATGGACACGATGGCACACCTGCTACAAACGAGTACTTTTCCACATCTCAGAACATATCAGTGTCAGAAAGATGTTTAAAATAATCAACAGGGGACTCTACTTGCACTGCCAAACTAATCCCAAAATGCCCCCCAGAGAACTTAGTATGAATTCTATGATATGCCTCTGGATTTGTCTAGACCCAGGCAAAGCAGTCAGGCTTTCACTGTCCTGCACCACTCACTCGTTGTCCAAAGGTGGCCAGGAAATATAAACTCCAGGCACTTCCAGTTCTCTGGAAGTACACGGGGCACAGAGGCTCCAGTAGTATGAGGGCAGCCATCCTAGAGATCTACAGCCAATGAGGAAGAAAAGCACACAGAAGGTGAGGTTAGGTGCCTGGTAAAAGGGCTGGGATCTGGGCAGAGAGAACTCCGACAGCATCCACCGGAGGAGAATTGAATAATTCCTTCTCTGTGCACCAAACCACAACCTGATGTCCTTGCATTTCATCACACTTGTCATGAAATAGGGTGACTGTAGCAGTTTACGTATCTGTTTCCCATGTTAGACCAGACTGCATATGGTCTGCCTAAATACAGCTAGTTCAGTGATTTAAATATAATGGTGCTCAGTTACTGTGTACTAAATAAGTGACCATAAATCGACTTGATTGTTAAAGAAAGGTGATAGCACATAGAGATTCTTTGGTTCGACAGTAACTGTAATGTTCACTGTTACTTTTGCAAGACCAGCCGTACCATGGTTGATAATTTCCTCAGAAACCTCTCTTTTCCTCAATAGGAATATTATTGCACACGCAATAAACCACATCTCTTATATTCTGGAAGAAAATACAATGACCACCTCGCAAATCTCTCATTGTCTACAGAGAAAGTTACTGCATTCAAATCCCACTTTCCTAAACCAAGAAACCTAGCCCTCTACAGTGCTTTGTGTACTTCTTAGGCAAATATTATCTAAAACGGAACTGAGTATGTTAATCAATGTAACAGGTTTCAATATTATTTTTAAAAAGAGAGGAAACAATATCTTCAACTTTTTATTGTCCTTAAAATGATTGCTCACATTGTTTCACAAGTAGGGGAAGAAAATACAATGACCATTTAGATAAGAAATGCATAATCCAAGAACACCTTTCTTCAAACCAGTGGGGCACTGCCACTGGCAATGAGAATGTTGTTGCTTGAAATAATCATATATTCTTCCATAATTTAATATGCAACTGAGACATTATGTTAAAAATATCAAGGAAGAAGCCTATCAAATGCTAAGTGATTACAGAAATACTGATGGAATAAATGTATTCAGAAATAGGGTAATCTACGGGATGAAGGTTAACGCAAAGGTCAGCAGCCCAAAGAACAAAGGCTCTGCCTTTCCTGACTCTGGGATACTTGAGAAGCAATTTCAAACCTCTCCACTGCTCTGGCACAAGCACAACCTGTGTGGCAAGCCATAGTTCCTAGTTGCTTCTTACTGATGCTCCAAGGCTAAATGAGATAAAATTTATGTGCTGTGCTTTAAGCTCCACTGAGGAAAGGCACTGAATAAACTTAAGGATAATTTACGAATCCTGAGCTTGCAGTAATCACTTCCAAGTCCATCTCATAAAAGGAAAAAAAAAAATGGAAATAGGAGGCCAATGCTATGTGGTTGGTAAAAAGCTCAGGAAACTTTGCGCAATGATGATAAGCCCAAACAAGATCATTTTATATACATAAGACCCTTGACTAATCCAGGAGACTTTCCCAAAAAAACCTAATTCCTTCCATTGCCCAGACAATAGTTCACTGGCAGAGCATCTGGTATATGAATCAGAGAAGTTTGGTCTGGCAGTCCTAGTCTGAGATCCAATATCTAATTTCCTTTTAATTTAGCATAATTATTTTTGTAAAACTTTATGGCCCTACTCCAGTGGATGTGCTTGGCAAGGACTGCCAAAATCCTGTGTTCTCTTCAGAGTCACATTCTTAGGCCAGCTTCTCCCTACTTTTTCTCTCTCCCTTCCAGTTGCATTTTACCTTCCTCCCTCTACCACTTAATCAGCGTCTGATTCTTTTATGCTAATCTGTATTGAAGAGAAGGGACAATAAGAATGTACTCTGAAAATTTAAACATGAGCATGTATTTGGAAATTCAATCTACTAGAATATTGTTCCAGTTAGTAGTGATGATTTGGGCTTCTGTGAGTTTGTTGTAATAACAGCCATCCTATCTACAGCTTTCAGTATAGTTGAGTTACATCAGGTAAAGTTAGTCAGGACAAAGTAGCCACATCATTCAGAAACTGTGAGGGCCCCAACTGTTCACCAACCAGTTTTCCTAAACCATTAAGTGACTGAACGAGTCCCATTTCCAAACTCATAATTCTATGCTTTTATCAAACACTTTCTCTGACCTGCAGGAATGTGTTTATTTGGAATTTAAAAAGAGAAATCTAGAAGGAAAATGCTATTCATGTAAGCCTTAAAAATCTCAGCTGATTTTAAATGTCCAGATACAGGAAAAAAACAAGGAGAATCTTCTAAGTCTAAACCAAATCAGAATGATTCCTCTGGAGAAAAGACACAGTAACTGCTTGTTTTCAAAATACAAAGTAAGGTCACATTAAGCCATGGTTAAGGAGGAAAAGGTAGCCGCTCTTCAGGAGTCTGTCTATTCAGAAAGCGGGAAGTCAAGGGGAAAATCACTCTCCTCTGACTAACGCAGTGGAATTGTTTTCCTCATGATGGTGCCCCTGCATTTTTCTCCCTTCTTAAGTTCCCATGGTTACAAAAGGACATGGCACACACTTTTATATATATATATATATATTTTTTTTTTTAAATGACAAATCCCAGGGATGTAAAATGGCTTCCTCTGGTTAGCCTGAATTTGTCATTTTGCTTCCGAGATTTTCCTATTGGCCTACTTAACCTAGAACCACATGTACAAGGAATAATGTGAAGGGGGGATGGCTATTTTAAGAAACCGAAAATGCCAGGTAACCACTTTAAGGCCATTACAATTTTATCCTACACACACGCTGAACACACACTTGAAAAGTGTGAGAGCTTGAAAAGACAGAGCTCTGAGGATCAAAAACGTAATACTGCTCTTTCTTACAGACTCTTTAGAAGAAGACTTGAAGAGTAAAAATTATGTTTCTTTAGACTATGAAGGGAATTTTCAATTCAATCAACAGATTCTAAAATGTCTTTAATCAAGAAATTTTTCAAAAAGGTTCTTTAAAAGAGAGGTAACTTTAACTGAGCCACTTTGCGCCCTCCTCAGTGTGGGGTTTGTCCCTTTGCACTAAAGGAGAAGGAAAGCCATACATTCCTAAAGGGGAATCAGAAAATCATTTTCTCGATGCCTACTCATTTCAGAAACAGGAGAATGCACATATATGAGGATAACAAGACAATCAGGAACTGGACTGAAGAGAAGTATCCAGCAGATGACATAATCTCCAAGGTTTGGGCAGACTAGATCGAATTTTGGAGATGTCATTTCTTAGTGTCCCCACTGTTGCGTGACTAGGTGTTTTGGCTTCTTCTGGGACTTACAGATACAACCTTGTCTTTCTATTTGACGAACTCAAACCTTTACCAAGCAGCCTTTCTGCCAGCTTTGCTCATGCTGACTTGAACAGGGCAATAAGCTACACCAGATACAAGCTGTGAGGCACGTTTTCATGCCAACAGGCTCCAAAGCTGAAGGCAAGAACTTCATCAAATATTGTAAAATGAGAATTCAACATATTTCTAATCTAACTACCTTAGAGTTAATCAACGCTATGTAATGACGATGTGTGAAATCTCACAGTGCGCTCCACAGTGCAGAAAGACCTCCCAGGTATCCTCGCACATGTCCACATCACTGAGGGTTGCAAGTGTAATAGGCTGAATTTTCTTCTGGATACGTTCTACTTAGGGCCCCTGCAAAGCTGTAGATTAAAATGATATGGACCACTTAGCTGTGGCTTACACACTAAAATGGACAACAGCAACAATTCAGCAGACAGCATTTTAACAAAAGCAGCCTAGGGACTTATTTTTGTTGGTTTGGTTTTCTATAGAAACATACTTGATTCGATTTTTTGCATTCCATTTTTTTAAGCCTTACAACTCTGAATAGATACTGTTTAGATCTAAGCAATACCCAAGTAATGAAGATGCATCAAAAATAAACAACCTCAGGGGAACACAGGCCTAAAGCAGTAGGTGATGAGCACTGCACAACTCTCTCAGGATGGCATAAACCAACAGTCCAGCTACCAGAGTCGGCAGGAGTCCGTGCCTCTGTTCATCGTGGAATTGGATGGACAGTTAAAAGCCTTCTGGAATTCTTCAAAGTTGCTAACTGCACCATTGACCCTGAAAAAGATATGTCAAAGTCCATGTCATTTAATTCTTACAAATCAACAGGTTCTGGATAAAACTGTATCATTATATTGCTTGATATGATGTTGCATTCATTTAATCTGTTTACAGGGAGATAACTGAAGCCCAAAATGGTTAAGTAAATTTCCAAAGAAATTAACAGAGCCGAGACTAGAACCAGACAAATGCTATTAATCTTCCAAATATCTTCAAATTTCTATAAACTGTAGGATCTACAATTCCTATAAATTGTATATAGGGTCGTACATTCCTATAAATTCACAAATTCCTACAAACTAGAAGATTTACCAATACTTAGCTTTTCTATTTTTTAATTTAGCTTTTTAAGGAAGATATAACTGATAGAGAGTATACGCATTTAAAATGTAAAGCTCATTTAGTTCACATGAATACACCCATGTTACTACCACCCAGATCAAGACATGGGATATTTCCAGCACCTAGAAGGCTCCCTTGTGTGCCCTAACAGTAGCACCTCCAAGCATAACTACTAGTCTGACCATAGATTAGTTCTGCCTGTTTTTTAACTTCACATGAGTGGACCACATAGTATGCACTCTTTTGCCTCTGACTTCTTTCATTCAGTATTATGTCTGTCAAGATTCATCCATGTTGTTGCTGTCTTTAAATTACCTTTTTTTAAAAAAACATTTTATTTATTTGGCTGCTCAGGGTCTTAGTTACAGCACACGGGATCTTCACTGTTGCGTGCAGGATCTTTAGTTGTGGCATGCGGGATCTTTAGTTGTCGCACGCGAACTCTTAGCTGCAGCATGTGGGATCTAGTTCCCTGACCAGGGATCAAACCCGGGCCCCCTGCATTGGGAGCACAGAGTCTTAGCCACTGGACCACCAGGGAAGTCCCTAAATTATCTTTAAAGAACTCTTTCAATCTACAAAAACACTTTTTATAAACTCCTATTATGTTTGAAGGCTCACATTTACCTAGAATTTGGTTTATGCAACCGTAAACTAATGAACGGTGTCTAGCTGTTATTGATGAGTAATGCTTTACTGGAGTTAGCTCCAAAATCTGGTGTTCTTGCAAGTTCCCTGACTGCAGTAAAGACTGCGGATTCCTACTCAGCACTTTGATTCTAACTGCCTTTTGGAAGTGGTATTTCCATTGTGTGATTTCTGCTGCACTCAAAATCTACAGTTACCGCAGAGATCACTAACAAGCCAGGAAAAAACCTCCCCCCTCATCTATTTCTTACTCGACTGCATGTTCAAAAGGCTGACTAGAGACAGCATTCTCGGCCACTGACTGTTTCTTCCCTAATGACTTTGTTCCCTATGGGCATTTGAATGAATATAATGGCCTGTATCCCCGAATCCCCATAACCTCTTGTGTTTTAGCTGGGATGTATGGGGAGGGATGCAGGTTTCATAGTATGATTCACCCTGGGAAAGTGTTAAGGATAGAATTTAGCTGACAGTCAGTAAGTATACTCTGCAAATTATCAGCTAAAATCCAACATTACAGGCAACTAGTTAGTAAAAGGAAATTAGTTTTTAAAAACTTATCTGTTAAGTAATTAATCCACTGTGTGGTATCATCTGCACCATTTGTCAGTGGAATCAAATTTTAGTCCATTAGAGACTGTCAGCATTCTTGACAGTTTAGCCCAGTGGGGGAGAATTTCTAACACAATGATTAGATTTTTATGCTATTGGGTAATTTATAGTCAATTTCTGAAGCATTTCTAAGGCAAGGCTTTGGGAATAAGACTTTAAAACAGGAGAAATTTTAGATGACTTTCCTGCAATATGCTAATGGATTCGTTTAAACATTAAATAT
The DNA here is from genome assembly GCF_003676395.1 of Aethalodelphis obliquidens. NCBI lineage: Eukaryota > Metazoa > Chordata > Mammalia > Artiodactyla > Delphinidae > Aethalodelphis > Aethalodelphis obliquidens. Next base: position 994,456 of record NW_020838043.1, read on the forward strand.
AAAGATATCCAGATGTAATATGTTCTAAGTAAAGAACAAATAAATACAAATTATTACGGTTTCTTGCATTTACTATTATAACTCTGTCCCCTACTATAGAAAATTTCCCTCAAACTATGCTAGAAACCTAGCATGGGTTAAGTAATATTAATCTTAATTTTATTTTTACTTAATATTTTATACATTCTGACAATTAAATAAGATTGTAATTCATAATTCTTTTCCCTTCATATATAAGCAATTGTTTCAAAATATGACTCAAACTAAAAGCCAAAATATAGAGCTTTTGCCTCCAGATATGAATTACAATAGCTAAACATCACTATATATCCTCCTTGGTGTTCAGAGCTATTCAGAAAGTGGGCACTTATTCATGTCTGTTGGTTGGCTGTATGAAAGAACAAGAGGCATTAAATAGGATATTCTACAACACAAATTAAACCAGAGCTCTAGGTGTTTTAAGCCACAGTGCATAAGATCTCATCCTTATCTAAGAAAAGAGACTTTTGGCCCATGTTTCTAAAAAGTAGGCAGTTGGAAACATCAAACATGCCAGTTTACCGAGCACCTGTGGTGTGCTCAGGGCACCCATGGATTGCTGCCTTTCAAAAATTGGAAGATAATAAATGGGAATTAATACTAAAGCTATGATTTGGATTCTAAATTACCTTTGGAGTCTTGTACAATCTCATAGATCTCTTGATACTAGAGGTGTGTACAAAAGCCTACTACTGAAATTTAGGTGAGAGAATGCTAACTAAACCAGCTTCCTACTAATTAAAGAAAAGATGCTTAGTTTCTGTTTGGCCAGATTTTTTTGGGGGGGCCGGGAAATGGAGCTATCACTGTTCACAATGCAGGCTTTGGTCAGATCACCTATTTTAGACCCCTGGGATGGCTGGGTAGGGGAGGAGATGGAGATGCACAGTTAAAACCTAGTGTCACAAGGGCTTCCCTGGTGGTGCAGTGGTTGAGAGTCCGCCTGCCGATGCAGGGGACACGGGTTCGTGCCCCGGTCCGGGAAGATCTCACATGCCGCGGAGCGGCTGGGCCTGTGAGCCAAGGCCACTGAGCCTGTGCATCCAGAGCCTGTGCTCCACAACGGGAGAGGCCACAACAATGAGAGGCCCATGTACCGCAAAAAAAAAAAAAAAAACTAGTGTCACCCATGTGCCTATTTACCTAAACTGAGGGGGGCTGTGAGCACCAACTTGGATTTGTTCTCGGGCAGCTTCTGGTCTGTAGGAATTGCACCTCACCTAGAAGAGAAAACATCCCGATAATTATGTTTCAATTACACATTTTCTACTGCCTTAACTGCTCCAAATTATACTGAAGAGTAATTTTAGACTCAACGGATGACAAGCAGTTTTAGTAGATCAGATAACACCTTCATCAGTAGTAACATCTATTATTCCAATTCCCAGAGTAGAAAGTTTTATCATTGTGAATACTTCCAGAATTTGAGTAAATTAAGAGAGGTTTCCAAACAAATGCTTTAAATCAAGAGAACAGCATATGTGTCCAGGAATCAACCAATGTGTTCATTCAGCTAACATGCTTGGAATAGCCCTTATCAAATTTAACCACATTCGTTTGAATCAATAAAGTGAATCAATCATCCATTATTGAATATGGTCATGAGAAGTAGGTATTTTGCACCCTGGGTGCTTTGTTTGCTTCATCCTAGTTCAGGCCTTGGATAGAAGGACACTGCTCCATCTCCTTTGAAGTTAGGCATGGCTATATGACTTGCTCTGACCAATGAAATGTGAGCAGAAGTGATATATGTCACTTCCTGGCAGAAGCTTTAAAAATCTGGCAGAAGTTTTAAGAGTATTAAGAACAATTTAAGATGCTACAATTAAGGGCCAGTGCACATTTCCTCGTATTTCTTCCCTACTCCTATGGTGACCACGGAAGCACATGTGGAGATAAAGACTCCAAAACCCAGGTCCTTGAGTAGTAACTACGAGCAGAGCCCCAGTGCTGACCCATGCTGGACATGGAACATGGACAAGAAAAAAACCTTTCCTTGCACTGTCTGTTCATGTACCCTCACCTACTTAATCCTGATTTGAACTGTGTCTTGAAATATGATATAGCTTGACGTATGAATAGGACTAGGAAACATGAATATGATGGGGGGAATTCCAGGTGGAGGAGAAAATGGAAACAAAGACATATCTGAGAGAAGAAAAAGCAAGACAGTCAGCTTGGCTGGACTGTGTGGTGCATAGTGGGCAGCAATGGGAGACCAGGGGAGGGTGAGGATAGGGCCAGATTTCTGAAGTCCTGAGCAAGAGGCTACAGTGTTTAGACTATATTTAAACATTGGTTTTGAGCACAAAGGTGATAAAAAATATATATTTTTAAAAGATTTATCTGGCAGGGGTATTTTAAAAGATTTATCTGGCAGTAGTTTGAAGATTATTTATGGGCCCCAGGAAGGTTCCCAATGAATGTCTACTAAATAAGTAGCAATGAGAAGAGAGAGAAGAAGGATAAGAAGAATATCTGAGGAAAAAATGACGGGTCACAGAAACTACAGGGATACAGGAAGCAGCAAAGGTGATACAATGCTATTGCTTTATTGCTTTTGATGAAGATAAACCAACCGTCACTGTGGTTCTGAATTTGACTTTGAAGATGTTTTTGTAATGGGAGTACTTAACTTCCTCAGAAGCTAGCTAAGGTGAAGTTGTTTCTCACAATTTTACCTCACTTTTTCGTATGTTATTTCCTCTTACATTCTTACATTATTATGTAGTATTGTCTTTGCTTCATATATCATTTATGAGATTTCTAAAAACACATTTTTGTTCTTACTGTTTTCCTAGTATCTTCCCAGGAGAGAAGATAATTTTACTCCTTATAAGCAGACTTATTTCAATGTATAGAAGGTTGAAAATCTCCTCAATCCGCTAGTAGGAAAAGCTCCAAGATAAATTTCTCATTAGTAATATAAAATATCTTGTCATTTTTTTCTTAATCTCTTTAAAGTAAGTCATATATAGTTTGAAATTTTATTTGGAGACATTTCAAAACTATGACTGTAACGTTGATATCAGTTAATTTACTTCATCTACTAAGATGGACCTTAAGTTAGAAAGTAAGAACCTAAATAAGAACTGACAGACCTTGTACTTTGTCCTCTAGAGTAGAGGACAGCAAACATTTTCTGTAAAGGACAGATAATAAATATTTTAGGCTTTGCAGATCGTAAGTCTCTGTTTTAACCACTCAACTCTGCCACTGTAGCACAAAAACAGCCATAGACAATGTGTAAAGTATAGAGCATGGCTGTTTTCCAATAAAACATTATTTACAAAAATAGACAGCAGGCAACATATGGCTCACGGGTTCTAGTTTGCGAATCCCTGCTCTAGAAAGTTCTAACTATATCTGTGTTCTTATTTTAGATATCTGGCCCAGTACTGACCCAAAAGAAAGTCTCCTTAATTGAACTGTGTTAATCTCAGTGTTTTCAAGCAATTTAGCTAAAAATGTCAAGTGTCTTCAATATACCCAGCCTCTTTGCTGGATGCTATGGAGATAAATAAGAAGTGTATGAAGATGTACGAGCTATGAAGATAAAAGTAAAAGTCTTTTACATTTTGATAACAATTAAGTATTCAACTGCATGGTAATGAAGATAAATGCAAAGGAGTTGGAGATTTCTTTTTAACGAGAACTGGAGTCCTTGGGGAAGTTTGTGGAAGATGCGGAGGAGGTGGAACTTGACATGGATCCTGAAGGTAAAGATGGAACTGAATAATCTGAGGGGGAGGAGTACAAAGGGGGTCGTCACTTTGTAGAAGGAAAATCAAAAGCAAAACCACAGACACAATAATGAACAGAACATTGTGCGGTGGAAGTGAGGACACCTGCCGGCTAAGTGTGAGTCTGGTGGAGCTATGGGAATTTAGAGTTGGTTGGGTAGAGTTGGATAAGACTGAGGAGAACTTTGAAAGGTGTTCGGTCTCAATGTGGTGGGCACTTGGGAGCCACTGCAGTTCTTTCGGCAGGTCAGTAATGAAATAAAATGCTATTTCAGTGGCATGTAAGACAGACAGTGGTAGAAAGACGCCGAGGTCAGGAAAACATGCCATAAGGCTGTTGGGATAATCCAGAGTAGACGAGATCGAGGCTGACAGTCTATAGATGACGAAATAGGGTAATGGGGAGAAAGGGAGGCTGAATCTGAAGAGCAGTTAAAAGGATGAAACATCAGTTTTTGGGACACATGTCATAAAAATGAGGACAGGTAAATCAAATAAGACCTAAGAATCCAGGTTTCTTAACCAGGAAGACCCAAAGACTGAGGGTGAGGGTGTGTTGATAGAAGTGAGAAAACTAAAAAGGAAAGTCACTTTGTTGTTGACTCCACTTTTGCTGATGTCAGGTTGATAAATGATCATTTATTTAGTGTTGTCATGTCAGCTTTAAGAAATAAAGACCCCAGACAGATGAGAATTCTTTAGCCAGAGTCAACCGAAGAAGACGTGGAAATGAATGAGCTTACTGAGGAGTGAACGAAAAGAGGAACAGAAAGCTGTACTGATGAAAACTTTTGCCCAGTTTTGAGCATACAGATACAGATTTGCCCACTGTGAGGCCATGCATCAGAACCGTCATCAACCCACCCCAGACTTGTTTGAAAATGAGGCTACATATTGTGACATAAACCAGTGCAATAACCGAATAACAAAGAACAACTGGCACTTGGCTCACTGGCCAGATACTCGAACTCAGAATTGTACCTTATTTAGGGCACATCTTTCAATTTCTGCTCAGAGAGCCCATTAAACTCACAAAAGGGTGACATGACTCTCCTTGCCTTTGTTGTTGTTGTTTTCAGCTCTAGTTGTCTTCACATGTTCATTTGGCAGTTGGGAACATAGCCTTGAGGGTCCCCCACAGGTTGAGAGTGGTGGGGTATAGTCAGCAAATGAGGTGAAGGAGGAGAAATGCAGGAAACCACAGGGCCAAGAAAGCCAAAGAACAAGTCACTAGAAATGGTTACAAATAGTATCAAATACATTAAGAAGTCAGGATATACTAAAAATCAAGTGAGTTATCACAAGGCTGGTAACCCACTTGATAAAAAATACCAATAAACCTTGATTCAGTCAGTTAATTAATTATGTCCCATAGAACATAAAGGTGATATTTGTCCAGAAGATAAGCAGCAAGATAAGACTGCAGCTGAAATCAAAGTTATGCCATTAAACTTTGGTGCCAAACCTTTGATCTAGGGAGCAAACCAAAGCCCCGCATCTCATCTTTGATGCCCCTTCCTTGGTCTTACTCACTTGAGCATAACTCAGGAAGAAAAGCTGGCTGTTGGTGAATTCAATGCCGGGTAGGAGAGGCTCCTCAACCCCCTGCCTCTTGTCATTTATCCATTTCCTGTAAGCCTGGGGAGAGAAGTAGAAGAGATGATCTGCTGCAATAATGGCTTTTCTCTTTTCTCAGCCAGTGCAGAGATATTAAATATGTCCTCCACCATGTGCAAAATGTAGCCTATCAAGTTTTCCTTTAAGAAAACAAACACCTGGAAATGCAAGTCAACGTTGTATTGCTTAACAGTGAAGCAGGTTCACCTGCAAAAAGACCTTTCACTCAATAGATACCAAAGCAGCTGGGCCAAAGTGGGCACATGTTAAATAATGCCCCCTTCCCCCAAAAAGCTTTTCTTCGTATTCCTACCAGGGAACAAACAAATCTAACACAATGGCAAGCCATATGGAAATAAATTTGGGGGCCAATCTATGGGCAATTTTTTTAAATTTTGCCAGGTAAGAGGGAAAACTATAATCTTCAATCATCATCATTTTATAAAATAAAGTATATTTTAACTAGAATAGAGGAAAGATATAACCTCAGAATAACAGCTTGGTCTTTACACTGAATGCATTTAGCTTTATGAATGTCTTTCTACATCATCCTCTTATCTTGCTGCTTATGTGTCTTGTTTAACCATGGACCAGTGGATGATGAAAACATTATTATGGACTCTTACCTGGCCCACTATATGAGAACCCCTAGCCTCTGACCGTAATTTAGAAGTTTGGTATTTTAAGAGAAAATTATAAGGAGGGCTACAGAGACTGTACTCAAGAAAACGCCTATGAACCTAGCCCTGAGATTTCTGTAGCATGTTTTAATATTACACTGAATGTACCTTCTGAAAACTATCCTTTAAATACATGATTCTTAATAACAAATATTACTTTTAGGGTGACTTTACTCCCCAAAAAGGAAAAAGAAAGAAATGCAGCCCTATTCATATAATAGAATGTAATAGAGTCAATGGGGAAATATAATTCAATTTACAGAAATTCACAGAATTTACAGAACTCTAACTCCTCAAGAAAATGTCTGTGGTGTAAATTGAGGTGCACCCGTATGGTATTTTATAGTTTAATTTTTAAAATCACAGCAAATGTTGCAGTGCGTACCCTAAAAGCTTGTCGCAGACCTCCATTATCGGCAATATTTTCTCCCAGGGTCCTCTTCCCCTTTACCTAACAAAAAGAAAAAAAGAGTGTTTGACAGCCAACTGTCATTCAGCAAGAGGCATAAATATGATAGCAAGAGAAAGTGCCATATTTTAAAGAGAAAATTGCATTCAGTAAATCAGAGGTAGTCACAACATATTGTGAGATGGCAAACTGACCCCAGCAAGGCGCTCCTGAACATAACTTCTGTTTTATCATGCTACACATTTCTTTCTCACCCACCTCTCTATTCTCACCAATTTAGCCAGCTCCAATAAAATGTTAACATATTCTGAGTGACTCTGGTTAAGTGGGGAAAAAATATCAATGTACAGATTACTTTCTCTGATTAACTCACCTAATTTGAGTATTCTTTTCAGTGTGCTTTATGTTTCCAAATATCTACCATCCACACAGGAGCAAGGCTTTAAGACCAACCATTACCATTTTACCTTCAGCAAATTCCATGAAAAATTAAAAAGAGGATAGTTCTCATGGGGAACAAAAATCCAATAGAAGTAGTGCAGACCACAAGGTCAAGGTTTGCAATATGTATGACAACCGGCCAAGCACAGTGAAGAAATTCTACCAAACATTTGAAGATTGTTTCTAAAACCCTTAAATAGGCTAGGACAAAAAAATATTCTAAACCAAGATGGCCCACAAGCCAAAATCCAACCTCCTGCGTGTTTTTCTACAGGCTGCAAGGTGAGCCTGGATTTAACATTTTTCAACAATTGGGGAGCAAATAGAAAGAAGGATAATATCTTGTTGCATGTGAAAATTATACAAAGTTCAAATTTCAGTGTCCATAATTCAAGTTTTATTGGAACACAGGCACATTCATTCAAATACGTATTGTCTGTGGCTGTTTCCTTCCTACAGTGGCAGAGTTGAGTAGGTGCAACAGAGACCTTACAACTCACAAAGCCTAAATTATTTACTACCTGGCCCTTTACGGAAAAAGTTTGCCAATCCCTGCATCAGAGACAAAATAATGCCCTATAATAATAAAGATGTCTATGTCATAAAAAAATTACTGTGAAAATATTACTTTATGTGGCAAAAGTGACATTTAAAATATGATTAAGGATCCTGAGCTGGAGACATTAGCCTACATTATCCAGTTGAGTTCAATGTAATTACAAGGGTCTGTACAAATAGAAGAAAAGGAAGTTAGGAGAGTGAGTGTGTCCGAGAGATGCAACGTGAGGAGACTTGACCAGTCACTGCTGGCCTTGAAGAAGAAAGGGGCCAGGAGTCAAAGAATGTGGGCAGCCTCTAAAAGCTAGAAAAGGCAAGGAAAGAGATTCTCTCCTACAGCAGCTAGAAAGGAAAGCAGCCCTGGTGACACCTTGACGTTAGCTCACTGAGACCTCAGTCAGAAATACAGAACTGTAAAATAATAAATTTGTGTTGTTTCAAGTCACTAAGTTTGTGGTGATTTGTTATAGCAGCAACAGGAAACTAATACACATTGTTCTAAACTTTCAAGCCACAGATGCTACCAACTCTTTATTAAGCTAGCCCAATCCCCCAGGTATCAAACAATACCAATGAATAAAAACTAATCTTCAGAAAACATTAATCTCTGTAATCACCCAGGATCCTCCTAGCTTCAGTCCCCAAAAGTTAACACTCCTGCTTTACATACCTTCTTTCTTTTATTACACTCCTACGAGGTAAGTGCTATTATCACCATCCTTGCTTAACAAATGAGGAATCTAAAGCTGAGAGTGTGTCGCAGATGTCATTGGTGCTACACCAAATCCCCTTTTCTACCAGGACTGTGAACCCAGTCCTGTAACTGCTAGTGGCTCAGGAAGATTAAGCTTAGCTTAGGGGAATCCCCTCACCTTGAGCTTGCTGGGAGGTGATATCCCCACCTCTCAGTAACTGACTGATGTACAGTTAGAATAGCCCAGCCCCTTATCCTAGGCTGAACAATTCCTGTGATGCAATTCATGCTCCAGAATCCTCTATGGGATCAAACTGAGGCTAAACTTCTGAAACCAACAGGTCTTCCTTGCCACCTTACAGGTTTCTCCTGAAACTACTTCTGCAACGAACCTTTTTATCTAAGAAACCCCTATCTTGGGCTCTGCTTCTAATGGACCTGACCTAAGAGTGATTAACTGAACTGCCCATATTTCACAAGGATTCGAACCCAAGCAGTCTCTGTCCAGAGCCTTTGCTCCATAATGTTACCTTCTCAAGTCTTAACTCCTCTTGACTCTAGTGCTTCTGTTTATAAACACTCATGCTCAAATTTAATCTCCTTCCTTGTTCCCCTAAGCTTTTCTTTTAGAGGTTTGAGGACTAGCTTCACCCCTCAGGCCGCTCCCACTCTGGACCGCCTCAGTAGACCATATGGCCCTAGATTTTTTTTTCAGTATTTTTTCTTTTTCATCATTTTTTTTTTTTTTTCGGTACACAGGCCTCTCACTGCCGTGGCCTCTCCCACCACGGAGCACAGGCTCCGGACGCGCAGGCCCAGCAGCCGTGGCCCACGGGCCCAGCCGCTCCGCAGCACGCGGGATCCCCCCAGACCGGGGCACAAACCCGTGCCCCCTGCATCGGCAGGCGGACCCCCAACCACTGCGCCACCAGGGAAGCCCTCATCAGTATTTTTTTTAAAGTTGAGAATTATGTTTTTGTTTTTTTAATTTATTTTATCTTTGGCTGCGTTGGGTCTTTGTAGCTGCATGCAGGCTTTTCTCTGGTTGCAGCGAGCGGGGGCTACTCTTCGTTGTGGTGCACGGGCTTCTCATTGTGGTGGCTTCTCTTGTTGCAGAGCACGGGCTCTAGGCGCGCGGGCTTCAGTAGTTGTGGCACACAGGCTCAGTAGTTGTGGCTCGTGGGCTCTAGAGCGCAGGCTCGGTAGTTGTGGCACACGGGTTTAGTTGCTCCGCGGCATGTGGGATCTTCCTGGACCAGGGCTGGAATCCGTGTCCCCTGCATTGGCAGGCAGATTCTTAACCACTGTGCCACCAGGGAAGCCCCATGGCCCTAGGTTTGCCTCTCAGGACTCAACAGCTGCTAACAGCCCGTTTCTCTGATGCTCCATTGGAGCTCCCCCCAGTCCAACGCAAATAATGGTTCAGGTACAGAGGATTGGCCTCCACAAATGGAGCCAGAAAAATAAAGCATGGCCCTTTATATCCACAAAGGAAGCCACCCCCTCTCCTTGGGGAATGAGACTGAAGCTGTTTTCTGACGGTTGAATGGATTTATGCTGAGACAGGCATGCCCTTTCTATCGTCCTTGTTGCAAAGGTACACATTTGTCAGAATTCAGTTTCAGTATCTGACACTTTGGCCAAAATGGATGTTGTAGAATAGTCTCCGCCCAATACATCACCCAGGTTTAAAATGAACTTCAAATAAGAGAACACGAGCATGATATGGGGGGAGCAGTAGTGATGTTGGAGTCATACCAATCTAAGCTCTAATGTAGATTCTACCATGGGTTTTAATCACTCTGAGCCTCAGTTTCCTCATATGTAAAACAGGCTAGTAATATGCACACCTCTCAGAACCAGTATGAGGATTAAATATGTTTCAATTAAGTGTAAAGTCTAACTCCCATGCCTGCATATAATAATCACCAGGAAATATGCATTCCCCTTCCTCCAAGAAAACTGCTCTTCTATTGTTTTTTGGTTTTTTAGCCCCTATTGTATTGTTCTCTCCTGGGATGGCATACCTATGAGTATGTCACAAAGTATTAGGAATATTAACTACAATTTATTGAGCACTTATTGCATAGCAGGCATCATGCCGGTGCTTTACATTATCTCAGTCATTTAATTCTTAAGACAAACTAACGAGTTCAAAAATAGCTGCCCATTTCACAGATGAAGACTCTGAGACACAGGAATGTTAAATAACTCGCCCAAGTTCAAAAAAAACTTACAACGTGCAACTGGTTGAACCAAAATTTGGAGCTGTGTCTGACTCTAGAATCCCTCCCCTATGCTTTTTTTTTTTTTTAGAGGTACTTTGCTAGTTTCTGTAATCAAACCCATGCAGATAAGACCTTACAAACTTAATACAGTGTGTCACCCCTGTCCAAATGGAAAAATTATGTTTAATGTTTCTAGACCAATATGGCTGTTAATTTCTATACAATGCCAACCCAACACGGTACAACTGGGATACTTTCTCCAAAGTTGACAGCACAGATAAAGTTTCCAAATATTCAAATTATATATATGTGTGTATATACAGAGAGAGGTATAGATAGATAGATAGGTTTATATAAAAGACCAATAGTAGTATATTATGCATCAGTAGCAGCAACAGCTTATCCAGGTTCTACGGTCATCTGAACAAAATTATAGAGACATCTAGCACATGCTATTAAAAACAAAAAGGCAAAAAACAAACCCCCAGAAAACAGCAATGTTCTGTTACTGTTGTGGTACCTGGCACCATTTTTTTTATTAGCTTCTCAATCATCATCTGGGAAGAACCCTATGCTTTTCTTGAAGCAACATATATTCTAGATGGATTTTCACAATGTGATAACCCCTGAATTGAAAACAGATACACAGAAGCGCCCCTTTTAGGTCTTCCCATGACACAGTTGTAGATATTTTTAAAATATATGGGCAGAGAAATGGCTTTCCAGGACACTGATAAAGGAGCTAGAGATACTATTCAAGGATACAGAGTCTGGTTTCTCTTCCTGGATAAGGGATGGTCTCCCTGGTGCTGTATACGCTTTCAGAACCAGGAGAACCGGCTCAGTGTTCATAAATGTTCCCTTTAAAAGTGCACAGACTGTTATCTAAATTCTTCTGGAATGGTCAAATAAACCCCAGTATAATAGACTTGAGGCATAGTGAGGTTTCAGGTGCTTTCCCAGCCCAAGTTGTCAGGATGGAGCACGTGCCTGACTAACAGACCAAGAGACTCTGGGGAAACTACGTGTAAATACACTGACCTACTCCAGTTCTGTGTGGTCCCCTGCTTCTCTTAGGTGTTGTGCCCTTGACTAGATGAATTAGGAGGACACAGTTTGCATGTGCGTTTTAGAGGAAGATCTTCATGCAGATCCATACCTATCAACAATTCTTCATTATTGGTCGCACTGTCAAACACAGTGAGAGAAATCTGTGTCTTGTAACTATGAAAGCAGGGACAGAAAATACAATGGAAAACTACAAGAAAAAACGAATAGTGGGGGAAGGGAATGAAAGATAACCTGATCAAACCAGCAAAATAAGAAAAGAAAAAAGAAGTAAAAACAATGTACAGGAGATAAACTATAAAATCGTATTTCAAAACCGAAAACAAATACCAAACAGATGGGAAGGCATACCACGTTCTTGAACAAGAAGACTATGACAAAAATGTCATTCCATACATTTAATGCGATTTAACTTAGAATCTCAATGGGATTCTCTTGGGGAGTGGGTGGAGAATGGGCAAAATGATCTTGGAGTGTATACAGAAGTATATTTGCCTGAGAATGGCCAAGTATATAAAAGAAGAACAGTGAGGCAGCGCTTGCATTGGCAGATACCAGAAAAATCCATAGAGCTATAGTAATAACACATTGGTATAGAAATCAACAAATAGATCAGTGGAATAGAATATAGAATCCAGAAATTTATCTCAGTATATATGAGATTCTAATATTTGACAAACATTCAATTAAGAAAAATACGTCTTTTAGTCACTGATGCTGGATCAATTGACTATCCTCTTGGAAGAAGATAAAAGTGAACTCTCGTATTGAACTCCACAGCGAAATAAGTTTCACACGCTTCAATATTTAAATGTAAAATAACAAAACAGTAAAAACCTTCCCAGAAAAGCTAGGAGACTACACATATGATATAGAATGGAAATGCAGAAACAATTTTTTAAGAGAGATAGGTATCTTTGACTATATGGAAATATTTAAATTTCGTTTGTCAAAAGATACCATATACAAAGTACAATGGATGAGAAATATATTGAGGAGAAAATAGTATAATATGAATGACAAATAAAAATTTTAACATCTATAATATTTTGTAAGGTCTCATAAACTGACAAGTAAATAACTCAATACATAAATGCTCCTCCATCCATCACTGGTGGGAATATGAAATATTATAACTTCTTAATAACATTAGGAATCTATCCTCTACAGAAAAAAAGAATATATACCTAATAAGAGTATTTAGTGCAGCAGCATTTATTGTGGAGAAATAACTGGAGACACAGTGTAACCCTCAACAAGACATTAGTCATCTGTGTTAGAGTACATTCACACCGTGGACTTTCAGGCAGCCACTGAAAACAGTGAAGTAAAAGCACGTGCGTGCACACACACGTGCGTGTGTATGTATGTGTGTAACTCTACATGAGCATGGGAAAAAGTATATCAGGGTTATTGAGATGGATTACAGGTGGAGAAGATAAAAGTGATGAGAGGGAAAGGGGAAGGAGGTAGAGGTGAAGACAAAAAAGGAAAGGAACAACATTCCATACAGAAAAGCATGTATAAAATTACATTCGTGCCTTTATAGGAATGTATATATATATAATAGAAAATCAGCATTTTAAAAGTCATTTCTTTTGTTCAAAATTCTTTATCTAAGAACTCTTAACCAATTCAGAGTCATTAATTCAAATGAGTGACGTTTTATCTCAGTGAATTAAACCTAAGCAGTAGTTTGGGAGGAAATCTTTTTAATGGTATACAGTGTAGATTTGTGAGAATTTTATTGTTTATCTTTGCTACAGCGTTTTCTGTACTAATCTGAATCTAGGAGAACAGACTAATGTTTAGGCCTGTGATTTTGAAACTTTAGCTTATATCAGAATCACCTGAGGGCTTATGAAAAGACAGACTGCCAGACCCCACGCTCCCACCCACCCCCCGCTCCCCACTCCCCACCCCCGAGATTCTCAGTCAGTAGGTCTGGATTAAGACTAAAGAATTTACATCCCTGACAAGTTCCCCAGGGAGGCTGATGCTGTTGGCCTGGGAACCGCACTTTGAGAACCGATGGTCTAAAGCAAGCTAGTGTCTTCGTGAGGAAGAAGGACTCACAAGATGCCCCCTTCGCCACAGCTGTACTCACGTGTAAGCCAGCTTTCTTCCAAAAATAGTTGCTATACTGGCTAATCATGCACTTTGTTTTTTCCTTAAACTTTTCTTCTGAGTCAACAGACCACCAAGGGTCCAGGTTTCCATTTTTATCATATTTTCTACCTGGCAAAAAGCAAAGTTAAAAGATACTCGTATTATTTATGGAAACAAATTCATTTCTTCATCTTCCCTTTCCCTCACTTCAACAAGCCTTGAAAAGACAGTTCCAGCAGCAGGGAGCACTCCTGGAAGCAGTTCCTGCCTTCTCTCCAGTGTCACAGGTTAATTGTAAAAAGCAAGGAAAGGAGAAAGAGGTCTGAGGAAGTTCTTTCCTTCTAAGCAACAAAGAACACTTTAAGATTTATCAACTTATGGCATGTACCATTCTTGACCAATCTTAGATTCTTTGTTTTCACCTGCTCTGACCCAAAATATTCTCTAAATTATGAAATGAAATGGCTTTCAGAAAGCCCATGGAAGGAGTCAAAGCGCCACTACCAGTGAAATTCCAAACAAACAATCCATAGGAACAGCCTCGGTGAGTCACTCACACCCTGCGACCACAGCCCCTGACTCAGCTCTAAAGGATCGTGTTTCCTCCAAGTTGCCAGGAGCCAAGAGACACATAAAACCTCTGTTATGAATCATTCCACAGCCATCAGTGTAGATGGAAGGCCCATCTGTCCTGCTTTGACAAGGAAGGTTGCTGTAAAGAGAGAACTTGGAACAAGAATGGAAATCTCCAAAACATAACAGAAAAAAAGATTAGTTATACATGCTTTTTTGCTACAGGCTCACTCTTCATTTTCTCTACATCCCTCAAAAAAAAGTCTGGGTGTATCTGGACTATCTTCTACACTCAAGGTTACTATTGGTTTAAATTTAATTATGCACAGAACTCTTCACTGGGCTTACAAGAAAGTCCCCTAAGCAAAGGTGTTAACTGAAACAATCCAAAGCTCTTCAGCAAGGCTGGATGCCACTACCACGAACCCCTGGTAGAGCACAGTGTCACTGTCCCCTACCCACTAACCAAGCGATCATTAAATAGTTACTGTGCAATGCACTGTTCTAAGTATTGGTTACAGAGTGAAATGCCATCTTTAGATTCCGTCCTTTGAGAGAGAATCCAAAAGGCTTCCAGAAGATTCTGAGGGAGAACTATACTTAAGTTTCCCAGGAAGAAAGGCCCAGAACCAAGAGACCACTACTGTCTTTTGTTTCTTAGCTAAGACTCTCCTCTCAGATAACCCAAACATGCAATTCAGAAAGTGTAGCTCTGGGGATTCAGATGACTACAAGGCAGCTACGTTTTAACAGGGAGGGGAGGCCCGGGGGCAAAAAACTTAGGTGATTAAGGAAAGGCTGGTGGGAGTACAAGAAGAATTATCCAGAAGCAGAGGAACCAAAAGGGTCTCTGGCCCTGGGGTAGGCATCCAGGAAAGGATGTTAGAGACATCACAGACATGGAAGAAAGAGGTCCCTCTATACAGTGTTGCCTTGGGCCAGGCAGTTCTTGAGTCTGCCCTGTAAACTGTGTGGATGTGGATGTGATCGCAATTTGCTGCTAATTCCTAAGTTTCGGAGATTTCATGTGGCTTTCCAATAAAACTCCAAAGTTAAAGGAGAAAGGAGTTCTGATTAAAAATGATGACTCCCAAAGGGCAATCATTTCTTTAGTTTATGCCATATTCTGCTCTTTCCTTTTGCTTAAATGTCATCAGGATACATAGCATACTCTATATTATTCATTATTAGGAAAGCATAGCCTTTCTAAAAAAATTCTGAATATATGACAGCATAGAGAAAAACAGAGATTAAGCATTGCATAATCCTTGAAATAGTATAAAGGAACTAGTCAGCCAAGCTCCAGAGTCCTAACTCGCTGAGGCCTAACTTGGCAGCACGTATAATCATCTTCAGAGCAGAGCTCACACCTCCAGGGAGAGCATCTCAAAATGGTGAATAAAGAAATAAAAGGAAGAGAAGCTACAAAATAATTCCTGTAACTACTGTGGCAGCTACAGCAACCCAGATCTAAATGCAAAGCTAATTTCCTTGAAATTACAAGGTCTTTTTTTTTTTCATTCTACCCCATCTCCAATGGGAACAATTATTTTTTTATTGCAAGCTATCACAGCAAGACATGGGGGAAAGTTTTCAATCAGCAATCATACTGCTTTGGATAATCTTCAATCTATGATGATACCACTATGCAAAGATAATAGCAACAATTAACATCCATATGGTCAACATGACCATAAAAGCATCAGCTTATACACTGAACCAGTACTTACCATTATTATCAAATCCATGTGTAAATTC
The DNA here is from genome assembly GCF_003676395.1 of Aethalodelphis obliquidens. Taxonomy (NCBI): domain Eukaryota; kingdom Metazoa; phylum Chordata; class Mammalia; order Artiodactyla; family Delphinidae; genus Aethalodelphis; species Aethalodelphis obliquidens. The sequence goes on from NW_020838043.1 coordinate 1,010,373, forward strand.
ATGTCCAACAATTACTCCTATAGCGCCATAACTCAGAGATCTACAGCATAAATGTATAATTGGGAGAAAATTATAAGCATGAACGTCAGAGCATAATCCTTCAATATTTTCTCAACAAAAAGCCAAGATAATCTGTTTACTAACCACACTCACAAAATTGTAAAAAAAAAAAAAAAGTAAACACATCCTTCTCATTGAAATAGACAAAGAAAATATAATTTCTAACATTGTCATTATGAACATTTATGGGCCTTAGTTCCTACCCTGTGAAATTAGGGATGTGAAAGAGATGTTTTTTAAAGTCCCTTCCAGCCCTAAGGCTTCTATGGTTCTATATCTGCTCTAGCTGTAGTTTATATGTATAAACACCCAAAGCAGCAGCAGGGTTTGAAAAGATCCTGTCAGTAAACATACCGCTTATTTTTTATCTGAGAACCTGTTGAAAAATCACTATGGACTTAGAAGTTAAATTGTTTTCCAAACGGAGTCATGAAACAGGAAAAGAGCAGAGATTAAAAGGGATCACGCTGCTTTCAAAGGTAGTCATGTTCCTCTGCTTCTGTGACAGACAAATTCACAGCTGAACAGCAAAGACTGTGAAGCCTGAACCAGATCTGGAAAAGACGTGATATTATTTCTCTTCACCCCTAAAGAACCACGTGGTAGGTCACCTACAAAGGTGACCGCCGACAATGCCACCCACCCTGAACGCATGTGCTCCTCCTCCCGCCAAGAGGAAATCTATTTCCTCCCCCCTTGAATCTGGATGAGCCTCGGGACCTGCTGTGGCCAACAGAATGCAGTGGAAGGGGCCGCGTGTGACTTCTGGGCTGAGGCCTTATAACTTCCATTTTTGTGCCTCCTTGGAAGTCAGCTGCAGTGTAAAGAAGTTGGGGTAATGAGCTGGAGAAAAAGAAGCCAAGCGAAGCAAGTGAGAGATGCCAAACGTCGAGAGACCTCTAAAGAAAGAGAGAGGCCCAGCCAGGCCCCAGCCATTAGAGCCAGCCCAGCTGAGGCACCAGACACGTGAGCAAAATCATCTTAGATCCTATGGCCCCCATCGAGCTGTCTGTCCCAGCCAGTACTGCACAGAGCAGAAACAAGCTGTCTCGGCTGACTCCCGCCCAAATTGCAGAATCATGAGCGAACAGTGGTGGCGCTTTGTTACGGAGCAATAGGTAACTGAAAGAGAACATATAAATCATATATCAGGAAATCAATAGGGGGGCTTCCCTCTATGTGTGTCTGGGATCTTCTCTCTCAACTAAAAGTCCCCTGAAGGCCAAACCCTTATCTACTTGATTGCTGCTAAATTCTCTGTACCTAGTACACAGTAAGTAATAATGATTTAACTAATTGATTAATTAACTTTACCATTTCTTGCAAGTGACAGATCAATGTGTAACTTATTTTAGTCATTTAACGTGTGCATGAGGATTACAGACAACTTAAAATCCTTGTTATAAGGATTCTTCCTAAGATTTGTAATTATACTAAAAATATTTCACAGTTGGTTCCTGATGCAACATCAAAGTCACCCAGCAAATAGATAGGACCTATAAGTGGAAGGAACAAAAATTTTTGAAGCAACATGTTATTACAGGACATAATGATCCTTAACATGTTAATTGTTTGTCTCAACTATACCCAAGGAAGTGTTCTAAGATTTAATTTTTCCCTTTGGTGGCAGTTCCTTCCTTTGTTATTTCTCTCCTGCAAGGTAATTTGCATTTGAAAAAATGCTGTCCTACTATTTTTCCATCATTGCAAACCTTCATTAAAGAAGTAAGAGTAGGGCTTCCCTGGTGGTGCAGTGGTTGGGAGTCTGCCTGCCGATGCAGGGGACACGGGTTCGTGCCCTGGTCCAGGAGGGTCCCACATCCCACGTGCCACGGAGCGGCTGGGCCCGTGAGCCATGGCCGCTGGGCCTGCGCGTGCAGAGCCTTGCTCCGCAGGGGGAGAGGCCACAGCGGTGAGAGACCCCCGTACCGCAAAATAAATAAATAAATAAAAGAGTAAAATTATGCATTTCAATCATAGATCTATCAGAGCAGTGTGGGGCAAACTTGTAATTTTACATAGTGCTAATTTTTGCAGCAGTAGCTATCACTATGCAGCCTGCAACATTTCATTTTTTCCAGGACTCTCAGCTGAGAATAGTACTCAGTCCTCTACAAGCCTCGGTCAATGCTGTTGACTGGACGAATTTAAGGGATGAACAATGGAAGCTTATAGCAACTGCTCTGCAATAAATGTCCCTTAAGAGGGACTGCTCCAACGAGCTTCCTATTTGCAAAGGGTAATAGAGAATTCAGAAAATGATTGAATCATTGCAAGTTCCAATTCTCAGTTACATAATCACAATCTTTTGGGCAAGAGCCAAAGAAAAAGTAATTTTAGATGACTAAGCCTGACAATGATAATGTTTCATAATACTAAATTCACATCTTCCGTTGTATCAATGGACGTTATTTAAATTAGCATGTGATAAAAATAAATAAATAAACTTGTATGCCTTTTAAAATGTGACTTGCTGGCCAGAAAAAAGAAGACTCCTGCAGAGAAAATCTAGCCTTCCAAAAATAAAATGCAGAAGATGACAATTTTTCCACCTACTCAGTTTCTCTTTTGTTCTTACTACCAGATGGGTTCAACATAAGCACAGGATTTGCTGTCAACAACAAAACCACCGTACTGCTGTCTGGAGCAACCATGAGCTCGTGCTGTCATCAAGTAGAGGCTACTCTATGCCTGAAGTGGAAATTCATAAAAATCTCAGAGTTACAAGCAGCTTTAAGGTCACTTAGTTCAATTCCTTAGCAGAGGTCTACAAAAACCCATTCAAATGGTCCTAAGACTTCTCCCCTTAGGCATGTCCAATGACCAGGAGCTCAACCCCTTCTGAGGTGGATCACTGCCTCTTCGACTAGTTCCGAACAAAACAGTGCTCCTAATGTTGATCTGGAATCTCTCTTCTACCTATTGGTCTAGTGTAGTGGTCTAAGGTATTCTAAACACCCCTCTGGCCTCCCCAAATTTAGTAAATGATTCTGCTACCTTAACTTTCCTTAAAAAATGTGAAAACAGTTACGAGGTTACCCCTCAAGTGTTCTCTTCTCAAGTTCTTTCAACTCTTTTCTCTTCAGTCATGAATTCTTGACCAGCAGTTCCCAAAACACAGGAAAAAGGGGAGTTTAGGGACTTCTGGCAGGACTTCTTGGGAATTTCTATGCTGCTAAGTACTGCCATTCTCCAAAACAAAGGGAAGGGGAGGACAACTCACCTCTATTACTACTTCATGGAACACACACTTTGGGATATTTTGTCTTATGCCGTTTACAATCTTGATTCTTTCCTCTGGAAATAATTCAGCTTGTTTATGTCACCACAATTAGACCCAACACTCACCGGAGGGCTAAGCTGACCAGTGTGAGCAGAAAGAATAGCCACTCCTTGGTTCTGGAGGAAATCCATCTAGAACAGATGCATGTATGGGAACCCATCTCACTGGACTGTGATCTCCATCTCTCCAGCACCTCCACATTTCCAATGTTGAGTGCCCAACGATGCTTAATAATTATTCATTGAATGGGCATGTTAATAGAGGATGAATGGCTTCAATGCAAACACAGAACACTTAGGAAAAAAATAAAAATCTCGGGAAGAGGGGAAGATGGCCGAAGAGTAAGACACGGAGATCACCTTCCTCCCCACAGATACACCAGAAATACATCTACACGTGGAACAACTCCTACAGAACACCTACTGAACGCTGGCAGAAGACCTCAGACCTCCCAAAAGGCAAGAAAAGTCCCACGTACCTGGGTAGGGCAAAAGAAAAAAGACAAAACAGAGACAAAAGGATAGCGACAGGACCTGCACCAGCGGGAGAGAGCTGTGAAGGAGGAAAGGTTTCCACACACTAGTCTTCGCGGGCGGAGACTGCGGGGGGCAGAGGGGGTAAGATTCGGAGCCACGGAGGAGAGCACAGCAACAGGGGTGCGGAGGGCAAAGCGGAGAGATTCCCGCACAGAGGATCAGTGCCGACCGACACTCACCAGCCCGAGAGGCTTGTCTGCTCCCCCACCGGGGCAGGTGGGGCTGGGAGCTGAGGCTCGGGCTTCGGTCGGAGCACAGGGAGAGGACTGGGGTTGGCGGCGTGAACACAGCCTGCAAGGGGTTAGTGCACCACGGCTAGCCGGGAGGGAGTCCGGGGAAAAGTCTGGACCTGCCAAAGAGGCAAGAGACTTTTTCTTCTCTCTTTGTTTCCTGGTGCGTGAGGAGAGGGGATTAAGAGCGCTGCTTAAAGGAGCTCCAGAGATGGGCGCGAGCCGCGGCTAAAAGCGTGGACCCCAGAGACGGGCATGAGACGCTAAGGCTGCTGCTGCCGCCACCAAGAAGCCTGTGTGCGAGCACAGGTCACTCTCCACACCCCCCTTCTGGGGAGCCTGTGCAGCCCGCCACTGCCAGGGTCCCGGGATCCAGGGACAACTTCCCCAGGAGAACGCACGGCGCGCCTCAGGCTGGTGCAACGTCATGCCGGCCTCTGCCGCCGCAGGCCCACCCCACACTCCGTGCCCCTCCCTCCCCCGCGCCTGAGTGAGCCAGAGCCCCCGAATCACCGGCTCCTTTAACCCCATCCTGTCTGCCTGTCTGAGCGAAGAACAGACGCCCTCCTGCGACCTACACACAGAGGCGGGGCCAAATCCAAAGCTGAGCCCCTGGGAGCTGTTAGAACAAAGAAGAGAAAGGGAAATCTCTCCCAGCAGCCTCAGAAGCAGCGGATTAAAGCTCCACAATCAACTTGATGTACCTTGCATCTGTGGAATACGTGAATAGACAACGAATCATCCCAAATTAAGGAGGTGGACTTGGAGAACAAGACTTATGATTTTTTTCCCCTTTTCCTCTTTTTGTGAGTGTGTATGTATACGCTTCTGTGTGAGATTTTGTCTGTATAGCTTTGCTTCCACCATTTGTCCAAGGGTTCTATCCGTCCTTTTTATAAAAATTTTTTTTTCTTAATAATTACTTTACATTTTAATAACTTTAGTTTATTTTACTTTATCTTCATTCTTTCCTTCCTTCCTTCCCTCCTTTAGACAAGGAATCATCCCAAATTGAGGAGGTGGACTTTGAGAGCAAGATTTATGATTTTTTTTGTTTCTTTTAATTTTTTTTAATAATTATTTTTTAACTTTAATAACTTTACTGTATTTTATCTTACTTTATTTTTCTTTATCTTCTTTCTTTTTTTCCACTTTCACCAAGGGACAGATCATCCAAAATGAAAATAAATAAGGAAACACAAGCTTTAAAAGATACATTAAACAAGATGGACTTAATTGATATTTATAGGACATTCCATCGAAAAAGAACAGAATACACATTCTTCTTAAGTGCTCATGGAACATTATCCAGGATAGATCATATCTTGCATCACAAATCAAGCCTTGGTAAATTTAAGAAAATTGAAATCATATCAAGTATCTTTTCCGACCACAATGCTGTAGATTAGGTATCAATTACAGGAAAAAATCTGTTTAAAATACAAACATATGGAGGCTAAACAATACACTACTTAATAACCAAGAAATCACTGAAGAAATCAAAGAGGGAATCAAAAAATACCTAGGAACAAATGACAATGAAAACACAACAACCCAAAACCTATGGGATGCAGCAAAAGCAGTTCTAAGAGGGAAGTTTATAGCAATACAATCCTACCTTAAGAAACAGGAAACATCTCGAATAAAGAGCCTAACCTTACACCTAAAGCAATTAGAGAAAGAAGAACAAATATACCCCAAAGTTAGCAGAAGGAAAGAAATCATAAAAATGAGATCAGAAATAAATGAAAAAGAAATGAAGGAAATGATAGCAAAGATCAATAAAACTAAAAGATGGTTCTTTGAGAAGATAAACAAAATTGATAAACCATTAGCCAGACGCATCAAGAAAAAAAGGGAGAAGACTCAAATCAACAGAATTAGAAATGAAAAAGGAGAAGTAACAACTGACACTGCAGAAATACAAAAGATCATGAGAGATTACTACAAGCAACTCTATGCCAATAAAATGGACAACCTGGAAGAAATGGACAAATTCTTAGAAATGCACAACCTGCCAAGACTGAGTCAGGAAGAAATAGAAAATATGAACAGACCAATCACAAGCACTGAAACTGAAACTGTGATTAAAATCTTCCAACAAACGGAAGCCCAGGACCAGATGGCTTCACAGGCGAATTCTATCAAACATTTAGAGAAGAGCTAACACCTGTCCTTCTTAAACTCTTCCAAAATATAGCAGAGGGAGGAACACTCCCAAACTCATTCTACGAGGCCACCATCACTCTGATACCAAAACCAGACAAGGATGTCACAAAGAAAGAAAACCACAGGCCAATATCACTGATGAACATAGATGCAAAAATCCTCAACAAAATACTAGCAAACAGAATCCAACAGCACATTAAAAGGATCATGCACCATAATCAAGTGGGGTTTATTCCAGGAATGCAAGGATTCTTCAATATATGCAAATCAATCAACGTGATACACCATATTAACAAACTGAAGGAGAAAAACCATATGATCAGCTCAATAGATGCAGAGAAAGCTTTCGACAAAATTCAACACCCATTTATGATAAAAAGCCTCCAGAAAGTAGGCATAGAGGGAACTTTCCTCAACATAATAAAGGCCATATATGAGAAACCCACAGCCAACATTATCCTCAATGGTGAAAAACTGAAAGCATTTCCACTAAGATCATGAACAAGACAAGGTTGCCCACTCTCACCACTCTTATTCAACATAGTTTTGGAAGTTTTAGCCACAGTAATCAGAGAAGAAAAGGAAATAAAAGGAATCCAAATCGGAAAAGAAGAAATAAAGCTGTCACTGTTTGCAGATGACATGATACTATACATAGAGAATCCTAAAGATGCTACCAGAAAAGTACAAGAGCTAGTCAATGAATTTGGAAAAGTATGAGGATACAAAATTGATGCACAGAAATCTCTGGCATTCCTATACACTAATGATGAAAAATCTGAAAGTGAAATCAAGAAAACACTCCCATTTACCAATGCAACAAAAAGAATAAAACATCTAGGAATAAACCTACCTAAGGAGACAAAAGACCTGTATGCAGAAAATTATAAGACACTGATGAAAGAAATTAAAGATGACACAAATAGATGGAGAGATATACCATGTTCTTGGAATGGAAGAATCAACATTGTGAAAATGACTGTACTATCCAAAGCAATCTACAGATTCAATGCAATCCCTATCAAACTACCACTGGCATTTTTCACAGAACTAGAACAAAAAATTTCACAGTTTGTATGGAAACACAAAAGACCCTGAATAGCCAAAGCAATCTTGAGAACGAAAAACGGAGCTGGAGGAATCAGGCTCCCTGACTTCAGACTATACAACAAAGCTACAGTATTCAAGACAGTATGGTACTGGCACAAAAACAGAAAGATAGATCAATGGAACAGGAAAGAAAGCCCAGAGATAAACCCACGCACATATGGTCACCTTATCTTTGATAAAGAAGGCAGGAATGTACAGTGGAGAAAGGACAGCCTCTTCAATAAGTGGTGCTGGGAAAACTGGACAGCTACATGTAAAAGTATGAGATTAGATCACTCCCTAACACCATACACGAAAATAAGCTCAAAATGGATTAAAGACCTAAATGTAAGGCCAGAAACTATCAAACTCTTAGAGGAAAACATAGGCAGAACACTCTATGACATAAATCACAGCAAGATCCTTTTTGACCCACCTCCTAGAGAATTGGAAATAAAAACAAAAAGAAACAAATGGGACCTAATGAAACTTCGAAGCTTTTGCACAGCAAACGAAACCATAAACAAGACCAAAAGACAATCCTCAGAATGGGAGAAAATATTTGCAAATGAAGCAACTGACAAAGGATTAATCTCCAAAATTTACAAGCAGCTCATGCAGCTCGATATCAAAAAAACCAACAACCCAATCCAAAAATGGGCAGAAGACCTAAATAGACATTTCTCCAAAGAAGATATACAGACTGCCAACAAACACATGAAAGGATGCTCAACATCATTAATCATTAGAGAAATGCAAATCAAAACTACAATGAGATATCATCTCATACCAGTCAGAATGGCCATCATCAAAAATTCTAGAAACAATAAATGCTGGACAGGGTGTGGAGAAAAGGGAACACTCTTGCACTGCTGGTGGGAATGTGAATTGGTACAGCCACTATGGAGAACAGCATGGAGGTTCCTTAAAAAACTACAAATAGAACTACCATACAACCCAGCAATCCCACTACTGGGCATATACCCTGAGAAAACCATAATGCAAAAAGAGTCATGTATCAAAATGTTCATTGCAGCTCTATTTACAATAGCCCGGAGATGGAAACAACCTAAGTGTCCATCATCAGATGAATGGATAAAGAAGATGTGGCACAAATATACAATGGAATATTACTCAGCCATAAAAAGAAACAAAACTGAGCTGTTTGTAATGAGGTGGATGGACCTAGAGTCTGTCATACAGAGTGAAGTCAGACAGAAAGAGAAAGACAAATACAGTATACTAACACATATATATGGAATTTATGAAAAAAAATGTCATGAAGAACCTAGGGGTAAGACAGGAATAAAGACACAGACCTACTAGAGAATGGACTTGAGGATATGGGGAGGGGGAAGGTTAAGCTGTGACGGAGCGAGAGAGTGGCATGGACATATATACACTACCAAATGTAAAACAGATAGCTGGTGGGAAGCGGCCGCATAGCACGGGGGGAACAGCTCCGTACTTTGTGACCGCCTGGAGGGGTGGGATGGGGAGGGTGGGAGGGAGGGGGATGCAGGAGGGAGGAGATATGGGAACGTGTGTGTGTGTGTGTGTGTGTGTGTGTGCGTGTGTGTGGCTGATTCACTTTGTTGTGGGGCAGAAACTGACACACCATTGTGTGGCAATTATACTCCAATAAAGATGTAAAAAAAATAAAATAAAATAAAAAATAAAAATAAAAATCTCTCTCCCACTCAGCATAAGGTTGAACACTAACATTTCATAAGTCTCTATCATTTTGACTTTTATATCAGAAAATTATCTCGTGGACCCAGTAAACAAATACATTGACCAATAAATTCAAAACCCAACCAGACTATGTCCAAGTGTTCAGGTATATAACCACAGAAGATCAGTTAAATTGCTAATGATAAGCAGGATCAAAGACTTCTAGGACTTTTTTAGTTTGAAGCAAGCTTAGCAAATACTTAGCCTAAACCCTTAATTTTATGGAAATATATATAAATTTCTAATCTTAACAACAGAAAAAATGGATTCCAAATACCTGAACACTGATGAAAACTATGCAGCTGAGACCTGGGATGATATTAATGGATTTGGTCAATACACACGGATAATTTTCATTTATGCTAATGATAGCGCTTCCCTATAGCAGGCTTTGTCGATGCCTGCTGCTGTCCCTGGGCACTCACCATTTTGAAGCACACCAATCTGACAGCTTCCAACTGCCAGCACCTGAAACTAGTCGCCCGAGGGCTTTCTCTGGCCACCAGAGCCCTCCAGGCCTATACTGGGCAATGCCAGGGAGTTAATACACCTGCTGGCAGTCCTCAATTAATGATGGAAAGTGAGTTGGATGACAAATACCCCAGCTCCTTTGCTCCTGAGATGGAATCATGCTGAAGCATATTCTACAGTTCCCCAGCAAAACTGAGCCCCAGTTGTCCACAGTAATAACTGGCTTAAAAAAAAAAAAGTGGAGGAGAAGGCAGAAGAGGAGAGTCAGAAGGAGATGTGACTCAAGCAATGAAATTGAAACTGTAATTAAAAATCTTCCAACAAACAAAAGTTCAGGGCCAGAGGGCTTCACAGGTGAACTCTATCAAACATTTAGAGAAGAGCTAACACTCATCCTTCTCAAACTCTCCAAAAAATTGCAAAGGAAGGAACACTCCCAAACTCACTCTATGAGGCCACCATCACCCTGATACCAAAACCAGACAAAGATACTACAAAAAAAGAAAATTACAGACCAATATCACTGATGAATATAGATGCAAAAATCCTCAACAGAATACTAGCAAACAGAATCCAACAACACATTAAAAGGATCATATACCATGATCAAGTGGGATTTATCGCAGGGATGAAAGCATTCTTCAATACACACAAATCAGTGTGATACACCATATTAACAAATTGAAAAATAAAAACCATGTGATCATCTCAATAGATGCAGAAAAAGCTTTTGACGAAATTCAACACCCATTTATGATAAAAAAAAAACTCTCCAGAAAGTGGGCATAGAGTGAACCTACCTCAACATAATAAAGTCCATATATGTCAAACCCACAGCAAACATCATTCTCAATGGTGAAAAACTGAAAGCATTTCCTCTAAGATCAGTAACAAGACAAGGATGTCCACTCTTGCCACTATTATTCAACATAGTTTTGGAAGTCCTCGCCACGGCAATCAGAGAAGAAAAAGGAATAAAAGGAATACAAATTGGAAAAGAAGTAAAACTGTCACTGTTTGCAAATGACATGATACTATACATAGAGAATCCTAAAGATGCCACCAGAAAACTACTAGAGCTAATCAATGAATTTGGTAAAGTTGCAGGATACAAAATTAATGCACAGAAATCTCTTGCATTCCTATACATTAATGATGAAAAGCCTAAAAGAGAAATTAAGGAAACACTCCCATTTACCATCGCAACAAAAAGAATAAAATACCTAGGAATAAACCTACCTAGGGAGACAAAAAACCTGTATGCAGAAAACTATAAGACACTGATGAAAGAAATTAAAGATGATACCAACAGATGGAGAGATATACCATGTTCTTGGATTGGAAGAATCAATATTGTGAAAATGACTCTACTACCCAAAGCAATCTACAGATTCAATGCAATCCCTATCAAACTACCATTGGCATTTTTCACAGAACTAGAACAAAGAATTTCACAATTTGTATGGGAACACAAAAGACCCCGAATAGCCAAAGCAATCTTGAAATCTGGAGAAAGAAAAACGGAGCTGGAGGAATCAGGCTCCCTGACTTCAGACTATACTACAGAGCTACAGTAATGAAGACAGCATGATACTGGCACAGAAACAGAAATATAGATCAATGGAACAGGATAGAAAGCCCAGAGATAAACCCACGCACCTATGGTCACCTAATCTATGACAAAGGAGGCAAGGATATATAATGGAGAAAAGACAGTCTCTTCAATAAGTGGTGCTGGGAAGACTGGACAGCTACATGTAAAAGAATGAAATTAGAACACTCCCTAACACCATACACAAAAATAAACTCAAAATGGGTTAAAGACCTAAATGTAAGATTGGACACTATAAAACTCTTAGAGGAAAACATAGGAAGAACACTCTTTGACATAAATCACAAAGATCTTTTTTGATCCACCTCCTAGAGTAATGGAAATAAAAACAAAAATCAACAAATGGGACCTAATGAAACTTAAAAGCTTTTGCAAAGCAAAGGAAACCATAAACAAGACCAAAAGACAACCCTCAGAATGGGAGAAAATATTTGCAAATGAAGCAACTGACAAAGGATTAATCTCCAAAATATATAAACAGGTCATGCAGCTCCATATTAAAAAAACAAACAACCCAATCCAAAAATGGGCAGCAGACCTAAATAGACACTTCTCCAAAGAAGACGTACAGATGGCCAAGAAGCACATGAAAAGCTGCTCAACATCACTAATTATTAGAGAAATGCAAATCAAAACTACAATGAGGTATCACCTCACACCAGTTAGAATGGGCATCATCAGAAAATCTACAAACAACAACTGCTGGAGAGGGCGTGGAGAAAACGGAACCCTCTTGCACTGCTGGTGGGAATGTAAATTGATACAGCCACTACGGAGAACAGTACGGAGGTTCCTTAAAAAACTAAAAATAGAATTACCATATGACCCAGCAATCCCACTACTGGGCATATACCCGAGAAAACCATAATTCAAAAAGACACATGTACCCCAATGTTCAGTGCAGCACTATTTACAATAGCCATGTCATGGAAGCAACCTAAATGCCCGTCGACAGATGAACAGATAAAGAAGATGTGGTACATATATACAATGGAATATTACTCAGCCATAAAAAGGAACGAAATTCGGTCATTTGTAGAGACATGGATGGATCTAGAGACTGTCATACAGAGTGAAGTTAGTCAGAAAAGAGAAAAACAAATATCATATATTAACGCATATATGTGGAACCTAGAAAAATGGTACAGATGAACCGGTTTGCAGGGCAGAAATAGAGACACAGATGTAGAGAAGAAACGTATGGACACCAAGGGGGGAAAGTGGCCAGGGGGCAGTGGTGGTGTGATGAACTGGGAGATTGGGATTGACATATATACACTAATATATATAAAATGGATAACTAATAAGAACCTGCTGTATAAAAAAATAAATAAAATAAAATTCAAAAAAAAAAAAGGAGGAGATGTGACTATGGATGAATGGTCAAAGAAATGCAACTTTGCTCGTTTGGAAGATGGAGGAATCACACTTGGACCAGCCAAACCAGACTCTTTGCTATTCGAAAAGCAATTTTCTTTCCTTTTCTCACGTTGTTTCCTCCCTCTGGAATTGTATTGGACCCATCAACTCAAATCCTAAGAATCCTTCAAGGTCCACATTTTTCTAGTATGAGTCAATGTATAAGTGAACAAATGCATAAAAAATGAAAGCTACCTGTGTATAGGTTGGCTTTCCTACCTCGTCATACACCCTGGCAACAAGAATCAGAAAACAAATACCTAACATGGCAAGAGTGGGGCCAACCCATGCCAGGTTCTATGCCTTCTTTTTGCTCAACAACCACTAGCTTTGTTCCTTTGACTTTATATTCTATGCTCTGCCAAAACATCATATTCTTTGTTACTTGTCAGTAAGTGGTTTCTTTATTAGTTTACTTACCGAGGATATTCTGTTCCCCAAAAGAAAGGTTTCTGGAGCTCTCCTGCTGGAAATCCTGGGAGAAAGACAAACAAAATTGTAAGGGACATAGGGATTGATTTAATGATGAGTACCTGGTTCTAGCTTTGGCACTGAAGTTCCAAAGGCCCATCTTAAAGGTACTCCTCATGGAGCTGGGATCCCTCTAAGAGATCCAACTATCTCTAAGATGATATTAATTCAACTGAGTTTGAAATCAGTGCATTCCATCAGTTTCAAGGAAACTATTTCGCACGGATACACTATTGGCAGTGTCCAGGTTGCCGTGAACTGGGTTCCTTCATAAACAGCGCATGCAAGAGGCTTCCAGCTGTCTTGTGGCTTCCCCTGATACAGAAAGGGCCAGCTTCATGGGCACACAACCAATGCAGTCACACGGGGCCCCCGTGCAGAAGGACCCTGCAATGAAATTAATGCTCTGCTGTCACTGTATGAAATGCTTAATAAATTTATGTTTGAATGTGATTTTGGAAGTGGAGACCAAGGGGACAAGAAAGCATGCATGTGAGCAAAGCAGCCATGCAAAATATTCCTGTCCACGGTTCCTTTTATGCTCCATTTGCATGCAGCATCCAAGATGCTCCCTGGGAGCGCAGAACTCCAGTAGACCCACAGAATGTGTGAATTCAGCAAGACTCAAAACGAGTACAAGGTAAGCATATTACATCTAGGACTGAGTATGTGGGAGCTCTGACAGCCCTCTTCGGGCTCTTTCTGTTGGAAGCAGAATTTTCTTTGATCACCAAAGGGCAGCAGTGGCATTCTAAGAAACATGAATGGCCAAGGAAGTCTGTCATACTCTTTCTTACTCCTGTATCAGTCAACCACATATACCAAAATGATGACGTAGAAGGAAAGGGAAAGACAGGACAACCCATAGTTTCTTTTCCTTTCAGTCCTTTCTTACTCATCAGTAAGCCAAAGGTAGAGAGTGTTGGTAGAATGTACATGTATATAAGAAATGAAGTAAAACCAACTGAGTTAGTTTTATGCAGTGTTTCCACTGTTCTGGCAAGAAGAAAATACATACTCATGTACAAGCTAGAAAATATAAACTACAATTTCGTCAATTCTACATCTAAGTTAAAAGTTCTTTTATCTGGGGAGTTCCCTGGTGGCACAGTGGATAAGACTCCATGCTCCCAATGCAGGGGGCCTGGATTCGATCCCTGGTCAGGGAACTAGATCCCACATGCATGCTGCAACTAAGAGTTCGCATGCCTCAACTAAGGAGGCTGCATGCCACAACTAAGGAGCCCACATGCTGCAACTAAGGAGCTGGCGAGCCACAACTAAGGAGCCCTCGAGCCGCAACTAAGGAGCCCACCTACCACAACTAAGACCCAGAGCAACCAAATAAATAAATAAATAAATATTGTTTAAAGAAAAGTTCTTATATCTGTATTTGTTTTGGCATTGCACAATATAAAGATGAATGGTAAAATTACGCTGATGATTTAAATTTTTAATTTTTCTTACAACTTACAATGGTATTAAATAGCAAATTAAAAATACTGTGACAAGTCTAGAGAAAGAAAGGCTGTAGAAGACAGGACAAAGCTATATATTTTAGCCCCTTTACAGCACTTTTTCCTGCTTTCTGAAAAAGAGGTCCCCATATTTTCATTTTGTACTAAGTCCCACAAATTATGTAGCTGGCCCTGGGTGCAGATGAGTGGGAGAAATGCCTTGTTTTGCTGTGCCATTGCAAGTCACCACTAAATTTTGTTCCCTGGGGTTGATCCTAGGAGCTGCACTTACAAGCCATCACAACTGGGAATGCAAAGAATAGTAACAAAGAAAATGACAGAGAGAGAGAGATACCTTCTGCAACATCCTTGCCTGCTCCAGAGCCACTGCTCAAAGCTGCTGGAGACTAAAAGCTCTTTTATAAGAGTTCAAATGTTTTATCTTCCCTCTCTCCTTCTCAACAATCTGTCTACCTCTCCTCCAAGACAGGACACTACGAGAAGTGAGGGTAGGAAAGCACATTCTTAATTTAGAAGTGAAATATTAATTCTATGTAATTCATATACATATATTATTTATATTTTTTTAATAATATCATAGTTTGAGATTTCAGCGTGCAAAAACCTAATTGTAAAACAGAGCTGGATCCAGCTAGTAGTCCTCTCTCTTCCTGCTGCTTTCACATAAAGGAAAATGCATCTGACTCTGGAGGGGCAATGTCATATTAATCTTCATAATTTCCACATTTTCTTAAATATCTTTGGCATCTTTATATCAATATTCCATCATCTTTTTGGTGATTACTTTTAGTAAGTCATTCTGACTTGGATATATATATGCAAATATATATTACATATATATGCAAATCACAGTTTTTATATGAAAATTCTGTCTCACATAATATATCATCAAAAAGGAATGATATTTCCCAATAAGAACAATGATCATAGACCAATGTGACTTAATTATTAAATCATTATGGCTTTCCTGCTTGGTAATGTGCCCAGTTGGAAGCATTTATGTTCATTGCCAACCCCTTTACAGGAAAACATCTGACACCTGCACGAGCCTCCTTTCTGCCGCTGTTGCTGTTAGAGGCCCCAGACTCGCAGACCGCAGCCATCACACTCCCCTGATCAGCTGTATCTTCGCAGCTTGTCAGGGCCATGGAACCCAACACTGATCAACAGAAGAATCTGATGCCCTTAGGACCATTTTGCTGAAGTGAATGGATTAACTGTTTAAGCTGCATTTTTGGAGATGTCAACTGGCAAGAGTGATAGATCAAATCCCAACAGGGCCAACTCAATATCTTATCTCATAAAGCGAATGAGCTCTATTTAGCAAAGGTAGAAGTGAAAAATAATTAAATAAATGGAAAGGGAATTCTTTTTCTTTTCCTCTCCCTTTTTAATAGGCTTTTCTTATCTTTTCTTGCATATCCATTTTATCTCCTCTTCTTCCCATTTCAGCACTGCCTCACCACCTATTTCACACTTTTCAAGCTCCTTTTTCTATCAGTATATTTATGGGAGACATTCCTCACAATGTAAGTGTGTGTGTGTATATATGTACGCATACATATGAACATGAGAGATAGGAGAGAGGGAAGGAGAGGGAGGAAAGAGAAATTTAACTATCGGACTGGCAAAAATTCATAAATTTAATAATACTGACCAGGGTGTAGGAAGCATGTTGGTGGGAATATAAATTCTTGCAAGCATTTTGGAAAGCAATTTAGTCATCTCTCAATGCTTTAAATGCCATTTAAAAAAATGAGTAACTGCAGGCTGATAAGGAAAAGGCTCTAACAGATATTATTAAGCAAAAAAATATTAAGTGTAAATACAGCATTCTGTCACATATGAGTCCTTTTATGTGTACTACATGTGTAAATGTATGCATAGGTATATAGAGTCAGGTCTGCTATAACGCTTGTATTGAAAAGGTAAATTTGTTCCAACATGATTGAAGTAGCAGGGAAAAGACTGGAACGTAACTCCAATTTCACATTTTCTTATGCACAATTTTGTCCATGAGAAATGCTAGATGAAAGCAGAAAACTGCACCCAAATGAACTGAGCTGCTTAAGAGTACACAAAATGCACACATCCCAACATGGACCAGCTACCTCTGTCCCCCATGTGTTAGAAGCCCTACCCATCCACATCTGGTGTTAAAACTTTTCAGATAAACCTCCTTCCACCACTACACAGTAACTCACAAGCTGCAGGCCCTCCAATGCCAACTTCCCCAAGCAAACGTCAGGTCTTTTTTTTAAGGGAAAGCAGCATATTTACTGTAGAGTTTATGTATTTACCCATTTAACACGTGTAAAACCGTGCTATCGTTTTTATTAGGCTCCTAGCTTTTGTTTTCACGTGTCACTGATAGTTTTTGATTGCTGTGCCCCAGCCCCATTTGTCCCATAAGCCTTGTGGCTTTTATTGCACAGTTTTGCATAGTGCAGTGATGTTTAGGACCACATGTCGCATTACAGCAGAACTGACTACGTATATACACATCTATGTGTATATGTACACATATATATTCCCACCAGCGGTTCTCAAATTTTGTCATGCATCAGAATCACCTGGAGGACTTACTGAAACACAGATTGCTGGGCCTCACCCTCAGAGCTTCTGAGTCAGTAGGTCCAGAGAGGTGGCTAGGAATTTGCATCACTAACAAGTTCCCCTGTGATGTGATGCTGATGGTTTGGGAACCACACTTCAAGAACCACGGCCCAGTCACTGGCTGTCATGCACTGTGGTGCTATGGCTAAATATGTTTATTGCTGCATTGCTGTAACTGAGGAAAGTGTGCAACAACCTAGATGTTCAACAGGAGGGGAATGAGTTAATGATGTCATAACCATATTATGGACTGCTGTGCAGCAAATGAAAAGAAAGAGGCAGGTCTCCATATTCTAGCGTGGGAAACTCTCGAACAAATGCTGTTAGAATAAAGCAAGGCATAGATATAGATATATAAATGCCATTTATATATTTAAGATAACTATCCTATCAGTCTGAGTATATGTATGAAAATTCACAGAAAAGGTCTGTAAAATACATACCAAAGTGGTCATAGTGGTTACTTACCTCTTGGAGCTAAATGGGATTTGGGGTGGTGGGTGGTTAAAGGGGCTTTGGACATAAATGTAATGTTTTAAATATTGATTAATCAAAGGTAATCAACTTGTATAATTAAAATGAACTCTTTTAGGGACTTCCCTAGTGGTCCAGTGGTTAAGAATCCGCCTTCCAATGCAGGGGACGCGGGTCTGATCCCTGGTCGGGAAACTAACATCCCACATGCCGCAGGACAACTAAGCCCGCGCGCCACAACTACCGAGCCCGTGCGCTCTGGAGGCCGTGAGCCACAAGTAGAGAGAAGCCCGTGCGCCGCAACAAAGAAAGATCCCGCATGCCGCAACGAAGACCCAACACAGTCAAAAATAAATACATAAATATTTAAGAAAATAAAATGAACTCTTTTAGAGATAACAGGTGTGTGTATTACAGAAATTTCTTCTAAAGGTTATTCCAAACAGTTTATAGTTAACTAAGCTTACATAGTAGTTTTTTGCTCATACATTTGTCAATACCAGCAAATTCCTATTTCAAGCAAAAATACAGACTGTGGTTAAATAATTCCAAACACTAACATTCTGACAAAAGAAAATATTGGTATCTATATGTTGTAACAACCTCACTCTTTGGTAGCAAAAAATTCTCTTTCTCAAATCTGTGTGTAGGAAAATCACAAGGCCTGCTTTAGGCTTTCTACTTGAGTCAGCCTTTTGTTTCTACTGGCATTTCTCATAACTCTATCAATGAATACTGACTAACCTAGTTGGAATCTTAGCAAAATGGTGACCATAGAGTGCTTTTGTTTAGGACACAACTGCCAAACAACTGATCACATTCAGTGGGTCAGGTTCAACTAGTCGGTCTTTAAAGTCATAAAGTTATATCCTAACTGCAGCTGTATCTTTCCAGGAAAAGTTAAATGCCTCAGTGTGTCTGGGTTTCAGTGTCCATTTTACTAGTGTAAAATCACATTAATTAGGTTTTTTAGTAGAGGCGAATATAGAGGAAAAAAACAGAATTAGCCCATTGTCCCACAGCTCAGACCTAAGAAAACAAACATATAGCCTCAGGTATAGAGAGTTCAAACTGTATGGAGAGATGGGGAAAAAATTAATAATTTCCCTTTTTTTCCACCCCTCTCCCCCCAGCCCAGAACTTCCCACTACTATGTACAAAACTAGCTTCAGATATTTACTCAAATGTCACCTCCTTCTCATTAAGGCCTTCCCTAGTGCTTTTTAAAGGAGGAAAAGTATTATTCTACCCCCCTTTCTTGCTTTATAGCTCATCATAGTACCACCATCTATGATACTCTAAATTTTACTTATCCTTTATAAAGTATTGTCTGTCTTTCCCCAACTGGAATGCAAGCTCCATAACAAAAGGACTTTTATTTTTACCATTCTCTCACTGCAATATCTCCAAAACAATGCCTGGCACGTGGTAATCACTCAATAAATATTTGTTGAGTGAATGGAATCTGCACTTTGTGAAACTCTAAACGGTGACTGGGGTTAAACATTACCTATAACTATGAGTGCGTGTTAGCCAAAGTCTAAAACATTACACGACACTATTAGTACTACCAATGTGCTACTCCTTGAAGTTTCCATATTCAATACCAGAATGGGGCTATGTTCCATTATTCAAGTTCTGGTTTTCCTTTACCTTCTAGATTAGGTACTCTGTTGGTTCCATTCCCTTACAATCATGGCCGAGCTAGTGCGGTTTTGAAGTTTGCACATTTTTTTCAATAAACTCTTAATCAGAATGCAAATATTAACAAGATGAAAAGCTCTGTCTAGCTCCATGCAAATTCCATCACCCTATGTCCTCTTAGCCCTCCGTAACACCAAGGAATAAAAGTAGGATATTTTCCCTTTTATGGTTTTATGGCATATGCTACAAAGAGAAAAATCACACAAAATACTGATTTAGATCAGAGTCCTTTGGTCCTAACAATACTGAATGAAGATAATCTCTTTTCCCTACACTCTTTGTATGCTTTCACATAACTGCCACATTAATTTTAAGTTCCATATCCATAAGTGTGTGGTTCAAGAAAGTTATCATGTGGCAAGTATTCTGAAAGCATTTTCTTCCAACGTTTTGTTACTTGTAAGTTTTGGGTTTTGTTTTTTATATATTGACACTTACAAATGGTGATTTGTAAGTGTCAACTGTAGTTGACAACTTTAAGACAACTGTAGTCAGACTGGAAACATGTTGTTTCCGTTTTTGGTCAGATTTAACAAGATGGGAGACCTCCAACTTTCAATACCAGTCTTCAAAACCCAGAGCACCTGCTTCTTCCCTTTCTCTCCATCAAACTTTTGAAAATTTACTAATACCCTCCATATCCAAGGGTGGAATTCAATCCTCAGTTGGTTGAACCTTCGGATGAAACCTTTAGATATGGAGGGCCAACTGTATGGTGCAAGGCAACTCAAATTCCATCTAAATTTGGGAGCAGTTCACTCAAATTCAGTCTCTCTTTTGACTCCTTTGAAGGAAGTAGCATTATTTGAATTTGTTCAGTTAGGATCTCTCCAGCGGCCTCAGGGGCAGAAGTGGCACAGCCAGGGGCCAATGACAAAGTAAATTCAGTCCAAAAGAAGTTGACAGCGGGGAGGTTCTAAAGGAGAATCCAATGGGCTTGAGAATGTGTAGGCCAATGTGCACACTCAACTGTTTAATTAAATCTGTTTCCATATTTGCTGTAGGTGCTTTCCCCAGAGAGGTACTTCGGTTTTCCATTGAGTGTGTATCACTGTGGGTGTTTGTCATACTTTTATTGAGGGGCTGACTGTATCAATACATTGTATTATATTATTAGTCTTGTCAAATAACAGAATGTTTGGTCTTTTGCATGGATTTATTGGTGTATTAATGTGACTTTATTCTAGTACATGTCATGACAGTTATTTTCAAAAGCATTAAGTATATGCTTATATTACTGAACTAATCCATGTATCAATCTACATTCCAAGGCTTACTGCTGATGTACCATCTTAGCAACATTATTATACTTCCTGGTGAGATTCACCTGTAGTTAATTCTGCTGACTTGTTTATTTTATTTGTCCTGCCCAATAGCTCCAAGTTCTATAGTTCACTAAGTGAACATAGTTTATGACTCTAATTTTAGAGATGTTAATATATTTAAATACCATCATAAAAACTACTGGGAGAAGTTTGGTTTGGTTATGATGATGCAACTTCCATAAATAACCAGTGACCACTAACATTTACTGAGCACCTATGATGTTCCAAGCCACTCAGGTAAGTTTTGAACATACAAATGTCCTCAAAGAACCTACAATCCAGTGAGGGGGAAAGGACGTAACTAGAAAAAAAATTCCATTTTGCAAAATCTAAACAGGAAGGTGAACTGATACCAAAGCTCTCTAAAAGTGTATTTTTAATTGAAATGTCTTTTAAAGTCAGTAAAGAAATACTGGATACACGGGAGTAGACGCATAGGCGTGTTTTGGAAAAGGGGTTATCTGTACACGTGTGTATGCTAATGGGCAAAAAATTTGTAAGATCAGTAGGGACCAGAGCTTTCAACAGGCCCCCAGTTATTTCGGTGCATCTCCTAGTTGAGACCCACTGGCTTCAATCAGAATAAGGATTCTCAACCCCAACTGTACATTAGAATCCCTCGGGGAGGTTTTTAAAAATATACCCATGTCCAAGCCCCTGCCCCAGACCTATCAAGCCACAGTGTCTGGGATGGAGCCCTGAACAGCAATATGTTTTCAAAGTTCCCCAGATGATTCTAATATGCAAACAAGTTCAGAAACCTTGGTTTAGGAAAAATAACTGATGTATATAAATTAGCCCTCCTGTCTCATTCTCCTCTCTTCACTGCTCCTCAACACTGTGCTCATAACATATGACTAGATATTTTTATTATAATTTTGCAGACTATTCTTTCAAAACTGAAATTTTACACGGCTTATAAATTATGATTGTACAAAAGGACAAAAACAGTTTTAATTGCAACTGCTTTGGAAAATCCAGGATGAATGCTCACTCTAAGAGAGAATGAGTGTTACATCTTATTCAGGATTAGTTCTTATAATCAGATAAGCCAGATACCATTCTTCTAGAATCTAGGGGGCCATCAGTAGGGACATGGAAATTGCTGCAGTTACAAAGCACTTTTGGTTATGTTTTTTGCTGTAAAGGGATTTCATTGTCATCTCACTGCTAAGATTAATAGTGGCTTTTTTTTCAATTTGGCATCTTGCAGTAATTTGGTGAATGCCAACCCTCCCCTTTCCAGAAAATATCAAGTTCTAACAGCTGTGACTCATGTCAAGGGATCCAGCAAGATGCCCTAGCCATCTGCCGGCTTCCTGCAGGTAACCTCCTGCCACCAGATCTATCAGCCTAGAACTGACGAGCTGAAAGCAGCTTCTAAAATCTGCCCTCCGTCTTGAAATCTACTCTTCGGGCTCTTCTATTCTTTTCCTGCCAGAATTACCTCCAGGCTGCAACATAGAGAACCCCTTCTTCTTTACCAGCATAACCAACCATCCCTGTCTGCCCAGGCCTGAAGGGGCTCCTGGGATGTGGAGCTTTCAGTGCTAAAGTTGGGACAGTCCCAGGCAAACCAGGACAAGTTAGCCTCCTTACCTTTACCCAACCAAGTTTGACCTCTTTTGCATTTGAACTGCAATTTTATAGCTCAGCAGTTCTCGAATTTCAGCATCTAGTGGAGGTTTGATGGTTAAAATCTTCTTAAAACATAAATTGCTGGGCGCACCCCCAGAGTTTCTGATTTGGTAGGTCACGGATGGGACCAGGTAAAGCCCATTTATCACAGGTGATGCTGATCCAGGGGCCACACTTTGAGAACCACTATGCAGCTCAGTATCTCATACTCTACTCACGTACCAACAAGTCCTTTCATGCACACAATTGCTGTCCTAGGTATTCAAAACTGACACTAGAGGAAGTGATGTTCAGTCCAGGCCTGGGAAAACAGCAGATGCTCAACAAATGCCTGTGTGGGGTCACTGAGCCATATCTGGGGGTGAGATAATGGTCTCAAGAATGAAAATGTGACTAACATTTTCCCCTTATCAATTAGACCAAAAAAGAAAAAAGAAAAAGAAAAAAACTGAGTCTCTATTCATCTCCTCCAACAGTATCTTTACGATGCCTAACAGTATCTTTTACGATGGTAAAAGAAACCCATCTCATCTATTGTTAGTGAAAATATAAATTGGTACCACTTTTCTCAAGAGAAGTAGGATAATATATATTTTTAAATCCCTTAAATTGAGCATACCATTTGACTCAGCAATTCCTCCACATCTAGGAATCTACCCTAAAGAAGAGTCTCAGATTTGCACAAAGACTTAGCCGCAAAACTCATCACAGAGTTTTGGCGGTTTTTTTAACAATAGTGGAACAGCCTTAATGTCTTTCGGTAGGAAATTAAAGAAAGTAAGGTGCTTTTATATGGTGGAATACTCTGCATGGTAACTTAGAAGAATATGTGACAAATGAAAAAAATACTTGTTACAACTTTCAGTGGGAAAAAACAGTTTAACTGGACGAGTCCATAGTTAATTTCAATTTTTAAGTATGTAGATAAACATAAGTTTGAGAGAGATTCAACAAAATTATTAACTGTAGCTATTTTTAAATTATGATTAACTTTAAAAGTATTTTTAGCTTATCTAAAATTTTCTAGATTTTCCACAGTAAATGTGAACTACTTTTGTATTAAGGGTCAAAGACAATTGATTTTTTTCAAGGGAGGACAAGTGAGACTGTGACCTTCAAGACCAATTAGTGAGACTGTTCCCTGACTCCCTGGCCATGGCTCCTTTCCAGCTTCCTGATGCTCTGCTCACTTGGGCTCACAGCCAGGTCGCTCCCAGTGTGTGTCCCACTCACCCCCCACCTCTTGAATCAAACTGACCCTGAAAGCCATTCTGTGCTTTCTGCTACCAGCCCTGCAGCGAACCTGCCCAGTCCTCTGCCTGGAAACAGCGTGCGTCCTGCCCCACGAGAGTGTTTTCACAAGTGCACAGCAGGTGGTAAATGCATCCCTCCAGGCATCGGTCCTGGGACTCAACAGTTACAGGAATGCCATGAGACTGCAGGGCTTCCCACTGAAAGGCAGCTTGTCCCTCGGTGGCACTACCCAGAATGTCATTCTCAGCCGCCTCCTTGGTCGGGCCTTAGAGACATGGGGCTGTATTAGGGCGTCCAGAGTCCTTGACTAGACCAGGACAAGAACATCTGAAAATAGTTGTAGCAGGTGTCCCACAACCTTGCCAAGTGCATCATGTGGCAATTCTGCAAACTATTTGAACTTTGCTCATGACTTAACTTCAACTCACTTAACAAATTTTTTTTAAATTTCAGAGTAAATTTTGTGAAGGACAACGTTTTGGGAGAGTAGCTCAAAATATTCTCGTTAAGGTAGCTTATGAAATCTCTCAAATAACGTCCCCACCCCATCGGAATCCAAGGATGGAAGGAGATCACGGGCATAGCCAAAGGGCTTGCAGAGAACAGCACTCTTAGAGACGGCAATAATCAACTGCTGCTTGATGCGACAGCCCTTTAAGACATGAAATCAGCATGACCTGGAGACCGCCTGACCTTCTGATCCTCATCCCCTGGCTGTCCCCACATCCCATAATATCTTGTTTCCATACCAAACAAACAATCCCCCACTACACGGGTGAGGGCAGAATATAATGATTACTCTAACATACAATTATACCATGCTTTCAACTTTTTCACAGTGTGTTCACATGTATCATTTCATGTAATTCTCACATTTCTTATCTGGCACTGAACAGTGTAGGCTGAAGACCTAGAGCACATAATCAGAGAAGCTGGGTTATACTCCCATCTCCGCAACTTACTAGTTGTGTGCTCTTTTGCACGTTACTTGGCCTCCCTGAGCTTCAGTTTCCTCTTCTGTAAAATGACCCATTGTATCAAGCTTATAGATAGACCTACTGAAGATTAGAGACAACATATGCTAAAGTATCCAGCACAATGCTTGGCACATTAATGGTTCTCAGTGAAGAATGGCTGCACAGCGCAATTATGCTCTCCATTTTATGGGAGTCCTTCAAAGCATCAGTGGAAAAGTTGGGAAACTACCTGTATTATCACTACACAATTATTTGAGAACAATCTTTTGGGATTTAACTTACCCATTCCCTATTTCCCCTCACCGCTGCCACTGCCTAGGTTTAGACCCTCCCCATCCTTCTCTCGAACCACCTGCCAAACTCCTAGCTGGCATAGGGGGTCTCAATCTTTCCCGTCTCCAAGCCATGATCTTCCAAGCCATGATCTTTAAGACTAAGACCAAGGAACCAAAAATTAAGTTTCCTGCCTCTCAAAGAAAACTATACCAGTTCCCTATGGCCTGTTCCTCAGTATGGCTTACAAGGTCCTCATCTACTTCTGCTACATTTCACCTCGCGTCATGCCTTCTGCCCCATCCCCCGTCTACCACATGCAGTCTGTGCCCCAGCAACTGTGAGCATCTCACCACCCGTTCCTGCTCCATGCTCCGCGTGTGTTGCCTTTGCACCAGCCAGTACTTCTGCATGTCCCAACCTATCTACTTTGCCTACAGAATTTTTCTCCTTTCAAAGCCCACTCAAATGCCATTTTCACCGTGAAGCCAACCTTCACTCCCCTAGATAGTTAACACACTGCTCCGTGGCTCCCAGGATGCACTGCACAGCCTTCTGTTGCACACTCACCATGATGTCTTATAAATGACTGGTAACAAGTCTGTCTCTCCCTGCTTCTCAAAAGCGAGGAATCCTAACAGCTAAGATTTATTGACTACCTACTACAAACCAGTTTCTCTTCCAAGCATTTTGTATATATTATCACCTTGAATCTTCACGACAACCCTATAGGATAGTCACTACTATTATCTCCATTTTATAGATAATTAAACTGAGGCTTAAAGAAGTTAAGTAACGTGCCCAAGGTTGCAAGTTATCAGTGGCCAAGCCAGGGTTCAAAATCAAAGCCCACACTCTTAACCACTACACGATACTGTATTAAAAACCTAGCACTGAACTCAGTACCTGAAAAGTTGTAATGTCTGTATTACTTATCCCTTGCTATATAACAAAGGATCCCAAAACATAGTGGCTCAAAACAATAAACATTTACTATCTCACAGTTTCTCTGGGTCAAGAATTCGGAAGCAGCTTATTTGTGTGGTCTGTCTCAGGGTCTCTCAAGCGGTTGCTGTCAAGATGTCAGCGTGGGCTGCAATCACCTGAAGGCTTGGCTGGACTGGAGGATATGCCTCCAAGATGGCATGCGCACACAGTGCTGGTCATGGGCAGGAGGCCTCAGGTCCTTCACATGTGGCCCTCTCCACCAGCTCCCTGAGGGCCCTCATGACATGGTTGCTGGCTTCCCCCAGAGTGATCAATCCAAGACAGCAAGGCAGAAGCCAGATGTCTTTTATGACCCAGCCTCAGAAGTCACACCCTGTCATTTCCACAGTATCCTATTACTTACAGAGGTCAGCCTTATCCAGTGTTGGAGAGACTACACAGGGGTGTGAACACACGGGAAGCGAGAATCACTGGGGGCTCTATAAATATTAAGTGAATAAGGCGAAAAAATTACTAAGAATTGCTCTGTCAGGATCTCTTCTAGATAATGAGAAGTCTGGATTAGGTGGCCACTTAAGTTTCCTTCCTTGTAGCTCCAAAACTATGGGAGATTATTTTCCAATTCTACTCAAATAGATTGTCAAGTGCATTCAGGGATTTAATTTCATTAAAGTCCAGTAGAGGCCACAGGTGAGTATTTGCTAACTTGGCTTCTACTTTATGGTTTTAGGCAGAGTCAGCAAAGTATGAGAAGTTCTACCAGTCTGAAACACAGTTATTTCCCTAACAGCAAAACAAATCTATGCTTGATTTCAGGATTAATTTTATAGTTAGATGCCAGCGTTAGCCCAGCCTCTGCACAAAGGCTTATCTTCCTTAGCAGAGTATCTGTGATTAAACTGAGGCAACTAAATCCCTTGTGTATAAGAGCAAAGATAATAAAAAATCATTGGTTTTAGCCCTTAGGCCTTGCTTGTTTTCAAGCCAAGGTTTTGTTTGCTTAAAATAATTCCTTGATATGATTTGAGACCTACGAAGATAAAAAACTAATATTGTTATAAGGCACTATGCAGATACACATTGATACTGAATACATGAAATGAATTTTATTCTAAAGACCAGTCTATATTAGCGGAAATGAAAACCAAATGTAAGCGGCTCTCCCCTCAGGCTCACCCTCCTGCCTCCCGTAAGACCACCTGATTAGATCCAAAGTACTTTGGAAGCTGGGTCAGAAACACGCTATGAGGGTCCCTAGATCCCATCCTCTCACAGTGCCCTACATCACAGATTGGCAAACTACAGCCATGTAAACAGTTTCACGGGAGCACAGCCGCACTCATTTGTTTATGAATTGTCTATGGCTGCAATGGCAAAGGTGAGAATTTGCAACAGAGACCATATGGCTTGCAAAGCCAAAAATATTTACTATCTGGCCCTTTATAGAGAACATTTGCCGATCCCTCGTCCACACCTCTGGCAGCTTGGCCTGAGGTGAACTGTCATAAGCCCAAATGTCTATGCATGCTACACGCTATTCTAAAAATCTTTAAGGGAGAATGGGGGTATTACTGTTTATGTTGAGGTGTTACATACATACAGTAAAGGAACAAATTTTAATGGTAGAACACAGTGAGTGTTTTACACAAGTATCACCTGTGCAACCACCTCCCAGATCAAGGTAATGTTTCCTATGCCCCCTCTCAGTCAATACCCCCCAAAACAAAGGTAGCCATTATTTTAACTTTTATCACTTAGATCACAGATTTGTTTGCCTGTTCCTGAACTTCATACGAATGGAACCACGCAGTGTTTCACTCACCATTAAGTCAGCGGCATTCTTACACACTGCAGCATGGAGCACTTCGTTCTTTTCCCGTGCTGTGCAATATTCAATTGTATGAATACAGCACAATTTATTTACCTACTCTTCTGTTGATGGAAATTAGGTTCTTTCCAGACTTTTGCTGCTATGAACATTGTGTACATGTCTCCTGGTGGGCATCAGGATCCATCCATCTTATCAAGAGTGGAATTTCTGGGTGATAGGAGACATCAACAAACTGCCAAATACTTTTCCAAATGAGTCGTAATTGTTTAATGTACAAAAATATTGTTTTAATGTATAAAACCTTCTGAGAACAAAAGTTCAAAATACGCCCCTCCCACAATCTTCATATACACGCTGTGTATCCTGTGACAGACTGGCTATCCCAGGCATTAGTGGCGGGCGTGCCAGTTTTTGATATACAAAACGCTGACCTTGACAATATGCTGGCACTTTTCAAATTGATCTTGTTAAATCCTACCAAAAACTCTGTGGACTGGGTAACCTCAACATGTGACAGATGAGGACAAGAGGGGTCAGGAAGGAGAAACACCTTGACCAAGGTCATACAACTAAATCAGTGGCACTCAAGGTCTCCCATCGAGCTTATGTCTTCCTACTAAAAGCAGGAAGACCTGGGACTTCCCTGGAGGTCCAGCAGTTACGACTCCGCGCTTCCACTGCAAGGGGCACGGGTTCGATCCCTGGTCGGGGAACTAAGATCCTGCATGCCACGCAGCATGGCCAAATAAAATAAAATAAACGCAGGAGGACCAGCTTTGCATTTATCACAGGGTTAGGGAAGCACAAGCTTAGGCACCAATAACCTCAGCTCCTTGTTTTCCTGTTTAACCACCTTATCAGGTCAAATATAATTAAATTCTGCAACAGCTCCTGAGTATAACTCCCCGTACAGCAGACTTAAATCATCATTATTTCACACTACACTCTGTGTCTGAAGACATTGCTACCCAGCTTGACAAGGGTAGAAAAATAAGAAGCTATAACCACCCTGCAAAAATCTAACATTGAAAGATCACCACAAATCATAGGGTTTCACATATAGGCATGGATTTGCCAAAACAAACAAATAAACAAACAAAAACGCTACAGGTTTTTCTATTTTCTACTCAAGTCTCTACTGCATGCAAAAGCTGACTTAAATGGCATAAATCAGAAAATGATAATGTGAACTGAATGAAATTCTCATAAATCACGTTACTAAGTATAGTTACATCTTAGATGTGAAACCCGATTAAACAGATGGCCACATGCTGTCAGAATCAGCCCCTAATCAATAAAGATGTTCATTTTAGAAAATCACCTCCATTTTTCACTTCTTCAGTGAAGCAAAAAGGTGGTACTTGGGGGCTGGGGGGAGTCCCAGGAAACCCAGTGGGGAAATGTATAAGGAACTCCACCTGTCTTAATTTATAGTCCGGAAAATCAGAAAGGAGGGAGAAAAAAATGTCACCCACAGGATTCCTTGTCATCTTGCCTGGGAATGCAATTTACAATGAGAGCAAGCACTGGTCATTAGGAAAACAGAAACAGCTTGAATCTCTTAATTAAAATACTGCTTCAAATTGTTCATTCCAAACCCCCTCTGCTCATGAGCTTTAGAGAAACCACTGGGTTACCCTGAAATGGCTGCTCCCTCAGTAAACCTCTGATAAGATCAGCTCTCCCCAGAAAGAAACAGGCTGAGCAGGGGTGAATCCTGGAGGCAGGATTTAAACCCCCCAAGAGCAGTGAGTATTCACTGACATTGGATAGCCAGTGTGGAAGCACTGCTGAGGAGTCTACCTCAGTGCCTTGTTTAGCATAAGAACTGATCTATTACATTCACCAGATTGATGAAAATTTTGTCTACCAATGCCAAGAAGTGATGAAAATGAGAGCTGGTGAAAACACTTCTGTACTTTGGAACACTCACTCTGGAAAACATTTGGTGTCATCTGGTAAAGTTGAATATTTGCATACTCCACAAGCCAGTAATTCTACTCCTAGTATATGCCCCGAACACTTGTTTCAGGGGACATGTATGAGAATATTCAGAGCAACGTAGTTCATAATAGCAAAAACTGGGGGAAAGGGGAACGCTTAGGTCTGTAGAACAGATAAGTAATCTGGGGTACAGTCACACATGGAATGTTACAGAGCAGTGAAAATGAAAAACCTACTGCCACATGCTACCTGGATGAATCTTAAAAACATGTTGAATGAAAGCACAATTGCTTAAGATTGCATGCAATATAATACCATTTTTATTATGCTAAAAATAAGTAAAAATAAACAGTATATTGCTTAGGGATACATATGGTTTAAAATTTATTTTTCAAAATACAAGAAAATAATAAACACAAAAATCAGAATAGTGGTTACGTAACTGGTGAGGAGGAGGAAACTGAGGAGGAGCACAGACAGAGGCACTGACATCAGGAACGTTCCAGTTCTTGGACAGGTGGTGGGTTCATAAACGTATATTTATTTTCTCATATGTTTTCTTATATACTTTGTAACTTTATGTGTTCTAGCATGTTATATATATAATCTTTTGCATGTACAAAGTAAACCATTTTCTTTGAAAATAGATAATTTAAATAATTTTCTATCACCCAGTAAGTTATTCCAATTGATATCAGTATAATTCGTGTTATATAAATATAACCTATATTATTATAAATAGTATTTATAAGTAATATCTAAAATATCATAATTTCCCATTAACACAGATTACTTTTCAACTTAGAGCTATAGAAAAGCATCATGTTGTATATTTTAAATATATAAAATTTTTATTTGTCAATTATACCTCAATAAAGCTGGGGGGGTGGAGAAAGCAATGGTATTTTTATGATAATAATGCACTGCCAGCTAACTGTTTTCCTGTTCACTACTCTCCCAGACCAGTCCGGCAGAGGCTGCCGTTCTCCAAGGTGGCCACATGAGGGCGACTCTAAGAAGGTGTGCCTGCTGGGAGTGGGCTGTCCCCTCTGGCCAGGGAGTCCTGTCAGGATGAGGGCCAGCACAGAGGACCTACCACAAGTGGGTAGACAGGAAGCCTCACTGAGAAGGTGTCATTCAAGCAAAGATTTGAAGGAAGTGGGAGCGCGAACCACTTGGATCACTTGGAGAAGTTTTCCAAGGCAAAGAGAACCCCGAGTACAAATGCCTGTAAGGAAGAGTGTCTCCTGCTCTAGGAACAGGAAGGAGGTGAGCATGGCTGGAACAGAGGGGAGATAAAGGCAGCATCATAAGAGGCCTCGGGGCCATTTCGAGTAATTTGGCTTTTATTCTGTGTGAGATGGGACGCTGATAACGGGTTCTGAGCAAAGGAGGGACATGAGATGACTGAAGGACATCTTAAAATGGCTGTGATATTATATTTAGAATAGACCAAAGGGGGATAAGTTCAGAAGCAGGGAGGCAAGCGAGGAGGCTATTACAGGGGTTCGGGGGGAGACGGTGAGGGCACAATCAAGGGGAGCAACTCCTTATAAATTCCATCTCCCGCGCTCAACAAACAGCTTAGAGACATGCTTAACACCATGAGATTAGAGGTGCTCACCACACGAGGGAGTGAAGGGGGGCACCGGAAGACGTGCAGCAGCAGCCCCCCTCCCACAGCAGGTCACTGGCAGCCTGCACTCGGGCTCTGTCATTCTCGTCAACGTCTTCAGGCTTTTACATGTGGATGTACCTCTAGACAATATATAGAACTGTTCTGCATGCTTTTGAACTCTATTTATATGATATCATACTCCACATATTTTTCCAAGTTTTTTTTTTCACACACACAACCTATTATTTGTGAACTTCATCCACGTTAATACATGTTGCTCTGGTCACTCATTGTTCGCCACTGTCTGGCATGCCCTTGTGTGAACGTGACACATTTTGATTCATTCTCCTTTGGAGGGCCACATAGGTTATTCCCCTTTTGCTGCTATTATAAACAACACTGCTGTAACCATTCTCACATGGGCCTCCACATGTGCGACTTCTCTAGGGCACTGCTTCCCCAACTATGTTAGACTCACCTGGAGGGCTTAATAAAACAGTTTTCTGAGCCCCACGTCCAGGGTTTGTGAACAACAGGTCTAAGGTGAGGCCCAAGATTTTGCATTTCTAACAAGTTCCCCTGGGACTCTATTGCTAATAATCATGGGACCACACTTTGAGTAACAGCATTAGTGCACATGTCAAGAGCTCAAGTGACATTCACAGACACGCGTGCCCATAGTTGGCTTTTCTAGGTGTTGCCCAATTGTGCAGCAAAGTGGGTGGACCGATGTACATTTCCACCAGCAGTATGTGTCCCTGTCGCCAACATTTGGTGCTGTTAGATTTTTAATTTGTGCCAATCTGACCTTTAATAATTTTTAACTTATCATCTTAGTTATAATTATGTACCTAATACATGTAAATAAAAGAAACTCAAGACTTTACATCCTAGGATTAATTAGAGCACTTCAAAGCTTTTCTAACAGCCTCTAAATTCTCCCCAACTACCTGATCGTTTTTCCCATCAATCCTAGTAATAAATAAAACAAAAATCAGTAAGACCACTATGAAAGAAAAGTGGAAGCTTGTTCCTTTTCATGGCCAACATCACTGCAGCTTTATTTACTGTAGCTGTTTTCTTTTTAACTTAATGGTTATATAAAGCTTTTTTAAAAAAACTTATAAGGTAATGAGGAAAATTGGACATATGGGTAGGGAAACAAACTTCCTTCACCAACATACCTGGTCACTGCTGGGAGGAAATAAAGAGTGCCCTACTCTTAAGTCACAGTCATGGAAAAGTTCCATCCATTTTGTAGCACATTAACAAGGAGACAAGGAACCAGTACTCACGGATCTGGTTGGTGGATGCGCTGTAGAAGGCATTGACAGTCGTTGGATTTGTAAACCACCTGTAGACAGAGAAACAACCACCACCAAGTGATCATCATTATCCAGGCAGGAGGGCAGTGAAACACATACAATGTGGCGGGATTTATTAGCAAATAACCAGGGAACAATGGGGAAGCTCGACACGCAGGGAAATTATCACCTCAGTTTAGGGTTATTGCTCTGCTCAATGAACAATCTCATCCTAAACTGAACATGCCTGGTTATTCACTGTTACTAACGTAATGTAAAAAAGCACCAGGGCTTCTGAAACAGCTTTAATGAAAAATTCTAGAATCTAAAGGGATCTCCCCACAGATGGAAACACAGCACCAAGCTGATGTTTGCCAGGCCCTGTTCAATGGGTCCATGGGACAGCTGAGTTTTCCATGCTGCATCACCTCTGACCTGTCCATTAAAGGTTTGAGATTGGTGACAACATAGAAGTCCATGTAAAGAGAGATAATAAAGCACAACCATGGTACCTAGAGGGTCTGCCTGCTCCAGTAGAAAGTTTACTGATTTAAGCACCAAAAGATCTAATGGCTCATCCTGCCTCTATCACTAACTAGCCGGGTTGTGGTGGAAAAGTGGCCTATCTTCAGTTTCAGCTATAAAACTAAGCTATGGCATTAAGATATCTTGGGAGTACCTTCCAGCTATGAAGAGTCTACACTGCATTTTAAATGCACAGGAAGTGACTTAGATCAGACTCAGCAAATTTCTTCTGTAAACAGATGGTAAACATTTAGTCATTTCATGGACCAAGAGGAAAAATCAAGGACATTATATAGGTACTTCCATAGTGAGAGAAACTTTTCTATAAAATTTTATTGATGAAAGTCAAAATATAATAATCTAGTACAGGGCTTCCCTGGTGGCGCAGTGGTTAAGAATCCGCCTGACGATGCAGGGGACACGGGTTCAAGCCCTGGTCCAGGAAGATCCCGCATGCCATGGAGCAAGTAAGCCCGTGCACCACAACTACTGAGCCTGCGCTCTAGAGCCTGCGAACCACAACTACTGAGCCCGCGCGCCTAGAGCCCGTGCTCCGCAACAAGAGAAGCCACCGCAATGAGAAGCCCCAATACCACAACGAAGAGTAGCCCCTGCTTGCCACAACTAGAGGAAGCCTGCTCGCAGCAATGAAGACCCAACACAGCCAAAAATAAATAAATAAAATAAAGTTCCCTTTAAAAAAAAAATCGAGTACAATTTTTGGTAATTCAGGCCTAGTAATGAGAAGAATGAAATTCCTTAGGGGCAGGAGAACGTTATGCTTTGAGGTTCAAAGTTAGTGCTTCCTACCATCAAATCAACCACAGACATTTATCTCTAAAGATCACTCTTAGCTCATGGGCTGTACAAAACCAGGCAGCAGGCAAGATTTAGCCCTCAAGCCATAGTTTGCTGACCCCTGACTTAGATGCCTGTGAGTTTCAGGCACTGCTGTTTATGATTAAAACCAAGCATTTGTCTTAAGCTAAACTGCTCAAAATAAACTTCTGTAAATCCTTTTCAGAACAATCATTTTACCAATTTATGTCTAATAGAATAATTGTGTCAGACTGATAATTTATGTCAGACTAACATGAAACTGGTAGGAAATCCAAGTGTGGATTCTAGTTGGTCCACCCATACCTTCTCCCCTTATAAAGAAGCCCATGACTGTCATCCTATTATTATCACTAGTAGTAGTAGCAGCAGCAGCTACCATTCACGGAGCACTTACCACGTCCTACGCACTTTCTAGTCATAGGTTTTCCCCATAGAAACTACAGGAATTATTAGCCTATCTCACAGGAGAGGACAATGAGACTTACAAGCATTATATGCTCGCACAAGGTCTAGTCTGTCTGACTTCAAACCAGTTCTCTTAAGCATTATATTATACTGGAGACATCACTGGAAATCAAAACAGAGTGCCTCCTCTTGTCAAAGCTGAAACCTGTACTCACTTCCATAAAATGTATATTCTTTTCCTTCAAATTTAGGATGAGTATTTCAATAAATCCTAATGTTTGACACACATTTACTGGCTGGCTTACTTTTCTGAGGAGAAAAGTACAGGGAAAGCACTTTTATTGCCCTAATGTCACTACCTGTAGTAGGTAATATTATGGCCCCCCCAAAAAAATGTCCATGACCTAATCCCTGGATCCTGTGAATATGTTACATTACATGGCAAAAAGGACTTTGCAGATGTAATTAAGGTCAAGAAGCTTAAAATAGAGCAATTATCCTAGATTATCCCAGGTTGGCCCAATCTAATCACATGAGTCCTTAAAAGTGGGGATCCTTCTCTGGCTGGAATCCTAGAGATGCAACAGGGGAGAAAGTCAGAAGAGATGCTGCAGAACGGGAAGTCAGAGAGATTCCAGGGGTGAGAAGGATTTGACATGCTGTGGCTGGCTGTGACATGCAGCTGCCACGTGCAAGGAGTGGGGAGAGAGTCCTCTAGGAGCTAAGAGTGGCTCCCAGCTGACAGCTAGCAAAGAAGTAGGAACCTCAGTTCTACGATGAGAATCGAAGAGGATTCTTCCCAGAGGCTCCTGCTAAGAGCCCAGCCAGCTGTCACCTTGACTTCAGCCTTCTGAAGACTGCAGCTGAGAGCCCAGCCAAGCCATCCCACATTTCTGACCTACAGAACGGTGAGGGAATACATTCGTGTTGCTCTGAGCTGCCGATAAGGCTGTGGTGATTCATTACAGCAGCAACAGAAAACTAACACGCAAAGAACCCAGCATTTGTTATGTCTGCTCTCTGGGTCAAGAGGGGAGAATCCAGGTGCCTCTCAACATGGCTTCTAAATGACATTGGACTGAACCATAGTATGTACCAAAGATGATGTGTATTCCTAGAGCTCATCTCTTCTCTTCCCATCCCTCCCAACTCCCCTCCCTTTAGCAAAGAATAAACTTTCAAAACATTAGGCTAAGAGCCATATGTAGGAACAATGCTTCTAACTTCTGACGGACAAAGGCAGACAAAACAAAGAAATCAAACAACCAGATGGAGCCTGATGGGGCCTCTGAAGTTTCAGCGAGAATTCCTAAAACATCTTATACAAGATGCATGATCTCACCTTTCCTGACTTCTCAGAGCTCCTGCTGGCTCTAGGACATGTTTGGAGCCCTGATTATGCCCAGAGCAGATATTAAGTAGCTGCACTAACAGAGCCTACCAGTTGTGGATGCTATTATTTCTTCTAATTGGATAGTTCCCACACCAAGCCAGCCGTTAAATATCTTGTACATCTCCCTGATTATATCTGAGTTTATTATATATTTAGTTTTACTATTCTCTAACCTAAGCCTACCTGTGCTGGTTTTAATACGTGTTTGTAATTTTTTTTACACTCCTCCCATTAAGAAGTGGACTCTAAATTCCTCTCCCCTTGATTATGGGCTAGTCTTGGTGACTCACTTCTAAAGCATAAAATGCAGTGGAAATGACACCACGTGACTTCCAATGCTAGGCAATTAAAGGCAATACAAGTTCCCCCTGGTAAACTCATATTTACCCTCCCTCCTTCTTTTTCAGGAAACTTGCTCTTCAAAGTTTCTGGCTCAATCAGCATTCCACAAAGAAGCCCAGTACACATGGAGAGGCCTAGTGGGCCTTCCAGGCAGCAGCCAGCACCAACCACTAGACTAGGAGAGGAGGCCTCCCATGTGACTCCAGTCCCAGCCACGATCTGACTGAAACTACATGCAACGCCATGAGCAACAACCACCCAGCTGCGCCTAGTGACCACCAGAACCGCGAGAGAAAAATGAATAATTACTGTTGCTTTAATCCTCTAACTTCGGGGGTGGTTCATTATTACACAGATCATTACAGCAAGAGATAACTGAAACACTGAAAAGCTGGCTGTCCACAGATTAAGTCCTACCCAACGGGTTGAATTTTCCCAGAAAAATGTTTTATTTGCCCAACACAATGGCTTTTAAAAGTACCGAACTGGAATTCCTTTAAATGAGGCATGCAATCACTAGAACTGGAATTCCTTTAAATAAGGCATGCAATCACTAGTTCTCTATGGTCTCCACCACTCCCTATCATTTACACTTGTCTAGGTCAACATCTGTTACCTGATTGGGCTGTGAAGGCATATGAGTTTGCACAACTTACCTCCCAACAAGATTTTAAGTTCCTTATGGGCTAAGACTATTGTCCAAGTGGTATATGCTGAGCAAAAATTCATTAAATTGGGCTTCCCTGGCAGCGCAGTGGTTGAGAGTCCGCCTGCCGATGCAGGGGACACGGGTTCGTGCCCCGGTACGGGAAGCTCCCACATGCCGCGGAGCGGCTGGGCCCGTGAGCCGTGGCCGCTGAGCCTGCGCGCCCGGAGCCTGTGCTCGGCAACGGGAGAGGCCACAACAATGAGAGGCCGGTGTACCGCAAAAAAAAAAAAAAATTCATTAAATCGATTTAAATGAATGTATTGCTATGTATACATCTACTTAGATAAACAAAGAGTGTCATTCAAGTGCTTTAAATTCTTTTTATTATGTCTTTAGGGTGTTCCTGCAGTCTGTGTTTGGGAAAGGATTTAGTAGATAAGGTAGGAAGAGGTCTCATATAAATTTCAAAAACATATGGAGATGAAATTATACTGGACAATGGATACATAAAAAGAGTGTGATGATGAAATGCAATAATCTAAAGCAAAAGACACTGATACCCTGATTTCTTTGGACCATATAAAATAGATATACATCAGGCTAAAGTTTTACATTTTACCTATTAACTCTTAAAGATAGTCTAGGGAATATGGAATGGAAAAACCGTAGAGTATTTATTGCTTTATTTCACACATCCTGTAGATTGTATCCATCCCATTCCATGCTGTAGATAATTCTGGGCAGGACCATAATTTGTATAGACATTTGATGTATTTTTACATATTTTTCAGAAGATAGAGAAAAAAATCCAGGCATGTTTGGTCACAGTAGAATGAGAGTGAGTTAATAGGGAGGCTGGCTTAAAATCATTTCTGTCAAAGAAAGAGGATCCTGAGGGAAAGAAATTACTTTTGACTCAAGCTGAGCAGTGAAGTAAATCCTCTATTTTTAAGCAAGCTGATGAAGTGACAATTCTGAGAACCAACCCCTAAATATGTACCTTCAGGGATGACTACCCAATTAATTTCATTCTTGCTGACATTTCCCATCGTGTTAGAAACTTCTTAATGCACATTAGTGCAGCTAAAATGGATTCCATGAGAATGAAACATAAAGGGTGTTTATCTCCTATACCCACAAAGAAGCAAAATGTTATTTCAGGGCTTTATGGAAATATAACCAGGATGTGCTGTTCAAAGTGAACTAGTGTAGTGGAGCTACTCCAGAATCATCCTCATTCGATTAACTCATGAATTTTCAGACCTAAAAGATGTCAATTAAAGTCGATGGGTATCATAAAGCTAAAATTCCCCACAGTGCCTGAAAAAGGACCCACCTGAAATTTCTTCTAAAAAAATGACTATCACATCACTTTACCATGCAAAAAGAATCTTAAATTTCCTAACATTGCTTTCCCTGATATAGACATATGGTCTGAGGAATTACTAGCATTGCACTGATTTTCATTCCAGGAGAACTCTTCCAGAAATATTAACCAATTTAATGTCCTTGTGAAAGAGGTATTTGTTTTCATTGACAGAGAAAAAAAAAGACACAAGTCACACAGTTTGCTTAAGCCCACAGTCAGCCAGCACTTTTCCAAGGCATAAATATTAGAAATAGTCAAGGTCATTAGAATCTTACAGCCCATCAGTATTTTAGGATGATGTTAAAAATGACACATTTAGGAGCTTTTCAATTAGCAACCCAGGCCTTGCTACACACCCAAATGAATAATGACATTCTGAAATTAAAGAATTAACTTGGCAGCGTCTCCAAAATAGAAGAATCCCTGAGAAGACCCTGAAAGTTCACAAAAATACTGGTGCGAAGTTTGAATTTTTCACAAGTTGCAAAGAGAAGAGTTTGAACTTATCTGAAGTAGACCTGAAAGGGCAGGATGATTTACATACTACATGTAGATGCTCACTGAGATACTGGAAACTATCTGAAGTCATGAGATTTGAGAAGCTGGTTTTAGAACCCTAAATCTAAAATTTCTATTGAGTAATTTAGGCTTGGAATGAAACAGGCAAGATGGACTGAGAGATACTGTGACGAGAGGAGAACATCAAGGACAATGGGGCAGGTGGCTTCACATCAGCTCTCTGTCATTGCCAAAGAAGTTCTAAAGCCTTCTGCTTTCTTCCTTTGGGCTTTGGAGGGGAGTCACGGATAGGCCAGGGGAATGGCTCAGCTTTAGGCCTACTCCTTAAGGTCAAACACTTTTAACTTACTCCGTAGGCGCATATTGTAAGAAGATTTGAAGGGCAGAGGGCAGGATGGCTAGATGGGACCCATGGCTAAGAGGGAGAGGCGGTAATCACAGCTTAAGCCAAGGGAGGGTAAAGGGCCTAGAGTTTTTCTAGAGGCCAGAACAGAGGAGGGAGTTGGAAGAGGGAGTAACGAGAGACCCATAGGGCATAAAAAGAGCCAGACAAAGATCTGGAGACCAGAATATCAGACAAGGTGAAAACGTGGGCCATGGAAAAAAAAAAGGGCCATGGAAGTCAGGCTTCCAGCTCTGACACTATGAAAAGGTCAACAAATCCTTTCCATAAAAGCCAAGTATACCTTTCCCCTGGCTGGCAGCTTGGAGGCCGCAGGACGCCTGGAGTTACTGTAAAAGACGGGAACCAGCGGGAGTTCGTCAGAGCTCTGGCAGCCTTCCTCAGAAAGTCCGGGAGCTGCAAGTTCCTGAATGGGTGACGCTGTCAAGCTGGCCAAGCACAAAGAGCTCGCTCCCTATGATGAGAACTGGTTCTACACACGAGCTGCCTGCACAGCACCTGTACCTCCAGGGCAGCGCTGGGGTTGGTTCCGTGACCAAGATCTATGCGGGGCGTCAGAGAAATGGTGTCATGCCCAGCCACTTCATCAGAGGCTCCAAGAGCGTGGCCCGTCGGGTCCTCCAAGCCCTGGAGGGGCTGAGAATGGTGGAAAAGGACCAAGATGGGGGCCACAAACTAACACCTCAGGGACAGAGAGATCTGGACAGAATCACTGGACAGGTGGCAGCTGCCAACAAGAAGCATTAGAACAAAAGATGTTGGGTTAATAAATTGCCTCATTTGAAAAAACAAAGTATAAAAATGGACAAAACTGTCAACAAACAACCATTTTAGGGCCCTGGGAATTGATCAAAGGCAAACAACACATTGAAAAATGTTTAATTTTGAAAAACTGCTACAACTTAAGAGGAAGTAGAACAGGAGTCTGTGGCCTTCTTGCCTGGGACTACTACCCTCCCTCCCAGCTCAATCAGCAAGAACTTATTTTGTTAGGATAGGGCTGGCTGGAAAACCAGCAGCTTTGCTGCCGCAGGGAGTGGAGGTAAAAACTTGCAACTATGCCAGCCGGAAGTGATAAACCCGGTAGAAAACAAACGAGGACAACCCACAGCTTTGTGAGCCTGCAGTTACAGCTCCCATTGGGGAAAGTGACAGATCAGCCAGCAATTTAAAAGGGAGACAGTGGAACTGAAAGAGTCATAGAAGGATGAGATCAGCTCTCCACACATCCCTGGCTGACTGGGAAACTAGGCATGTGTACAGGGGAGACTCAAGAGAGCCCAGGAGAAAGTAAACTCCAACGGTGACTGGGAAGGGCTGGTGACTTTGATTGCACACCCAAGCCCCACGCAGATCAACTGGCAGAGGGCAGAAGCCCTACAGGTTCAAAGTGTCTGAGCACAAGCTCTGCCCTGATCCCTGGCTGAGGACTAAGCTATGCAGACTCAGGGACAACCTCCATGAAGTGAGGCTAAAAAATAAAAATGAGGATTTAAAAAATGAGTAGACATCTATGGCCACATACTGTAGCAGAGACAGATTCTACTGTGTTAGTCCAGGAAAGTTACTTTTTAAAAAGCCTCAGAAAAATAAATCAGAATCCACAGTTGCTACAATACATTATCCTAAATGTCATTTTCAACAATGACAAAAAATGATGCTGGAAGAAAAAGTGTAAAGAAAAGCGATCAATAAAAACTGACTCTGACTGAGCCCATATGTTGGATTTAACACACAAAGACTTGAAAGCAGCAACTGTAAATTAGTTCAAAGAATTAAAATAAACTGTATTCAAACAATTAATGGAAAATATGAGGACAATGACAACAAAGAGTCGTAACAAAGAAATAGAAACTATTTAAAAAAAAACAAATGGAACTTCAGGAGTTGAAAAGTGCAATAATCAAAATGAAAACTGTATTGATGAGTCGCCAGCAAATTTGAGAATACAG
Organism: Aethalodelphis obliquidens; assembly: GCF_003676395.1. Classification (NCBI taxonomy): domain Eukaryota; kingdom Metazoa; phylum Chordata; class Mammalia; order Artiodactyla; family Delphinidae; genus Aethalodelphis; species Aethalodelphis obliquidens. Next base: position 1,051,228 of record NW_020838043.1, read on the forward strand.
AAGAAAGAACTGGTGAATTTGAAGACGGATCAATAGAAATAATCCAATCCGGAGAAAAGAGAGAAAACAACCTTGGAGAATTGGGTCATATCAGAACAGAGTAATACCAGCAGGCAGAACAGAAAGTAATCTAAACCTGAGCTGAAGAATTTCTCAGTTGTAAGCCTCTTGTTCATTTTGTAAAATGGGGATAATAAATAGTACCTACACCTCACAGAATTGACTAGAGGATAAAATGAATTAAAATATGTAAGTCACTTCCTGGAACATTATAAACACATAATAATTTTTAGTTGCTATCATCATCATCATTCACACTTTGCTAGGGAAGAAAATCATGACTGGCCCTGACCCCAATAGTTCCTAGTGAAACTTCCCTACCTGTAGGAAAAGTTCCTACCGCTTGCTGAGAAGAGGGATATAAATCATAACTGCTACTGAAGGAAAATAATAGAGCTATCAGTTCTTTGACACGCATTACCTAACAAAGATCCTATAGTTACTTCATAATCACAGGCATACCTCAGAGATTGTAGGTTCAGTTCCTGACCACCATAATAAAGCAAATATCACAAATTTTTTGGCTTCCCAGGCATACAAAAGTTATGTTTATACTATATGGTAGTCTGTTAAGTGTGCAATGGCATTATATCTAAAAAAATGTATATACCTTAATTTTAAAATACTTTATCTCTAAAAAATTCTAACCATCATCTGACAACACAGTGTTGTCACAAACCTTCAATTTGTAAAAAACGCACTGTCTGCAAAGTTCAATACAGCCAAGTGCAATAAAATGAGGTATGCCTGTATACAATTACTTCTACATTTGTAATCATACTTTACTTTTTAAATATTTGGTTTTTAAGATATTCAAAAGTTTCTGCCTGAGTGTGAAATTCTAGAGAAATTTGCTTATATATATATTCATAACAAGATCTAGAAATGATTTGAACATTTGCATCTGAGTAAGCCTTCTTTTTATATGTGTTGATGCTAGGAGTAGGGCAGTCATAATTAGACTGAACAACTGATTCATATAATATCAGAAATAAGAGTGCCAAAACGTAACACAAATTTTGCCAAACAAAAATAACTGGCAAGCCAGCTACTCTGACTTGAGGGGAATTACAAAGTTTGATCTAAAGAAACTCTACTTCCCACCAACATATTTATCTATTTCACTTTTTTTTTCTTTCTTTCTTTCTTTTTTTTATTTTTCTTACTCACTCTGTTTTTGGAACAGCTTTTCTCAGCCAGAAGAAATCAGTCTGTGCTAAATACTTGCGGGTTTGCAGGACGTTGCCGAAGTAGTCAGATTCTGAAAACTTGACCTGAATAAAACAAACCACGACCATCACTGTTCTAAGTGCAGATAAAAGATGGCTCTGAAAAAAAAGACTTCAGCGCACAAATGAGCGCGCAGCGGAGACGCTGCACTCCTCACATCATCTCTCAGCCATCACCGGTTAACCCAGTCTTCACAAAGCCATGAAATTTAATCTCGCCATGAAATTTAATCTCAGTGATTTTCTTTTAAAATAAAAAGCTCAAAAATCAATACGGTCGTTTCTGGATGACAGTAAAAAACGAGCAGCTGCAGTAATTTACAATGCATTTCATTTGCTTTATAACTGAAAAATCTACTTTAGCCTTTACAGAACATATTATCTTAGGTTTGAAATTTCTTCGCCCACATGAGTCCTTGATCTTTTCTAAAAATGTGTACTTTATTTATTTGTCACATAGGTTCTTCTAATAACATTCAGTTTATTCAGCTAAAACCTCGTTTAGTTCACAGATGATGATTTAGTCAAATGTTAAAATCTAATTTACTGTAATCAGTATTTGTTCATGAAGGAAAAAAATGAAAGTGATTCAGACTTACTTTCTACCCTAAGCACAATGGAGTCACTAGAATAGTTTGATTATTAATTGAAATTTTCTATCAACGCTCAAAAAATGCTCTGGTCACTGAAGATTCATGAAATTACAGAGGCAAATCATAGATTATAGCTCGCATGGAAAAAAAGGAAGTTGATGGCTCACAACAATGTTGTCTATTAAAATAGGGAGAAATACATAATTGATTCTTGAGTTCCTTTTCTTTTTTTTGGAAGGAGAATGGCAGACAGTTTTAATTCTATAGGCACTCTATCTACAAAAGTAGCAATACTTAACCTAAACATTGTAAATAATATCCATGTAACAGTAAAAGCAGTGGTTTGTAGTGATCCCTAATGCTTTGGTTTTAAAATATATTACTGTGGCAAATAAAATTGAAAAAATACACATTTGAATGAGCAAATAACCGAGAGTAATCATTCTTATTAGCTGTAATATTTTTGTAAATTTAAGCCATGATACTCTTTTAAAAGCAAAAATTAAAATATGGCAAATGAAGGTATATGAGACCCACAGGCATCACACTACAGATATGAATGAATATACACAACTTGACAGTTACAGACTTGACAGCAGCCTATGTGTTGGCCAGTGTCTCGCTCAGGTTTACCTCTTCCCTAACATATCATGGGTACTCATTTTGTCTGCAGAGTAACTTTTGTTAATGACTCATCTTAGCAATCTTTCCAGGGGACCGGGCCAAAATATAAAGAGAAGAATAAAATAACTAATGGCACAGAGAGAAAGGCAGGAATGAAAGTATCAATTCCTGGCATCTTTGGTGTTCTCCTTGGCCAACAAGTTACAGAGATGAGACTTCAAACTGTCCCTCCCTCACTCCTCTTAGGGGAGGTGGCTGATGAATAAATCGTGGTATAATCACATAATGGAAAACCACACAGAAGTCTAAATAAATGGTCTGTATGTGTGAACATGAAAGAATCTCAAAAGCAATGCTGAGTAAATAAGACAAGTTGTAAGTATTAGAGAATTTAAAATTTTAAAACTTATAAAACAATACTATATGCTGTTTATGGGCACATACCTATGTAGCAGAAGCATAAAGAAATGCATGGGAATGAGAAACACTGAATTCAAGAGAGCGTATCTAGGGAAGGAGACAGGCAGGGAAGAAGGACATTAGGTCAAGGAGGACTACACAAAGAATTTCCAATGTATCTGCTTTATTCATTTAAAATGTGTGTGTACATGTATACAGCTAATATGGCAATATGTTTAATACTTGTTAAAGCTAGAGGTGTTCAAAATACGATTTTACATACTTTTCTGATGTTTGAGATGCTCCATAATAAAAAGAAATCTTACAATCGATTGTATTTTAGGTAGATGTTTATACTCAGCCTCAGAAGAAAGAGAGTAAGCTCCTTGTTTTAAGAAGCAACCCTAACTAGCAATTCTAATGTGTTCCCGGATCACACAGTTTAAAGATGTGTCCAGTGTTCAACCTTTTTTCAGCTTTTGCTCCGAAGACAGCTCTGCCAGAACTTTCAGAATATGATTGTAACTGACAGAAAATTCAGATACGTTCTTGGGTTCAGAGCGTGCTCCAGAAAATGCTCCCAAAGGAATTTCCTTCAAAAATATTAACTTTTTTTAGACGCAGACGTAGAGAATGGACTTCAGGACACGGGGAGGGGTAAGTGTAAGCTGGGATGAAGTGAGAGAGTGGCATGGACATATATACACTACCAAATGTAAAATAGATAGCTAGTGGGAAGCAGCTGCATAGCACAGGGAGATCAGCTCGGCGCTTTGTGTCCACCTAGAGGGGTGGGATAGGGAGGGTGGGAGGGAGACGCAAGAGGGAGGGGATATGGGGATATCTGTATACCTATAGCTGATTCACTTCGTTATACAGCAGAAACTAACACACTATTGTAAAGCAATTATACTCCAATAAAGATGTTAAAAAATATATTAACTTTTTTGTACTATCAATGGGGTCAGTTGTTACTTCTAGAAGAGTCTGCTAATAGTGGTACTTTCCTGTTCCATTCGAAAACAAAAACTTGACATTCAGGTTGTTCTACAGACATTAAATGGAAAACCACCCAAAAATTTCCTAAAGAAGAAGAGTTCCAAGTCTAAAAATACTTTACATAAATATGGTCCTACCATAGCCATGAAAATGGTCATGGGGAGCAAAACTCAGAGGCAAGAGATTACAAATTTGCCAACATCTTACCTATGTTTAGAAGGATAAATTTTAAATTGTTTTAATTATTAAACTGAGCATATTTTCTATTTCTTAGCCTGGTTCAGTTAATCTATTTCATTTATTTAATGGACATCACAGGTAACAGGGGACAATTTTTACTTTTTCCTGTAAGACAGGTTAAGTGTTTGGGAGTAAGAAAGGGCCAGACGCTGTTATTCCCATATGACAGATGGGAAACAGCGATGGAGAGATTATGGAACCTGGCCAAGTCACACAGTCCAAATCATTAGGCTCCTGCTTCAGTGTTATGTTCATTGGTCCTAATAAGAAAACTGGTGATTCAACAAAGAGAGTACAGGGAAGGAGGAGGAGAAGGTAAGAATTACGAGTGGGAGGAGAAGTAGTGATTAAATAAATCAGGGTACAGTTTACTTAATATCAGACAGCTGTTAAAATAACGGTAATGAAGGCTATGGAAGACAAGGACAAAACAATATGTTAGCTGTAAAGGTCAGTATACAAAATTATATATAAGCATCAATTACAGCTATACAAAAATAGATAAAATAATACACTAAAACAGAAGTACATACTATTATGTTCAAGTACCAACATTCAGGGACTTTTTCATTCCTTTTCTCTATTTTTCAAATTTTCCACCATGTGATACTGCTTCGATAATTTCAAATATTTCAATAGGGCCTTGAGTGAGAAAAAACTATGAAACCTAGCAACCATCGGGGAAGTTCTGCTTGTTGTAGAGACAGCAACAAGAATGAATGTGCATGAATATTTTAGAACCACTTGTAATCTTCAAAAAAAAAATGTTTAAACTGTGAAAGCGACAATAATTGGCTCAGAAGTCTCTTGTCCTTTCAGTTACTGGTGAAAATCTAGGTCAAGTTGATAATGACTTTCAATCAATTCCACCTCCTGACTTTTCAATTGAGTGACCTTTGGGGAATTAATTGGGGCTCCCGTGTCATTTAGCTGTCCAGATCATAAAATTTAGGGGAATCTGACGTTCTCTTTGTGGAAATCCTATCCTAGATGCCTAGCACAAACACAACAGACTAAATGGAAGAATAAAGCTATTACCCTCCCCAAAGGTGAGGAACACATAATAAGGGCAGAACAAGGAAATGTGTTCAGCTTCTCTGTAGAACCAGTAAATACAACTTGATAAGATACTACATAAGCCAATAGGAAGTATAGATTCTAGAACACTTTTTAAGCTAAATCCATTTAAACATACTCAGTGATATATCCAAATACCTCTAAGAAAGATTTTATTTTAGGCACCCAAAGAACTCTGAATACTTAATGTAATCCAGATTTTAGAATTATGCTTTCCCTTATTTAAATAGCAAAGTCGGACTTCCCTGGTGGCACGGTGGTTGGGAGTCTGCCTGCCAGTGCGGGGGGCGGGGGGGTTCCGGGCCTGGTCCGGGAGGATCTCACGTGCGGAGATCCTCACGCGCGGAGATCCTCACGCGCGGAGGGGCTGAGCCCATGCGCGGCAACTACTGAGCCTGCGCTCTAGAGCCCGTGAGCCACAGCTACTGAAGGCCGCTCGCCTGGAGCTCGTGCTCCTTAACAAGTGATGCTGCCACGGCGAGAGGCCCACGCACCTCTATGAACAGCCGCTGGCTACAACTGGAGGGGGGTCCTCGCGCAGCAGCGAAGACCCAACGCAGCCGAAAATTTTTTAAAAAAGTATTTAAATAAAATAAACATATAAATAGCAAAGTAATACACAAGATTGCTGTGTTTAGATGGCTTCGCCGTACGTAGTATGTAGTATACATATATACACACCTACATACGGGGTGGTGTTCAAAATGTTTAACAACCTAAGTACACAGAACACTGTGGAAGATACAGTTCCCACAGGCATTCACATAAGGGTGACTCTGAGGGAGCACCAACTAGCACACCAACCAGGAACCAGATGAAACCAGATGCCCTGCTGCCACCACCGGGGGTAAGGGGAGGTCTTGGTCTGCTGCGGCCAGTGGAACACAAAGATGGGACTTCGTGTCCCATCTCCGTGTGCGGGAGTTACGGAGGACTGGCTAGAAGGCCAGTGGGCACCAGTGCACCTCCCTCCAGTGCCCACTCTTGCTCTCCATGGTCATGGGGGGTCAGAGATCACTTGAGAGAGCTGGCGGCAATGCTTCATTTTGTTTTTTTACCAAGTAGTACAGAATTATTTCAATATTTTAACAACTAGTTTTTCTGGAGCATTCCACCTAAATATCACCTCACTCTTGCATAGTGGCAGCAGCACTCTCTGTCATTTATGCACACAAAAAACATATACACACATAAACACACAAGTGTTCCACTAGCAAGAGCAGACCAAGACCCGCCCCAAAGAATATTATGGGGGTTCACATATTATATACATATCTCCATGCGCATATTTATGTTGATGTATGTATCACTCACCAGAAACATGGATCTTTTCTGAAAAATTACCCACATCCAGTTCTCCTAAGTAAATGGAGGCCAGCTGTGATTCTGACTTTAGCTCCTACTGCAATTTTCCATTGGTTTTCACAATGAGTGACGTGCCTAATAGGGTCAAGTATTTACCTACTGTCTCTCAGATACATGCCCACCCTTTCACTCCGTTCTATAATATAATGCTAGGCTGTGAATCTGAAAACCATGTTTCCCAGGCTCCACTGCAGTCGGCTTCCTGCCAATAGGAGGCACCGGCGGAAATCCGCAGGTGGCGGGGGGGAAAGGATGCTGTGTTTTTTCTCTTTCATTCCCTCTCTCTCCTCTTTCTTCTTCCGACTATGACTCTGGAAGAATCTTCAGCCCCTCTTCCACAGGCCCAGCTCTGCTCTGGAGTGGCAGTTCCTCATCTTCTCTCGAAAGCAATGGTACCACCACCTCCTCCCTTTTGTGTCCCTAGACACAGGGGTGGTAACTGCTTCCTAAAAAAGTTATTAATCTCTGGTTTACCTCGCCTTCCTGATTTTTGCCTTCCAACCTATTTCCTGTATTATATCTCCTCTCTTTGAAATACCTGATTGCAGTGTGGTTTTCCTGGCTGATACAGAAATCTTCCCAAAATTGGTATCAACTCACTCTTGCATCCGTCTCCATCAAAGAACAGTGAAGGTACACCTTATAAGGTTTGTCTGAACATGGACTGATGCCTATCTTTTTAGGCTAGCTAACAGGCTTTCCTGCATGCTACTGGGGGCTCACATAAAGGGCACATCCTTTTTCTTGTTCTTTTCAAAGACTACAGAAAGACTGTTGTTCAGCAATATTTTACTGGGTATCTCACTTTACCCTGTCATCCTCAAAAGAGAAAAAAAAATTGTTTTCTAATTCTTTATATCTGCCTCTAAGTTCTTTTCCATTTTCTCCTATCTCCATAAGAGCCCAACTTGAGTTTTCAGCCTTTCCCTTGACCTTCATCTAATCCATTCTCCAATCTCTATCCTCTTTCCTTTTGTGTGTGTACCTGATGAATCACACCTTCACTTGCATCAAATAAAGTAAGCTGTTTTTCATTTGTAACAGCCTGTCATGCTCAGAGTTTGTATTACCAGAAATTTCTCATAAGCCCAACAGTAGTCCTTATCTACATATTCCTCAAGACTGAAAACACAGTCCCATTGTGTATCAGCAGTACTTTAGTCCTTTTGCTATTAACCTCGGTGACACTATTACTATCACATCAAGCATCCTTTACCTATTTTCCGGTTGGGTTTTATTCGTTTTCTCTATCAGTTTCTGATCATGAATGTATTTTTACTTCATGTATTTGGATTTTTTTCACTGTCTTTTTTAAACTGTTAGAAACTCTTGGGTGTAATTGTGTCTGCTTTGGCAATGAGTTGGGTGAAAGCCGTTTCTTCACAAAAGTACTTAAAAATTTTGGTATATAATGGCTTCAGTTCAGGCCCTGGAGACATGAGGAAATACACCTAACACTGCATCCTGTTTGGCGTCTGGTTTCTTTTCACAAAAGATACTACATTTATTGAATCATTAAATTTGGGGCATTCACTTTAAACAGCAGCAGACTGCCAACAAAACTTGATCAACTAAACACCATGAGTGAGCCCTGAATGCTATCTTATTTGATTAAGGCCTGAGACTGTTCCATCTGTATAGCCTCTTAAATCAATTTCAGGCACATGGATACTGTATGTGTTAATTCGTAATGACCTTTCCAAACCAAAATAATTTACTATCATGGGTGAAAAATTGAAGAAGCCATAACTAACACTTAACAGTGTGCTTACTCTGTGCCAGGGTCAGTTCTACATACTTTAAATATGTTAACTTATCTGATCCTCATAGCAGCCCTATAAGGGAGGGATTGTTACTATCTCCATTTTGATATGAAGAAACTGAGGCACAGAGAGGTGGCATAACCTACCCTAGGTTGCACAGCTAGGAAATGGCAGAATGGGGATTTAATTCCAGACACTTTGATTCCAGGGTCCATGTTCATAACCACTACACCAAACTGCCTCTCAAATTCTCACCCGCATTCTTCAAGTATCTGCCAATCACATGTAATTATCCAGGTTCTACCGTTGAGGTACTTTGTGCCCTGGTGATGCCCTTCTTAGCAGCAATAGTTCTCATACCGATAAACAAAGTTATAGCTATCATTTATGGGGAGATGACTTATGTGCCACACATTATGCTAGGTGCTTTTACAGTTATATAATCTCATTTAATCTTCTCAAAAATACTAAGACTTGGTTATTATTATCTCCAGTATCCAGATAATCAAAGTGATGCTAACTGAGGTTAAATAACCTGCAGAAGATCAAACAACTAGCAAGTGGAAGAGACAGAATCACTTCTTCGTCACTTAACAGTATGACCTCCCTTCTCTTCCTCACCCCATCCCAACCAGCTCTGGGAAAGCAGTTCCCAGCCACTCTTCAACTCACTCCTCTGTTCCTCCAGCAGAGCTGCCTGACAAGAACCCTGCAAAACCCCTTCTCTGATTACAAGTAGAGCTTCCTGGGCCCAGATTTCAGTCCCGGCTCTGACGCTTGGCATGGCACTGAGGAAATCACCCAACTTCTTTGAGTCTCTATGTCCTTTTCCGCAGATGGGGATAAACACCATCTATTTCACAGGATCAGTGTGGGGCTTAAAAGATAATGTACATGAATGTGACAAATGTGTCAGTATCTTTAATTATCATGCTAATAGTGAGATTTTTCAGGATCAAAACAATGTATAATGGGCTGTGTGAGCTTTGGGATACTGTGAAGCACAATTATTTTCCTCCACAGTAACTGGATCAATACTTTGGAAGGCTATATCTTGGAGCCCAACTGAGAAACTTTCTAATTAATGCTTTCGCTCACTTTTGAATAATCTTATAAAATTCCAATGTTCATCTATAAAGCTAGGATTGCTTACAGATATGCAACTTATTAAATCACAGTTTCAGGAAAGAGCTATACCTCAGAACCACTGTTATTTAAATGAATTCAAAAAAAACTACTTTTTCAAGAAAATCTAGTGAATGATAAAAACAGGGGTTTTTGTGAGGAAGAAAAGTTCTTTACCAGAACTATCTGTAGGAAGGAAAATAACAGTGGTTATGATTAGAAAGGCCTGTAATGAATGCGTCTACTGGAAAATATATGTCCCAAAATACTGGAATAAAAAAGAATGACTATTCCTCCATCAGTAACTTACTGCAAATATACAATCCAACTCACAATAAATTATAGAGTCATATGTATATGCACTTAGTTTGTCAAAACACTCATAAAGTTTAATGAAGTTAACTTCCAACAGGCAAGATTTAATATGAATGAAGCACATAGAGATTGTTTAACAACAAACATCATACATTCACCATTAGAACATGCTCGCTAATTGTAAAATACTCAATTTGCTTAATTCTTTCCTTTATGATCAGTGTAGACCAAATCCAAGTCCATTTGCTTTATGGTACCCACTCAGCTACACATTCTTTCTGACACTTCCTTTATTTTGAATCTGCTCTAAATCTTGTGATATGCCTGGCATAATGAGGCTGATATCTAGCCAAGGAATGAATCAAAAGTTGGTGCTTTTTGGCACCACCAGATTTAACTGCCTGGACTTGGGTTAGCTGAAAGGCCGAGGCCAGTAAAACTTGCCCGAAAAAAAATACAGTAAATTTAGCACTTACTGCCTTGAGGTCTTCATTAACATGAGTATCATTCATTATAAATTCAGGATAGCCAACTTTTGCCAAAACAGCCCTTGCCTATAAAAAGGAAAAAGAAAAATGATGTCAGAGTTTCAGCACTTAAGTCATTAATAATCAAAGGACAGAGGAATGCAGCCTTCATCTGAAAACTCTGTTTACTGAACATCTACTATATGTAACCGACTGTGAAGGGCAAAAAAGAAAAAAAAAAATCTAAGTTAGTCCCTGCCCTCAGCATACTAAAAGCACAGTGAATGTAGCAAATAAGTATATAATACAAGATAAATAAAGGTTCAGATATAGACAATATTGCCTATAAATAATTTTATTTATAGACAATATTGTTATCAAAGTCCATAGCAGAGATTATTTCCTCATGGGGAAAATGCTTAATGGAGAAGGTGACCAAACTGAGTCTTAGAGAATGGATGGGATTTCAAAATGCAGAGCTGAGAAGAAGGACAGACATTCCAGGAGAGCAAACAGCAGGGGCAAAGTCAGGGAGACGAAAAACAAAGAGCACGTCAGAGAGATGGTGAGTAGTTTCCCGTAGCTAGAGAAGAAAGCACAAGGGGTGGACACAGAAAACAATGCAAGAAAGCCAGCTTTGGCTACATCACAGGGATTCCTGAATGCCATGCGAAGAGTCTATGTTTTGTTTTACAAACAAGAGAGAACTAAATATTTTTAGCAGAAATAAAATGAGATGAGTCACCCTCCAGCAAAATTATCTGTGCAACTCCGTGAATGATGGCCAGGATGCTGGAAAAATTGGAGGTAGGGAGTCCAGACTAATTTAAGATGCATCACAACCATCCTTTTGATAGACATACTACTTACTCCCTGTTTTACAGTTTATAGGGAATGGATAAAGGAAAAATAGGCACGTACAAGGAGCCTCCACAGCAGGGACTGGCAAACTATGGCCTATGAGCCAAATCTACTCTCTGCCCCGGCTGGCCAGCCCAAATCTGCTTCTATAAATAAAGTTTCATTGGAAAACAGCCACGCCCACTCATTTACATGTAATCTATGGCTGCTTTTGCACTACAACGGCAGAGTTAAATAGTTGGGACAGAAACCCTTCGACTCACAAAACCTCAAATATTTACTCTCTAGCACTTTAAAGAAAAAGTTTGCCAACGCTTGCTCTCAAGAAACTTTGTCTCTCTCCTCTCCCCAGATACAGGGTTTCACAAAAACAAAAGAACAGCTTACTCAAAGAGTAAGTACAGTGTCAGGCCTCTGCCCAGATCCCCTGGGATCCCTTTTATCACCTCAGCATATCCCTCCCCAGCATCTAAGTTCTTTTTCCTTTCTAATGGCCAGCACCTGAGACTGAAGGCCTGCCCTAGGGCTACTAGGACACCTTGCCTGCACTCAAAACAGTTTCCTCCTGGGAGTTTATCTGCCGTGGGCCCGCTTCTCCGCTGCCATCCCAGCAGCCCTCAGCCAATGACTGCCTGTAGCAGGAATACGCAAGTCCAGCTCCTTTGCTTCAATTCAGGACACAGTGTGAGGTATAATTTGCCCTCTGGAGTTCCCCACAGGATCAGGCTATCTGAGACTTCCCCTGAAATGGCACCCTGGTCCATCTCTCACCCTTCCCAGCCTGGCTTCCCTCATTCCCTTGCTGGTTTCTCCTGGGAGCACTTGCTGAATAAATCATAAAACACCTGCACACGAATCCTCATCTCCAGCTCCGCCTCCAGAAGTCCCAACATAAGACACCAGGCAACCCCAAACACATCGGTTTTATTCCAGCAAAGCAAAAACCAGTGACCTTTGTACACTGCTCTTAGCAATGAGTTTTTTCCTTCAGTCCTTTTCAATTTTCCTCACTCAAGAAATAAATAGAATAAGATAGTTTGTTTTCCTTATCTGCCTTGAGATAATTCAGATATTAAGTATCAGCAGAAACTTGAAACTCAAGACTCAGAGAGGATTTTACAAGTGCCGCATGACACAGTCATAATGTTTTGTTTGTTTGTTTGTTTGTTTGTTTGCGGTACGCGGGCCTCTCACTGTTGTGGCCTCTCCCGTTGTGGAGCACAGGCTCCGGACGCGCAGGCTCAGCGGCCATGGCTCACGGGCCCAGCCACTCCGCGGCATGTGGGATCCTCCCGGACCGGGTCACGAACCCGTGTACCCTGCATCAGCAGGCGGACTCTCAACCACTGCGCCACCAGGGAAGCCCCATAATGGGTTTTGCTGTTCCAGAGCCTCAAATATAGCACAGATCAAATTTTGCCTTTAAAACCCTGTGAGTTACACTGAAAGTCTGATATGACCCCGAGAGCGGATAACCAGTGGTTACAACTCGCCCCCAACACCAAACAATACATCATATGTCTACAGGTTACCTCGTTCCAGATTGTTCTGTTACTTCCCTCGTATTTAATTCCTCACTATACTTAGCTCGCCACAAGTCATATACATAATAACTATAACAAAGAGCTCCAGACAGTCTCAAAAAAAAGAAAGAAATACACAAGCTGAGTCATCCACAATTGTTTTCTGAACACTGGTCTTTCCGGAGCATGCTGGTGAATCATGGATTGTTTTTCAAACCTCACGCTCTGGGACCCCCACTGCACTACAGAGCTGCACAGAGTATATTACCTTCTGCACTGTATATGCAGGTCACTGAATCCTTTTTTATTATTTATTTAGCAACACCACGACTTGAAGAGAGCCAGAATGGTGATACAAAGAATCTCTAGTCATCTAAGAACACAAAGGTAAATAATACTAGTAGCAACACTGCCAACATCTGAAAAGAATACTCTTCTTCCCCAAAAATGTGCTGTGTTGTTATGCCTCTATTCAAGCCCAAATGCTCCTTCTGCCAGACAGTCTGTTGTCACTTCCACATCATCCCACCCCACCCCGTTCTACATTCTTCCCTGAGAAGCCTCAGAACTACATCTCCCAAAACCCCATGGGACCTGACTGCAGGTTAGACTCTGTGAATGAGAAGCACTCATAGGAGACTGGAAAAGTAGAGGAGGAGACACTATTTATTCACTCGCTGCTGGTAGCTATGGGCAGGCACATGAGCATCTGCAGACAGCAGATAAAGAGCTTTGCCAGCAGCTTCCAAGCATTCTCCTGAGAAGAGACCTTTCGTGTGCGGGCAGCAGAGACCGTTGGTAGGCTCTGCCCTCCACTCCCCAGCCCTCCTGATGATTGCATAAGCCTCCAAATCCCCATATTAAACATCTTTCTGCTTGACACACTTAGAATGGCACCCATTTTCCTGAATAAACTCTGATATACCCTTTAAAGCAAATAATGATCACATCACTTTTTAATATTTTCAGAATGGAAGAAATGAAGCACCAAAAGCTTGATGGCTTGTGAAGGGAAAAGCATTAGTGAAGCAGGCCTGAAATCAATTACTCCATGGGTTATAAGGACAAGAAGGAAAGGCAAGTTCCACTGCAAACACTGAGAGAACAGTGGGATAAATAAAAAGCAGACTGCATGTTATATCCCGCAAGAAATACTTCCCAGTCTGCTTATGGCTGATCAAAAACTCCAGAGTTTTCCATAACCAGTGCATGCATTTCTATCCCTTATTCACACAGACCTCCAGAAAGGGCTGCACATGACAACTGGACCTTCTTCCTCAATAAAGGAGGCTCAAATGATCTTCACTACCTGTGTGACCCTGAGCAAAGTACTTAACTTTTCTGAAGCAAATACCGCCTATTATATATCCAATATCCACATTCCTTTCCCTTGCTTACTATCAGACCCCAGTTCTTCTCAGGATGACAATGGACCCAACGAAAAACAGCTGCATCACCCAACTTCCTTTGCAGTTACAGTTGGCTACGGGATGAGATTTTGGCCAATGACATATAACCAAAAGTCCTTGTTGCACTCCCAGGAATATGTTTTAAAAGACGAGGCTGTTTTCAGCTGGCATGTGTCCTCTGCCTGCAGTCCACGGTTTCTCAACCTTAGCAATATTGACATTTGGGGCCAGGTAATTCTTACTGTGGGAGCTGTCCTGTAGACTGTAGGATGTTTAGAAGCATCTTTGGTTTCTACATACTAGATGCCACTAGCAACACCACCTCACAACTCGTGACAACCAAAAATGTCTTCAGACATTGCCAAATGTCCCCTAGGGGCAAAATTGCCTGCTGGGTAAGAACCACTGCTTTAGCCTTTCCTCTTCCTCCTTCCTGCAGTACTGATGCAATGGCAGAGATAGGGCAGCCATCTTGTAACCACAGGGTAACAAACAAGAGGAAGAAATTGACATGCTAAAAAGGGTGGAATGAAGAGCTGGGTGCCATCTGGAGCCCACCATATCAGGCATGAACTGCCTCCCTTCCCCCTCTATGACAGGAGGAAAATAAACCCCTATTTGTCTGAGGCATTATATATAATGTTTTCTACTAGCTGTAGCTGAATGTAATCCTAACATGATCTTTTCATCAGATACAGCCTGAGGGGGAAAAAATAGTACCTATACTTCATTGGTTTGTCTGCAAGGATTCACAAAGACATTGCACACAAAGCACTTTTTTATGCCTTGGTCCAGAGTACATGATGAATAAATGTTGGCTGTAGATTATACAGAGAAAGTAGAAATATGACTTCTTCCAAGGATCTGGAGTAACACTGTTCTGTACCTATTTAGAGGGTCTTTTAGGGGAACCCAGGCCAGATTACATCCTTAACCAAATACCTGAACTCCCCTGGGGAATAATGTCACTCTTTTTAGTCACAGGTCAAGTAGTGAGAGAGGAAGGCTGTTGAAGCAACCCTGTGATCAATGGGGAGACAGATGTGCCCATGAGGTGCTTGGAGCATGGAGGAAGATTTCCTGAGCAAAGCCAGACTCTAAGTATGAGCCAGGAGAATCCAGGCTATTCAAATCCCCCCGAAAGTCTGAGGACTCTTCTGAGGGCCACTATTTGCACACCTCAGAAAATGGACACAAGAAACACTATGAAAGCTGATCTTAGCCAAGATCAGAGCAAAGATTGCCTTTAGCATTCACCATCTTGGTTTCTGTTTTCCCTTCCTTTCTCTTGCCTGTATCCATTCCTCCCAGTACCTAGCAGGCCCTGTGTGTTCATACCACTTGCTCTCTGATCATACCCAAAACTGGCCTTTCCTTGGCAATACACTGTGCCCCAAAGTCATCTCCCCCTTCGCTCCTCATCCATCAAAACTGTTATTCCCTCACGGCAGCTAATCTATTAGCTGTCATTGGGGCCTCAAACTAATTTATAAGATGTGAGTGACTAATAGCAATCTAATGTATTAACTCAGGAGAAATATCTGTATTTAAAAGAGTAGTTCATTAACCAAACGGATAAATCAAATTATAAGGGAGGTTTCTGTAGCTGTCAGAACCTTCTTTCTGATACTACTCAAATCAAGCTAATGGCCTATTCCACTTAATCCCCATTGTGTTCCCCACATGGAATACAGTGCCGGGCATATAGCAAGTGATCAATGCTCAATAAATATTGATTCATGTAATGAGTAATTTAGTTGATAAACCCATTCTGATCAATGTCAAGAATAGTATGAGAAAATATAAAAGGTTATAGTCTAACACATGACCAAGAACATCATTCAATGCTGCTCCCGTCAAGGCACATTTCCATATAAACTGATCTTACCAAAAGAGATAAAATGAGGGAAAAAAGAGAGAGACTTTCTGGGAACCTAGGGAACTTTCTGGAAAATGGAGCAATGTTTAAAATCCATTGGGACTGGGGCTTCCCCGGTGGTCCAGTGGTTAAGAATCCACGTTCCAATGCAGGGGACACGGGTTCGATCCCTGGTCAGGGAACTAAGATCCCACATGCTACAAGGCAACTAAGCCTGACAGCCGCACCTACCGAGCCTGTGCACTACAACCAGAGAGCCGACGGGCCTCAACTACAGAGGCAAAGCACTGTGGAGCCCGCAGGCCACAACTAGAGAGAAGCCCACGCACCGCAACAAAAAGATCCCACATGCCACAACTAAGATTCGACCCAGCCAAAAATAATAAATAAATAAATAATAAATAAATAAAATTTGTTTAAAAAATCCATTGGGACTGACTTTTTCTTTTCTTTGCTGTGTTAGGTCTTCACTGCTGCGCACGGGCTTTCTCGAGTTGCGGCAAGCGGGGGCTACTCTTCGTTGCGGTGTGCGGGCTTCTCATTGTGGTGGCTTCTCTTGCCATAGAGCACAGGCTCTAGGCGCCCGGGCTTCAGTAGTTGCAGCACACGGGCTCAGTAGTTGTGGCACGTGGGCCCTAGAGTGCATGGTTTTCAGCAGTTGTGGCGCACAAGTTCAGTAGTCGTGGCTCACGGGCTCTAGAGTGCAGGCTCAGTAGTTGTGACACACAGGCTTCGTTGCTCCACAGCACGTGGGATCTTCCCAGACCAGGTAGCAAACCCATGTCCCCTGCATTGGCAGGCAGATCCTTAACCACTGCACCGCCAGGGAAGTCCTGGGACTGACTCTTGACAGCAACCAAAACTGTATTTTTTAATATAAGCTATTTCAATCAAACAACAAATACTTATTGAGAATGCTGTTGAGGCTCAGGACTCTCCTCAGTGCTAAAGAAATATAAAAATATATAAGACGATCCATGGCCTCACTGTATTTATATTAAAAGACTGAAGAAAAACATTCTATGACAACTTGCCATAATCGCTACTACAAAGTATGAGCAGTATCTTAATTATCTAAACCTCTCTGTTCCTCAGTTTCCTCATCTGTAAAATGTGGATAAAATTACTTCTAATACCAATGCAGTGAAATAGAGAGTTGAAAGAAGTATTTGGATAACAAAGGAATTGGGAAAGGATAACTTGGATTACCTAGATCAGGGGTTAATAACCTTTTTCTGTAAAGGGCCAGATGGTAAATATTTTCAGCTTTGCAGGCCATATGGCCTCTGTCACAACTATTCAACTCTGCATTGTACCTGGGAGAGCAGCCATGGACACCACGTAAATGAATGGCTGTGGCTGTATGCCAATAAAACTTTATTTACAGACACTACTGAGATTTGAATCTCATATCACTTTTATGTAACATGATATATTCCTCTTCTTTTGACTTTTCAAAACAATTTTAAGAGGTAAAATCCTTGCTTAGCTTGGGGGCCATACAAAAACAGGCAGCATGCTAAATATGGCTCAAGAGCCACAGTTTCCTGGGCTGACACATAATTCACTGAGGGTAGGTCGTTCATTGAGTTGCCTCAATTAATGGCACAGGGTCTAGTACACAGTAAGTGCTCAACAGTGCTTGCTAAAGTGATCCACGCTGAACAGGGTGGGGTGTCTGCGTGTGTGTGCATGGCTTAGCTATTAAGTTTTATATTTGTTTTTATTTTGCTCTTTGCTATTACTAACATATACATGCAACAAATCTTAGTCACTTGGGGGTTTATTCCTTGCCCTAAAGTCTTAGGGCTAGAACTTTAAAAATCACAATTAATTTCTGTGGAGACAACAGACAGTTCATGAAGTAAAGATTATTTCTTTGAGAGAGAGAGAAAAACTATCACAAATGAACTAGAAAAACAAGGAACACTGAAAACTTAAAACACAACATGATTTAAACTCTCAAGTCACCCCTCCTTCCCAGAATTTTCCACAACGTACACTACAACTTGATAGCGCTCATGGGAAGAAAAGAACCAAACAGAATTCTGCTTTATTTGGCTGTGAGCACTGAAACAACATGGAATTTTTACACAGATGACCAAACTGATTTAAAGATTGGTTAGCTTGACTGCTTTATCCTAAATTTTCAAAGCCGCTTAATATTAAGCTGATCGGCAGAAATCAAGACAGAAAGCTCATTTGTTTTAATCCCCACTGACCTGGCTATTTAGGAGAGTCAGGAAAATTCTCAAATGTCTTGCATGTACTACATCAAAGGCATCACTTTAAACACTTAATTAAACAGCTTTGTGTTCCCTCTACATAGTTAAGTCGCTTAGCATATTTTTTCTCTTTTATTAATTTAACTAACTTAAGAAAAAAAATGGAACAATTGATGATCAACTGCCCTTTTACAAACAATTTATAGCACAACTTTCTTAACGCTTGCAACAGCTGTGAAAGCGTCAGTCAGGTTTCACCACGCCAAGGTCTCGTTTTCTCTCATGAGTTCTACAATAACTATTAAACATCAATCAAAATTCTGAGCTTTAAGCGTCGGAAGTTCAGGAGACTGTACATGAATTACACTATCCTTCAAAACAGTAGCAATTTCCATAATGCCAAACAAATGATTGACTAGTGTAGATGTCCTGGCTGAAGATATTATCCTAAGCAGAGCTAATGGTATTAATGAAAATTAGGCTGGAGAACAGGCTTTAATATCCTTTGGGGCTTTCTGAATTCCACAAATAATAACAATGCAGTTATCTGACAAATCAAATTTCACCTTCTTGACAAGAATGGCAATGATTTATCATGAGTCTTCAAAAACTTTAATTCTGCAAATTGCTTTCGGGTGTAGTTCACAGGCTCATGCATCATGCTGCGGGGAGAACGCCCCCCATGAATCACAGAGCTTTTTAAGTGCAAGTCATAGTTCTGATTTTGCAAAAGGTGGAAGACAGGAATGCTCACATTTCAAGTCTTCCACCCTTAACCCTGCCTGAATAATGTCCCAGTGTAGCAGACAATCCCCATTTCTCTCCGATATGGACAACATTCTAAGAAGGTATGTTCCAAATTATAAAGCAGCTCCATCCATCCATCGTCTCCCTTGAAAATACCTACGCCAGGACTTCCCTGGTGGTGCAGTGGTTGGGAATCTGCCTGCCAACGCAGGGGACACAGGTTCGAGCCCTGGTCCGGGAGGATCCCACATGCCGCGGAGCAACTAAGCCTGTAAGTTACAACTACTGAGCCTGAACTCTAGAGCCCGCGAGCCACAGCTACTGAAGCCCGCATGCCTAGAGCCCGTGCTCCGCAACAAGAGAAGCCACCACAATGAGAAGCCCACGCACCGCAATGAAGAGTAGCCCCTGCTTGCCACAACTAGAGAAAGCCCACGCGCAGCAACGAAGACCCAATGCAGTCAAAAAATTAATTAATTAATTAAAAAAAATAAAATACCTACTCCATCTATCTTGAAGGTGGGCAGTTTTTCCAGTCCAAAAAAGGAAAGTACTCTGGTACAAGTAAATCATAATTTAGCCACACCGGCACTAAACAGTTTCCTGGTATCACTGTGATAGTCCTCTCACTTGGGTGAGCCCTGTACCCAACAGTTTTTTAAAAAAAGAACATTTGGGTTTTCTTTGAACATAGATGGAGCAGGGAGTAACAGCAGACTTAAGAACCCAAAACCATCCTATGATTAATCCATAAAACAACACGTCTCCCTGATGGTAGGGGCAACATTACCTTAAAAATAGTGGCAACTCTCACGTATCCCCTTTGAAGCTGAACAGGAGAGTGTCAATGTCTTTTTATTACCTTCAATTACATGAGGTAAACTGCTCACAAAGTTTTCGCAAATAGAACAGCTGCTAGACCTGATTAAATGAATATCCTAAGCTTCCAATTAACCAAATCCATTTGTCCAGACATAGCCAAGATGATAAAAACCCAAGAGCCAGAATAATCCTATATTATAGTTAGGCTTTCAGATGAGCCAAAGTTAGTGGTATTTTTCTCTGCCCCACACACAGGGCTCTACGTCATGGGTCAGCAAACAAAAGCCAACAGGCCAAAACAAGCCTACCACATATTTTTGTAAAAAACACTGTGTTTTGGGACATGGTGAAGGGGTCCAAAATATGTCACTGCAGCATAAGAATTATTTTGAGCTGAAGGCATTTGAGAATCAACAGATACAGGTAGAGGCCTTCTCTGCACTCCCCTTATCTGCCTAAAAGCAGGCCTTCCAAAAGAATTCCACTGTCTTAAATCCCTGTTAAGGGAGGCTTCTCATACCAGGGGGAAAGAGTGACTCTTATCACCAGAGATGAGAAGTCAGCGCCAGGATGAGAAATTGCATACACAGACCTTACTAAATCAAACCTTACCTTCCATTAGTTTCCCCCACGTATTTCTCAGTCATATCCCACCATTTATTGTTCCTTGAAATCTGTGTTTAAAATAACCTACAAGGATATACTGCACAGCACAAGGAATATAGCTAATATTTTATAATAACTATAAATGGAGTATACTCTTTAAAATTTGTGAACCACTATGTTGTACACCTGAAAGTTATATAATACTGTGAATCAACTGTACCTCAATAAAAAAATAATAAAGTGTTTTTTAAAAAAACATGTCATATGAGGCCCAAATTCTCACTGCTTCTTTGAGCTACATTTTCTGTGAGCTCCCACCTACCTAATGGAATAAACTTTATCTTTTCTCCTGCTAATCCACCTTCTGTCAGTTTAATTTGCAGACCCCCAAACACTGAACCTCAAAGGGTAGTAGAAGTTTTTCCTCTCCAACAATAGCCATGTTCATTTGTTTATGGATTGTCCATGGCCACTTTCACGCTACAGCTGCAGAGTTGAGTAGTTGCAAGAGAGACCATAGGGCCCCCAAAGCCTAAAATATTTACTATCTGTTTACTATCTGGCTCTTTGCAGAAAAATTATGCCAACACCTCTTCTACATAAGAAGGTCCCAAATTTTTCAAAACTAATAGTAAAGATAGCAAGGGAAAAATAGGGACAAAGGTTAATCTTTTTGGACAGGTTCATCAGATATAAACATGTGATTAAACTTATAATAATGCTTCATGTTTTGTTGAGGTAAATACCTGAATTTTAAAACAGAGCGAGCATACAAATATTAACCAGAAATGGGAATACCATGGAAAAATCAATGCACTTTTTGAGGAAAAGAAAAAATATATACAAATTACTAAAAACCATTTTCAAATGTCAAGATTCAAATGGTTTAGAAATGCACATTGAGCACCTAGTCCCTAACACCTAACATGTTCTCAGATAAACTTTATCAGCCACTTAATCCTCCTCCCAATTGTTAAATTACTTACTTAAACAGGAGGCAAGCTGGAGATTAACTTCAATAACACATCCTGTTCTCTCATCAACAGTCCACCTGAACCGGAATTGTCCTCATTTATTCCATTGAGGTTTACCTCTGACGTGAACGATTCTTTACCAGCCTGAAAAAACTTCAAACTACCTCCCTCATAACACAGGGGAAAGATCAAATAAGATATCTGCTGAATTATTAAATTAGGTAAATGTAAACTGTCACACAGTTTTCCTAAAAGAAGGATGCCATGGGGCCAATGCCCATATATAATGCTTGTTCCTTTGACACTGGACTCTTCTAGTTCAGGGATTCTCAAACCTCTATCCTTGAACCAACAGCATCAGCATCACTTGGGAGCTCGTTAAAATGCAGATTTGTGGATCCATCTTGGACCTACTAAGTCAAATGTGTCCGGGTTGCAACCTAGGAATCTGCATTGCAACAAACCTTACCTTAAGGCAGAGTTTCTCAACCTTGGTCCTACTGACATTTAGGCCAAATTATTCTCATTTGTGGGGGTCTGTCCTGTGCACTGTGGGATGTTTAGCAGCATCCTTGACCTCTACCCACTACATGCCAGTCAACTCTCCCCCGTTCCCAGCTGTGACCAAAAATGTCTCCAGACCTTGCCAAATGTCCCCTGGGGGTACAATATCACCCTGGGTTAAGAACCACTGCTGCAGGGGATTCTCATGCATGCTCAGGTGTGAGACACAATCTGACCTAGACTGTGGTACTTGTCAAGGCATCATTGTATCCATATTACCCATTCCTAAGAAGGGAGCTCATCCAGTCCTTCAGTATTCCTTAGGCATTTCATTAATGGTCACCACTATTATGCCATTAGGAGTATTTTATGGAGAAAACACTATGATCTTCTCTCCCATCAATTTTTTAATGTGCCTCAGGCAACTGCAGTTCAACCTAATTTCTGGTCAATGCCACCTAAATCCCAGGATGATAGAGGCAAAGAATTAACAACTGGAAAGAAAGTGCTTTTCAACTATAAGTCATGATAGAAATATACCCCAAGATCTCAGAGATATTTACATTAAAAGTTCTAATAACTTTTCTCTGAGTAGCTCGGTAAAATATATTTTTAAGTACTTTGAGGCATCTAAAAAGCCACGTTAATACAATTACAGTTCACTGAAAAATTAGCAATTTCAAAGTGCAATCCACTTTGAAAGCTAAAATCAGTCATAGCAGGGTAATATTCTATTTAATTATAAAGATTAATTCGACCTTCATTTATTTGTGCATGTGTTTGGTCTTTTCATTTTTCACACAACACCCGAGATTCAAATACCATCTGGTAGAATTGCCAAACAAGTTTCAGTAGCATCTATTAGAGTTGCAGATTTCATCTCAAAGTGTAATTGATAAAAGAACAAGGGGAGAGGGGGAAAAACGGAGGTAGAAGCAGTAGAGACTCAATTTAATCTCCAAAATATATAGGCAGCTCATGCAGCTCAATATCAAAAAACAAACAACCCAATCCAAAAATGGGCAGAAGACCTAAGTAGGCATTTCTCCAAAGAAGATATACAGATTGCCAACAAACACATGAAAGGATGCTCAACATCACTAATCATTAGAGAAATGCAAATCAATACTACAATGAGGGGCTTCCCTGGTGGCGCAGTAGTTGAGAGTCCGCCTGCCGATGCAGGGGACACGGGTTCATGCCCCGGTCCGGGAAGATCCCACATGCCGCGGAGCGGCTGGGCCCGTGAGCCAAGCGCTGAGCCTGCGCATCCGGAGCCTGTGCTCTGCAACGGGAGAGGCCACAACAGTGAGAGGCCCGCGTACCGCAAAAAATAAACAACAACAACAAAACTACAATGAGGTATCACCCCACACCAGTCAGAATGGTCATCCTCAAAAAATCTACAAACAATAAATTCTGGACAGGGTGTGGAGAAAAGGGAACCCTCTTGCACTGTTGCTGGGAATGTAAATTGATACAGCCACTATGGAGAATAGTATGGAGGCTCCTTAAAAAACTAAAAATAGAACTACCATACGACCCAGCAATCCCACTACTGGGCATATACCCTGAGAAAACCATAATTCAAAAAGAGTCATGTACCACAATGTTCACTGCAGCTCTATTTACAATAGCCAGGACATGGAAGCAACCTAAGTGTCCGACATCAACACATGAATGGATAAAGAAGATGTGGCACATTTATACAATGGAATATTACTCAGCCATAAAAAGAAACAAAATTATTTGTAGTGAGGTAGATGGACCTAGAGACTGTCATACAGAGTGAAGTAAGTCAGAAAGAGAAAAACAAATGCCATATACTAACACATATATATGGAATCTAAAAAAAAAAAAAAGGTTCTGAAGAACGTAGGGGCAGGACAGGAATAAAGATGCAGACGTAGAGAAGGGACTTGAGGACACGGGGAAGTGTAAGGGGAAGCTAGGACGAAGTGAGAGAGTGGCATGGACATATATACACTACCAAATCTAAAATAGCTAGCTAGTGGGAAGCAGCCGCATAGCACAGGGAGATCAGCTCGGTGCTGTGTGACCACCTAGAGGGGTGGGGTGGGGGGGTGGAAGGGAGATGCAAGAGGGAGGAGATATGGGGATATATGTATATGTATAGCTGATTCACTTTGTTATACAGCAGAAACTAACACACCATTGTAAAGCAATTACACTCCAATAAAGACTTAAAAAAAATAAAATGAAAAAAAAATAAAACACAAATGAGGTTTTCCACCAATCTGATGGAACTGTATTCCTCTCTCTACTTTGTTCCCTACCATGCCACCTGCACAAACAGTCCTAAATAACAAGTCCTGTCATCCCCAGTTATAGTATTTTCCGAAACAGCCAGGTGAAGATTTAAGCAGTGTTGTGTATAATAGTGTGAACTCTGATTATGAACTATGTCCACCATGTTTTTCAAAGGTATATTACATCTTCCTTAAAATGTGGCTTTAGTCACGTGGTGATTAAGTTGACCACTTTCTTCATCACAATATCTGTTCAATATTCAATCTTTCACTGAATGATTACTAACTGCCAAACAAGCACCACAGACTTGAAAATATCTTCTTAAAGTTCTTTGAGTTGTAACATACACAAAGTACACAAATAATAAGTGTACAAATCAAAGATTTGTTTTTAAACACACATACACACAAACCTGTGCTAGCAACTCTGAGACAAGATTTAAAATATTTCTAGTACACAGAAGGCTCCCTTGGGTGCCTTTCCAGTTAATAAGCTGTCCACCCTCAAGATAACCAGTATTCTGACCTCTATCTCCATAGCTTAGTTTTGCCTGCTCTTGAACTTCAAAAAAAAGTGTGTACTCTTGTGTGTCTGGCTTCTTTCATCTCAACATTACATCTGAGAAATTCATCTGTGTTTTGTGTGTAGCAAGAGTTGAGATACATAGTTTAATACACTGCACTCCTGTCCTCAAGGAGTTCACGGTCAGACACGTGGAGAATGGAAGGCAAAAACAAGACGTAGACAAGAAATGTGAGGACACCAAGGGGGAAAGCGGGGGGAGGGGGAATGAACTAGGAGACGGGGATTGACATATATACGCTAATATGTATAAAATAGATAACTAATAAAAACCTGCTGTATAAAAAAGAGGAGATCTCAGTGCTAAACACAATCAGCAACAATAGAAATAACATTTTTAATAATAACAAATGTAATGTTGTTTGTTGAACTTTAACTATGGATCAGGTACTGGGCTAAGTGCTTCACTTCCTCATCAGATCCAAATTTATTTTACCTCAACGCTATCAGGTGAGTACAGATTATCCCCATTTCACAGCTGATGGATCTGAGCCTCAGAAAGGGGAAATAACTCTCCCCAAGTCCTACAGGCAATAAGGGCCAAAACCAGCTTTTTAACCCAGATTAATTTAGCCCTAATCTGACTTCAAAACGCCCATGTTTTTCCAACATACACCATCTTTTGAGAGATGAAAAGTAATATCCTATTATATAAATTATAAATCCAAATGAACTGATTAATGTGTAAAGACCACCTCTGCATCAGTAACCATGTTCAACATGCTAAGAAAAATAATATTTTTAGCTGTAAGAATACTTTTAAGAAGTTCTCCATCCTTCCCTAAAAATCATTCCATCGAGCTTTTAGTTCTGGACACCAGTGGGACTAAACTTTGAGAGCCCATAGCAGACCAAGGCTTAGCCAAGAGAGGAGATCAAAATGGAAAAGGAGAGAGAAGAAAGTATTTCTATTCTGGAAATATGAGAACATCTATTTTTCAGACCAGTCAAGGTAATGAAGTAAATGAGACCTCACCGATAGGAGGAAAGTTCCAGGGAATGGGGCTCCATGAAGAGACGGTTAGCAACCTCATAGAGAAGATCCACTGGCAACTATCCTGAGAAATGTGTCTAGCCTGAGCACCCCTGGCCCAAGGATTTCTGGCCCGCATCCACCCACTTTGAAAGAGGAATAAGGTCTCTCCCTCAGGGATCTTAGCACAGTCATAAAGACAAATGAGAGCCAGTTTGAATCAATTAAGCTTAATCAGACTGGTTTTGAGATTGCAAATGCAGGAACATACCAAAAGCAGCAGACCAGGAACCTTGCACCTTACTCCAGAAGCCCATGAGATGGAATATGGGCCTTATGAATGATGAGTTTTTGGTTCCAACTTTGGGTTCCCCAAAATTCTGGCAACTTGGTCGTGCATTATCTGCTTGTAAGCATATATCATCAGTAACATGTAACTTTCTGCTACCATAACAGCCATACATATGGTATGGCATATGCCAACGTTCATGGGTCCAGGTACCTTGCTGCTCTCTACCTCTCTGCCAGAGTACCAGCCTCCACCCGTTCAGACTAAACTCCAGAGGGTGAGTGGTGAGAGACAAATAAAGGAAATGCAGCCCAAAGCCACCTTCTGCCCTCACAGTTCAGACCTGGTTATTTATTCCGGGATGCCCATGGGCTACATTTTGGAACAAATCTTAGCTTTTTTTTTTTTTTTTTTTTGCTCTACTTCTGAAAAGGCAATCTAGGGAAGGAAATCAGAAAGGCCACCTATACTCAAGACAAAGCAATGAGCCATAGCCCAGGGACAACGTGGGCTGTTGGTAAACAGCAGCCTAAATGTCATCATCAATTATTCATCATTCAACAAAGCCAATGAGTAACCTCTATATAAAACCACTTAATTCTTACTCAAACTTCAGCCCAACAAGAGAGGAAAGCAGCAAGGTGCTGGTCAAAAACTTGAGACTAGTAAAGTGCTAGACCATGTTGGCAAGCCATGGCCTGCAAGCCAAATTCCAGCTGCTGCCTGATTTTGTAAATAAAGTTTTACTGACACACAGTCATGCACATCTGTTCACATAATGTCTATGGCTGCATACATGGGACAAGAGTAGGTCTGAATAGCTGTGGCAGAGACCACATGGCCTGCAAAGCCCAAAATACTTACTATCTTGTCCTTTGAGTGAGAAATTTGCCAACTCCTGCTCTACACTCTCACTACTCAATGTGCGGTCCATGGTCCAGGTGCATCCATCTCACCTGGGGGCTTGCTAGAAATGCAGAATCTCAGGCTCTACTTCAAACTTAATAAGAATCTGCATTTTCACAAGGTCCCTGGGAGAGTGGTGTTCACATTCAAGTCTGAGCAGCAGTGCTCTAATAGGGCTCTGCTTCTCAAACGTGGCTGCTTACTGGAATTGCCTGAGGAGTTTTATTTCATTTTGTTTTGTTTTGTTTTGAACACTGATAGCCTGAGCCTGAGGTAACTCCAGTCTGAAAAGTTTGCAAGAGCTTCCAGCTCCTCCTCACATAGCTCTCATTCTCACTAGATGTTGACAGAAGACACTCAAACAAGCATCCAACAATTAGGGAGCGTTTGGGGAGTGGGAAGAGAAGAGCAGAAGGAAAGGATTTGCTCCTCTTCTACTCTGTCAAGTTTTCTCAAGTTGCTCTCTCCGACAAGCTCCTTTTTTGTGAATAATTGTTAATGGAAATCAGAAATTACTTAGGACAATTCATGGGGCCTCTTTAGAACACGACTTTATACAGATCTATACAAATCACTTTGCCAAACCTTAACTTTCATTTTCAAAAGCCTGGAAGAACAAGCCAAATTATTCCATACACGTGTAAATTCATTTTATAACTTAATATGAGAATTAAACAAAGGCTCTCTTCTGCAGCCCTAAAGGACACAACCTCAGTGCTGTCCTTGACTCTGCTCCACTTTGGGACAGGTCCATTCAGCTCATTAGTTTAATGCTTACAAACCCCTGCAAGGAGGCTCTTGTTAGCCTGCACAATGACTTCAGCACTGGCAACACCAGAATATACCAAAGGCAGCAGATTTGTCCCCTTTACCTTAGGTCAGCAAGCATAGCCCTTTCCAATGCCGAGAGTCTTTGGCTATAAAGTACAGGAAATCAGAACCTCATGTACATCAATGAAGTTAAAACACTCCCTCACACCTTATATAAAAATAAACTCAAAATGGTTTAAAGACCTAAATACAAGACATGACACCATAAAACTCGTAGAAGAGAACATAGGCAAAACATTCTCTAATATAAATCACGCAAGTGTTTTCCTAGGTCAGTCTCCCAAGGCAAAAGAAATAAAAGCAAAAATACACAGTTGGGACCTAATCAAACTTAAAAGCTTTTGCACAGGAAACTATCAACAAAAGGACAATCTATGAATGGGGGAAAATATCTGCAAACAATGCAACTGACATGGGGCTAATATCCAAAATATACAAACAATTCATACAACTCAATATCAAAAAAAACAAGTACCCCAACGTTCATAGCAGCACTATTTACAATAGCCAAGACATGGAAGCAACCTAAATGTCCATCAACAGATGAATGTATAAAGAAGATGTGGTACATATATACAATGGAATATTACTCAGCCATAAAAAATGAAATAATGCCATTTGCAGCAACATGGATAAACTTAGAGATTATCATACAAAGTGAAGTCAGTCAGAGAAAGACAAATACCATATGATATTACTTATATGTGGCATCTAAAAAAATGATACAAATGAACTTACTTACAAAACAGAAATAAACTCATAGACAGCAAAAAAAAAAACTTACGGTTATAAAGGGGGAAGGGGAAGGGGGATAAATTAGGAGTTTGGGGTTAACAGATACACACTATTATATATAAAATACATAAACAACAAGGATCTACTGTGTAGCACAGGGAACTATATTCAACATCTTGTAATAACCTATAATGGAAAAGAACCTGAAAAGGAATATATATATATATGTATATATATACTGTATACTATATATATATCTGAATCACTTTGCTGTATACCAGAAACATAACACTGTAAATCAACTATACTTCAATTAAAAAAACCCACAATGATATATGTATATGTATAGCTGATACATTTTGCTGTACAGTAGAAACTAACACAACATTGTAAAGCAACTATACTCTAATAAAAATTAAAATAAATTTAAAAAACAAAATAAATTTACTTACACAATTAAAAAAATGAGATATTACTACACACTATCCGAATGGCTGAAATAAAAAACAGTGATAATACCAAATACTGGTGAGGTTGCAGAAAAAGTGCTTCATCAGACATTGCTGGTGGGAATGTAAAATGGCACAGCCACACTGGTAAGCAGTTTGGTAGTTTTTTTATAAAACAAAACATGCAAGTACCATCCGACCCAGCAATTACACTCTTGGGCATTTATTCTAAAGAAATGAAATTTTATATTCATACAAAAACCTCTACGTACATGAATGTTCTAACAGCTTTACTTATAACAGTCCCAAACTGGAAACTGCTCAGATGTCCTTCAACAGCTGAATGGTTTAAACAAACTGGCATGCATCCACTTCATGGGATACCACTCAACAATAAAAAGGAACAAATTACTAATACACGCCACAACCTGGGGATGGATCTCCTGAAAACTCTACCAAGAAAAAAAAGCTAATCCCAAAAGGATAAAGACAGTGTGATTCCTTTATGTAATATTTTGAAATAATAAACTTCAGAAATGGAGAACAGCTTAGTGATTCAGGGGTGGGGATGGGAGGTGGGTATAAAAGGGTAGCATAAGGTGCTGGAACTGTTTAGTGTCTTGACTATGGTGGTGGGTACATAAACCTACACGTGATAAAACTGTAAAATGTACACAGAGTAAAACTGGGGAAATGTGAAGATCTGTGGATTATATTAATGTCAATTTCCCAGTTAGGACTTACATGGTAGTTTTTCAAAATGTTACCATTGGAGGAAACTGGGTAAAATGTACATGGGATCTGTGTTATTTCTTACAACTGCTTGTGAATCTAAAATTATCTCAATAAAAAATTCAGATAAAAAAAGATGTGGTATACATATACAATGGAACATTACTCAGCCATAAAAAAGAATGAAACATTGCCATGTGCAGCAATATAGATGGACCTAGAGAATATCATACTAAGTGAAGTAAGACAGAGAAGGACAAATATATGATATCACTTACATGTGGAATCTAAAAATTAATACAAATGAATTTATTTACAAAACAGAAATAGACTCACAGCCATAGAAAACAAACTTATGGTTACCAAAAGGCAAAGGGGAAGGGGGAGGGATAAATTAGGAGTATGAGATTAACAGATACACACTACTATATATAAAATAGATAAACAACAAGTATTTACTGCATAGCACAGGGAATGATAATCAGTATCTTATAAAAACCTATAATGGAAAAGAATCTGGAAAGAAAAAAAATATGTATAACTGAATCACTCTGCTGTACACCTGAAACTAACACAATATTGTAAATCGGCTACACTTCAATTTTTTAAAAAAGTACAGGGAGTCAGTGTCAGGGGTGTCTATACTGAAAATTAAGTTTATTTACTAAGGCACTCAAATGTATGTAAAACTGGAAAAAAAATGATATGCCTACTAGGATGGGGTTGGGCCCCTTTTGACTTAGTCCAGTTCTGGGCCCTAACATGTAGTAGGTATTTCTTATACCTATGCAGGAAGATCTCACAGACTGAGGCTGAGTCCTTTCCCCATCACAGTTCAACAATAATTAGGTTTACTCAGATAGTTCTCTAAGTCAATGTATATACTGGTTTTCAGCTAAGAAAAAAAATAAGTCAATAATATAAAACAACTTAACCAATCTAACAGGAAAATGGGGAAAATTTAATGATACTCGGTGGTCAGGTGTTAAAGAGGGGGTAAAAATAGTTCAAAATTCTCAATTGTAAATAATGAAAAACTGAACACAGGTGAGAGAGGCAAAGGATACACACTGTAGGTAGGTAGTTTCCAAAGATGGCTGCCAGCAATGCCTTCCCTCCCTGTGCGCTCACACGCTTCTTCACATCAAGAGATGTTGTCTTGGGGCTTCCCTGGTGGCGCAGCGGTTGGGAGTCCGCCTGCCGATGCAGGGGACACGGGTTCGTGCCCCGGTCCGGGAAGATCCCACATGCCGTGGAGTGGCTGGGCCCGTGAGCCATGGCCGCTGAGCCTGCGCGTCCAGAGCATATGCTCCACAACAGGAGAGGCCACAACAGTGAGAGGCCCGCGTACCGCAAAAAAAAAAAAAAAAAAAAAGAGATGGAGTCTTTCTCTTGTCCTCAAATATGGACTGGCCTTGTCCCTGGCTTTGACCAAAAGAATGTAACACATGAAACATTCTGGGGCTTCTAAGCCCAGACCTTAAGAAGGCTGGCGGCTTCTGCTGCCTCCCTCTTGGAGCCCTCAGCTCCCCTGTAAGAGTACCACATTACTCTTCTGGAGAAAGAAGCCACGTAAGGAACACTGAGGTGTCAGACACAAGCAAAGAAGCCACCTCAGATGTTCAGCCATAGCTGCCATCTGACTGCAAACGCCTGAGACACTCCAGACGAGACCAGCAGAAGAGTCACCCATCTGAGCCCCAACCAACCCAGAGAATCATGAGAAATAATAAAATACTTGCTGCTTTAAGGCAGCAGGTTTTGGGGTGGTTTGTTACACAGCAATAGATAACACAAATACAGACCACTGCAGTAGTTGAGTCATTCTCCCCGCACGAAGAAAATTAAAACCTGCTCTCTTCCCTCTGGCAATTGACAGATCCAGAACCAAAACAACACAAAACCCCAAAATCCTCTATGAGGAATCAATCCTTCCATAAAATCTGTTTTTTTTTTTTAAGGAATTTTGTTCATTTGAAATGCCAAGAATGATACTATTTAAAATCAAAATTAGGGAATTCCCTGGCGGTCCAGTGGTTAGGACTCCGTGCTTTCACTGCAGAGGGCTGAGTTTCAATCCCTGGTCGGGGAAAAAAGATCCTGCAAAATGTGTGGGAAAACCAAAAAAAAAAAAAAAAAAAAAAATTTAAATAATAAATTAGTAAATTAAAATGTTTTAAAAAATCAAAATGAAATTTATTTTGCAAAGCTGTCAGCACCTCTATCAGAATACTTCGGTCGTGCCATTTCTTCCTAGCACTGCTTCCTCCAACTTTTCCAATTACCTTTACCTCTTTCCCAGCTTCTTTCACTCTTTCTTCTCTTGGTATCAGGTTGTTTCTCCAGCTCATAAGTGAGATTCTGTCAGAACTGGATTTGCTATCACGCCCTCAAGCCTGTCTTTACCCAGCTATGCTAGGGTCTAGGAAATGACAACTCAGAACACCAGGTTAAATACAATTTCTCTCTCTTCACCCATTTTCCACTATCTGCCTGTCCGGCCCTTGGGTTATTAATGGAACTGACATTCCCATATAACTGACTGAGCAGGCCCAGCAGCCAGATAAGAAGGGAGCCGCTGACAGCAGCAGACACAACCTCAGAGAGAGCAGATAAGCAGACACGTCGTGGCTATTAGTTTCATCTTGGGCCAAAGAGAAGAAGCATCACAAAATATACACAGAGAACTCAAACATCCCTAATGGACTCTTTTCCCATGAAATTAAAAATCAACATATCAAAACTGATCCTTCTTATCAAACCAAACTAAACATGTATTTGTAAGTGAATTCCTAACATACTCAATTTGGATTTGGACCAAAAAAGAATAAAGACAGGCATTAAACCTCTCCCCCCAATCCCATGAATAAAAGTAATAAATAGTCTCCATAATGTTTCAAAAGCAGCTCTCTCCCCTGGGCCTCTGGAATTTCACTCTGAGGCTAACATAGCATTTCCCAATTTCTTTCAAAGTCCTACAACCAACAAATCCCACAAGCCAAAATAATACTTAATATGCACTTAAACATTCAACACTTACACAGTACCACATTTAAACTATTACTGCTTGTTGATGTTGTTAAATTTTTTGAATATTTACTATTGCAAGTTTCATCTGTTAACATAGTTCCATTGTTCCACATTGTTCAAATTAGTCCTACTTCTTGATACTAGCATTAATTTTTTTAATGTATGGCATGGTCATACACTAGTTATATACTTCTTTATATTCATGAGAATACAACGCTGCAAAAATTTTCAAAAACCATAGAATATATTACATGTATGTCCACTGACATGAGCTAGTGCCCCTTACAAATGACAATTCACATAAACCTCTCACTCAAACTTCTGCAAATTTGCTTATTACTAAAACTCTGTATTTCAAGTTGGTAATGAGTCTCTCTCCTCTCCCCCTCCCACAACAACAACAACAACAAAAATCAATATATTGCTCATTGGGAGAAGAACTAATTAAGGCAATGATTTATAAACTGTTCAAAAGAGTCTGTGATTAAATTGAAGTCAAACATTAAAGAGGATAACTTGTTGTGCCAGGGAGCAAAGATACTGTCAGAAACAACTACAGTCATGTCAAAATTCCCTAACGGAAGAGCCTCAGGTTGGCCAATATGGGACAATTTGAGCTAAAAAATAATGATGATTGTAATGAATCTAAACAAATCAAATACATAAAATTCCCTGAGTTTATCATGATATTTAAAAGCCAAACTGCTTTGGTACCTTTGGAAGCACTAGAGCACCAACTCATTGTGAAAATCAATAAATAAAAAGACATTTATGCTGCCTTTCAGCAGTTTATATCAGTATAAGCTGTATGTCAGCGTAATCAAGTGGTTTATGAGAGAAGATCCTTTTTTATAGAAATATTCCAGCTAATATATGCAGAAAGAATGATAGAACTAGAAAATCACCCGTTGCAATCCCTAATGAACACATGTATCTATGCAATATATTATCAATGACCGCTTAAACGATTAAAACAGTAGTTTTCAACCCTGGCTGCATATTTCTATCTCCTGGGGAACTTTAAATACTGATGCCTGGGTCTCACCCCCAGAAAGTCTGATGTCATTGGTCTGGGGTGTGGCCTGAGCATTTGGATGTTTTAAGCTCCCTGGGGGTGATATGAAGGCACAGTCAAGAAAGAGGACCACGGCCTATGGTGAAAGGTTGATGGGTAAGTTAAAAAGGAAGGATCAATCTGAGAATACCTGAACCCACTAATCAACATTTTCAGTGGAAGTGGGACAACACAGCACCATGTGCCTCTTGGAGGGCTGCACAGGAAGCACACAGCACTGCCCATGACGTCTTTATGCCAAAAGAAAATTGAACCTGAATCTAATCAAACCTCTAGGCTGAACTACCAATATACGGAAAATGTGAGGGACAGAAGAACATGTTAAAAGACAACAATAGTATATCATCAGCCAACTCAGCAGTGCTGAAAACTCTACCAGACAAATGGCAGAATTTCTTCAACAAATAAATTTCATGGATAAAAGGGGAGGGGCACTCTTAAAACTTTTAAAGCCTTAAAAGACAGACCCATTAACTGCAATATGTACACCTTGTTTGGATACCAACTTGAACCAACTGTTTAAAAAAAATAAACATTTCTGAGATAATTACAGAAAGCAGACAGAATACAGGTATTGCTGTTAATATTGATGGGTAAGTTACGGGTACTGTGGTTAGTTTTTTTTTTTTTTTATCCTTAACTGTTGAAGATACATAATGAAATGTTTATAGTAAAATGATATCTGACGGGACTTCCCTGGTGGTACAGTG
Source organism: Aethalodelphis obliquidens (assembly GCF_003676395.1). Classification (NCBI taxonomy): domain Eukaryota; kingdom Metazoa; phylum Chordata; class Mammalia; order Artiodactyla; family Delphinidae; genus Aethalodelphis; species Aethalodelphis obliquidens. Next base: position 1,085,617 of record NW_020838043.1, read on the forward strand.
GTTAAGAATCCACCTGCCAATGCGAGGGACACGGGTTCGAGCCCTGGTCTGGGAAGATCCTACACGCCGCGGAGCAACGAAGCCCGTGCGCCACAACTACTGAGCCCGCGAGCCACAACTACTGAGCCTGCACACCTAGAGCCCGTGCTCCACAAAAGAGAAGCCACCACAAGAAGAAGCCTGCGCACCGCAACGAACAGTAGCCCCCGCTCGCTGCAACTATAGAAAGCCCACGTGCAGCAACGAAAACCCAATGCAGCCCAAAATAAACAAAATAAAATAAATTTATTAAAAAAATGGTATCTGACATGAGCTTGAGAATTCTCAAGCATAAAAACAGGTGGGGTGGGGAAAAGATGAAATCAAAACAGCAAAGATTGCTCACTGGTGAGGCTGGGTAATAAGAACTTGTGGGTTTGTTACGTACACTTTTGTGTACATTTAAAATTTTCCATAACAACATGTTTTAAAATATTGAACAGAGTGGCCATCATCAAAAAATCTACAAACAATAAATGCTGGAGAGGGTGTGGAGAAAAGGGAACCCTCTTGCACTGTTGGTGGGAATGTACATTGATACAGCCACTATGGAGAACAGTATGGAGGTTCCTTAAAAAACTGAAAATAGAACTATCATATGACCCAGCAATCCCACTACTGGGCATATACTCTGAGAAAACCATAATTCAAAAAGAGTCATGTACCAAAATGTTCACGGCAGCTCTATTTACAATAGCCCGGAGATGGAAACAACCTAAGTGTCCATCATCGGATGAATGGATAAAGAAGATGTGGCACATATATACAATGGAATATTACTCAGCCATAAAAAGAAATGAAATTGAGTTATTTGTAGTGAGGTGGATGGGCGTAGAGTCTCTCATACAGAGTGAAGTAAGACAGAGAGAGAAAAACAAATGCCGTATGCTAACACATATATATGGAATCTAAAAATAAAAAATGGTCATGAAGAACCTAGGGACAGGATGGGAATAAGGACACAGACCTACTAGAGAATGGACTTGAGGACACGGGGAGGGGGAAGGGTAAGCTGGGACAAAGTGAGAGAGTGGCATGGACATATATACACTACCAAATGTAAAATAGATAGCTAGTGGGAAGCAGCCGCATAGCACAGGGAGATCAGCTCAGTGCTGTGTGACCACCTAGAGGGGTGGGGTAGGGAGGGTGGGAGGGAGGGAGACACAAAAGGGAAGAGATATGGGGATATATGTATATGTATAGCTGATTCACTTTGTTATAAAGCAGAAACTAACACACCATTGTAAAGCAATTATACTCCAACAAAGACGTTAAAAAAAACTGAACAGAGTGAACGTTAACAAAAGTCCATTTTGTACCTCCACCCCAAAGAAACTAATGTAATTGGCATCAGCTTTTCTCTCCCAATTTTAGGAGACTTTCATGCAGCATTATGTCATTTGGTGAGGATAAATAAGAGGAAACTTGGGGAAAATGAACATGTCATCTTACTAATACTGAGCATTTGCTCTTTGCTAGTCACTGGACATACATTACTTGTTTAAATCCTCCCACTCTGTGAAAACAGTAGTATATTTGTACTCATTTCATGGGTAAGGAAACTGAGGCCCCCCAAAATGTGCATCTTGCCTATGTGCTTGGTGGAGCCGTGATTCTTACTAAGGTCTGCCCAGTGGCCAAAGAAGGGAAGCCATGTTGGATTCTGAGCACACAAGAGTGAACCAGAGACCACAGCTCTTCCCTTACAGGGGTCAGTTCAATGCAGTAATCTGTATTTTGGGCGAACAGTTTTTTAGTTATAAATAAACACTATGATGCCATTTCAAAAGTTCAGAGAAGACAGGAAAGACCTCACTATCAGAAATTCTAAAATGGTTTGTTTTTCTCTTTCCAAGACTACAAGTGGGGAAATGGACTAAAAAGGATGAGAGGATGTATGTTACAACATGGATGAATCTAGAAGACGTCATGCCAAGTGAAAGAAGCCAGACACAAAAGGTCACACAGTCTATGATTGCATTTATATGAAATAGCCAGAATGGGTGAATTCTTGGACAGAAGGCAGACTGGTGGTTGCCTGAAGCTGGGGGAAGACAAATGAGGAGTGACTGCTTACTGGGTATGAAGTTTCCTTGTAGGATGATGACAATGCTCTGGAACTAGACAAAGGGGGTGTTTGCACAACACTGTAAAAGTAGTCAGTGCCACTGAATTGTACATTTTAAAATGCTTCATTTTATGTTATGTGAATTCTACCTCAATATAAAATGGAAAAAAGGAGGAGAAGCTAGGGGAGGAAAGAACTATGAAACAGAAATGGTAAAGATTTGAAAGCTTTTTGGAAGAAAGACTCAACAGGATTCGAGTGCTTCCAGTTGGCTGGGAAGTAAAATTGAGATTTCTGGTTTGGGAGTCTGAATAGCTGGCTATAACCCATGGAATAATGTAATCTCCACTGAGGATAACACAGGACCTTAGAAAGAATGGGAACCCAATGAATGTTCAATTCCCTCAAGTTCCCACTTTTTAAATAGAACAATAAATTAGAAAATCAAGGAATACTCTAAATATAGTGTAACTGTATCATATCAAGGCACTGCTAAATGTCTCATGATCTCCTTGCAGGCAAAATGGATAAATCGGATGACAGTTCCATGAAGTTGTTCAAAGTGGAATAACTGGACTAAAAATCCACTGGTTAGTGAATTGCTAGGCATCTAACAAAAGACCTGTCACAGGGCAGGTTCTCCATGAATGTCCTCAATAGATAACTCTGGAAGGAATCTCCAAAGGATGAGCCAATAGGGAGATTCCAGTTCTACTGTGTGAGCGTGCTCATTAATAACCCAGAAAAATAATTAAACCAAAAAGTGGATTTATCTGGGACTTCCCTGGAAGTCCAGTGATTAGGACTCGATGCTTTCACTGCCATGGCCCCAGGTTCATTCCGTGGTTGGGGAACTAAGATCCTGCAAGCTGTGCAGCATGGACAAAAAAAAAAGTGGACTTATCAAATTATGAATGATATAAAGGTGGAGATACTGAATGACAGACTTGAGATTTTTAAAGGTCTTTTGAGATGCCATTCTATGGAATTAGTCCTAAATTTTGGAGGAAAGCAGTATGCACAAGATGTTTATCATAGTAATATCAATAATAGCACAACCTAAATACCCAACTATGGAGAAATGATTAAGTAATCTCCTGTATAACCACTGGAAGACTACGCAATAACAGTGAAAATTCTTTTATAAAGACTATGTAGTAGGGACTTCCCTTGTGGCACAGTGGTTAAGAATCTGCCTGCCAATGCAGGGGACACGGGTTTGAGCCCTGGTCCGGGAAGATCCCACATGCCGCGGAGCAACTAAGCCTGTGAGCCACAACTACTGAGCCTGAGCTCTAGAGCCCGCAAGCCACAACTACTGAGCCCGCATGCCTAGAGCTGGTGCTCCACAACGAGAAGCCACCACAATGAGAAGCCTGCACACCACAATGAAGAGTAGCCCCCGCTCACCACAACTAGAGAAAGCCCGCGCACAGCAACAAAGATCTAATGCAGCCAAAAGTAAACAAATAAATAAATTTATTTTAAAAAAAAGATTATGTAGTAAGAGGAGAAATGTTTAAAATATAAAAGAGAAAAAAGAAGGAATCAAATTTATATATACAGGATTATTCAAGCCTACGTATAGGGAAAAAAACAAAGTAATACATCAAAATGTTACCAGTGGTTATGTTTGGGTGATGGGACTAGTATTGATTTTTTTTCTTTCTACTTTTATACTCTACCTTGGAGATTTTCTTTAATGAGCATAGATTTTTGTAGCAAAACTAATAAACACACAGGAGACCCAGAAACATATACTTTTTTAAAATCAGAGCCATGACCAAAGCTGAATGGATTTTTAATAAGAATTAATGTGAAGTTCTGGGATGAGGGTTTAAACGAAACGCCAAGTTTACGACTGGAGCAACAGGGCTTACTGACAGTTCCTGTGGGATTAAAAAAAAGACCTAGAAATTAACTGACTGTAAATTCGTTATGAGCCAACAGTGACATGGCTGAGGAGAAAAGATAGCCATAATATAAACTTCGGATTTCTAAAATAATTTGTATGCAAAACAAAGGCAGTAATAATATTCCCATTGTGCTGTGTGAGTTGAACTATATCTAGAATACTGTGTTCAGCTTTGAACTTGAGCTTTAAAAAAAGATGTTGAAAACCTGGAGAGCAGCCAGCAGGATGAGGCATCAGAACCACAGCAGGAAAGCAGTGATTCCCACACTTTGGCGGCATGAGAATCACTCAGAGGGCTTATTAAAATGCAGATTCTTGGGTCTCCTCCCAGAGTTTCTAATTCTATAGATCTGGGATGGGGCCAAGAAGCTGCACTTTTAGCTAGTTCCTAGGTGATGCCGATGCTGCTGGTCTGAGGATCACACTTAGAGACCCACTGGCACTGTGGATAAAAGCACAGACTCTGAAACCACACTGCTAGGGATTAAGTCCCAGCTCTTCCACCTACTGACTGTGTGACCTTGAGCAAGCCTACTTGCCCTCTCTGTGCTACAGTTTTCTCATCTGTAAAATGAAACGATTTGACCAACCTCACACAGATATCATGGCATTGATGTAGTTAATATTTGTAAAGCATTTAGAACATCTAGCCTGGCATATAATGCTTGTTAATTTAATGAGGAACATTAGAGACGTTTTGTCTGAAATAGAAAAACATTTAAACATCTTCAAATACTGGAAGGACTTTTATGTGGAAGATATATTCTGCATAGTTCCTGGGGACAGACATGGAGTCAACGGGTGGAAGTGACCAAGAAGGAGCCTTTGGATCTGTAACAAGAAGGGCTTTTTATCAGCTGGAGCAACACTGGTGGGTGGCCTGGTTGGGTTCGGAGTGTCCCAGTACTCACTCAGGGCACTCCCCCGTGAGAGATGGTGAACAGGGATTCCTGTAAGGAATTCCTGTAAGGGGTGAGGGAAGTAGTCACTTAATAAACATCAGCTAGTTCAAGCAATACAACCTTGGTGTAAGGGAGCTTTCACCTCTAATAACCCGGAGCTCTCAAAGTGTTGGCCTCAGACCAAGAGCATCGCCAAGAACTTGTCAGATATGTAAATTCCCAGGCCCCAACTCAGAGCTACGGACTCAGAAACTCTGGGGGGTGAGGCCTGGCAATCTATGTTTTAACAAGCCCTCCAGATGGTGCCAATGCACCTCGAGTATGAGAACCAATGACCTACAACACTGCCCAAAACAACATTTCCTTGAGGCTCTATCTAGAACACCGAAACTTGATTAAAGTAACCTCACTCCAACAAGGTATCAGGTATAATATGCCTCTGATAACTATGTGCAGCAAACTGCTACTTACACCAAATATTTGCTTTGGTATTTAAAAGGTATATCACAAAGACAACACTGAATTTGTTTAAAACAAGAAAATCCAAACTCCACAGAGAAAAGCAAGGTACCCCCCCTCCCATCACCCTCTCAGGAGGGGCTGCCCTGCAGGGGTGGGGCGGGGATGTTATATAAGGAGGACCGTGTTCTGACAAAAAGCATCAAAGCACCTAAAGGCTAAGGGGGACCTCAGAGACTGTGGTCTTACGTCATCTACCTTCCTAGCCCAGAGGAAAACACAATGACCCAGACACACAGAACCTCACTTAGCATCTCTCACCAGTCAGTGCGGACAAAGTCTCCCCTCCTGCACAGGACAAGAGTTTGGAAGAAACAGTTGAACACACTTGGAGAGCCTTTCTCACGCTCCAGGCGCTCTTCTAAATACTTGAAGTATATAACTCCTCATAACAAATCTCTGAGGTAGGTACTAATCTCATCATTTTACAGATGTGAAAACTGAGGGTCAGAAAGGTTAAGTAATTTCCAAAGGATCATACAGCTAATAAGTGGTAGACATTGGCTCTGAGTCTAGGCAGTCTTTCTCCAGAGTCTGTAAGCTTCTGTAACTGTACTTCCTGTTGGGGTCAGTGAGGGAGAGGAGATACAAGTGTGAAGGCCACTACCTTGGCCTGTCTGTGCATGTGAGAGAGACGGAGAGACACAGAGCCAGAGAGTGCCGGCAAGCTCAAGATGGCGGGAAGTGTAAGCAAGAGATGCAGAGGGAGTGGGGGGGGAGCCTGAAAGATGGTTCACATGTTATTTTGTCAGTCCCTGTGTGTTCCTAGGTGAGCGCTGGCGTGGATGCAGGAACTGGGGTGACTGCATTCTTAAGCACCTACACAAACAGCCTTGAATCTGTCACAGGCAAGGGCAGGACACAGTTTGACACAAGCCCTTCCCTTTCTTTTCTTCTACAAAGCAATTTAAAAGGAATACATGAGATGAAGCAGAAGTGAAGGTACCAAGGGAAAGTGACAGCTGGATGCAAAGTTGTTGGGATTAATAAGTAAGGAAGAGCCAGCAGAAGCCATGCTCACAGGCTACAGGGACAAGGGCTGTGACAAGGAAGAGCGAGGTGGCAGAGTGGGCCCCGCAAGCCAGGTGCCCTCACACAGGGTGCTTGGGCTCCTCTAGAACCCCAGGACCAGTCCGTGTCTCCATCACATTAAGACTTCTCCTCATCTTCTCAGAACCCGTGTCACTGCTGTGCTCTCCTAGCAGTGTGGAAACCCCTGCAGAAACGGGACTGCAACTGATCACCCCTGAACACGCAGCTCCTAGTCCAGTACCTGGCACGCTGTTGCTTCTGGAAAAGTCTGTGGAATTGAATTTGCTGAAGCGCTGCTAGCATCCAGATGCAGTGAAATGCGTTGTCACCTTAAGGAGAGGAAGGACGGGAAAAGTCACACCCCAGAGGCTGTGTCCTAGTTGGGGAGCCCCCAGGTACAGATCCGAGACAAGGACTGGAGTGCAAGCACTTCATCTGGGACGTGAAAGAGACACCAAACACTGGTAGGGGACTGGGGAGGTGAGCAGAGAAAGACAGGCAGTCATCAAAGGGGATCTTATGGAGCCAGCTGTCAGTGTGAGCAACTAGCGCTTACCCCACTGGGGAAACTCCGGGAGCCTGGACAGAACACACTCGAGGGAGGAGGGGGCTAGGGCAACTCCCATCAATCACTGGGTTGTGCTCACTTCCCGGACCTTTGGGTCCTCTGGGCGAGTGGCCTAGCACGCGCCAGCGGGAAGAGAAAGCTGTTGGGGAAAATGCGGGTGCTGGCAGCTGAAGTCAGACAGGTGTGTAGTGAAATGGTGATGGCAAGGGCAGTCAGTGCCCCCTCAAGCGCACCGGGTCAGGGTGGTCCTGAAAATCTGCATCTCTAATGAGTCCCCAGGGAGGCGGCTGCTGCTGGTGGTCTAGAAGCACAGCCCGAGAACCACTGGGCTCAGATGTGGGCAGGACACCAACATGGTTGGTCCATGCTGGATACCTGGGGCAAATCCAACACCTAGGGCTGGGCAGAGCTTAAAGATAAAGGAAACCAGAATTACACCCCAAAATATGCCTCTTTGACATAAAAATTATTTTGAGCTGAAGACAACTGAGAAGCAGTGGATACAAGGAAAGCTCCTGCTCTCTCCCAATTTGCCTAAAAGGACATAAATTTTCAAAGCTGTCCCTCCTCCCCTCTCTATGAGGGAGGACAAAAGTGAATCACTGAGACAACTTTAGACCTTATAGGTCTGGAGACGGCAGCAGAGGAATCTACATAACAACTAACTAGCCTGTATCTACCACCAGTTTCCCATATATTTACATTCCCACCATCTGCCACTTTTGGAAGTCTAAAACTACTTTCCCTTTTTCTTCTTCTTTCTCTACAAATTTATTGCCATTTGGTTTAGATGACATATAAGCCGGAGTTCTAAGCCACTTCTCTGAGTTACTCATTTCTCTGAGTTTCTCTCACATGTGTATGAGATATACCTGTTAGTGAACTTGTTTGCTTTTCTCTTGTTAATCTATCTTTTGTTACATGGACCCAAGTTAAGAACTTAGAAGGATGGAAGGAAAGGTTATTTTCCCTGCCCAACAGAGACAAAGCCGAAGAGGTGAGCTAAATTTCTGCTTGGCCCTCTGTAGGAAAACTCTTCCCACCTCACCCAAAGCATGTGCCTGGAGTCACATACTCAGGTGGATGGGACCATGAGACAGCCTTCTTGGGAACCCTCTGTACCTGCTATGGCTAAGGTTAAGGCCACTCACAGCATCCTGAGGATGCTGCCTTCCTAGGAGTTCCATCAGGGTCTTTTTCTCTAGGGGTGGCCTGGCAAACAAAGGTCACAGGGGCAAAGAGCACAAACAAATATTTTAGAAAGAATCCAGCTTTTGGCTACAGAATCGAATCCAGCTGGGCACCAGCCGAGTTCCTCCTGATCTGACACAGAGCTCATCAGCACAAACCTGGTGCCCACCACCAGGGCAGCCAAAGGCAGTGCTGCATCCCTTCCTGCCAGGCCTCACAATCATTACGTAGTGTAGTGACCTTGAGACCCTCCTACTCTGTTCTGGAAAAGGCAAACCTTCTAGAAGATACCCCCCAAAATAGTTTGTATCACCTTACACTCATTCAACAGCTACAACAGCCAGGAAAAATTAACAGGCCTCCTGTCCTTTGCTGCTTGTTTATAATAAGACATATGCTTGCAGGGAACATAGAATCCTAAACAAAAATTGGTGCTTATTTGACCAGACTAAATTTCCAGTTCGAAACCTACACTGTTGGTTTCACAGCACAAAACTACTCATGACCTCCTGAGAAATGAGAGGGGAAAGGCAGGGAGATAGAGATAACACATCTACCCTTCATTCACGGAAGCAGAGGCATCCTTGTTTATCTTTTACAGTAATCACCCTTAGCAAAGAGAACGACAAGGCCACATGCCCACGCTTCCATTCTGAGACTGGAGTAACCACCACAAAAGCCAGGGTGTTAGGCCTCAGCCCACTGCAGGCATCTGGACCCTCCCTGTTCAGGAGGCAGGTCACTAGGGGATGCTGAGGTCAATACCCTTCAGGAGGCACTGTAATTAGCTGCAGACCAGAGCCTGACTGTGAGAGAAAGGAAAGCTTCTTCCTCTCACAAATTGCAACATTCTTCCAGCTTTCCCAATGGGTTGCCAAGTGACTCAGCGCTGGCCCACTGTGGGCACTATTACTGATGAGAAATCTTCCGCCTGGGTGATATACTGGATACAACACATGCCCTAAGAACAGTGCCAAGTCATACCAGAAGAGCAGGCGAATTATTCACCTCCACTTCAAATGCAGGCAAATCCTGTCTTAATGCAGGGGCTACTCAGTATCAGAAAGACAAAGCCCTAAGATAGTCAGAGATTTCCATCTAAGATTCAAGAAATTATTAGGTAGAGCCTCTCCTTTCATGTTGACTATTAAAAGGCAATCAAATCAAGGACAGCCTAGAAAAAGGGCAAGAAAAAAATAATTTTTCGAAAACAACCCCATAGCAGAAAGCTGCATAAGAGCCTTCAGCTCTCTAGCCGTCTTTGTGAGTGCTATGAGCTCCACCCAGAGGTCATTTCCAGATCTCCATGTTCATTTAATTTGGAAAAAGAAAACCCACATCTTCTGGGGTCCAGAGCCCGACTTGCTTTGGAGAACTGCCGGAAATTCATAGACAACATTCCCTCTTTCTCACCTTTCATTAAAGGAACTGCTCTAAACGAAGCCACTGACAAAGGATTAATCTCCAAAATATACGAGTTGCTCATGCAGCTCAATATCAAAAAAACAAACAACCCAATCCAAAACTGGGCAGAAGACCTAAACAGACATTTCTCCAAAGAGGATATACAGATTGCCAACAAACACATGAAAGGATGCTCAACATCACTAATCATCAGAGAAATGCAAATCAAACCTACAATGGGGGACTTCCCTGGTGGCGCAGTGGTTAAGAATCCGCCTCCCAATGCAGGGGACACGGGTTTGAGTCCCGGTCCAGGAAGATCCCACATGCCGCGGAACAACTACGCCCGTGCGCCACAACTATTGAACCTGAGCCCTAGAGCCCACGTGCCACAACTACTGAAGCCAACGTGCCTAGAGCCCGTGCTCTGGAACGAGAGAAGCCACCGCAATGAGAGGCCCGTGCACCGCAATGAAGAGTAGCCCCCGCTCGTCGCAACCAGAGAAAGCCCACGCACAGCAACAAAGACCCAACACAGCCAAAAATAAATTAATTAATTTTAAAAAAGAAAAAAAAGCTACAATGATGTATCACCTCACACCAGTCAGAATGGTCATCACCAAAAAATCTACAAACAACAAATGCTGGAGAGGGTGTGGAGAAAAGGGAACCCTCCTACACTGTTGGTGGGAATGTAAATTGATACAGCCACTATGGAGAACAGTACGGAGGTTCCTTAGAAAACTAAAAATAGAACTACCATACGACCCAGCAATCCCACTACTGGGCATATACTCTGAGAAAACCATAATTCAAAAAGAGTCATGTACCACAATGTTCATGGCAGTTCTATTTACAATAGCCAGGACATGGAAGCAACCTAAGTGTCCATCAACAGATGAATGGATAAAGAAGATGTGGCATATACAATGGAATATTACTCAGCCATAAAAAGCAACGAAATTGAGTTATTTGTAGTGAGGTGGATGGACCTAGAGTCTGTCATACAGAGTGAAGTAAGTCAGAAAGAGAAAAACAAATACCGTATGCTAACACATATATATGGAATCTTAAAAAAAAAATGGTTCTGAAGAACGTAGAGGCAGGACAGGAATAAAGATGGAGACATAGAGAATGGACTTGAGGACATGGGGAGGGGGAAGGGTAAGCTGGGACGAAGTGAGAGAGTGGCATGGACATATATGCACTACCAAACGTCAAACAGATAGCTAGTGGGAAGCAGCCGCACAGCACAGGGAGATCAGCTCGGTGCTCTGTGATCACCTAGAGGGGTGGGATAGGGAGGGTGGGAGGGAGACGCAAGAGGGAGGGGATATGGGGATATCTGTATACATATAGCTCATTCACTTTGCTATACAGCAGAAACTAACACAACAATGTAAAGCAATTATACTCCAATAAAGATGTTAAAGAATATTAAATTTAAAAAAAACAAAGGAACTGCTCTGAAGTCTGAAATTCAAGATATACTCAGGGAACCTGGTGACTTCCAGCAGGACAACTACCTTTGATATTTGCACCTGTCGAGGAACTAGTTTGAGTTCCTGGCAGGTTGAACTCAGCTCAAAGACAGTGGAGCGTTCAAAGAGTACTTTTAGAAGAAAAAGTGAGGGCTCTCCTTGAAAAAAAATATAAGACTCGAGAGTAACTCAGGGAGCAAAGAAGAATGTGTCTAATATTAGAAGGACTGGGAATAATCCTCCTTCAGGAAGGACCCATGGCTACTTGCCTAGAAGGCCCAACTGAAAAGCAACCACTCCCTTATGCAACCCAGAAGATCCCCCTAAGGCAATCACTAGCCATACTTTTCAAAAAACTGACTAGGGTCCTCAGAGCATTCCCCTGGTATCCATCCATTCATAACATGCACACTACTCACCACTCCACCCCACCCTCCACGCCGGTGGCCCTCAGTCCACAAGGGGTCAGGCTAGGATCAAGAGTCCCCAGTTTGCTGGCTCTCAACTGCCCAGTGCAAGACTTGCTCTGTTCCAGATATCATAAGCTAGCCCAGCAAATAAATGAAGCGTTCAAACAACAACAACTGTATGTTGGTGCACCAAGTTTCATCTACCATCTATCATCACAGCCCGCATGCTCCTGCCTTCAACAGCTTGTGCCTTACATGACTTAAGACAGCTCTGACAGGTTCTCAAAGGGGAAAAAAATCAAACTTACCCTGTCTTCCTCCAAAACCACGCCCCCACCCCCAACACTGCCACCCAAGTTCTTTCCTCACTATGAAACACTGAACAGTCTTTCCGTGTCTATTGACAAAAATATCTATGGCCATATTTATCCACCTCGGGAGTATTAAAGCTCTACAAAATATCTGTGCTAAACCTCTGCACATTCTCCATTAAACAAGGCTAAGCATTCCCAGAATGTTGACCTCTTTTCTTCTTTAATAGACTTTTTTAGAGCAGTTTTAGGGTCACAGCAAAATTGAGCAGAAAGTACAGAGTTCCTATATAATCCCGGCCCCCACGCATGCACAACCTCCCCCATTATCAACATCTCCCACCAGAGTGGGACATTTGTTACAATCTATGAACCTGCATTGACACACCATTATCACCCAGAGTCCATAGTTTACATTATGGTTCACTCTCGGTGCTGCACATTCTATAGGTTTGGACAAATGTATAATGATATGTATCCACCATTATGGTATCATACAGAGTATTTTCCCTGCTCTGAAAACCCTCTCCCTCTTTGTTCCTTGACCATAATGCAAAAAATGTTGTGCTCAGCATGACTCAGTATGACTCTAAGCAGAGGACTCGAAGCCTGCCTAAGGATAAGCACCACCAAGGAGACTTGTTAAAATCACAGATGTTCAGACTGCACCCTCAATCCACTAAATCAGACCTTGCTAGGGAGGAGCCCAGAAAGCTAGGCACAGTCCAGGCACCCCAGGTGATTGCTATCATCAGTAAGTTTCAAAAATGCCTCTCTAAAGAAGAAATGCTCCTAAGTTCAGTCTCCCACCTGAAGAGCAGCATCCATTAAGAATGTAGAAGGCCACAGCAATCAGAGAAGGAAAAGAAATAAAAGGAATCCAAATCGGAAAAGAAGTAAAACTGTCACTGTTTGCAGATGACATGATACTATACATAGAGAATCCTAAAGATGCTACCAGAAAACTACTAGGGCTAATCAATGAATTTGGTAAAGTAGCAGGATATAAAATTAATGCACATAAATCTCCTGCATTCCTATACACTAATGATGAAAAATCTGAAAGAGAAATTAAAGAAACACTCCCATTTACCATTGCAACAAAAAGAATAAAATGCCTAGGAATAAACCTTCCTAGGGAGACAAAAGACCTGTATGCAGAAAACTATAAGACACTGATGAAAGAAATTAAAGAGGATACAAACAGATGGAGAGATATACCATGTTCTTGGATTGGAAGAATCAACATTGTGAAAATGATTATACTACCCAAAGCAATCTACAGATTCAATGCAATCTCTATCAAAGTACCAACGGCATTTTTCACAGAACTAGAACAAAAAATTTCACAATTTGTATTGAAACACAAAAGACCCTGAATGGCCAAAGCAATCTCGAGAAAGAAAAAGGGAGCTGGAAGAATCAGGCTCCCTGACTTCGGACTATACTACAAAGCTACAGTAATCAAGACAGTAAGGTACTGGCACAATAACAGAAATACCGATCAATGGAACAGGATAGAAAGCCCCGAAATAACGCCACACACATATGGTCACCTTATCTTTGATAAAGGAGGCAAGAATATACAATGCAGAAAACACAGCCTCTTCAATAAGCGGTTCTGGGAAAACTGGACAGCTACATGTAAAAGAATGAAATTAGAACACTCCCTAATGCCATACACAAAAATAAACTCAAAATGCGTTAAAGACCTAAATGTAAGGCCAGACACTATCAAACTCTTAGAGGAAAACATAGGAAGAACACTCTTTGACATAAATCACAAAGATCTTTTTTGATCCACCTCCTAGAGTAATGGAAATAAAAACAAAAATCAACAAATGGGACCTAATGAAACTTAAAAGCTTTTGCAAACCAAAGGAAACGATAAACAGGACCAAAAGACAACCCTCAGAATGGGAGAAAATATTTGCAAATGAAGCAACTGACAAAGGATTAATCTCCAAAATATACAGGCAGCTCATGCAGCTCGATATCAAAAAAAAAAACAACCCAATCCAAAAATGGGCAGAAGAACTAAACAGACATTTCTCCAAAGAAGATATACAGATTGCCAACAAACATATGAAAGGATGCTCAACATCACTAATCGTTAGAGAAATGCAAATCAAAACTACAATGAGGTATCACCTCACACCAGTCAGAATGGCCATCATCAAAAAATCTACAAACAATAAATGCTGGAGAGGGTGTGGAGAAAAGGGAACCCTCTCTTGCACCGTTGGTGGGAATATAAATTGATACAGCCACTATGGAGAACAGAATGGAGGTTCCTTAAAAAACTAAAAATAGAACTACCATACGACCCAGCAATCCCACTACTGGGCATATACCCTGAGAAAACAATAATTCAAAAAGACTCATGTACCACAATGTTCATTGCAGCTCTATTTACAATAGCCAGGACATGCAAGCAACCTAAGTGTCTATCGACAGACAAATGGAGAAAGAAGATGTGGCACATATATACAATGGAATATTACTCAGCCATAAAAAGAAACAAAATTGAGTTATTTGTAGTCAGGTGGATGGATCTAGAGACTGTCATACAGAGTGAAGTAAGTCAGAAAGAGAAAAACAAATACCATATACTAACACATATATATGGAATCTAAAAAAAAAAAAAGGTTCTGAAGAACCTAGGGGCAGGACAGGAATAAAGACGCAGACGTAGAGAATGGACTTGACACGAGGAGGGGGAAGGGTAAGCTGGGACGAAGTGAGAGAGTGGCATGGACATATATACACTACCAAATGTAAAACAGAGAGCTAGTGGGAAGCAGCCACATAGCACAAGGAGATCAGCTCGGTGCTTTGTGACCACCTAGAGGGGTGGGATAGGGAGGGTGGGAGGGAGACGCAAGAGGGAGGAGATATGGGGATATATGTTTATGTATAGCTGATTCACTTTGTTATACAGCTGAAACTAACACACCACTGTAAAGCAATTATACGCCAATAAAGATGTTAAAAGAAAAAAAAAAAAGAATGTAGCAGGCGTTTCCCACCCATGCAAGCTCCAGCTCCATGAGAATACCTAGAACTCAAGATGGGTCCCATTCTTTACTTCTAAACAGCAAGGCTGCTAAGACTTTTCTCACTTATCCCCTTATGTTGTTGCCAGAAAGGTTTACAAGGCCTAGCAAGTGTCCGCTTCTATTAGGAAATGTTTTTGTATTCCTACGCAATGGTCTACTATTGGTCTACAGTTTATAAACATGCTATTTGGATCATTTGCACAAAATGATGAGTTAGGAAGTAGGTCTGCTTGGTTACAGTAGAGGATTTGCCTGAGGACATTAGCACACATCGTGCACGGAGCAGGACACACAGCTAATATCGGTTTTTCTTCTTTGTGCCTTGAGGGCTCTTCTGCCAGCTGCTCCCCCTGGCTCCCCACTGCTCTGCATTCTGCCATAGCCACTGATGGTTTAATGGCAAAATTCGCTGGGCAGCAAGCCATGTGGCTCTTACAGACGGCAATTAGGAGAGAAGGAAAGGCTGAATTACAAGGTGTTTGAAAACGCAGTTTGAAAAAGTCAGATCTTATTTTCTCTTACCTCCTGGTAATAAAATCTCTGTATTCATCCCAAAACAGACAGCTAACTCTGGGGTCATTTGGAGTCAACAGCTCAGTCAATATAAAAATCCACTACACAGTCAATGGGGAGCATGAAAATCCATTAAAACCAGAAGTCATATTTTTTTCAGCAAAAGGAATCCTTACCTTTTCTTTGGCTTTCCTTTTCGTCCCTGCATCCATCCACTCATTTTCTTTCTCCAGCATGTCAATAAAGGCCCATCGAACACCCTCAATCAATTCCTCCATCTATAAGGAAATACCCAAAGAAGCAGGTCAAAACCAAGAAGCTTCAGACAAGCTTTTCTGGGCCACAATAAATAGTCCAATGCTAAACACAGTGTCAAAGAGGCTCCTTTAAGCTTGACTCCATGCTCTGGCAGCATTTCTTTGCCCAGGAAAATGCCTTTTCCCCCCATTACTAGAAGAAAACTAACCATTTCTTTCCTTGAGAACAATGTGATGGCCCACTTGTAAAAGGATTACATGAGGAAAGGAATTCGCCATAGGTTATGACTAATAACTTACCTGTAGCTACTGTATTAGTGCACCCACATCAAGGTTGCAACTAATTTCAATAGGTTAATAAGGGCTTGAGAGAAAAAACCAAAGGCATGTGCTGTGTACTTCAGAAAGACATTGCAGAAGAAAGTGAGTGAACAGTTGAAAGAGATACTGTTAACAGAGAAACAGGCAGGGAGAGCCAGCACCCTAGACACTTCTCAATATGAATCACTTATGTCAAGACCCCAGTTCTCTCCAAATTAATGCCAGTGGTTAAACCAAATGCGTGGCTGTTCTCTGTCATCTTCGTACTCTCCCCTCTCCTCTCTGACAGCTCAGAAAAGTCGTATGCTATTTCAAGTCTAAAATGGTTAGGTCTCAAGGGGACTGCTACAGAAACACGGTCTTCTGAAAGCCCTGTTTCAAAGTGTTCCAAGAGTGAGACCACACCTACAGTGATGATGTGTTTGCCCTGGCTTTTCTTCCAGCATCTGTGGGTCAGCAGAGAGGACTGCGGGAGAGAGATGCTAACACTTAACTTCAGCAGCCCGCATGGAGCAGTCTGGGGAGGTCCTGCTTGTCTATGGGTGAAAACCAATCGAAATTCCATTCTCCTATACAGATCCTTCATTTTTCCTAATAGGACACTCAAGAAAGCATATAATACTAGGTTTGGCACCAGAATGAAAATTTTCATTTGAAATTATGGAGGTGTAAATCCATTTTTAGCGTTAATTCTAGAAAGAAAGAAATTTAGATGTTTCCTGGGTTCTATAATGAATTGTCAGCACAAAGCTCAAAATAGTTCTTTTCTGTTTAATAAGTTTTCAGCTATGTTTTCAGTTCAATAACAGTTGTAAGGGAATAAGAGCTGGAAATCAGTGGGCTGGGTTCCATTGTATGTAAATAAGAACAAACAGCAGATGGAGGCGGCGGTACTTCACAGCTATTTCTTCCCAACTTAGTAAAAACAT
This sequence comes from Aethalodelphis obliquidens, assembly GCF_003676395.1. NCBI lineage: Eukaryota > Metazoa > Chordata > Mammalia > Artiodactyla > Delphinidae > Aethalodelphis > Aethalodelphis obliquidens. The sequence continues at coordinate 1,102,539 of NW_020838043.1, forward strand.
TAAGAGAAAAGAAACCTCAACTTGAGATTGGGGCGTGATAAAGACATGAAATGACAGAAGAGCAAAGGTCCCAGTTCACTGGTTCTCAACCTTGTCTGTACACTGGGGTCTCTGGTTGGGGGGTGGCGGGAGGAGCTTTAAACAATGCTGATGTCATTGTTGCAGAGTGAGGCCTGAGCACTGGGAGGTTGCAAAGCCCCTCCAGGTGATTCCAATGTGCAGCCAGGATGACGACTCACTGGTGTAGGGAAGCCACTTATTTTACAGATAAGGAAATTAGGAGTCAAGAGAGTCCATGACCAGGACTTTCCTGGCGATCCAGTGGCTAAGACTCTGCACTCCCAATGCAGGGGGCCTGGGTTCGACCCCTGGTCAGGGAACTACATCCCACATGCCGCATCTAAGACTTCGCATGCAGCAACTAAGAGTTTGCATGCCGCAACTAAAGATTCCTCATGCTGCAACTAAAAGATCCCAAATGCCGCAACTAAAGATCCTGCATACCGCAACGAAGATCCCACACGCCACAACGAAGATCCCACATGCCACAACTAAGACCTGGCGCAGCCAAATAAATAAATAAATATTTTTGAAAAGACAGAGAGAGAGAAAGAGAGTCCATGATCTCTTCCAGCTGGGAAGGGTCAGAGCCAGGACCTGACCTCAGAGGTAAATGACAGTTGTGAGGTCAGAATGTCCAGGAGCAACAGAGGTGTCCCTCAGAAATCAGAGGAAAATGTCAGGAAAGTAGAAGAAAACAGAGAGAGATGCAGCAGTGACCATTTCAAACAGAAAACCCACAGGAGGGTGCTAAAACAACAAGGAAATCTTCAGGGCCTAGATCATTTGCCTCTGCAGTCACCAGCACCCCTAAGTCTTTATGACATCACTGTAGGGGAGCAAAATTTGCCACCCTAAAATATGTCTCTTTGGCATATCAATTGTTTTAAGCTGGTCATTTTCTGAGGAACAGCAGACATAGGAAGGGATCTGAAAACGAAATAGCAGTTGCCCTTTTGTAAGAAATATCTCCATTTGTAAGGGAAATTTCCATTTGAAGGGTGTCTCCCTCTCTGTACCTGGAAGAGGAGGATGACTAAATCTCCAGAAACTTCTATCAATGGAGAAGTCGTTGACTTAAATCTTCATCACAATCACCGTCCTTTACCGCAGTTTTCCTAGTATTGCCCCATAACTGACATCTTCTTTTGTCTTTAGCTGAAGATGGTATATAAGGTGAGGGCTTTGGCCGTTTTGGCAAGCTGCTTAGTTTTTCCTGGTCTCTCCCATGCATATATGCTACTTAACTTTGTTTGATTTTCTGCTGTCACTCTCTATCACATCAATTTAATTCTTATATCAGCCAGAAGAATTTAGAAGGGGAGAGGAATACTTCTTCCTCTCCAACATCATCACGCAGCAACACACAACACACATCAGCCAGCCTGTCACCTTCACTTAAAAAGAGAAACAGTAACTTCCCAAACTAGGGAGGGGCAACAGGGATGGAAAGAAATGGGTGCATTAATTTGCCAGAGATTCAGCAACTGAATCAATGGAACCAGGTGATTAATTTTGTGGGGAGGTGAGGAAAGGGTGGGAACAGTCAGATTAATTCCCAGGCTTCAGGCACAGGCAACCAGATGGATACTGCCACCATTTTCTTTTTTTTTTGCATTTTTAAAAATTGAGTTATAATTGACATATATTAGTTTCAGGTATACAACATAATGATTTGATATTTGTATATATTATGAAATGATCACAATAATAAGTCTAGTTAACACCCATCACCATGTTACCAAACACAAGTTCATATGCCCAACGCAGAGTGAGGCCAAACAATCTGAAACATCGGAGTCTAGAGCAGAGAAAGGTTTATTGCAGGGCCAAGCAAGGAGAACGAGTGGTTCATGCTCAAACACCCTGAACTCCCCAGCAGTTTTCAGGGAGAAGTATTTATAGGCAAAATTTGGGGTGATGGCTGCAGGGTGTGTAACTTTCTTCTGATTGGTTGGTGGTGAGGTAACAGGGCGGTGCTCCAGGAATCCTATGCTCAGCCTGGAGTTACCATCCTCCCCCTGGGTGGGGGCCTTAGTTCTTGCAGAAGAACTCAGAGATATACGGCTATGTGTATCCCTTGAGGAGGAACCAGGACTCTGCTGCACTGTTGTCTCCTTATTCCTCCTCCTTTGTTTCTGCATTCCCTCCCTTCCCTGCTTAGCAACTGTTTGAAGCTGCCCTTGGGAACTCAGAGAAGGTCAAGGAGGCTGAAGCCTTTTTCCTGCGAATAAGAAACGCGGGACACGGAAAAGATTTGTACCAGGGAGGGCCCCGCAGAGTCTTGCTCCGTTTCAACCAAACATAGAGTATTTTTTTTTCCCTTGAGATGAGAACTTTTAAGATCTACTCTCTTAGCAACTTTCAAATATACAATACAGTATTACAAATTATAGTCACCATTTTCTAAGACATAGAATGTTGGAAGACAAAGACAGGTGAAGACAAAGGCCAGACCTCACTGGGAAGTGGAGATATCAAGTCTGCACAACACAGTCGAGGAGTCTGTCTATGAAAGAGAGAAAGCAAAGACAGGGTACAAGTGGATATAGGGTTAAGAGAGGGTTCTGAGTTTGGGTTGTGTGCATTTGTTTGTTGCTGCTGCTGTTGTGGTAGTTGCCCATGTGAGAGGTTTACCTGTGTTTATGTACTGACGGACATTCAACAAGAAGGAAACGAAAAACCTGATTAAAAAATGAGCCAAAGACCTTGACAGACATCTCACTAAAGAAGACATACAGATGGCAAACAAACATAAGAAAAGATGTTTCACATCACATGTCATGAGGGAAATGCAAACTAAAACAATGAGATAGCACTACACACCTATTAGAATTGCCCAAATCCACAACACTGACAATACCAAGCACTGGAGAGGCTGTGGAGCAACAGGAACTTTCACTCACCGCTGGTGGGAATGCAAAATCGGAGAGCCATTTTGGAAGACAGTTTGGTAGCTTTTTTACAAAACTAAACATACTTTCACCATACAATCCAGCAATCACATTCCCTGGTATTTACCCAAAGGAGATAGAAACTTATGTCCACCCAAAAGTCTGCACCCAGATGTTTATAGCGACTTTATTTATACTTACCAAATCTTGGAAGCAACTATGGTGTCCTTCAGTAGGTGACCGGCTAAACAAGCTGTGATACATCCAGACAATGGAATATTACTCAGTGCTAAAAAGAAATGAGCTAGCAAGCCATGAGGAGACATGGAGAAACCTTAAGTGCATATTACTAACTGAAAGAAACCAATCTGAAAAGGCTACATGCTGTATGATTCCAATGATACCACATCCAGAAAAGGCAAAACTATGGAGGCAATAAAAAGATCGGCGGTTGTGGGGTGGGGGTGGGGAGAGATAAGCAGGCAGAGCACAGAGAATTTTCAGGGCAGCGAAAATACTCTGTATGAGATTATAATGATACATTCATGTCATCATACACTTGTTCAAATGCACAGAATGTACAAGAGTGAACTCTAAGGTAAACTATATACCTTGGGTGATAATGATGTGTCAATGTAGGTTCACCTTCAGTTTAAAAAAAAAAAAGTGAGTGATGTTAATGAGAGAAACTATGCATGTGTCAGGGGCAGGAGTGTTAGGTAGCTAGTCAGACATGAGAGGGTCCTGCCCCATCCTGGACGGTTTGCCTTTCCCTCCCCTACCTGGACACTGGTGGTTGCAGCATGCCCAGAGATCCTCCCTCTCGTGGTCAAGGACCACTGCTAGGTTTCCAGCCGTACCAGGACCAAGCAAGACAAAACCGCCAGCACAGGTTGACGCAGGCGCACCAAGACCTACAAGGTGACTCGAGGTAAGCCAGGGTTCATTACGCCTCACTTGTAATAACTTAGCATTGCGGCTTTTGCTTCCCCGCCCCACCCCATGGGTTCTGCTTGGGTGCTTATGGGTAAGTGCCTGCATACTAGCAGGAAAGTTATATAACCTAAAGCTGTCAATCAACTTGACAATCAAATGACATAGGACACACCCAACCCTGTCCCATTGCAGGGCTGCTCTGGTTTCCAGGTAGCCCACTCTCATCCTTTCTTGGGAGTATACTTTCGCTCTGCTTAATAAAACTCTTGCTACTTAAAACTGCTCTATGCCTCCTGACTGAATTCTTTCCCTTGAGAAGGGCAAGAACCGAGGAAATCGCCATTCCACGAAATCTCTATACCCTCCTCTCAATTTTGTTGTTGAAGAAGAGACTATGCCATCTCAAAACACGTCTCTTTGGCTTAAGGATTATCTCGAACTGATTATTTTTAAGAAAGAGCACACAAAATAAGTGCTAAAAACCAAGAGGTTACCCTCTTGGAAGAAACATTTGCATTTATAAGAGAAACCTCTGCGTCTCCCTCTCTGTATCAGGAAGAGCAAGTTGACTAAATCTCTAGAAACTTTTATCGATGGAGAAGGCAAGGCATGAACTTAAGTCTGCATAACAAGCAGACCTTTGTTTACTGTGCTTTTCTCAATAACCTCCCTCAACTGTCCCCCCAGCCCTCACCCCACTCTCCAACATCTTCTTCTGTCTTCAGCTGGAGATGGTATTTAAGGCGATGGTTTGGGCCATTTTGGAAAGTTACTCAGTTTCCCTGGCTTGCTCTCATGTATGCAGGAGATATACATGTTATTAAACTTCTGTTTTTCTCCTGCTACTCTGTCCTTTTATGATAGGGAGGTCTCAGCCAAGAACCTAGAAGGATAGAGGAAAGATTTTTTTTCTTCCCCATGCTATAAACTTAAAACTGCTGTAAAAAAAAAAAATTAAGTCCTTTTTAAAGGACTTACTGTGTGTAGGTTATATGCAAATACTACACCATTTTATATAAGGCAATTGAGCATCCGCAGATTGTGGTTATCTGCAGGGAGTCCTGGAACCAATCGCCCACAGATACTGAGAGATGACTGTAATCATTTTCCTCTTTTCTTTCCCTGTGAGCCTCAGCTGGTCTCTGCCCTAGTCCTCTGAGACCACCACTCCCCTCCCAGGTCTCATCACAGGTTCTCAATTCTTTCTTTTTGACCACTCTACAGATTTAATATATAACAGTTTTTGTGAAATGGTGCCGAACTACCCCAGCAGACTTTAAGAACAAGGGAAATCTCTGAAGGTGATTAATGTCATTGGTTGGCATGTCAATGCAAATAAGAGAAATAATGATTTTAGTATGCTGGAACTAGGAAGATAAATCACTGAACACTTCTGATTTTTATCTTTAGACTACTCTACAGCATCACATAATAACAATGCCTTCAGTCAAGTCATGTTCCCTGAGGCAGCAAAAGCCTGACGTGATTTTTAAATAAGAAGACAGAAATATTATTTCTTCACCAAACCTTGACCTAATGCCCCAACCAGCCAGCATATAACATTAATAGAAATCACTTAAAGTAGAAGTCATAAGGTGAAGTTATCCATAGAAAATATTTATTTAGAGTTAAAAATCAAAATATGACATACAAAAATTAACTCAAATATTATTATGGTAAAATCTGCCACATTCAGAGTAAGAGCCCTCCATGTAAAGCAGCATTTTGTTAAGCATCTACTTATCTCAGATTTTATGGACCCACACTGAGAAAATACAGTTTATTTGGTCAGTATATGGGCAGTTTTTAGTTCTTTCCCTCAACCAATGCTATTTAAAAGTGGGTTCCCCTTTTCATTCTTTGCACTCCAGGGTTTTGCCCACAGCATTCTACATCAGACACTGGTGAGTCACATACACATATGCATACACCTGGTACCCTTCAGGAAAGGTTTTTTTTAATGAGATTCTCCTATCTTAGTGCATTAAAATTGTCTCACCTGCTCTTCTTTTGACCTCTCCTTATCCTCCCTCCCCTCACATGGACATAGGAACTTTGTGTTCTATATATATGGGTCAAGATGGTTCTATTAATGCATTTAAAGGGACATATGCTAATACCGCTTTGAGAAGACGTGAAACCAAGCAGGACCCTGCATGGCCTTCCTGGTGACAGACCCCCCCTCCGTGTCCCCCACTTCTTGTTTGGAAAAAAAGCTTTAGTCTCGCCGGCCTTCCCCTGAGTTCCAAAGAGCAAATTTAAGCAGTTAATAATTAGAGAAGTGACAGAACGCAGAAACAAAGTCAAAGCAATCAAGCAAAAAGTTACGATAGCTTACACAATACTTTAGCCATAAAACAGAGTCAAAGGACTCCTAGTTCCTCCTCAAGGGATACAGATAACAATCTGACACATATCTTTGAGTTGGTTTACAGAAACCAGAGCCCCACCAGATGGAAACTGCTGACCATAAGCATGCAGACCTCAGATTGGTTGGAACCAGAAGACTGATGCTTAAGATTCTCAAAACATCACCCTGTTACCTCACCAACAACCAATCAGAAGAATGTCCACAAGCTGATCACACACCTTGCAACCCTCACCCCTAATGTTGCATTTAAAAACCCTTGCCCAACCCTACTGTGAACTGCGTACGTGAGGGATCTAGGTTACGCGCTCCTTGTGAGAATCTAATGCCTGATGATCTGAAGTGGGGCTGAGGCAGTGATGCTAGTGCTGGGGAGTGGCTGCAAATACAGATTATCATTAGCAGAGAGGTTTGACTGCACAGAGACCATAATAAATCAACTGCTTGCAGACTCGTATCAAAACCCTACCAGTGAGTGGCAAGTGACAGTTAAGCTGCATCTTACGGAGGAGACTGGACAGAAGCAACACACTTCGGGTGTCACTGTCTCCCATCACTCCCAGATGGGACCATCTAGTTGCAGGAAAACAAGCTCAGGGCTCCCACTGATTCTGCATTAGGGTGAGTTGTATAACTAATTCATTATATATGACAATGTAATAATAACATAAATAAAGTGCACAATAAATGTAAAAAATAAATAAATAAATAAATAAGTAAGTAAGTAAAATAAAAACGCTTGCCCAAAAGCCATCAAGGAGTATGGGTCTTTTGAGCTTTAGCTGCCCATTCTCCCTGCAAATAAATGCTGTACTTCCCTTCACCACAACCCAGTGTCTGTAGATTGACTTTACCACACATCGAGTTTGGCTCGATAACAAAAGGGGTCAGTTCACCCCACTGTCAGTTGTAGTTTCCTTCAAAGCTTTGTCTCTGGTGACAAAGAAATCCTACATGGCCAACTCAGATCGTACCTCATACCAATGAATCCCAAACACTTAAACCCACACTTTCAGTCCCTTCTCTGAGTTCCTATTAGGCTTATATTCAGAACAATATAGGTGTGTATTTAATTGCCATTTATATTTATTTGATCTCCCCAAGAAATCCATAAGCTTCGAAGACAGGAATCATGATTTAGATCAAATGAGATCATGGATATGTAAGGCAACTAAGAAGTGTTGAAGGGGAGCAGAATTTGCCACCCCAAAACATACCTCTTTGGCATGAGGATTATTTTAGATTTTAGGTTGATTATTTTTAAGGAACAGCAGATTAGAAAAAGCTCAGAAAACAGAGAAGTTACTCTTTTGTAAGAGACATTTACATTTACAGGAGAAACCTCCATTTGAGAGGATGTCTCCCTCTCTGTACCAGGAAGATGTCATGACTAAATCTCTAGAAACTCTTATCAGTGGAGAAGTCAAAACTTACATCTGTATAACAACGTTACCCTTGTTTACCGTGCTTTGCCTGGTAACCTCCCATAACTGGCTTCCCTCCCCCGACAACAACATCTTTTGACTTTAGCTGGAGATGGTATTTAGGGTGATGACTTGGGCCATTTTGGCGAGTTACTCAGTTTTCCTGGGTCTCTCTCATGTATACAGGAGGTATACATGTTATTAAACCTCTCTCTTTCTCCTGTTAATCTGTCTTTTCATTACAGAGGGATCTTAGCCAAGAACCTAGGAGGTAAAAGGGAAAAATAATTTTTCTTCCCCTATGGTGTTCTGCAAATTTAAAGTTGTTAGTTTTATGATTTCATATCTCACCACTGTTAGTTTTATGATTTCACATCTTACATGATATGATTTTTCACATGGTATGATTTCATACGATACATGTAGCAGATGTTCAATAAATAGAAGTTGATTTATGTTTTTCAAAACCTCCAGGGGGTATCTAGCAAAGAAATGAAATTTAATCAAATATCTTTTATACATGCTAATGTATAACAGTTATTCCAGCAGTTATTCCAAATATAAACTTCAGTGGAACTCAAATGACTCAGTAAGTTAGCCCAGTCCATTCTGAGGTTGATGATGCCAACGTGGTACAGAACAGATGGCTAAGAATGGTTTAAAAATATTAATATATGTATATACATATATATTATATATGATAGAAATAGCTATAGGCTGATAGAGTTCTTGAAGAAGAAAAACAATCTTCAAGGTGATTATATGCATTAATCTTAAAGTAATTTTAATGAAATTCTTAAATAAAAGCATAATGTTGAAGAGATTTTCCTCTCTAATATATTCAGAAATTATACGTAATATCTTAATAAAACATAAGATTAAAACGTCTCCAGTCTCCTCACTGGTCTAGAGCAAGACATGGTTCCTTAAATTATAACCACGTGACGAGTGAATGTGAAAAACAAAAATTATTATCAATAATTCATGCGGTTAACCTGGAAGAAATAGGCTGCAATTTAAGGGAAGTTCCTAAAACTTTTCTTTCTGGCAACTGTCACTTCACTAGAAACACAGACATTAAATAAATCAATGCACTAATAAATGTTAACTATCCACTGACTCATTATTTATACTGTATTTATGAGAACAACTTTGAATTGGCTCCTGATAAAAATATAATAATGGCATTGAAATAAGAAGTAAAGAAGAGACCCATGTTAAGGTGGGAGAAGTGGTAAAGCCAGAAAAACTAAGGATAGTTAGGAAACCCTCAGTTTCTGGCAGCCAAGCAAGCTGGTATGATAAAACAAATCATACCAGTTTGTCAGGATTAACAAACTTGCGTAGCTATTTAAAATGTTGGCGAAAGAAAAAAATGTCAAGCTATTTGGGCCCCAGACATGCTATAAAGCATGTCAGTCTGGTGGGGCAGTTTACCATGTCCTCTTATCAAAAAGCATAAGGCTGGGGTGGAGGTAATAAGAGTAAAATCCTATTTACTGGATATGAACAGAGAGACTGTGCTCTGATTTTCTAACTCATCTTTTTCTGTTTCCCACTTTCCTACTCTTCGAGGGAACAGATCAGAAACCAGAATAATATTTAGAAGTCAACCAGTCTCATAATGGTCTAGCTTTTGGCTGTGGGTAAACTCCCTCCAGCAAGGAATTCTCCCTGGTCACATCCAAAACTCGGCTCTGTTGGAGGGCCTAAGTGCTTTCTTTCAGCCAATGAATTTCCAGGACAGGGTCTCCGCAGCCCACAGGCCTGATTAGATCTGCTTGACAAGACTGTGGCCAATAATAAGTGGCAAAGGCAACAGTGTCCAATGTTATCCAAAGATAGAGACCACAAACAAGAAAGGCGGCCCAAATGTGTCACCATCGTGGCAGCACACTCAAGGACAAGGGCAAGAGTAGTGTCCACACTTATTTCAAAAGAATTCCCAATGACCTTTCTGAATTACTTGTTTTGCTGGATGTCATTTTACCAAAGGTTGCTTAAAAACAGCTGTCAGGATTGGGGTCTTATGACATTTGCTGTAATAAGATTTAGCCCGTAGAGAGTTGTGAAACCTGGATCTGTTATAGAAATTATATTTGGCTCCTTGAGTAGTTGCATGAGACTCTCTTATGAGCCAGATTTAAGCATTAAACGATAGGGCTGGTTCTGGAATGTGGCTAGGGCACCAGCCATAAAAGCATCTTTATCCCAACTGAAAGCTACTACACTGGGCATATATGCAGGACTAGGAACAGCAATCCCCCAGGTGCCTGCCTCACACTCACTCTTTTGAAGAGAAATTAGAAAGAAGAGATCTCAATGCAGGAGAGTTGCCACAGTTCTTTGATAGATAGTATGCATTCTCTCTTCATGATTAATCTTAGGCATGGCACACAGTAGTAACAGTAGCTGACATTCACTGGGCACTCACTATGCACCAGGCATGTGCTAAGCCTTCTACGTGGATTATCTCACTCAGTCCTCGTCACAAAACAGCGAAGTAGGTACTGTTTGTATCCCTATCTATGATTCACTGCAACGATGGCTTTTAACTCTATACCCCCATTCCTGTATCCATGCTCTTTGCTGTGGGACCTTTCACTAAAAAGGCAGCGTCTATTTCCCTGCTCTGTCATTCTGGACTGGCCTTGTGGCTTGCTTTGGTGAACAGAATGCAGACATGACACTATGCCAGTCCTGAGCCTGGGCCTCAGGAAGCCTCACGTGTCTCCGCCTGCTCACTTGCACCTCTGCCATCGCTATGAGAACGTGCCCAGGCTAGAGGCTGAAGGAAGTACAATACTCGGAGTAGAGCCAAGTCATCCTGGCCACCTCTGCTGAAGCCAGCCTAGACCAGCCAACCCCCAGACATTAGACAAACCACGCGAAAATAAGCAGAGCTGCCCAGGGGAACCACCAACCCACTCCAGGTGCATCAACATCAACTGCTAATTGGTGAAGGCCACTGAAGTTTTGTGGCTGAGTGTTACACAGCATTACTATAGCAGCAAAACCTTGTGTACCATTCATAAACAGGAAGACAGAGAAACAAAGAGGTTAATTTGCCCCAAATGATAAGAACACAACTGGGCTATGAGATGCTAATGCAAGTTTTCAGAAAATCAGATGTAATTTCTTAATAAGGTCAATATTTTATAACTGTATTTTAAAAGCCCTTTAAAACTCACATCAGTTTGTTTTGCCTTAATTCAGACGGATCTTCTGCAAAGACCCAGAGAAACTGATTGATATAATAGCTGACACCATTGCCTAGGCAAACGGAAACAGGGACACTTGATAGCCAGATAGAATATCCTTTACTTTGCATGACTTGTGTTGAAGGGAGCTTTATCTTTATCAGTACAATGGCTATACTGAGAGCAACTCTTGTAACAGCATCTGTAAGGAACCAAGAACCCCTCGGTATAAAGGCATTGCTATGATGCATGACACTGACTTTCAAGTGACTTCTGCCACTAACGTTAGAGTTACATCTCATTTATTCAACCACTGAGAAAAACGGTGAGCAAGGGAATTGGAGAACTTGAATATTAATGGAAGTACATCAATTCAATTATCTTGGCTAACTAATGAGGTGAACTCCTAGTGCATGGAGGTTGCAAGTTCAAACTCCACCACTGCAATTGGACCCATGTGGGTACTTAAGTCTTCGGCACCAGCTGCAGCAGTATGGGATGGGAGGAGAAACCCGTTCTTGGGATAAGAATTACTACCAGAATTGCTCATCCAGAGCACTCAGAAAACTGGACGATATTCTAGGTCATCCATGGCATTACTTGGGGACATGAACGATGTCCTTACCATAAAGAGAAAAAGGAATCAGCTACTAGAGTACAGGAGAAATCAGTGAATTGTTTTACACAGTAAATAAAGCTTTAATTCTTCACTTAACAAAATCTCAATCTAAAGTATAATAAAAGATTCGTTCCTCTTTAACTAAATTAACCTTCTGCGTACAGAATGTTTTCATGTATAATAAGAGACCAGTGACTTTATCTTTGATTTGAGTGTTGACAAAAACTCTCTCGTTGACCAACCTTTAGCCAGGTTCATCTAAGCCCTGTGCCAGGCCCGCACAGCCCAGTTTTACCAAGAATCCCGGTAAGTCAGTTTAGAGAGAACCCCCTCCACACTTGATATCTGAGCACCCTCCATATCTGTCAGATTCCTCATCCCCCACCCTTGATATCTGTGCACCCTGGCCTGCCTTCAGAAAAAGTCCCCTGACCTTTGAACGTTTCCTCTTAGTCATTTTCCATCCACTGCCTCCTTCACCCTGCTCCTTGGCCAACCCCCAGCTGTTTCTGCCATGTTCACAGTTGAGCCCGATCTCTCTCACCTACTTGGAAAGTCTTGACATCCTTTGCAATACTCCTGAATAAAGTCTTCCTTATCATTTTAACAAGTATCAGAACATTTTTTTCTTTAATAGGGTTCACCCTACAACAAAAACAGATAATTTGAGAGAACAGCAATAAAATGCCTATTGGCAGAGCTGAGATATATGAATAAAGATAAGTAATTTGGGGAGAGTATCTATAATGAAATAAAATTATGTGGTTTAATAACTTAGCTCAGACAAAATGTTCAAATGGGAACTCCAATTTCCTTGAATTTTCTAGAAACTACAATTCAAAGCATAAAACGGAAAGATCCTTTTCTCCTTTGCATCAACACGATAGAAAATTTTTCTTTGACGTGTATGTTTACATTTCTGCCTTAGTAACCCAAAAAAATGGTGAACATTTTAAAGACTGTTTTGATGAAGAAACCTTACAGAGCCTTAGGTCATCATTCCAAACATCAGGGATCACTCCTCAGAATGATATATGTAGGAAATACTGGAAACTGAGCTCAGTGTGTGGACTGAGCCAAAGATGAACCTCAAATGCTGCTCTTAGATGAAATCTCTGATAATCAGCTTGTTTCTTACTGTTTCCCTGTTTCTTCTGAAAATTCTATGAACACAAAAAAATGCAATGTCACCTGGTTAGACTCAAACTGATTAAGCTTTCACTCTATTTGTCTTTAAAATATTAGAATGCTACTAGAAGCAAAACCTATTCCAACTGTTCCCTACCTCTAAAATGCTAAGAAATAGGAAATATGTGCCTTTTATTTGTATAAGATCTTAATACATGAATAAGTAACTTCCTGATAAGGATGAATCAATTATAGGACAAGCCACTAAGAAGTCTCTTCATTATGACTGGTCTCCTCATGCCAGTCATAAAAATGGTGAAGATTCAAGTGTTTTTCAGAGAGAAGCAAGGGAACAGAACACTGACTTAAAGCTAGAGTGTTTGGACTTGAACCCCACCTAAAGCATGTTCAGGCCGTGTGACCTCGGGGAATTTACTTAAACTCTTGGAGCCTCAGTGCCCTCATCTGGAAACATGAGGGCAACAATAGCAATTACAGGGCCACCGCGAGGACTAAATGAGTTAACGCATCGAAAGCTCTTATAGAATGCGTACCAGACATCCAACTAAATATCAGTAAAAGTTAGCTACCTTATTATCATCATCAGATTTTTAAAACATTATATAGCCATCGTTGGGATCTTCGTGTGCCTACCGTGGACACTGATATCTATCTGGGGCATTTACTCATACGTTACAGATATAAATTATCATTAATAATTTAAAAATGGAAGAGAAAAACAAGTACCAACTTTAGACATCCCTCCCCACGTACACACATACCCCTAAATCTCTCTCCTGTCATTTAGGTCATGAGCCTACAGATCAGGGTTTGTCACAGTAGGATGAGAGCCATCATCTCTATTTACAGTGACAATACACCATGGATTCTCTGAGAGAGTTCTACTTTCATACCCTTCATATAACTTTCCACAAAAGCAACCTGTTAAATGATTAGCTAATATGCTGTATTTTTAAACTATGCATGATCTTCTAAATAAGATTGCAAAACTTAAAAAGTTCTCTGACAGACACGGTCATGACTTTGGGTCTGAAAACTGGAGAGAAAATGTTAGTGTAAAAGCCACAAAATGGTATCCCAGGGACATATTCAGTTTGGCCTCCAAAGTATTGGCCAAGATTTAAAATGTAGGATATTTCACATACAAGTCCGTATTTCTGACTTCTCTCAAAAAACAAAAAACAGAAACCGAGCAACCCTCGGCAGGCATCCGGCATGAAAAGAGCCTGAGCTGAATCCTGAATATCACATCCATTCCTATTCATCACTACTGGGTCCCAGACACCGAGGCCCAGGGTCAGCTGTCACTCATCACTGCACCTGCCCTGGCTTTTGCTGACACCCAGCCAGCTTTACTCCTGTACGTTATTTAATGTTCCTCACTGGCTGTGAGGGTATTTGAGCTCGGAACCCCTGACTTTCGCCTTGACTCAGTCCTTTGCACCTTTCAGGCACTGAACATCCTTGACTTGCAGACTCCACACCAGCTGGTCCCTGAGCCAATGAGAACCAAGCCTCCAAGGTGCTTACCTCAGAGTACAGTCTAGAATTTGTTTCCTCCTCTAAGCTGGTATCCCAGAGAATCTGAAACATCCTCACCAAGTACTAGCTTGACTCCAACTCCCACCCCTGTTCCCAGGCCATGAATCTCGTGTGGGGTTGCTTGAGTCCTTCCCCTCTCAACATTAGAGCACTCTGAGAAACCCAGTTGGTCAGACACCAACAACTCCACCTTCTCAGGGACCTTCCTGGCTACTAGCACCCACTCACCCAGGGACTGAGCCCTGCCATGCTGAACTCCAGGCAGGGCTTGAACTCTTCAGTTCTTTAGACAGGCACTGTCCAATAGCCACACATGGCAACTGAACACTTGAAATGGGGTTAGTCCGAACTGAGATGTGCTATAAAAATATGCATGGGGTTTCAAAGACTGAGTGTTAAATAAGGCATACAAACTATTGCATTAATAATTTTACATTAATTACTTGTTGAAATGACAATATTTTGGATATATTTGGTTAAGCAAAATATATTATTAGAATTAATTTCACCTGTTTCCTTTTACTTTTTAAATAAGGCTAGTAGAAAATGTAAAATTACATACATGGCTCATACCGAGTTCTACTGGATAGTGCTACTTTAGGTAACAAAGACAACCACCGTCCAAAGAGTTCTGCAACTCCCTACTCTCACTCCACTGGCCTGTCCCTCTGATTCAAGTAAAGTCTGCAGCCAGTCCCACATGGATTAAGGCCCTGGCTCACTATCTGATAGGCACGAGATTGTTCCATGTGGCCTCTTTAGGTGGCTTTCTGTGGAAGGATTCTCCTTTTTCTACATGCTATTCTTCCCGTTTCTAATTAAATTTGTAAAACTCCCATTGTTATGTGTGAGTGAATAAATATGACTGTACATGAATGTGGCTGTGTGCATGTGCAGACTCGCATGTGGGAAGTCACAAGGAAATAGTAATGTAAAATTGTGTGTTTTCCCCAATGAAAAAGGAAGAGAGGTATTTTGGGGGAGTGAGGGAGGATGCCTTCACCGCTACGAAGGAAACCCCAAAGTGAACTGCTCCTCCCACCCTCTCTATAACAAAGGGTGCCAACCAGAGGCAGTTGGGCCAACTTGCCATTAAGAGGCTGCAGAGGGCTTCCCTGGTGGCTCAGTGGTTAACAATCCACCTGCCAATGCAGGGGACATGGGTCTGAGCCCTGGTTTGGGAAGATCCCACATGCCGTGCAGCAATGAAGCCCGTGTGCCACAACTACTGAGCCTGCACTCTAGAGCCCACGAGCCACAACTACTGAGCCTGCGAGCCACAACTACTGAGCCCGCGTGCTACAACTACTGAAGCCCGCACACCTAGAGCCCGTGCTCCACAACAAGAGAAGCCACCCCAAGGAGAAGCCCACACATTGCATCGAAGAGTAGCGCCCGCTCGCTGCAACTAGAGAAAGCCTGCACACAGCAACGAAGACCCGACGCAGCCCCCCAAAATAAATTTATTAAAAAAAAAGAGGCTGTAAAAACAGAAATACTGAGAAGCACAAAGTCTCTTAGAGGAACCCAGGTATCAGTTTTCAAAGGAAAACTAAATAGCTCAGAGGAAAAAAACAACAACAAAAAAAGCAGAACTAAAAAGCAGCCTGAAGGCCCTCACACCCGGGGTTTGGCACAGTCCACTTAAAGCAATTTGAATCGGGGAAATTTTCTATGATCTGAAAATTGAAGCGATTACTTGCACTAATGCAACAGGCTTTAGCAAACGATGTACTGCTGCCCTGAGTCAAATGCCTGCCCTGCTCACATGAATTGCCAGAGCTGTTTTTTGGTGGTAACTACAAACACATGAATGATGCAAAGGCCTTGCTACTCCAAGTGTGGTCCCTAGACCAGCAGTGTCAGCACTGCTTGGGAGCTTGTTATGCAAATTCTTAGGTCCTACCCCAGACCCAGTTAAAATGCAGTGAGATTTTGCATTTTAACCGCCAGATAGTTCAGTGATTCCTGTACACATTAAAGTTTGAGAAATACCTGAAGTTTAACCTTCTGACTGTATTCATTTGCTTAACAACTGTTTTTGAAAATAAAACAATGGCACCCACCCCTCTGAGTTAGTGTCTCTGGAATTTGTGCCATTGGGGATATTTTTGTTTTTCTCTTTGGATTGTAGCTAATAATAAAGAATGTTTTTCAAGTAAATCAGTGGTTCCAGGTGGTTCTTGGATGAGAGCCTTGTAACACGGCTATAAAAAGCCACATATTACTCTTATAAGTTTCCAACTTAAGTATTCCCTGAGGCAAATAGCTTCTGCTTAAGGGAGGCAAATAATTTTATGTAAAATAAATGAGTATCTGTGTAACTATCACACTACCTTCACGTCCCACGTACATCAAAATAAGGGGGGAAGTGCCAAAATCAACTTTACTTGTCACATCCTGACACATGAAAAAGGGACTTTCACACCAAAACTGAGACAAACAAATTAATCCACATACCTTTCGTATTACTTAAAATTCTTCTACTGCCGAAAAAAAAATCCTGCTATATAAAAACACCTCCATTACCCCTTAATTGTTTTTATATCCTTCCCAGGGCTTACAATGTTACCACTGTGATTATCTGATAAATTCTCAATCCATTTACTCCGACCAAGGAGTGAAAGAAAACACAATGGGAATACTCAGTATTTTGAAATAAGACATTAATTCTTCAGTGGAATTATTTACAAGAAGAGTACTTACAGGTTCAAATATAAAGTCTCGAACTTGGCATAAAATTCTCCAAAGTATCAAAAGACAGAAAAAAATCCAAGTAAATGTGCTTAGATGTATGGCATTCCGAAGCAAACCTCAGCACATAATACATAGTTGTAATACATATCAACACATAATACCAACCAGTGGAATTATCATGGCTTAACAGACTTTTTTATTTCTTTGCCTTTAAATTCAATGTTTAATGACCACCTGCACCCAAGGTGCTTACATATTCATATCTGACTGACTACGATGGATTGTTATTAGCAAAGGGAAGCAAAATATACCATCCCCAAATATGCCCCTTTGGCATATTGATTATTTGGGGCTGATTATTTTTGAGAGGCTGCAGACATAGGAATTGTCCTGAAAACAGTAGAAATCACCCTTTTGTGAGAGAAATGAATGTTTATAAGGGTAAACTCCATTGTAAGGGTGTCTCCCTGTCTGTACCAAGAGGAGGAGCATGACTAAATCTCTAGAAACTCTTAGCAATGGAGACGGCAAGGACTTAAGTCTGCATCACAGCCATGCCCTTATTTACTGCATTTTGTCTGGTGCCCACAATTGGCTTCTCCCAGTGCTCAACATCTTCTTTCGTCTTTAGCTGGACTTGGAATTTAAGGTGGTAGCTTGGGCCATTTCTGGGAGTTACTCAGTTTTCCTGAGTAGAAGAGGTACACATGTTATTAAACTTATTTGGTTTTCTCCTATTAATCTTTTATTACAGGAGGGTCTCAGCCAGGAACCTAGAATAGTAGAGAAAAAAATTCTTTTTCCTCCCCTACATTAGTTAATCATACCTAGATATTGTGCTTCATGCCATTTGTAAAATATAATTCTTCACAAAGAAAATGTACATCAGAAAAAAAAAACCTAGCTAAATTGAAATTTCTATTTTAAAATAGACCCTCTCCTCCAGTGTACCTGAAACACATGGAGAAGAACACAGCCAAAATGAGGAGACTTTTTAAAATTCATGACCTCTAACTTCACCTAGAGCAGCCATACTACATTTCCTCAGTTTACTCAGTCTCCCACTCCCCTGGACAACCATTTCACTCCTCCTCTCTCCTCCAACCTTCAGCCCCAACCTCTGTCCTAAACTCAAGACTCATACCCTACTACCTCCATGACATCTCCACCTGGAAGTCTGATAACATCTCAAATTCAACATGGCCGAAACTGAACTCCTGATCCTGCCTTCCAAACCTGATCCTCCCCACAGTATTCCTCTTCTCAGTTAATAGCACCTCCGTATTTCCATTTAATCAGACTCAGAGCTCTTACTCTCAGATCCCTCAACAGATCTGTCAGCAAACTGCGCTGGTTCTATCTTTCAGAATGTATTCAGAATGCAACCCCTTCTCACAGCTTCCACAGCTACCACCTGGTCCAAGCCACCATCATCTCTGGCCTGGTCCCTCTGATAGTCTCCTAATTGGCCTCCCTGCTTCCATTCTTGACCTGATACAATCTCTTCTCAACACAGCAGCCAGGGCGATCCTCTCAACATAAGTCACATCAGGCCTCTGCTAAAAAGCCTGCATTAGCTCCCCACTTGACTCAGAGTAAAAGCCAACATTCTTACAATGTTCTACAAGGATTATAAAATGCCACACCATCCCTGTTATTGCTCTGACCTCAGTGCCTACTTCTCTCACCCTCATTCACCCTGCTCCAGCCACGTGGACCTCCCTGCTCTTCCCTGACCACTCCAGGCACATCCCTGCCTCAGGGATTTTGCACTAACTGTTCCATCTGCTAAGAACACTCTTCCCCCAGATAGATGCCATATCTAATTCTCTCACCTCCTTCAAATCTTTGCCAAATGTCATCTTCACAATGAGGCTTTCCTTGATCATCCTATTTAATCCTACAATCCACCCCCACATATTCATACCTTCCAGCAATCCCGATTTGTCGTCTTTACCCTGATCTCATTCTTCTGTCTTCCAGAGTCTTTATCATCTTCTAATACACTTGTTAATGTATGCACTGTATTGATTTTTTTGTCTACCCTCACCAATAGAATGTCATCTCAATGAGGCCAGGGATCTTTGTTCTCTGTTGTATCCCAAGTGCCTAGAACAGTGTCTAGTATATAACAGATGTTCAACAAATATTTGTTGAGTAAATGAATGAAATTAAACCTCAGCTTTTATTAGTGGATTTATCTGGTTGGGCCATTAACACCACTACGACAATTACAAATAGCCACAGATCGTGGGTACGTGGAAGTTGATTACAATGCTCTTTCTATATATATTTAGAAATTTACAAAATAAAAGGATTTCTTTTTAAGCTTATGAAAAAAATTGACAGTGTTTTCTGTGAAATAAATGTCACATCTCTAGTTTTTAGAAGACAGCATAAGGAAAGGGGGAAAAAAATCCCTGCATTTTGTTTGCTTCTAAGCCACTTAATAGTTGTTAAATATGAGAGGGTGTGGAGAAAAGGGAACCCTCCTACACTGTTGGTGGGAATGTAAATTAGTGCAGCCACTATGGAGAACAGTATGGAGGTTCCTTAAAAGACTAAAAATAGAACTACCATATGATCCAGCAATCCCACTCCTGGGCATATATCCAGAGAAAACTCTAATTCAAAAAGATACATGCAACCCAATGTTCATAATAGCACTATTTACAACAGTCGAGACATGGAAGCAACCCTAGTGTCCATCAACGGATGAATGAATAAAGAAGATGTGGTGTACACACACACACACACACACACACACACATATATACACATGATGGAATACTACTCAGACATAAAAAAGAATGAAATAATGCCATTTGCAGCAACATGGATGGACCTAGAGATTATCATACTAAGTGAACTAAGTCAGACAGAGAAAGACAAATACCATATGATATCACTTATATGTGGAATCCAAAAAAAATTATACAAATCAACTTATTTACAAAACAGAAATAGACTCACAGACATAGAAAACAAACTTATGTTTACCAAAGGGAAAAGGGGAGAGGGATAAATTAGGAGTTTAGGGATAAATTAGGGATAAATTAGAGGGATAAATTAGGAGTGTGTATATATTAGATACACACGAATATATATATAAAATAGATAAACAACAAGGTCCTACTGTATAGCACAGGGAATTATACTCAATATCTCGTAATAACCTATGATGGAAAAGAATCTGAAAAAGAATAGATATATATGTATGCATAACTGAATCACTCTGCTGTATACCCAAAACTAATACACTGTAAATCAACTATACTTCAATAAAAAAATTGTTTTCAACCCAATCAAAAAATGGGCAGAAGACCTAAATCGACATTTCTCCACAGATGGCCGATAGGCACATGAAAAGATGCTCAACATCACTAATTATTACATTATACTATATATATTATATATATAACTATTATACACATAACTGTATCACTTTGCTGTACACCAGAAACTAACACAACATTGTAAATCAACTATACTTCAATTTTTTTTTTTTTTTTTGCGGTACACGGGCCTCTCACTGTTGTGGCCTCTCCCGTTGCGGAGCACAGGCTCCGGACGCGCAGGCTCAGCGGCCATGGCTCACGGGCCCAGCCGCTCCGCGGCACGTGGGACCTTCCCGGACCGGGGCACGAACCCGCGTCCCCTGCATCGGCAGGCGGACTCTCAACCACTGCGCCACCAGGGAAGCCCAACTATACTTCAATTTTTTAAAAAGTTGCTTATTTTGAAGAACAAAAAATAAATAAATAAAATTGGCAAAAAAAGAAGTTGTTAAATATATTACAAATCACTTCATCACTGGGTCTCCAGCTTCCTCATCTGTAAAACAAAGAAATCTGACTAGAAATCTCTACCTTTTGTAATTACAATAGTTCAAACATCCAATCCTAAAATTATTTAGGTCCTCTTTTTTCCTAAGCATTGACCTAACACATTTAATCTCTACAGGAGAAATTCTGACTCTTAAAGGCATGATTTCATGCTGTTTTCTCATTTCTAAATTTTCATGATAACATTCTACATTTGAGTTTGAGTTTTCAATTAATATGGTACTGCAGGAATTCCTCTTTGAAGCAAAGCTGTTCTCTAGATTCGTCACTGGAAGAGCTAGAAGGCTGATATTGGCCTGCTGACCATATCCATGTCAGATCTGGTTAACCGCCCTTGTTTTTATCAGCTGGGGAGCAGCGCTTACCACCTCCTTCTTGTCTTCCTGGAAGTGTACATCCACAAACATTTTTCCAACAACATAAGGGAGCGTACTTTCAATAAAGTTGACACACTTGTCCCACTGAGGCAACAAAGTTGTGGTACCCTGGATTACCTGTGGGAGATAATTGATCCAGATTGAGCTTCACTTGGATAACACCAACGACTGAAAAAAAGTTCAAACAACCTGAAGGAAACTGTCTACAAAACACTGCAGGCCCCAACGCAAATACATGTGTCAGATAGTACACCAAAGGTAAAATCGGATGAAGAAAAATATTCTGCTTGTCCCATTATATTTAAAACTAAGTGAAAATATTTTAAGAGTGGATAATAATGTATTCCTCCTTTCCTTCCAATTCTCCCCATTAAACAAAGGATTTGGACAATAGCATAGCTTTTCTGCAGTTAACAGGGATGAGAGGGGATGCTGTCCAAGTGTCCAGATGGTAGTTAACATCTACTGAGAACTAAAGTTCTACCAAGAAAGGTCTAACATCAGTAGGTGATCAAAGCTCCTGCCCAGTGAGGGTTTCCTTGCTCTGGGAAGTACATTCACAAGACAGACCAGGAAAATATGCCCACCATGAACAACCCAGGAAGCATATTTACATTGTGCCATAACAGAACACACTGGTGACCAAGTAAAAAATAGATGTAAATGTTTTTCTCATCTGTCCCAATTAAACCATTTCAAGAAAACACTTACAAACAAGTAAGGAAGCTCCAAAGCAGGACTTGGAGGGCTCAAAGGTTTACTCTTGGGGGATGAAAGCAAAGAAATAAATATCGTTTAAATTGCCCTTGCAGGTTGGGAGTCTGGAGCACTCAAAATGCAAAGTGAAGGCAGACAGCAAGGGACGGAGGCTCTGAGAATGGTGGCTGGAGGCATCCCTTGAACGATGTTAGATCCAGGTTGTTGGTTCAGAGCAAATGGGATTAACAATGAAGTTCATCTATTCTTCCTCTACTTTCTGATAACACAACCACTCTCAGAGGTAAGGAATGAATGAATCTATTTTTAAAACTTCTAGAGAAAGAGATCCTACAATCTTCTTTGGCAATTCAGTATTACATTTAGCACTTTATGCTCAAGAAACATCCCTTCATACCTAACCTCAAATTTTCACAAACTACTTCTTACACCTCTCTATTCTCTTCACAGTGGGGGTAGAAAGCAGCTGGGTACCATCTTTTATGTGATCCATGGGAGTTAAAAATACACAGAGATACATATATATAATCTACCTTTTTTGTAACTTAACCCTTTGATATGACCTCAACATATATAGTTGTTTTATGATGTTCTCTATAAAGCTCAATACTCTAGTGACTTTAAGGGCCAAAATGTATCCAAAATAATTGTGCTACTACTCAAGAGTAATGACCCACTAAGAACTCTACTTATCACTTTCTCTACTAACTAAAATGTCTGTTAAATGAAATTATAGCTTACAAAATTAGCCATTACTTAACTCCAAATTGAGATAAAATTAACTTAAAACATTTTTTAAAGTCACAAAATTCTTAAAATGTTAAAACAAAAAAAAGCCACAAAATCCTTAAGCCCTGTATTAGTAAGAGAATTACTCAGACAAAAGCCTCTGAAACAAAGAGTAACACCTATGTAAGTTAAGAGGAGAACAAGAGTGGGAGAGGAGCAAAGATCACAGAGCTGGGTGAGGAGGGGGAGAAGAAAAGTGTTTCAGGCAGTTGAGCCACTTCCCAGAGGAGACTAAACTTAGGCCTCTTTGGCCTAGTAGAATTCGGGTAAATTAAAAGACTGAAGATCAAGGTAGAGTTAAAGACAAAACTCTACCCCTAAATTAAAGATGAAACTTTACCATCTAATACTTATATCATGCATATTTTGAATATTCAGAATACTGAAAATGAAAGACAGTTACAAATATATCACTAAGAAATATTAAAATTATAATTACAATGACCCACTTAAAAACACTGGGGGAAAGGGGAATAAACTGATAAGAAGGGGAGAACGAAAACAACATGATGGTCCCAAGTATTGCCCTCAATATATAGCGTCATCAAAGAAGAGCTTGAGTGTACCTTACTGTATGTAAGGTTTACCTCAATAAAAAGAAATAAAGCCAAAAAAAATAGAGTTTGAGATGCAAAACTCCCTCTGTTTAAACAATTGAATTGTTTCATCCAATCCCTGAAGATGATTTTTATTGGATTGGTTAATATACAGACTGTTCCAGCAAGTGAAGTTATCCAGTGATGTAACATTGCAATCTTCTTAAAACGTACCCGTGAGAATTCCAGCCACCTATACTGAAAGCGCCTGCTTAGGTTTGGAATTCTGGAATAAACCATCCTCCACACCAAATAGTTGGCAACAGTCCTGTTAACAGAAAGAGAAGCACATTTGTTGTGTTGAATTTGATATGTGATGCTCTGCAGAACACCCTGGGAAAATCTGTTGGCAAAGCTCCATGGAGGGACCTCTTGCTCATACAAAACTGCAGAACTTTCACTTGAGAAATGACATAAGATGATACAGTGTCAATAAGCTCAACCAAAATTGGCTTGCTTTTCACCACCTAATACAGATAGATGATATGAAAATTCCAGCCCCAGGCCTCAGCGTGAACATTTTGCTTTCCCACTCTGGACATGGAGTCCACTGTTACCCAGCCTTTCATGTCTAGAAATTGTCAAGAACTTCCAATTATTAAGTGACTTGATAAAATGAAGATGAATTCTTACCTTTTGGAAACAAAATGCAATATATTGGCTAATACCAATTATCTAGATATGCACCCTGGTTGCAAACCTACTAGATGTGGGAGTTTGGGCAACTCACTTAAGCTTGCTGATTTTATCTTTGCCATACAATGAGAATGATCCCTACCTTATAGGGCTACTGTGAAGTTAAAATAAGTAACAAAATGTTTGACAGAGTAAATTCTAGTTTCCATTGCTGTTCACTTCCAAACATATGAACAACCCCATACACTCATGTAATGTCCATAATACACATTTTTTAAAATCCATTACATTTTCTTAAGTGTTGCTGTTTTTCTATAAGCAAAACATGCCCTGACCTTAGAAGGATGTGTGATCTGAGTTAATTTCTAACTCAATAGTGATGATGAATTTTTAATGACCCATCCCCTCCCAGCTGTGCCATTACCATGGTGACCAAAAACACACATTCCTGAGATGGCTCTCGGTCAGCCAGCCGTGTGAGAGCAGTGTGACATGATGAAGGCAACTGGCCCGTCAAGAACAACCCACACTCTCATTTGCATGGCATCCTAACCCAGTGGACATGCACTCTTAGCAATTAAATTTATTTCAGCATACACACCCAAATATATGTATAGTCATTTTAATTTATATAGAGATATACTAATGGACTAACATATCAGGAATGTTTTTCACAAATATAGAAATAGACATTTTGAAAGATAAAATGAAATAAAGATATTTTCCAAAGTCCTTAGTTAATCTGTCAAACACTTTTAGTTAATTCTTCAAGACACATTATCCATACAGGATTAGGTTAATACAATGACAGTCAATGTAAATCAACATCTCATATGGTTGTCTTGACTATTTCAAAATATTTTGACCATATCCTTCCCAGATCTGGTTAGCACAGCATTGTTTTTTACCTTGTCAGCTGGCCAACCAAGATGGCGTAACTAGAGTGGGAGAAGGGCCACTTCTGCCATTTTTTTCCCATTCGCTTTGTGCTTATACTATTAGTAATAGCTTCAATTCCTGTTTCTCTACAAGAATTTTTTAAATCACTTGTCCATTTTGTGAGGATTAAACCAATAATAAAATTCATAAATCTACAGGTATATGTAAATGACCTGAGATTATTTTTAATATATGGAATAAAGACTAACCAGTGAAGGTAACACTGTCTTGCCTCATATGTGCCATGCAGATCAAATGAAGGGTCCATGGCCATCTATATAGCAAAACTCAATATAGCCTAGTTATTTTTTCAATGGAAAGAATAAAGATATATAGAAGTTCTAAAATTTTCTTCTCAGACCCAGTGGATCTTGTTGAGGTGTGCACACTTCCCCTCGGAGACCACCACTCTCATTAGCAAAATCTAGCCCTTGTCCATGCTCTTTTGAGGCACTATAATAAACATGTAGTTTTAGGTCATTCCTTTGGACGTTTTGAGTTCATATCCCTAATCCTGAGCAAGACAAGAAGTGCTCACTGAGCACCTACTGTTGTCCAAGTATCGTCCCAGATGCCATGAGGAATGTAAAGAAATAGGAACTCATCACCTACATTCAAGAGAACTTAAGAGTGTAGGTGGGGGACAGGGAACTTCAGATTTCAGCTTGTTCACAAAAAATGGGTTTTTTAATTGAATGGGATACACGGTAAGTACATAAGGAACCCTTCTTTCATTCACTCATTCAGCACATCCTGAGCACCCGATATGTACTAATAGTTCTAGGTGCTGGGGAGATGGACAGCTGAGAAGGCTGTACCCCTGATCTCCTGGGTCTTTTAGCCAAGCAGGGAACCAGGCAAGCACAGAAATAATGATCTGTCAGACCCCAGCACCCAAAAGTGCATGCCAGACACTGGGCTGGGGAGAGTGCACACCTCAACCTGAGGGATGCGAGTAGGCCTCAGGAGAGGGACAGGGCTTGGGCTATGAAGGCTTCAGGGTGTGAAGCAGGAACATGAACTCTGGACAGGCTGAATAATGCAGGAATAGCTTCTGTGTTGGAGGGGATGCTGAGCAGGGCCATCACTCACAGAGCTATAGGCAGAAAGGCCAGCTACAGCAGGGAACACACAGGCTGCAATTAGGGTCCGAAATCTAGATTGTTAAAGGGGCAGAGCCCAACCCTAACACAAGGTCTGTATGTTCTTCAACCTTAAAATACTGCTTTTGTGGTATGAGAGCTGTGCTGGCTCCATAGGTAGAGATTCAAAGGAGGTCCATGGCCAGCAGATATGCTTACGTGAATTCAAAAGCTATTCCCTCAAGGGGTCTGTGATGAGCCAGATCAATTGGGGAAGTTGTTAGGATGTGGCCTAATGCTGGCGGTAAAAGAGGCAGCATGATGCAAGTATGTTGGGGTTTTAGATTTTTCGGCGTTTCCTGCTCCCTCAAAATCACACCGCTTAAGGCATCCCATATTATCTATAACTCCCACAGCATTGCTATAGGAGAGATGTTATTGTACGCATTTTACATAAAAGGAAACTTGACGCCTAGAACCATTAAGTAATGCCTCATGATCCCATAATCAGTCGGTCTCCAACTCAGTAGAATCACCTGGGGAGTTTTAAAAGTCCAGATGCCCAGGCCACACCAGACCAATTATAAATCAGTATCTCTAGGGTGAGACCCACCATAACTATTGTTTTTAAATCCCCCCCCAGCTAAGTCCAATGTGCAACCAAGTTGGAGAATGGGTGTAATAAGCAGTGGAGGCTAGACCAGACCAAGGTGTATCTGACTCTTAAAGCCTCTGCGCTTTTCCCCATGCCACACAGTGAGGGATTAACACCTCTAGTTCCACAAAGATTTCCTGGCCAGTCACAGAGACCCCAAAACACTCCAACAACCACACTTCAAAGAAATCTGTGGGTATGAAGAAAGAACAGTGTGTGAGGCCTTCATAGGCAAGGCATGACTGAGACAATAGCACACAAAGACCTCTGAGAGCTAGAAGACAGAGTTGGGGAAGCTCGCACAGTGAGGCAATGGCGCTGATGAGCTGCTCCAGCGTGCTATAAATACACTGACAGAATGCTGGGGAGCACAGCCTTGGAGTGCTAATATTACCACGCCAGGAACAGATCTGACCATAATGACTGAATTACTGACACTTAATGCTCAGATGCATCAAAAAACAAAACAAAAATAAGACTCAGCAACAGTCCTTGAAAAATAACACATAATACCTTTTTTCTCAAAAAGCATTTTTAGCAGTATGGTAATTTCCCCAAATGGCAATAAATAAAGTAGAGGAAAGCAAAGCATCTCAGGAGAGAATCCACCACTAAGAGAGCAGCATGAAATCATTTCCCAAAGCCTCTGACTAGGAAGATTTTTTTTTAACATTTTCCTGCCCCTTGTTTGCAATTAGTGACAGCTTACATTTGTATTGCATTTAAGAGATCATAAAGACCTTTTTTGATCCTCATGACGATGCTATGGGGTGGTTATTATTATTGTTCCAATTTTCAGATAAATAAAACAAAGGTCAGAGGTCAAAGGACTTCTAAGTATGGGTCAATTCCAGGACTAACATTTGGGTCTTCAGATTCCACAGCTTGCATTTGCTCCTGAGTCAAACCACCTGAGGTAAGCCAAACAGGTACCTCTTGAAGGTTCTCAAAGCCAAAGAGACCTTCCTAAATCCTAGAGGCAGCCCAGAGGTATGCAGCTTCACCATCACCTGAGAACTTGTTAGAAAATTCCTGGACCTCCCCCAAGATCTACTGAATCAGAAACTGTTGCCTCTTTTTTTTTTTTTTTTTGGGATGCACTGCACAGCATGTGGGATCTTAGTTCCCCGATCAGGGATCGAACCCATGCCCGCTGCAGTGGACGTGTGGAGTTTTAACCACTGGACCGCCAGGGAAGTCCAGAAACTGTTGCCTCGAAGGCAACATCCAAGTTAATGCTAGTCCCATCACCCAACATGCTCAACATCCCCCTTTTCTACTCTTCCCTACCTGGAAAATTCCTCCTTATCCTTTGGGGTTCTGCTCCTATGTCACCTCCTGCACAGTGGGCATTGGGCCATCTGGTTAACTTTTAGAAATTTTTAGGAAGTATCTTCTATGTGAGAAGTACCATGCTAGGCCTTGAAGTTACAAAAGCAATTACAGGAGTGCCCACCATCAGATGCTCACTGAGTCATGGAGGTGAGGGAGAGGAGCAAACCAGAAAATTAGGTAAGTTCTTTGATATTTTGCTCCTAGGCACGAAGCTAGACTATATTTCCCAGCTTCTCTTGCAGTTAAATGGGTCATGTGGCTGAGTTCTGGTCAATGGACTATGGCTTGAAGTGACGCATTCCACTTCTGGGCCTTCCCACAAAACCTCTTGTGCAATCCTCCACTCTCTTTCCCCATCCACTGGCTGAATGGAGAGGATTCCAAAAAGCCAGAGGAAGGCAGAACCACAAGATGGAAGGAGCCTGGGTTCCCAAGTCCCTACTTGGAGGAAAGCTGCCTTACAGGGACACCCATGTTGGACATTCCAGGAGCACAGAGCACATTTTCATTGTACAAGCCAGTAAGAGTTTAGAGGTGCTTATTACAGTGATTGGTATGTCCTGACTAATATAGTAACTAGGGAACCCAAGGGCACGTTTCCTTGACCACTCTTGTGCCACAACACAAGTGAGGATCAAAGATGATTAGCAGTCCAGAAACCTTACTGTGCCATGCAAATAAAGTGTTATCAAAATTCTCAAGAAGCATATAGTGTTTTGAAATCTCATAAACAAACACAGAATACAAGTTGTTTTTGAGGAACTGGTTGCTGAAGAGTAAACTATGTGACAGAGATTTGTTTTTTGTCTATTTAAAACTGAAGTTTCATAATATCTGCAGGTCATTTATGTTATGTACATAATGTCTGCAGTTCATTTTTCTATCTATATTTTCTTACACTATAGTTCACTATGTTTACATCTGTCTAAGTTATCATTTTGTCAAGAACCAGATTAATGTCTTCCTCCAATCATGGTCTTTCTTGGGCCCTTTGTCATGACAGGTCCTGCAATTCTAAAGTGTAATCACCACCAAAGAGATTATCTAATACAGTAAACCAAGGCCCAATCTATCCCCTGGTTGTAAATTATGCTTTTGTGGAAGTAAAATTAATATAATTTCCAAAAGTACCTACTAATTTACAACTGAAGATAACAGACACTAGAAGAAACCAACTCACTAGGTGCTGAAGGATGCACATACAGCATGGCAAACTCCATCTTTCAACAGAAATTACCTCCACCATTGAAAATGTGCTGAGTAACTCAATGGCATAGGAGTACAAAATCATTTGGGTCATATCTTATAGTATTACGGAGCTAGGAAGTACATATGAAAAAGTTTTCTAAAGCAGTGAGTCTCCCAAAAAACTAATCGTAAGATTCCTGGGATGCTTGTTAAAATACAGACTTCTGGGCCTCACCCCAGATCTACTGCATCAGCCTCTAAGGAGGAGGGCCCTTGGAATCTGTATTTTTACCAAGGGCCCAAGGTGATGCTGCTGGCATTACTGGTCCACAGACCACACTTGGAATAGCAAGGCTCTACCTCACAAAGAATCTGAAGTGAATTTATTATTTCTACTCTCCCTTTTCTGCATGTTTACTTTTTTGTATGCCTTCTTCAATGAACACATATTGTTTTTATCATAAGGAAACAGCATCTTAAAATGAACAGCTCTTCAAAAGTGTCTAAGTGTTTTCGTAGGTGGGGATGGATGCTAAATTTTATTCCTAGGACTTTTGCAGGTGCCTTTTTTCCAACACAACTCCTGGTAACATAGCCTTGTCTAAGTCCAAATAAGAAAGTATGATTTTTAATTATGGCCCGGCAATTAGCCTATTAAGCTGTCTTTGTCAACTATTTGACCTTCTTGCGCTTCATTTTCTGTAGTCAAATGTGAATGGCTTCATGAGGATGTAAAATTCTCTTTCCTGATCTAAAATATGACACAAGTGAACCCATCTATGAAACAGACTCACGACTGGTGGTTGCCAAGGGGAAGGAGGTTGGGGGAGGGCTGGAGGGGGAGGTTGGGGTCAGCAGATGTGAGCTTTTATATATGGAATGCATAAACAACAAGGGCCTACCGTACAGCACAGAGAACTATATTCAATATCCTGTGATAAACCATAAGGGGAAAGAATATTAAAAATGTATATATATATATATATATATGTATAACTGAACCACTTTGCTGTACAGTAGTAATTAACACAACATTGTAAATCAACTATACTTCAATAAAAAAAATTCTCTTTCCTGGACATTTTTAGCATTTCCTTGTTTTGTAGTGCTAAAGGAACAAAGCAACAAATTCTGAAACATTCTTTAAGAAAAACCTGACAGTTCCTGAAGTTGTTTCATCAGTCCAATTTTTCTACAGTTCTCAGAGTGATCTTACGCCTTTTCAATACTGGTACTTTGGTTTATTGCCACAGAGTGACTTATTGACTTAAAAGAAACCAGAAAAAAACAGCAAAAGACCGAGAATGAACTGGGGAAAAACAAAGATGTTCATATAGAAAGCTCAGAAAATAACATCATTATATGACTAGTTCCCAAAACTAATAAACAATTTAGGCTTTCAGAGAGAAAATATGGAGAAAGACCAGAAATAAGGGGCAAAAACACTGCGTATTTGTTGTCATCATAGCAAATAAATTACACCAGATGATGGTTTCGGCCCATTTGTCACAAAGGGCACCATGACTTTCCCTAAGACTCTTTTGATGTAACTTTCTTTAAAAACAGTTTTCAAAGGACATGAGAGGGAAGACCTTATAATTTAAAAGGAAAAATAAAAGTCACAGTAAAATGCACAAAAAAGCTCTTACTTCTTCCTCTCAGAGCCTAATATCCTAAACAAATCCTTAAAGTACTGAGGGACACGGACCACCACATTCTCTGAGGGGCCGATGTCTTTCAGTTCGGGGTAGAGTCTGACATCAATGACCTTCTTGATGAAGCCCAGCCAGTCAAACTGAGGAGAGAGAGAAAAACAACATAGTGAGAGAACCCCTGGGGGGCAAGAATCAAGGAGAAAGGCAAATAGAGTCAGTTGAATATAATCCATTGCTTGTGACTTCAGACCAAATAATTAAACATTCAACTGCTCAAATCTAGAAAATAAATTCCTGATCACTGCCACCCAGACCAGACCTACTGCCTGAATGGTAAATGGAATGTGTGCTCTGTACCGTCTGCATATGCACCACACGTGCGCGCACACACGCCCCCAGTAATGCGCACACTCGCTCCCCTGGCCTCTCCAGCACTCTCCCTGCCTCCTCCACTCTCCCCCTCCCTCTCTTCCTTCCGCTCCCTTCTCTCCTAGGCTCTCCCTCCTTCCTTCTTGCACTCTCCCTCCCTCCTGCGCTAGCCCTCACCTCCCTTCTCCCTGCACTCTCCCCCACTCCCTACTCATTCACTCTCCTGTCCACACAGAGAGAGATGCCCCATTACATTTCTGCTCTTCCCTCTGGCATAGCCTTTCTTACACAGAGGGAAACAAGCAGCAACAAAAAGTAACATGTGTCCCCTCTTCACAGCATCACTATCTTGGCGTTCTTACCTGGCTACCCCAAAAGTCACCCCCAGTCTTCCCTTCTTTTCCTCCCTTGCCTGCCTCCACTATTGAAAAGGAAAACCAGTCACTCACTTGCCCAGCCTAGCCTGTAGGTGGGGATGGCCATGTGCCCCAATCCTACTTGATAAGAAATAAAGGGAAGACACCTGGAAAGGCTTTGGTTTTTCCTGGTAGAAGAGTTACACATGGCCCATACTGGTGCTTCCACCTTCTTCCTGCTCTGAAGGCAGATGTGACATATGCAGCTGTGGCAGCCACCTTACAACCTTGAGTCATCAAACATGAAGTCAAAAAGCCAACACACTAGGAAGAGTGGAGCGGAAAGAAAGAACTTGGATCTTTGATAACATTGTGCAACAGCTAAACCAACACCAACAGCCGCCTATGTCTAGACTTCTGTCATGTAAGAAAACGGGCTTGAAGTTTTTAAGCCACTCTTGGAAAAGTTTTCTATTCCCTATGGCAGAAAGCATCCTGATGCACAGACAAGGGATATTTTATGTGATGACTGACAAAGATGATGATGAGCAAGAAGACCAATGGCAGGTTTCACGAGGCAAAATTTTACACACAGGTGAAACAGAATCGCTTGTCAAATGACCAGTTAAGATACAATTTCCTGGATCATTTTCACCAACCTGGGGAATCATAGCACTCAGTTGGGAAATGTTCATTTTGTTGTACATGGCCTCACTGGTTCGGTTTTCATGTGGAATCATTATCTGTTGGAAAGAGACTTTGGTTATTTTTTTCAAATGAACCATTTCTTACTGCATGACTACTTTCTACATGTGCCAAAACATCTGCATAGTATCATAAACTTTTTCAAGATTTTGGTGTGGTGCCGAACCTGGGAGAGAAGAAAAAAAGATATCACTTCAGGCAAGATTAAGAAAATAAAAAGAAACTTTGCTGTCCTGCTCAGTGTGAAACACTGTCCTCGGTACAAAAATAACTACTCGAATCCCTCCCATCCCTATAACGCGGATGGACAAAACCTGTTACTGGCTCGGGCTTGACAGCCAAACTAAGGTTGAGCAATTGAGACAAACATCCCACCTTCACCTGTGGTGTCCAGGTAATGACCTCCATAGTTCATGGACTACAGGCCACCCCTTCATCCCTAGGGGAACATTCTCACTGAAGAGCACTAGACTATCTGGACACCACTGCCACCTGTGACCATTCTGTCAACAGCTCATTCCCTCACTTCCCCTCTTCCCTCTGGTTTCTCTGGCCTTGAGATTCCCCTGGCCCCAGTGCTAGGGGTAGGGGTTCAGTTATCACCCAGACATATTGCCAAGTCTGCATCTACAGCCCTGACTCTTCACACTCCTTCATTCCCAATACTTATGTTCTTGGCCATTTTGGCAACACCAAATCTAAGCTTCTAGCTTCTGCCATGTTTAGTCTGAGAAGAGCAACAACAATCATCTTCCTCAAGGGCCATCTTAATCACTCCCGTGGACAGGCAGTAGCTCCCCATGCCCCTGAGCACATCATGATTTTGCCTTAAGACCATCCATCATCTGATTCCCTTGCATTAAACTTGCCACCTTCCAACTCACACAGGACTCTCCTACCCTTGCACCCGTATCCATCAACACCACCCTCATGGTCTGAACCGTAATTCAACACTTTGCCTATGATTCGTTTTCTTTTTCAAGTCTTTCCAATTAAACTCCACTTGGGGGCTTCCCTAGTGGCGCACTGGTTAAGAATGCCAATGCAGGGGACACGGGTTCGAGCCCTGGTCCGGGAAGATCCCACATGCCACGGAGCAACTAAGCCTGTGTGCCACAACTACTGAGCCAGCGCTCTAGAGCCCACGAGCCACAACTACTGAGCCTGCACTCTAGAGCCCGTGAGCCACAACTACTGAGCCCACGAGCCACAACTACTGAAGCCCACATGTTGCATCCTCTGCAACAAGAGAAGCCACTGCAATGAGAAGCCCACGCACAACGAAGAGTAGTCCCCGCTCGCCTCAACTAGAGAAAGCCTGCGTGCAGCAATGAAGACCCAACACCGCCAAAAATAAATAAATAAATAAATTTTTTTTTTTATAAAAAGCAAAAAAAACTCCACTTGGCTCTAATCCCAAGGGCCACGCCATCAACAAGACCTCCCCTTATGCACACATCCCTAGCTGGGAATGGCTGAATGCACACTTCCATGGCTGTGTTTACAAGAACTTTTTTTTTTGGCGGGGGGGCTTGACTACGTTGTCCTGTCTCCCCAGCTTTAGAAGTTTCCCTAGGATGACATGCCCCACTAATTTTTGAAGGTCCCTAGTGACCTGAGATGTAAGAGACATATATAAGCATTGCCGGCTGGCCAAAAACCCACACACCATGGATTTGTCAAGACAAAATCACAGAAGGCTGAGTGGCAGACATCTACCCCTCTTTTCTAAACGCTTCGGTGTCCTCAGCTTCTCTCTCCTCACACTCCACAGGAGAGACTTCCTATAACTCACAAGCACTCTCCTGGCTCTATTGATTAATAAATCATTGCCTCAGAGAATGTTCACACTCCTCCTCCCTCTACTCAGTCTTGCAGGTCCAGGCTGCAGCCCTTTGACTTCAGAGCTGTTTTCAGCTCTCTGCCAGCTACTCTCCCACCCCATGGATTTGTCACTTCATTTAACCTCTTGATAATTCCCAGTCTTGCCTCAGCCCAGCTGTTTTTAGTTCCCTTTTTGGTCCAGATCGCTGGCTCAAGGCAAGGCCTTTCCCGCTGTATCAGAGCTTCGGTCCAAATTAGATTGCTGGGTCTCCTATTTGCCTGGGAAGGGAATCCAGATGGCCTCTAGACTGGTTCAGAGGCACAGTTTTTGACTCCAGAACATCTGCAGCAGTCTTTGCGCTCTTCAAAGGTGACATGCAGGGATGAACTTTTTGCTCTGCAACTAGGGGTCTACAGAAAGATACACAAGTACACCACGGCAGCCAAGAGGCCAATTCCTCCTGACCCTATCAGCCTACTCCTCACTTCAACACCCCACCGCACCTCGCCAAACACAAAACCAAGCAACACTTGGACTCCCATGCACTTCAGGATTTTTACCAACTTCTGTTATAGAAGACTACCAACCTATATGCAACCACTTCTTGACAAAAGTATCATTTTTTTCACTACAGTGTATCTCCACAAGCAAATTTCACCATATTTGTTCCCTCCGGTCCTGGGAATGTATAGAGATTTTATTCTTTGTTCTTCTAGAAAAGTTATTCTTTGAACAAAGCTAACCATTTAGGATTTCTGATTATTCTCCCTCAAGTTTGTTCTTGTACCTTTTTGCCTCCACCATGAGCCTGAAAAAATTTAAAAGGTGACTTACACAGAACACAGCATATGACACAATGACATTCATTAGAGTGGGGCAGGAAAAGAATGAAAACCAGGGGTAGGTACAAAGTAGCACTAGAAAGGAAGCTAATAAATGCTTACCAGCCTGCCCTATACACTTTCTACATCAAATTATGTGTCCAGTATGGGTGGATAGACTTCCCAAAGCCCCTATCTTAGATCAGATTGACTTCTGAGTAGGAATGGTGTAAAGAGTAGACTAGACTAAAAATAACGTTCCACTCAAGCCAAATCAATAACGATTTATCAAATATATATTCTTCAGTTGAGGCCAAACAGGAGTTCCTCTAGGAAAACACAGAGCCTCTCCCTGCTGCTATTCTTTGGCCACAGCTGAGCAGCATGTGGACACTGAATGGGCTTCAAGCAGAGAGGTAGAAGGAATGAAGAGCTCTTCTTTCTGTCACGGTTCTTCTTCCTGTTACTTCCCAGAGGGGGATGCTATAGGTTCTACCTTGAACCCAAAGAACAATGCCACAGAATGATTTTTTAAAATATATTTTCATTCAAGATATATTGCCTTTAAAATAAAGAGAAGAAAAAAAAACAGATTTTAGATTAAGATTTACCTCAGCTATCTTAATTTCCAACCTAAGCACCGACTTCATGTCATGCTCTGCTCGGGAGCTATTAGCTCCCAAAAGCACGGCAGTATCCACCATGAACTTGTAAAGGGCGTCCCGATACTGTAAGAGATAAAGAAGCAAGTGACCATGACATCAGCCTATTAGGAAGTATGTTTCAGGGACACGGAAGAGCAGAAACAGCAAGTGGAAATAAATGCCCTTCATTTTCACTCTGTACTCGAAGTATGGTACAGGCATCATGCAATGCCAACCACCCACCTTCCACCTTGGGACAAAGAAGAATGATGGCTACTTGGGTACTGTTTCCATGAGACAGAAATGTCTGGCCACCAAGGATCAAGAGAATTAGTTTGCTGGCAACTAGCGATATTATGGATACATGAAACATCTACAAATGAGCCCAGAACAGAAAGTTAAAGGTCAGACTCCTCTTTTCAGGCAAGTGACACTTTAATAAAATAATGGGAAAGAACTGTCGCTAAAAGCAGGAGGCATGATCCATGAAGACTAATGGGAACTGTGATTTATTCTCTTCCAGCTCAATTTACCCACCTCCACACTTAAAACAAAAGACCAGTGATCGAAGCCCTATGTCTTTTCAGTTTTGTATGGTTTTTACAGAGTTCTCCTCACTAGCCCAGGGAAGAAAGAAGGGAAAGAAGAGAAGAATGATGAAGAGAAACCTAGCAAATATAGAATTTCCTCCCTGCATGTTCATAAACCCATTTTCAGGCTATTCACATACTATTGGAGAGGGGGACCTTACTTTGTGGGAACTAAGGAATTTTGTTGGGGGGGTCACCTCTCCTTCCAGATATATTTGTGAGAACTCAATACACTGGGTATTAAACTGTTTCACAGTTATGCTATGGGAATAAGATTTCCTAATGTAACCTTGATTTTGCATAGCAAATGATGTTTATGATCTCGAGACCTGCATGGTGCTTAGCATATAGCAGGCCCTTAATAATTATTTGTTGAATCAGTAAGCAAGATTCACAAATAGTCTTAGAAATGTTTTGCAAATCTCAGTTCAATTCCAAAAATATTTATTCAATCAATACATATGCACGATATCTTGCTAGGCCTTCTGTGCACATGGGAGGTACAGATGAAAAATTAAATAATACTTGAGTCTGGTTCTCAGTGTGACCCTGTGAGGGAGATAAACACATCATTACTAACTGTAATACTAGCAAGACCAAAATGAGGTCCTTAATAAAGCTGCTAAGTGCTTAGAAACTCAAGAACTGGAAAATTCCAGCCTCAAGAAACCGGGGACATAGCAGTTAAAGGAGACTGGTTCAGAAGCGCTGAGGAGTCCTCCTGTGAGGTGTGCAAGGTGCTTTGTTGGGGGAAGAATAAAAATAGGTGAGACAGGGCTTCCCTGGTGGCGCAGTGGTTGAGAGTCCGCCTGCCGATGCAGGGGACACGGGTTTGTGCCCCGGTCTGGGAAGATCCCACATGCCACGGAGCGGCTGGGCCCGTGAGCCATGGCCACTGAGCCTGCGCTTCCGGAGCCTGTGCTCCGCAACGGGAGAGGCGACAACAGTGAGAGGCCCGCATACCAAAAAAAAAAAAAAAAAAAATAGGTGAGACAGCAAAGGTGGTTTGGGACCAGGTCATGAAGAGGCCTTGAACTCCCTCCCTCTACAGAATTTAGAGTCTAGCTTGTGAGCAAAAGCACTCTGGGAGCTGTACTTTGAGAAGAGAACTTGTCAAGTGGTGGTGCTAAGGAGGCAATGGAATGAGGGGAGGAGGGAACAGCTAAAAGGAGACTTAACAGGGGTCTGCCCTAGGGCAGTAAGGACAGAAAGGAGGGACTAGGTGGAAGAGATACTTTGAAGGCAGAGTCTACAGGACTGACTGGTTACAGGACAGGGATAAGATTTCAAGCATGGCTGCTTGTAGGGTGGTGACCCCAGCAGAAACAGAGGTTCCCCAGATTGGCAAAAGTTCATTCTGTCCACTTTCAAGAAGGAAAACTCGCCAACCTTCTTCCATGAGTGTCCTCAGCCAGAAAGGTGCCTAGGATCTCGGCTAGCTTCCTGCCCTCCAGAGCCTCCTAGATATAGGCTTTCCTATCAGCAAAGGAGCAGGCACTTCCACTGTGAGCCAGCACTTCCCTGTCGAAGTTCCTGCATTCTCAGGCTAGGCCAGAAACCCGAGCACTCCCTGGTCAAGGTTCCCCTGGGTCTGAGGCTCCTCTGGAAGCTCAACAGAGGTTCCAAAATGAATTGAAAGTGTTAGGAATGAACCAGCTCTAATCCAACCTCCAGGAAACTCCTAGGTCTCCAAGCCAACCCAAGAAGTCGGACCAGATTTATCCCATCTGGTTCTCATTAACCTTAAATTAACCTGGGGCACCAGTTAAAAAAAGATTCCTGGGCCTCACTTCAAGTCTACTAAATCGGACTTTCCATTGCTGAGGCCCAAGAATGGACATTTACTAGAAGCTTCCCAGGTGGTTCTTAGCAGTACAATTTGGGAACCACTGGTCGACTGGGTGTCCACGCCCATGCTGCTGCAATATACTGTGAGCTCTCTGCACTTCTGAGGAATGGCTGCAAGCTCATTCTTTGGTTACTCAATTTGGGTGTGCTGTCTTCCCAGCTTGATCATGAGGGCACTGAGCACAGGGACTCATACAGCCTTCATTTTCAGACTTCCAGAAAACAGGGAGTGTCATTTATCTGCCGAAATGAAAGGCCTTTGCTTCCTACATTGGGAATATGGTCATCAAACACCCACACTGCTCAATTCTAGTAAAGAGTTGGGAATGTGAGAACAATTTATGAACCCAAAAATGCCTGACAAGATACAGAGTTGAATGAGTAAAACTTACAGACTTGGCTTCTGTGCTATTATCAAGGTAGTCTTCCCTCACGGCTAGGGAGAGCGCTGCTTGGTCCAGCTGTTGAAACAAAAAACAAAGCATTTGCTTGCACTGTAAATTCTTAGGTACCATGTTATTAACAAGAGTCATGAGATCTGCATACCAGCCATATTTAGAGCATGTGTTACCGTTACAAAAACAATTCAATGCAATCAGAGCTACATGCAAGTAGGCACTTCAGCAATGACTGTTATACAGTATCAGAGACCTGCCCCTCCTCCCCTGATTCATGGTTTCTAATCCTTTTGAGTTTCTAACAATACTGAATAGCATCAAAGCTATAATATTTGAGTTGGAAAAGGTCTTAGAGATTATCTGACTTTCCCCCTTATTTGGTGGGTGGAGAAACGAAATCCAAAGAAGTCATGTGACTTCCCCAAGGTAACACAGTTGGGCAGAGCTCAGAGGAGAATCATTGTCTTCCATCACCAGATCCACTATTCTTCTCACTGCAGTATTTTGCAAAATGCCAATCCACATCAAGCTGATTAACCAGACTGTGCACCTCCCTCTCCCTAAAATACTGTATTGCACCATTTTGGGGGGGAAAGGAATCAATAATAATTTTGTTTTGAGAAATCTTTGCAAACTTTAGAACCCTCTCTGGAAAGTTTAAGATAGGTAATAAAAATACAAACAATAATCAGACAACTATATATCTAGAATTATTATTATAGAAAAGTATAGCATCATTTCTTGAATTAAAACTTGCAGCACTGGGACTTTGCTGGTGGTCCAGTGGTAAAGAATTCGCCTTCCAATGCAGGGGACGTGGGTTCGATCCCTGGTCAGGGGACTAAGATCCCACATGCTGCGGGGCAGCTAAGCCCATGCACCACAACTACTGAGCTCGCACGCCTCAACGAGAGAGCCCGCGTGCTGCAAACTACAGAGCCCAAGTGCCCTGGAGCCTGAGCGCCACAACTAGAGAGAGAAAACCCGCATGCCACAACAAGAGAAGCCCTCACCACAACAAAAGATCCCGCATGCCGCAACAAAAGATCCCGCATGCCGCAACAAAGATCCTGCATGCCACAACTAAGACCAGATACAGCCAAAAAATTAAAGAAAATAAATATTTTTAAAAATTAAAAAAAACTTTCAGCACCTTAAAGGCGATCAAAGGGAAGAATACAGTCTTTTCAGAAAATGAGCTACAACAATCAGACATCCATCTGCCAAAATAAATGAATCTCAACCCACATCTCACAACTTGTACAAAAATTAATTCAAAATGGATCATAGACCTACATGTAAAAACTAACACTATAAAACTTCTAGGAGAAAACAGGGGAAAATCTTTGACCTGGGGTTAGACAAAGAGTTCTTAGACACCAAAAGCAGATCCATAAAAGAAAAAATAAATTGGACTTCATCATCATTAAATATTTTTGCTCTGTGAAAGACATTGTTAAGAGAATGAAAAAGACAAGCTACAGACAGGGAGAAAAATTTGAAAATCACATATATGACAAAGGACTTGTATCCAGCATATATAAAGAGTCCTCACAACTCAATAAGAAAACAAACAACCCAATTTAAAACTGGACAAAAGATCTGAACAAACACTTCACCAAAAAAAAAATTCAAACGGAAATAAATTAATGAAAAGATGCTGAACATCACTAGTCATTAGCAAAATGTAAACTAAACCCACAATGGAACACCACTATACATGTACTAGGATGGCAAAAAAAACAAAAACAAAAAAAACTTATAATGCCAAGTGCTGGTGAGGATGTAGAAAAACTAGATCATTCACACACTGTTGTTGGGAATGCAACATGACAGAGCCACTTTGGAAATTGGTTTGACGGTTTCTTGTAAAATTGAACATACACCTACATGTGACCGAGCAATCTCACTTCCTAGCTATTTACCCAAGAGAAATGAAACTTACGCTCATGCAAAAACCTGCATGTAACTTTATTCATTATTGCCCCAAACTAGAAACAACCCAAATGTTCTTCAACTGGCAAATGGATAAACTGTGATACACAATGGACTACTACTCACTCATAAAAAGGAATGAACTACTGATACATGCAACAGCATGGGCAAATTTTAATCACATTCCAAAAGAGGCAAAACTGTAGGGATGGAGAACAGGGTTTGGGGATGGGGAGAGTGGATGACTACAAAGGGGCAACACGAGGTAAATTTTGAGGGAGCGATGGGACTATTCTCTTTCCTATGGTGGTGATTACATGACTCCATGCATTTGTAAAAACTTACAGACTTGTGCTTCACAAAAAGTGAATTTTAAAAAAAGTGAATTTAACTGTATATAAATTTTTAAATAAAAAATGTTTACGTTCCAGAGCCTTCTCTAAATCTATGGTTGTTCTTTCTGTTTTCTTGAGTATCAGCAACTGCCCAAAAAATGAATAAAACTGAATGCAACAGCAGATTTTCTACCTTAAATCTTATTCACACATTTAAAAAGTTAAGTAAGTTGGGGGAAAAAGATGTTTTCATAACATCCATCTTGCCTGGGTGTATTGCTAAAAACCTCAAATTACTGTGTTCAATCTTCTTCGCTAATTGGCCCTAAACAACCAAATCACAAGCCAGCCTGGCTTCATCCTATTCCAATTCCCAATATACCACCATTTCTTCCAAAAATTAAGTAAGCCAGGAACATGAAACATAATATTATGATTAAGATGATTTGGGTTTCAACTAGATTTAGACCACTTGGAAAATTTTTTGAGCTTCAGTCTCAAAGGAAAGGAAACTGTGTAGACAATATCAAGAAAGCCAAAGCTTCCCTCTGATGAAATGAAGTTAAATCCACTTATTGTAAAAGTTTAGATGATTCAAGTGAAGTTACCAGACCTGTTTTAAACTTTCAGATTGCTACAGTTTCTAGGGAACATCTTAAATACAGCAAACAGATTGAATAAGGTCAGTCAACTAAATCTCATTAGAACCAGATAAACTCTTGAGGCAAAAGACTTTCTTTCTCAAGAGGCCAATATTAGGACACTATGTTGTCTGAGGTTTTTCAATCCTTGCATTTATAACTGATCTTAATATTGCAAGTAGAAAGTATAATATATATTTAGGAACTCTAACACATTGAACAGAAATACGAATTTTTTCTCTGACTGCAATACACCACAGGTTAGGAAACAAAACAGTAATATAAAAAGAAACATCTCACACAGTATGATGCAGGAAAAGGACAAAAAAGTTAGAAACAACTTCATTTCCAAGACAGTCTCTCCTTATCATCCTTACGGATTTTGCTAAGAGTCACACAAATGCAGGCACTGGGTGACGATCACTTCAAGTCACTGTTCTGGTAACATATACTGAGACAACCCTGGCATTCCGAACACTCTTTCAGGACCACGTATATTCAAAAGTCTTTTATTGTCCTTTAAATCCTCATTCTTGGCATCTCCTTACACAAAAAAAACGAAACACATGTAGTGAGATATGATGGGAGGCATTAATCTGTCATTTCCTGTATTTGTGTATTTCCTTTCTCCCATTTAAGTCTGTGGCAAATCCTGTGCCATCTTGCCACAGGGGAACTTTACAGA
The DNA here is from genome assembly GCF_003676395.1 of Aethalodelphis obliquidens. Classification (NCBI taxonomy): domain Eukaryota; kingdom Metazoa; phylum Chordata; class Mammalia; order Artiodactyla; family Delphinidae; genus Aethalodelphis; species Aethalodelphis obliquidens. The sequence continues at coordinate 1,144,394 of NW_020838043.1, forward strand.
GGACCACTGTGTGGGTTTGAGCAACCCCTGCTTGCCAAACTGCATTTCTTGGCATGGGAATACATGTGCCCATTGGAAAGGCACCCAAAGGCACCGCCTGCTCACCTAGCAGTATGCCTACAGAGCTGTGCCTTCCCAAAGGAGTCATTTTTCTTATCCCCATGGGTTTGTGGGATTACAAAACCCAAGAACATTGAGGAAAATAGAATGTGATGGAAAAGGAAGTCTAAATACACTGAGGGAGAAGAGTTTGGGGGTAAGAGAGAGTTCTCCCAGAGCAAAAACAGGATCTAGGCAGCCAAAGAAGTCAAAGTTTCTCACGAGCAGAAGGACTCATCAATGCCCCTAGAAATGGCAGGATTTGAGAGGGAGTTGGGAGGCCCAGGGCCCCAGCAGCGGAGAGGAACACTTGAAGTGGCTACATGGGCTGGGATGGCAGGTTTCTTTTCAGAAACACATAACAGATGATCAGAGGGTCTCCCAATACCCTAGGAGAAGGCTGAGAAATGGAGTAGCCGGGAAGTGGGAAAGGGCCTAGACTGGTTCAGTTTCCAACTAAAAGGTGGGGGTGGGACCTCAGAGTCAGACATGAGACTGACTGACTAAAGAAAATGGCTATTTCTCGCACATCTGAACTTGAGATCTGAGACACGTTTGGCACAGAAATTGAAGACAAACATTCCCCAAATGGTTCTGACCAGTTGCCTAGTCATGCTTTAAGAGAAAGGTACCTTTTGTCACGTGCTACTGTGTACCAGCATCTATCCTGTAAAATGTCACCAAATTCATCCTATTTAAATCTCACAGCAACAGTGAAAAGTAAATTCTAATTCACCCTTCATTCCACATGGGGACAATGAAACTGGGAGAAGTGAAACAATCTGCACACACATTCAGTGAGTAAGTCACAAAGCCAAACCACAAACCTCAATCTCTTTAACACCAAAGCATACTCTTTTCTCCACTATGGCAGTGGTTTTCAAACTATGTTCCACAAAACTTAAAAGGTACTTCAGGGGCTTCAAATATTCAGTTAGATTTTTTATAGTTTTAACTATTTCTAACAAAAGCAACACCCACAAATTCTACAACATTGGCAGCCACAGATACGCTAGTTTTTGTTATCAGGTTCACTGGGTTTTATGCAGATCTCAGAAGAGAGCTTTTCCTACCAATATCTAGACACATGCCTGAACTTCTAGCAGCTCTGTCATGATTAGAAAGACTATAGCTCTATTTTGTTAATGCAGGTGTGTGAATATCCACTCATATAAAATGGTACAAACAGGGACATAACTGAAGCAAATGCACACTGCACTCAAATGCCAGGCCATGCTCAAACACATCAGTTTGGAGGAAGCTGCCATCTTGGCAGAAGAGACCGGTAGTAAGCACATGAGTGCCTCCTTACATTTGGAAAGTGTTCTGTTATTGACAGTTCAGTGTTTCTAGGATCAGTTTAATCGAATATTAAGTGTGCAAGGCAAGCTGTTAAAAATTGATTGCCGTGATCCTCTATTCCCCGTGTTTCCTGTAAGCTGGTGTTAAAACTACGGGCTTGATTAGATCCAAGTTCATTTTTTTTTCCTTTTCTTTTTTTTTTTAAGATGTTGGGGGTAGGAGTTTATTAATTATTTATTTTTGCTGTGTTGGGTCTTCGTTTCTGTGCAAGGGCTTTCTCTAGTTGTGGCAAAGCAGGGGCCCCTCTTCATCGTGGTGCGCGGACTCTCTTGCTGCGGAGCGCAGGCTCCAGACGCGCAGGCTCAGTAGTTGTGGTTCACGGGCCTAGTTGCTCCGCGGCATGTGGGGTCCTCCCAGACCAGGGCTCGAACCCGTGTCCCCTGCATTAGCAGGCAGACTCTCAACCACTGCGCCACCAGGGAAGCCCAAGTGCTTATTTACAACTATGTACATACACACAGATGGTTGTTTTTGGTTGTTTTTTTTTTTTGTGGTACGCAGGCCTCTCACTGTTGTGGCCTCTCCCGTTGCAGAGCACAGGCTCCGGACGTGCAGGCTCAGTGGCCATGGCTCACGGGCCCTTTTTCCTTTTCTTTTGGCATCATTGATAGCATATGCTTCCCACTGCATGGTATCAGGAGGCACACAAAATCTGGTTTTCCAACTGTTAGCAATGCTACCATTAATATCTGGGTTCATTTGATGTCAGTCTGGTCTCTCTATCCTGAATTTCTCCATCAACCATTCATCTAATAGCTTTAGCAGCTATTGGTGATAGTTACCTTAATTCTTTTTTTCATTAGGGATTTTAAAAAATGCTAACTTTTAAATTCTATTATTTCTCCTGTACTTTTAAAGCTGTGATTCTCCTATAAACAAGAATTTTCTCTCATTAGCTATTAGGTTACCCAGAAATCAGTCAAATCTAGTATGCTATAAATTAAAATAGATGTGTCAACCCAATGCACTTGTGATTCTTATTTGGAACCTGAATCAAAGACCAACTGTTTAATTTTTTTAAAGGACATGCTTGAGACAATCAGGAAAACTGAAAATTCGCCAGGTATTAGATGTTAACTATGGAATTACAATTACTTTTTTGGTTGTTGTAATAGTCCTTTCCATTAGATAAACACTGATGCATTTATCAGTGCAATGATATTATACCTTGGATTCTACACAATGTTCCAGCCTGCTCTCCAAAAGGAGGTGTATCAGATGAAACAAGAACAGCCAAAAGTTGCTGGCTGTTGAAGGTGGGTTGATGAGTACACGGGAGTTTGTAGTACTATTCTTTTTACTTTTATTTGTATTATTTTCCATAATAAAATGTTTAAATGAATTCAGTTCTTATACTAGATCCAGAAATTGGTGAAAACTGAAGTGGTTACCATTTGCAATTAATTAACCTGTGTGGAAATCAAGATCTATCATGCAATAGAGTACATAAACTGAAGTTTGAAAGACAGTCTCCAACTTACTTCAAAACACCATTTAAGGTGTTTGGAAGGGATACCATAATAGTTCTGAAATTAAGAATGAGAGTTTTAAAACCTGGTTTGTTTGTTTTTTTTAAGTGAGTAATCTATCAACATGGGACAGAGGTCAATTGGACCATCACCATGGTTGTAGAGCATTGAAGAGCATGTCTTAACCTGAGAGCATTAGAATATGTCTGTGTCATGTTGTTGTTCCATCACCCAGCACAGATATACAGCTGTCTCTGTAACTAAGAATTTCCTCTTGAGGAGATGGGAATTCTTTCAGTGACTAAAGATATTTTTATTGAGACTGCCATTGTCTAAAGTAGAGAGGGACAAACTACAGCCTGCAGTCCAGCCCACCATACAGCCACACCCATTTATGTACATATTGTCTACAGCTGCGTTACCAGGTATAACAGCAGAGTTGAGTAGTTGAGACAGAGATAATATTGCCCGCACAGCATAAAATATTTCCTATCTGGTCCTTTACAGAAAAAAATTTGCCAGCCCCTTGGTATAAATCAAAAAATAAACTCCAGGGTATAGATTTTTAAAAGTTGACTTATATCAGGAGAGGATAATACACTCTAAAGGATTTATATTTCTATGATTTAAATATCAATATATCATTAATATTTTCTGGTTTAACAAAGAACAGAATTGGGGGAAAAGATCAGCGGTTCAACAAAATTTTCATTACTAAAGTAACCACAGAAGCAAAAAAAAAAAAAAAAGAATCAAAAGACAAAACAATTTAAAAAGTGCTATTTGCATTCTTGCCAAGTTCTTTGACTGATCAATCTTCCACTGTTGGCAGTTTTCTGACAGTCTCCTGATTTTACCAATGTAATACTCCACCTCAGGGTATGTCCTCATGGCCCATTCCTTTATGGAAGAGATGTTTACTCTCCCAACAGAAAATGCAACCAAGCACTTAGAACAAGTTTTGCCTTATCTTTTGAAAGGAAGGACAAGAGATTCAAGACAACCTGACAATGAAATTTTAGGCATGTACACAAGATGTTAGTGAAGGAAAACAGTGAACCATAGCACATGTTCACTCCTTGGTCAGGGGAATGAGGGGAGAGGAAGAGCAGAATTCAGAAAGTCTTTGCTCATCTCTCCACCAGAATTAAGGGGCCCTACACATGCTCAGGGTAGATATTCGAGAGCCAGATCACAGATCACTTGAAACTCACTCACCAGCTTCTTGCAAGGCTGACAAAAACAGTGTGTTAATGATTTACAATCTGCAAATCTGGGGTGGGGGGGGAGGTGGGAGGTGGGTAGGGAATAGTCTAGATCCTAACGTTTAACAGAATTTGTAACCTTATCATTTCACTAAGGTGGTATGAGTCTCTTTCCTTGAGAAGGCAACCCAAAAAGGCTAACCTTGGACTAAACAAGCATGATGAAGGAGTCCTCACTATACCTTCAAGATGTGTTCGTTGGACACCTTGTCATCAGAGGACACATACAAACGAATGAACACAGAATTGCTGTATTGGCCACGAAACGTCGCAAGTGTCTGAAGAAGGCTGAACTTTCTCTCTGACCAAACCCCTTCAGGACCGATATTAGATTCAAGAACAGGCCAGCGGAAAGGTGAGTGCCGCAGGATATGTAACAATGGCTTGGCATCTGCTTTTTCGATCGCTTCTGAAAGGGAGCAAATATGAAGAGAGTTAGAAATGCAAACTGGATCACCGAACTAGAAAGCAAGTGTATCTTCTCAAGAGAAAATTCCAGTAAGGTCCCAACCTAACTTTTTCGGGAGAGGTGCAGTGGACTGAGCATAATCACAGAAACAGAACTACCTATGATTCATACTTCAGTGTGACTGTTTAAACCTGATGTTCTTGCCAGGAGAGCTGACTAGGGAACCTGCCCAATATTCCCAACAATAAAAGATGGGCTCACTATACTGACCCAAGCCAAGGAGCAATGTTAAGCTGAGAACACTCTGCAAAACTAAGGAACAACCCTAACTAAAGGAAACTGCTCAATAAAACTAATCACTCCCCAACAAAAATGAATTACTGCTTCAGACTCTTTCATCATCTTTTAGCGCCCTCTTCTAGCTCACCAAATAATACCTCAAAACCTAAACAAGTTAACACACTTCTCAGAGGCACTGGCTTCTTCCTGCAATAGCCTTGAGAAAGTGTACCAGGTAAAATGTCAGGTGTCTTTTTTTTTTTTAATTTTATTTATTTATTTATTTTTGGTTGTGTTGGGTCTTCGTTCCTGTGCGTGGGCTTTCTCTAGTTGCGGCGAGTGGGGGCCACTCTTCATCGCGAAGCAGGGGCCTCTCACTGTCGCGGCCTCTCTTGTTGAGGAGCACAGGCTGCAGACACGCAGGCTCAGTAGTTGTGGCTCACGGGCCTAGCTGCTCCGCGGCGTGTGGGATCTTCCCAGACCAGGGCTCGTACCCGTGTCCCCTGCATCAGCAGGCAGATTCTCAACCACTGTGCCACCAGGGGAGTCCTCAGGTGACTATTTTAACTCCAATCAGACCCAAGATGCTGAGAGGGGCCTAAAGTGCTCAACAAAGATGGTTGTTAGGCTGATGGAGAAGCAGAAGGAGCCTGGCCCGGCTGGGAATCTGGATTACTCTAGGCCCCAGGAGGTTCCAAAGGACATAGGTCTGGTTTGAGAAGGAGTGTTACTATGTCCTTCTCAAACCAGACCTAGCCTCCAGATTCTGGTTTCTGTACCACATGCAATATGGTTTGCCCTTCTGACCCTACCCAAGTTTCCCATGGAGTAACTGATACCTGAAGAATCCAAGCCAACCACTGAAATAGAATTTTCTTAGTTTCTCCATCAAGCTAGCAACAAAACATTAAGACGGAGGTCAATCAAGAAAATATGGTACTGGCACAAAAAGAGAAATATAGATCAATGGAAGAGGATAGAAAGCCCAGAGATAAACCCACACACCTATAGTCAACTAATCTATGACAAAGGAGGCGAGGATATACAATGGAGAAAAGAGAGTCTCTTCAATAAGTGGTGCTGGGAAAACTGGAGAGCTACATGTAAAAGAATGAAATTAGAACACTCCCTAACACCATACACAAAAATAAACTCAAAATGGATTTCAGACCTAAATGTAAGACCGGACACTATAAAACTCTTAGAGGAAAACATAGGAAGAACACTCTTTGACATAAATCACAGCACGATCTTTTTTTTTTTTTTTGCAGTACACGGTCCTCTCACCGTTGTGGCCTCTCCCGTTGTGGAGCACAGGCTCCAGACGCGCAGGCCCAGCAGCCATGGCTCACAGGCCTAGCCACTCCACGGCATGTGGGATCCTCCCGGACCGGGGCATGAACCCGTGTCCCCTGCATCGGCAGGTGGACTCTCAACCACTGCGCCACCAGGGAAGCCCCAGCAAGATCTTTTTTGACCCACCTCCTAGAATAATGGAAATAAAACCAAAAATAAACAAATGGGACCTAATGAAACTTAAAAACTTTTGCACAGCAAAAGAAACTATAAACAAGACAAAAAGACAACCCTCAGAATGGGAGAAAATATTTGCAAATGAATCAATGGACAAAGGATTAATCTCCAAAATATATCAACAGCTCATGCAGCTCAATATTAAAAAAACAAACAACACAATCAAAAACTGGGCAGAAGACCTAAATAGACATCTCTCCAAAGAAGACATACAGATGGCCAAGAAGCACATGAAAAGCTGCTCAACATCACTAATTATTAGAGAAATGCAAATGAAAACTACAATGAGGTATCACCTCACACTAGTTAGAATGGGCATCATCAGAAAATCTACAAACAACAAATGCTGGAGAGGGTGTGGAGAAAACAGAACCCTCTTGCACTGTTGGTAGGAATGTAAATTGATAGAGCCATTATGGAGAACAGTATGGAGGTTCCTTAAAAAACTAAAAACAGAATTACCATATGACCCAGCAATCCCACTACTGGGCATAATTCAACGAACTATGAGAAAGTAAACCATAGTTTACTTTCTATGAGAAAGAGAAACCATAATTCAACGAACCCCAATGTTCGTTGCAGCACTATTTACAATAGCCAGGTCATGGAAGCAACCTAAATGCCCGTTGACAGATGAATGGATAAAGAAGATGTGGTACATATATACAATGGAACATTACTTAGCCATAAAAAGGAACAAAATTGGGTCATTTGTAGAGACATGGATGGACCTAGAGACTATCATACAGAGTGAAGTAGTTATCTATTTTATACATATATATGTCAATCCCAATCTCCCAATTCATCCCACCATCCCATATTATACTAATATGTATAAAATAGATAACTAATAAGAACCTGCTGTATTAAAAATAAAATAAAATTCCAAAAAAAAAAAAAAAGACAGGAGTAGCCAGGGACTTCTCTGGTGGTGCAGTGGTTAAGAATCTGCCTGCCAGGCTTCCCTGGTGGCGCAGTGGTTGAGAGTCCACCTGCCGATGCAGGGGACACAGGTTCGTGCCCCGGTCCAGGAAGATCCCACATGCCGCGGAGCAGCTAGGCCCGTGAGCCATGGCCGCTGAGCCTGCGCGTCTGGAGCCTGTGCTCTGCAAAGTGAGAGGCCCGTGTACTGCAAAAAAAAAAAGAATCTGCCTGCCAATGCAGGGGACACGGGTTCCAGCCCTGGTCCGGGAAGATCCCACATGCCGGAGAGCAACTAAGTCCATGCGCCACAACTACTGAGCCTGTGCTCTAGAGCCCACGAGCCACAACTGCTGAAGCCTGTGTGCCTAGAGCCCGTGCTCCGCAACAAGCGAAGCCACCGCAATGAGAAGCCCATGCACGGCAACGAAGAGTAGCCCCCGCTCACCGCAACTAGAGAAAGCCGGCGCAGCAACGAAGACCCAACGCAGCCAAAATTTAATTAATTAAATTTTTTTTTAAAGGCAGGGGTAGTCAAAATCCAGTCTTGGAAAATAGCTCCTTTCTCTAAGCAACACGTTTAAATATTAGTAGAATTCTTAGTAGCTCTCTTTTTCTTTAAACAATATCTTTAAGCATTAATAGAACTCTGAAAAATAAGGGTGGTAAATTATTTTATTTATTTTCTTTATTACTCACTCTCATTCATGCAAGATGAATAAAGGATTTTGGCTTTCTGTATGGCTTCGATGTCCCGCCTTCTACTGATTGATTTCTCCAAAAGTGCTAGGAAGGTTAAAAAAGGATTCATTAGTATCCAGCCACAGGTGATGCTGAGTTGGAGGTCATTTGATAATCAGTCCCAGCCTCCAGAAAATTAAATGTAGAGACAGACAACCCTGGAAAAGATATGTCTATAAAAGATAGCAGAACCGATTCCAAGTTGCTTGAGGTTCAAATAACAAATATTTTTAACATCCTCTTCTCCAAGGTTCTCCTAATTCAAAGAAACCAAAAGTTCAATTTCCAACTGAGACTGGACCTTCTGCCAGGGTTAATGTTTTCTGCCACCTACACACAAAAAAACCCAGAATTCATTTTTTCAAGAACCAAAAATAAGTGAATTCTATTCCTCGTTTCTGCACTGAGTAATATTCTCAACGGAGGCAATTTCATCAGGGTCGGGTTTCTTAAGATTTCTTCACAGTCCAGCCGCTCAGGGAGGTCATCTGTAAGAAATTTCCCATTAGGAGTTTTATTCAATGTTGCATAAACATGCCGTGGACTCGGAAGACGTTGTTTAGACAGGAAATGGAGAAGCAAGAATGTAAAGCCTACCCAAATTGCCTGAAAACTTGCCCATTTACACATTCAAAGTCCTGGCCATTTAAAATGAGGCCATGTATATAAAATGGCTGCCAGCATGGACACAAGCCCACCTGGAAAATGATTTTCTGTTTATAAAATCACTGATGCTATTGTTTGAAGGTAGAAAACGACAGCTGTCACTATTTCATTAAATAAGGAACTAGGAAAGCCAAGACTCAATAAAAACTACCCTCCCCACAAAATAACACCTTGGATGTACCTGAGAATATCAATTTACCAACATGAAGCCAAGACAAAGAATTCCCACACAGCACCATGGCACTGCCTACAACGAGCTATGTCAAACTGCAGTTGTCAAGGAATTTGGTATTTATTTCTGAAACAACCTAGCAGCCTCCAAATGATGGTACAACAGATGCTCCTATAGTACTTTGAATAGCTTCAAGATACAATGTACAGTGCTAATCAAATTAGTAAATAACTACATATTCCCTAAAGCGGAATCTACTTTTAAACTACAAGTTCCACATTTCAAAAAAAAGGAACCCAGAGCTTCTGTCCAGTTTTCTATAAGCATCTGTACATCAAACAAGTACATATAACTAAGATAAACTAAGTAAGTTGAGCTCGATGTGGACATTTTCAATTATTTCAACTTGTTTCTTTCTTGTGCATTACCACAGCAATAAAAGTGGGATAACTAGCCCCAAGGATAAAAGATGATTTCTTTTTTTAATAAACAGAATCTCTAAAATCATACCCACATATATTTCTATTCAAATCAGATAATGTGCCTTTCCACCATATTGCTTCCACAGTCATTGGACTGCTGGGGAGACACATTTGAAAGTAAGTAATCCAAATTTCATTTGGGGATGCACTGTTATTGTGATGCTATAAACACTCCACAGGCTGCAAACATGAACACCCTGGGGAACAAAAATAAGCTATGGAACAAAAGAACTCAAAATATTAAATATGTACCTGAGTGTGTACTCAAGGCGCTCTATGTATCACGAGAAGGGGAAAAGAGGACATGTATATGCTAAGTAGGGCAATCTCCAAACCCTAACGGTGCACAAATATCAATAATTCTTATGTGTCAAAATTCTGGCTTCTGTACCAGAATTTGACTTTTGAAACAAATTCAGCTAACACAGGTTCCTTATCATACCCTTTCCCTTCTCCTCTCCTTCTCTTCAAACCCAAGCAGGCAGGAGAACGTTGATATGCAGACAATGTTGTGACAATCAGTTGGCTGCATCCATTTTATGTATCTCTGTATTTCAACTAGTGGTAAGAAGTATAAAATCTAACCTGGAGAGTCATTAATGAGCAGAAAACAAAGCCTATCAAAGGCAATTACTCAGGTTATTATACTGTCCCTAAAGCACTGAGAAGGGCTCATGGGTCACCCATATAAGTGTATTCCCATGATAATCTGCATTGTTTCTTGGAAGATTTCTCAGTCTCCTCTCACCCCCATCCAGGTGTTCCTAACCATGTTACAACAGAGAAGGAAAACTCCAGTTCATAACCTATAGTACAACAAACCTCAGACTTTAAAATCAGTTTCAAAGTGCCTATGATCATCAAAATTTGATATATGTGTGTGTGTGTGCATACAGGGTAATTATTTCTTCTTCTCACTATGCTCAGATAAAATTGGTTTTGCCCCCCAAAAAGGCAAAATAATAGACAGGGTCAAGGGGGTGAGCTTTCAATCACAAAGACGTGGGTTCCAGTTGCAGCTTGCTGCTACTTTCTAGCTGGAACTTAAGCAAGTTACTTACTCTCCCTAAGCCCCAGTTTCTTCATTTGTAAATCTGGACAAATAATAGCACCTACCTTCCAGGGTTGTGGTGAGGATCAAATATTTTAATGCACAGAAAGTCCCTATCTCAGTGCCGCAATACGTGGTAAGTGATCGATCAATGGTGGCTTAAACAGGCTTCCAGGCTGAGTTAGCTCTACATGAAATTGTAAAGTAATCAAGCTTGTTTCTAGTGCTTTCTCCATAAATGTTTTTTCCTCCTCCCTTCTCAGGATATTGGTAGCCAAAAGGCCTTCTGCTAACCCAAGACATTGGCACTCCTTGTGCAGGACTCTTGCACAAACTGGACCTGCCCTAACAACCAAACAAAAGCCCATGCTCTCAACATTTCCTCTGTTTCCATAGTAGAGGCAACGCTCCAACAAGAGATAACGTCTGAAAATACTTTGCCACATTCCTCATCCTAGACAACAAGGCCTTTTCTTTATGTACACTTTCTCAATGAAATTATAACATACCTACAGAAAAGTGCACCAATTATAAGTTGAAGGATTTTCACAGAGTAAACACACCCACATAACCAACATTATGACCAGAACCCCTGGAGCCCCTTGTGCTCCCTTCCAGTCACTATCTCCAATCAAGACAACCAGCATCCTCTTTTGTGAAGTGCTTACTCAACTCTATTTCCCACATTTCTATTGGTAATCTTTTTTCTTATTAATTTATAGAAGCTCTTTATATATTCTACACACAAATCCTTTGTTGAATATTTGTATTGCAAAGTCTTCTTCCATTCCCCAGACGTCATTTCCTTAATGGTATCATGTAATGAACTGAAATTATTTTAATGTAGTCTAACGTGATCACTTTTTCCATCTTTGGTAAGCATATTTTGTGTGCTATTTAAGAAACCTTTGCCTACCCTGAGGTCATGAAGATAGTGCCTAATGTTCTCCTCTAGAATCTTTACTGTTTCACATTTGGGTCTACGGTCCACATAGATATTGGGTTTTGCCCATGCCTTTGTAACACAGGCTTGGCCTCACAGGGGACGAATCATGTGAGAATTTTAATAAAGAAGGTATTTTTGGTCATTGGGCCTCAAATATTATCACAAAAAATTACTTTTAGTGCATAAAATAGGCATTAACAATGGCTATTCTCCATTAGATTAAGTGCTCTCTGGGTCAGGGACTGAGTCACATTCACCTTTGAACACCCAGGGCTTAGCGCTTAGCATGGTTGGTATTCAATGTTTGCCGAGTTGAATTTCTGTCAAGGAAAGTCTGAGAGAGTTTTTCGCCCAAATGAAAAGGAAATGTGAGAAACTGGACTTATTTTGTTATTTCTTTTTATAATCAGCAATGTCCTAATTATACTAACATCCATTATCTCCTTTTCTCACATTGCAGTCCGCATATCATGAGATCCAAGATTTCATCTGTTTTTGTGAATACCGGTTTTTAAGCTACGTAAGTCTCGTTTCACCAGTGGTCTCAGGTTGACCTTCCACTTCCCTGCTCTTCTATGGCGGGGGTGGGGGGGGGGGTACTTACTGGCATTCAACCGCCTTTAACCGCAGAAGCCAGACAGGACTATCAACTCTACTCCGTCCACATTCTCCTGCTCAGACAGGGCCTTTATTGAGAGCTCTGGAATAAGAAGAGGGAATTCCAAACAAAGAAAAACGATACTCCTAAGGACTTGGCAGTCCCCTGGTAAGTCAAGAGCTCACGACAGTCACATACAGCTCAGGCCAGTCATCTGGAGACTTTGCAATATTTAGGACTTTGCCAACTAATACTGTTTTCAAAAACTCCACACGCACAAAGTTTTAGGCCTGTGAGCAAACACCTACCAAGAACCTCGGTGTTAAGGTGACGCCATTTAAACAAGATGGTCCCAGAGCATAAGGATTATTTCAAAACACGCTCCTCTGTGTTCTTTCTCCGGACCCTGTAATCCTTTTATGTGCCTGTTCTAAAGGGGATCCTCTGGCTACTTGCTAAGAGCTCGCTGGAGCTGTGTGCCTGATTTGCTTAATATTTAGAAACAGCAACTGCATTCTAAAGCCTTCAGTCAAATGTCATCAAGGTGAATTCTCAATTTCATGTAGATTATGCCAGCATTTCCTTTAGAAATCAGTGGGAGTGTCCTCTTAATTCTAGCGAGCGAGCGAGAGAGAGAGAGAGAGAGAGAGAGAGAGAGAGAGAGAACATGAGAAATCAAACTTTGGAAAACCAAATCTACATTTTAAGGGAAGGTGTGCCCTTCCACACCTACATAAGAAACAGAATGTTCTCTAGACACATATTTTTTTAAACCTATCATATGATGGCCTGGTTTCTCCTTTGGTGGTACTTAAAAACCACCTTTGGCTGGTCCATGGTTGAATGTCGCCTCTAATCTTACTATTTTTAGTCTCTGTTGATTTTCCAGGCTACAGACTTCAATCTGGTTTCCAGCCTCCTCAGTTTATTTACCGTACTGAAAAATTTCATTTTTCTAACTTACACTTCATGGGTATTAAGTTCTAATGCAGTTAGATGTGGAGACTCTAAATCAGCTTGCAAAGCTCATTGTTATTCTCATTAAAAAATAAAATTCAAGTTAACTAAGTCATGGTCTGTGGATCCCATAACCCTCATGTTTTCACACGAATTGTGTGACACTCGACTTTGCAGTTCCTCAGCCCCATAGCCGGTCAAGCATGGGATTAACTGAGTCTGTCTGACACACTGAAAAGACAATAAGAGCTGATATTTCCCATTCTTCTGGAAAACTCCCACCCAAACATAGGTAGAGAAGCTGTCAGAATGCTTTTCTCTGTTCATTTTTTATGATCATCTCATAAATGATAATTGTTGGTTGGCATTAGCTTAAGAAAAAGGGGCAGAGATTATTTTAGGGGCATGAAAAACCTCGAACTCATCTATCTAAATCATGGGTTACCAAATAACATAAAAATATTCCCCTTTTAACACAAAAGACCTCTTTGTCCATAATGAAATCAATTTTATACAACTGCCAGACACTACAAAAGTCTCACAGAAGCTAACTCTTTTATTATGTGCACTTATAAGTGAATTTCTAAGGATTACACTTACCAGGGTCACACTTCAAAATAATTTAAATTTTAACATCACTCTTTGATAGCATAGCATTACAATGAATCTGCCAATATAATATTTTAACTCATAAAAATAGCTTTCCTATTTAGATAATTTGAATCTTAGCAGATAATTCAATGTAAGGCCTGTGCTGAACTTAGAGTCATTAAAATTCATCTTCAGTTTTTTTTTCCTACAGTACAAATCTTAATTACATTTTTCCTGCCTATTTCTACCATCTTAACATTACAAGAAAAGGCCATGTATGGTTACATACCCCCCGCAGTGGTCCTTCCTGAGCAGTCCTGAGACATCCAAGGACCCTGGTGACAGCGTTCACTTATTAAGCACCTGTTCTGTGCCAGGTATATTGTACATGACCTCAATTAATCCCCCACCAACCCTAAGCAGCATGTATCATTAACCCTAGTCTACAGGCAAGAACTGTCATAATTTGTCCAAGGAAACTCAGCTAGTAAAAGTTAGAGCTTGGATTTGGACCCAGGTCCCTGACTCCTGCTCATCTGACCGTCAGGTACCCAGTAAAATTCTGCAAGTCACTTTCCTAAGTAAGAACAAGGCCCCCAGGTAGCTAAACCAGAGGCAGTCCTCATGGACTTTCTTGACAGAGCTCTCCACCATAACTGGAAGAAACGCCTTCTCCGGTTATATCAAGACTTGTTTTTGTAGTGGTGGAGTGACCCTGTGCTGAGCCATCTACCCCCTTTGCCCTGTAACCATATTTGTGACCAGTGACACACACTCCTGATGCTCCTAGTCATAGGTAGGAGGCCTGGTGAGGTTAGATCAAAACAAAATTAGCTGGGCCCGAAAGCTTCACTTCACATTATGTCCTAGTCTAAACCAGTGGTTTCCAAACTTGAGCATGCATCAGTATCATCAGAGGGGCTTCTTTTCGCTTTTGTTTTAATTGAGGTATAGTTGATTTACAATGTTCTGTTAGTTTCTGGTGTACAGCAAAGTGATTCAGTTATTCACATATATATTCTCTTTCATATTCTTTTCCATTATGGCTTATTACAGGATATTGAATATAGTTCCCTGTGCTATACATTTGGACCTAGTTGTTTATCTATTTTATATATGGTAGTTTGTTTCTGCTAATCCTAAACTAATTTATCCCTGCCCCCCCACCCCTTTCCCCTTTGGTAACCATACGTTTGTTTTCTAGGTCTGTGAGTCTGTTTCTGTTTCATAAATAAGTTCATTTGTGTCATATTTTAGATTTCACATATAAGTGATATTATATGGTATTTCTCTTTATCTTTCTGACTTACTTCACTTGGTATAACCTCTAGGTCCATCCATGTTGCTGCAAATGGCATTATTTCATTCTTTTTTATGGCTGAGTAGTATTCCATTGTGTATACATACCACACCTTCTTTATTCATTCATCTGTCAATGGACATTTAAGTTGTTTCCATGTCTTGGCTATTGTAAATAGTGCTAAGAACTTTGGGTGCATGTACCTTTTTCAAATTAGACTTTTCTCCAGATATATGCCCAGGAGTGGGACTGCTGGATCATATGGCAACTCTATTTTAGTTTTTGAAGGAGTCTCCACACTGTTTTCCATAGTGCCTGCACCAATTTACATTCCCATCAACAGTGTAGGAGGGTTCCCTTTCCTCCACAACAACTCCAGCATTTGTTATTTGTAGGCTTTTTGATGATGGCCATTCTGACTGGTGTGAGGTGGTACCTCATTATAGTTTTGACTTGCATTTCTCTAATAATTAGTGATGTTGAGCATCTTTTCATGTGCCTGTTGGCCATGTGTATGTCTTCTTTGGAGAAATGTCTATTTAGGTTTTCTGCCCATTTTTTTGATTGGATTTTTTTTTGTTATTGAGTTGTATGAGCTGTTTGTATATTTTGGAAACTAAGCCCTTGTCGGTCACATCATTTGCAAATATTTTCTCCCAGTAGGTTGTCTTTTTGTTTTGTTTACGGTTTCCTTTGCTGTGCAAAAGCTTATAAGTTTGATTAGGTTCCATTTGTTTACTTTTGTTTTTACTTCTATTGCCTTGGGAGACTGACCTAAGAAACATTGGTACGTTTATGTCAGAGAATATTCTGCCTATATTCTCTTCTAGGAGTTCTATGGTGTCATGCCTTATATTTAAGTCTTTAAGCCATTTTGAATTTACTTTTGTGTATGGTGAGAGGGTGTGTTCTAACTTCACCTTTCCAGCTTTCCCAACACCACTTGCTGAAGAGACTGTCTTTTCTCCATTGTATATTCTTGCCTCCTTTGTCGAAGACTGACTGTAGATGTATGGGTTTATTTCTGGGCTCTCTATTCTGTTCCATTGATCCATATGTCTGTTTTTGTGCCAATACCACGCTGTTTTAATTACTGTAGCTTTGTAGTATTGTTTGAAGTCTGGAAGGGTTATGCCTCTAGTTTTGTTCTTTTTCCTCAGGATTGCTTTGGCAAATCTGGGTCTTTTATGGTTCCATATACATTTTAGGATTATTTGTTCTAGTTCTGTGAAAAACGTCATGGGTAATTTGATAGGGATCATATTAAATGTGTAGATTGCTTTGAGTAGTGTGGCCATTTTAATAATATTAATTATTCCAACCCAAGAGCATGGGATAGCTTTCCATTTTTTTGAATCATCTTTAATTTCCTTTATCAATGTTTTATAGTCCTCAGCATAAGTATTTCACCTCCTTGATCAGGTTTATTCCTAAGTATTTTTTATGTGATTTTAAAAGGGATTTTTTTTTAACTTTCCCTTTCTGATATTTCAATGTTAGTGTAAAGAAATGTAACAGAAATGTAACAAATGTCAATCTTGTATCCTTCTACAAGATTGCTGAATTCATTTATCAGTTCTAGTAGTTTTTGTGTGGACTCTTTAGGGTTTTCTATATATAATATCATGTCATCTACATATGTTGACAATTTCACCTCTTCTCTTCCAATGTGGATACCTTTTATTCCTTTTTCTTCTCTGATTGCTGTGGCTAGGACTTCCAATACTATGTTGAATAGAAGTGGTAAGAGTGGGCATTCTTGTCTCGTTCCAGATTTTAGCAAGAAGGCTTTCAGCTTTTCACCATTGACTATTATGTTGGCTGTGGGTTTGTCAGAGGGGCTTGTTAAAACACAGAGTGGGGCTTTCCTGGTGGCGCAGCGGTTGAGAGCCCGCCTGCTGATGCAGGGGACACGGGTTCGTGCCCCGGTCCGGGAGGATCCCACGTGCTGCGGGGCAGCTGGGCCCGTGAGCCATGGCCGCTGAGCCTGCGCGTCCGGAGCCTGTGCTCCGCAACGGGAGAGGCCACAACAGTGAGAGGCCCGCATACCACAAAAAAAAAAAAAAAAAAAAAACACAGAGTGTTGGGTCCTTCTGCCAGAGTGTCTGATTCAATAGCTCTGGGGTGGGGGCCAGAAGTTTGCATTTCAAACAAATTCCCAGGTAATGCTGATACTGCAGGTGGAGAAAAGTACTTTGAGAACCACTACTTTCAACCAACAGCACTCACCAGCCCTCCTTCCCCCAAAGCTTTACTAAGGTATAGTTGACAGTTATCAGCAGTCCTTCTTGATGCCTGTGACCCCAGGACATCACCAGCCCAGATTTCCTCCTCTCCCATTCCCCACCTGACCCAATGTCAGATCAGAAGCTTTACCCTTTCTTTGCTGGTTTCCTCACTCTGTAGCTCCATTTTAATTCAACATCAACATTTTTCAAGGAGAACGTTACTTTGTTTTGTCCTGGAAACACTCTCCTTGCACTGGCCCATTTAGGCCTTAGTCCTCAGTTCTGAAAAACCCGGCTTTGAAAAGTTCCTTTCTTAAAGATGAAATGCAATATGTGTTTGAGGTGAGAGTCGATTCACTGGTTTAAGAAAAAAAAAATAATCAGCACTATGCCAGAAAGACTTCCAAATGAAAAAAACAACACAGGATAGCTATTTTCAACTCCTGCTTATACCACACCCTACAGAGAGGAAGAGTGGGATAAATATTGCATCCCTGAAATCCTAAAAAATCTGAGCTCCAGACTTCACGATTCCTCTCTCATCTATGACAGCGGCATCAAAACACTGTAAACATAGGTTTAAAAAGCCACTTCCCCAACTAACCCCTGTTTTCACTCCCACCTTCCATGAGGAGGTGAGACCAGCAGAGGTTCTATTCTTGGCTATTCAAACCACAGTGTGTGGTCAAGGGCATCTGCCCCTCTAAAACTGGGTTTATGACAGTAAGGGGTTCAGAGCTTTGCTCTCTTTTCTTTCTCTGTCCAGAATCCTCTCCTGCAAAAAAAAAAAAAAAAAAAAAAAAAAAGGAAGCAATAGTATCCTTGGCACAAGCAGAGGACCCAAAAGGGCAAGAGGGCTGGTGGGACAGAAGTTAACTTCCGCACCCACTGGCTGTGGCTGAAGCTCCCCTAGCTGATTCTTCCAGGTGTCTGGGAGCGTTTCAAAAAAAAAAGGGGGGCTACAGAGAAGACACAATGACCCTTCATGCTGAAAGGAGAAGAAAGGAGAGAAAAGGATACCCAATAATGCTTGAGGTTTTCTGTAACAAAGAAGACAAACTCTACCTTCATCTGGATCCCAAGCTAGAAAACAGAATAGCATGCTGGGGCCTTCAGAACTTATCTCCGTACATCAACTTCCTCCTCCAAGCCATGCAGCCAGCACGCTCTGGCAAAATGCATCGCTCATCGGCACCCCCTGACATGACATTTACAAATGGCTTCCCGCTGCCCGAGGACAGAAGCTAAAATCTTTAAACAGCCTACAAGGCCTATGTGCTCTGGTCCCTCCTCTCTCTTCAGTTTTGTCTTGTGTCCCCATTCCCTTCCAACTCTGA
Source organism: Aethalodelphis obliquidens (assembly GCF_003676395.1). NCBI lineage: Eukaryota > Metazoa > Chordata > Mammalia > Artiodactyla > Delphinidae > Aethalodelphis > Aethalodelphis obliquidens. Next base: position 1,162,800 of record NW_020838043.1, read on the forward strand.
GCTCCAATCACACTGGGCTTCTTGGGTTTCCTCAAAGGCACCAGCTGGACAGAGCCTCTGCTCATGCAGCTCTTTCCTGGGTTAAATTTGGAGACATTTGAAATGCTAGACCCATAATCTGTGGGGGACAAATTATATGGCTGGATTGGTTTGGGCAACTCACATAATTTTCCTGACCTTCGCTTCCTCAGATGTAGGGCAAAGACAGAAATAAATAATGATGGCAACATCACAGAATTAGAATGAGGAACCATAGAGAAAACAAATGATTTGCTAAAGGAATAAAATTAGTAACAAGAAACGCTTGGGCCTTGGGGAAGTGAATTTATGAATTCAGAATAGACAGCAGGTAGGAGAAGCAGTTCAATTTGGAACTCAATCTAAAAGGTCACTACAGGAAGTCTGGTTAGTGACACAGGCAAACTTGTGAGTGTACTAGCACATATTTGTGAGTGTGTGTTTCTCTCTCATAAATATAAGCTCCCATACCTATCTTAACTGTTGTTGAAAATAAAATTCCCCTCTCATTTTATAAATTAAAAGGTCCATGCATGTTTTAAAAAGTATCTCTCACTGTGCAAATATCAACACTGATGAGGCTTTCCAAACAAACATATCTTGTTTGTGACAAGTTATTATCCAACCAGCCTATAATTAATTTTCCCGTTATGGGTAGTGCCTTTTTACATGGAATGTTCTCTTGACACTTTAAAGCAAATAGTCCGTCATTACTAATTCATTAAGTATTCACACAGATGCTATTAATCACAATGAAGTAATGTGGTATTAATGGGTAGGTTATTAATCTGCAATTACATGCAGATTTCCTAATAAATTCAAGTTGCCCAAGTTTTTTGAGGAGAAAGGCAAGGGAAAACCAAATGAACAAATCTTTCAGAAAACAAATTAAGGGGAAGAAATACCTCTCCCTGTACCATAAGAGAGAACATATAAAATTTCTGTTTTCTTTTCATCTTAAGAAATCTTCGTTCGTACCCAATACAATGACATTTGCATTATACAGGTTTTCAACAAAATAATAATATAAATGAAGGAAAAAACAAACCACCCATGCACCCTGGAGAGGAGCTGAATTTCTTTAATGGCATACCATGTTCTTAGATGTAGCAAAGCCTGGCTGCTCAACATGTGGTCCCTGGAACAGCAGTGTGGGCATCACCTAAGAACTTGCCAGAAATGCAGACTCTCATGTCCCTTCTCAGACCTACTGAAACAGAATCTGCATTTTAACAAGATTCCCAGGTGATCCATGTACACATTCAAGGTTGAGAAGAAGGGTATCAAAGTACAGTTTTGTACTTTGTACTCCAGCTGCAAAGTGGAGTAGAAGGAAGTGGGGGAATTTGGCTTACACACCATTGTACATGAAAGCCTAGGTGTGCTGAGGAGGGAACAGCAGGCAAATCTCATTGAAATTGTTCAGAAGTACATAAACAAGGTGGATGTGACAAGTAGCTGGGGAATCTGGATTATTAGGAATACAATTTACATACCATGTTTCATGAAATCTAAGAAGCACGTTTTTTTTTTTTCATCTTAACATCTCTGAAATTGGAATTCATCTTAAAGCTGTCAGCCAGGTACAGTCACAATGTAGATGCCATCGCCTACCCATGTGTGACCTTGATCTAGCAGTTCTTATTGTCAGCACTTCAAATGAGCTGGTTGCCGGGCTAGGAAATTATCACTTAACTCATCTTCAGAAAGATTTCACTACAGTTTGGCTATGAAATGAAAACTTACTGTATATCCAAAAAGGCAGTCTTGGAGGAAAATCCCTGAGATGACTGGGAACACATTTTAAAGAAATGCTGAATCACTGCTGTTATTGATGGAAAGAGGAGAGTGTTTTGTGAGAAAACAGAAGTACTGATGGTTTGAAATCAAAAATACTGTGAGGAAGTTTTAGGAATACCTTAACCCATCTCTTCTGCTTGCGTTTTCCTTTTTAATTAATGCAAAAGACTAACGTGATAAAAATTAATGTCTAAGTGTAAAAAACTTTCAATGAACATAAAATAAAAATCCCAAGTGCTAAGAAACCACTGTGTAATAGCTTAGTCTTAGTTAGCATACATGAAATAGTGGTGCACCTTGCAGTTGACAGTCTTTTTGATTCATTGAAATATGGTATTAATTTAGTTGAGGCTATGAAAGACAGCAGTGTTTGTGTGTTCTCCTGCTTAATTTTAAGTCAAATAAATATAACCAACAAAACTGCAATAGCATCACCACCAAAGAAGACCCAGTATTTTTCCTCCTGGGAAATAATAAATGTGTCCAGAATATTCAAGCTGTGTTTCAATTTAAATAAAAGAAGGCGAGAGAAAAATTATTCCAAATGACTGCAAAAGCATTTTAAGGACAACTGAACCTCCGGTGAGATGAGACATTTTAGTTCCTGAATGCTGGGTCTCACATCCAGGTCTCAGGGGCAAGAATACAAGTCTGGCTGAGCGGGGAGGCAGGCGTGAGACCTCTGGCAAGGGCAGCTTCATGGGCGTCCTGCCACAGCGTGGGCTATGCAGCCTTCAGACCTCAGCCGGAGCCACAACTGCCTTTCCTCACCCAGCACTTCCCACACAGTCCCCACTAGACACGTTTCATTCTGGCAACGACCTGCAGCTTTCAAACCCCAACTTCCTCTTCTCCACAGCTCAGAGATTCCAGACTGACACGAACACCTTTGACCTCAATTAAAATAACTGAATTTTAATGTCTTAATTTACTCGCACTGGTGTGTATCCAGAGCAGTGTGTAGTCAAGGGGGAAAAAAGAAATCTCTTTCCTTACATTATTCCAGGACTTGGTCAAAATGTTGGGAAATATAAATTGCGAGAAATTAATAAATTAGGGCATTGCCCAACAGTCTTTAATGTGCGCTAGCAAAGCATACTGCCAGAGTGGTTATTTTCAATGGTTCTCGTTTCAGAAAACTCACAGAACCTTCTCCAGTAGACAGTGGCTACAGTTCTCTACTTGGTTAGTTAGACTGGACATCACACTTGAGTAGGTTCTCAAACTTGGCCGCAGGTTAGAACCACCTGCAGGGGAAGGGTGGTTAAAAAACCAGAAGCCAGCCTGTACCACCCCAGACCAATTACATCAAAACCTCTGAGGATGGGACCCAGGCATCTGTGTCTTTCAAGCTCCCCTGTGATTTCAGTGTGCACCTGGGGTTGAGGAGCACTGGTCTAGAACTGCCCTGTCCAATTCAGAAACGGCTAGTCGCAAGGGGCTGTTGAGCACCTGAAATATAACTGGTCCACAAAGGACACATGTTGCAAGTGTAAGATGCGTAGTGGATTTCAAGGACTTAGTAGGCAAGAAAAAAACGTAAAATGTCTCACAAATAAGTTTTTTTATATTGATTCCATGAAATGACAATATTTTGGATATGTTGGGTTAGATAAAATACATAATTTCACCTGTTTCCTTTTTACTTTAATGTAGCTATTAGAAAATGTAAAATTACATGTGAGTTGCATCTGTGACTCATTACATTTCTTTTGGACATCACTGCTTTGGAAGATGCCTTTATAGGTCACTAGCTGTGTGAATATGAATGAATTGCTTAACCTCTCCAAGCCGCAATTTTCACAACTGTACAATGGGATAATATCACCTTCCTGGTTTTCAGGGGTTTTACCAGGTCAAAATAATCTGAATTCTAATCCTAGCTCCATCGCCTATTAGCTGTGTGATATTGGGCTGGTTATTGATTGTACTGCTCGGCTACTTCTATTTCCTCATTCCCAAAATGTAGATAAACCTTCCATCTTACAGGCTTGTTGGGAGTTCAGTTTAGAGAGTTCAACAAATGGTAACAAGGGTATTATTAAATAAGGTCACCTCTATTAAGTGCCTAGAATGTTAGGGCCTGCTCTGTGTGATCTACTCTTACGAATTTGGGGAGGGGGCGATCTGTTAAAGGCTCACTTCACAGTAATGAGAAGAAATACCCCCATTATTAGTAAATCAGGGGAGAAATGGGGATTTTTCCACATTGTAAAGATGCTCAACCCATCCACACCTTCAAGTTGCAGTTGAAAAGTTCTCAGAATTGAGGATGAGAGCACAGCTGAAATCATCTCATCAGGCAGTTTGGAAATGCGAGAATGAAATTTTCAACTCCGTTTGGCCATGCATTTGTGTGCAACCAACTTTTAAATTTTTCTGGTGCCTGAGTTTTGCCACTGACCAATTAGGAGTATAGTAAAGGTAAGTGATTGTCCCATTTCTCTAAGACACAGGTTTCAAGGCCCAGGAAATCTGAATCATCTGCTTCTGCTGTGAAATCTGGATGACCCTTGGAAGTTCCTGCAAAAATCCCATATTCTCAGCTCCGTTATTATCCCGGCTTCTGGCAACCAAAAGCAGGAACACGTGGGAACTTGTAGGAGCTTCAGGAATCGTTACCACCAAAGCTCACGTGGGTACGCCTCCGAACTGTTACCACCAAAGTCAGCTAGGATTTTTCTTCCCTTCCCAGTCATCCTCTTTCAGGAAGTGGCTTTTCAAAAATATGCAACTCTTTTGAACAACTACAAAGTAAAATACATTACACACACCAACCATGCAAAATAGGGCCTGGGTGTGGGCAGGTTGAGAAGTGTCACTGTAGGTATATATATATATGTCTTTCTCAGGATGCAAATATCCTGTGTCATTAGTCATGCCAAAAACCTTATATTTAGTCAAAAGATCCCAAATTTAGTTGACAATCTTCTAAAGTAAAATGTTTCTATCTTCCTACAACATTCAAGCTAACTAGCAGGAAACTTTTCATAATGTATTGCAATATTTATACTACAAACAAGCCCCCTCATCTGTTTTTCCACTCCTTTTCTTCAGTCTAGTCCCATGCATAGCATTTCCAGGCTGTCACTCCACCTTTCAGAAACCTCAGCTTCCTTGCCCCAAGTCAAAACTCTCACAAATGTATTCTGACATCCTTCATCCGCCATCTCACTCCTGTCATCTCTCACCAACAGCGCTGCTCATTCCTTCCTTCCAACAGACCCAAGTTATACTGATTCGGTCTTCTCCTTGGAACCTCACTCCAGCACCTCCAGATTTACAGCCCCCCTCCACCCGCTGCCATTTCAAGTTCAAACAAGAGTCCCTGTCTTCAAGATCAGACAACGAGCGAGCTCTTTCATACACCACATAATATGTACTTATGAATGAAGACACTACTTTGTATATTACTACTTTCAATCATTTGCACTGTTTATAAATATTTTTAACTACACTATGACAAAGGCTGTATCATCTCTAGTTGGGCACTGACCTTTAACTCCCTGCTTTCATAATCGGTATGTGGTAATAGACAGTAATTTCGTCGATAACTGTATTTGTTCTGTGGCGTAGGTAATCCCGTAAAGCTTGCACTTAACCAGTTCAAAGCTTGGCACTGGCACAAATCTCCAAACACCTATCTCCAGTTTCATCTAATATCATTATAAACACCTATTAACTGTTGGTAATGTGCTCATTACCCAGGGATTCTAGACAGTGGACTGCTCAAATATTTGGGTATGAGTGGACCAGTGGGTCCATGTAATAGCTGTCTCCACTCAAAACACCTGAATTAGGATGCACTGAAAGGCTGAAGTGAAATAAAACTATACCTCTTGAGGCGTGCCCCAGCAATCTTTACATAGGCAGGGGTTCTTAATCTTTTTTGTGCCATACATCCCCTGGGCAGGCTCTTAAAACCTATGGGCTATTCTCAAAATATTATCTATAAGAACATAAGATAAGAAACATAGGTTTACAATGGAAACCGGTTATTTCAAAGCACAGTTAACAAAACAGTTGTTTTACTGTTTGACATCATGATATATGCACTACTTCATTAACTCATTAAATAAGATCTAGCGTCGAGTCTAGCCACTACTATGATTTTGAAGTGGTGATGTATGTACATAATATTTCAAGATACCTGCAACATCTGTATTAAGATTTTTAAAAAATGATGATTCCCATTGGTAACAAAGTCACAGCTAATAATACCAGAGTTTGTAGCCTACAGGCATAATTAAAGAAAATGCTAAAGTTCCATCAAAGGTTAGTGAAAATAAAGATGCATTTTTTTTCCTATTCAAGTCCCTGAATTCTATCGACAGCTCTCTTGAGGGGACATGGGTCTAAGTTAAAGATCCCCTAAGGATGAGGAAAAGAAAAGAGAGAAGGAAAATTGGTATAAACAACAAGAACAACAACAAAAAATAATGGTATCTAAAGAAGATCTAGAGCAGCCTAAGATGACACTTCTTACTTTCACCAATTCCCCTTTCCTCTTCTCTCTTTCCCTACAGGAGAGATTTAAAACTCACATACACCAATGAGTATTTTGTCTGACAAGTTAGATTAGCAAGACCTTCCAGGGTTTCAGGTCATGACCAAGATCCGGCAATAAAAGTTTGGAATACACAAATATCCTAACCTATTGTTTTCACCCCTAGGTTTGCTTCTTTCAGGACCAGCTGCCTCGTTTACAGGAATGATGAGACTTTTGGGAAAAACTAGATCACAATATTTTACTTTAATAATACTGTTAAATTTTCTTATCTATTAAAGTTCTACTTTTTATTTGATTAGGAAACTAGCATTTCTTAAGCATCTACTATGGGCCAAGTGCTTTTAAAATGTTCATTTAATCCTCATGAAATTAGCAGTAATAACAGATGCCACTTATCAAACCCTGTTAGAAGACTTTCGCTGCATCTCACTGAATTAATCCAACAGTATTGCCAGATGAGAAACTGAGACTCAGAAGGAAGTGGTTTGCCTATGGTCATATAGCCAATAAGTGGCAGAGTCCCAGTTTCTTTTCAGAGCCCAAACTTGGCCGCCATTCTGTGAGTTCTTATTTTCCTTGTTGTAACTTACACAAGATCATACCGCCAGGGAGTCTTGGAGACCCAAGAAGGGCTCTAGCCTGCTGCACTGTCCACTCCCCTGTCCTGCCTTCCTGAAACCTAGAACACAAATGAAGAACTGACGATACCCTTCCTCTCCTGTCAGGGGCAAGCTCTGGTTGCAACTCACGGCTCTTCTGGGACAGCATGCAGGGCCCCAGGCTCAGAAGGGGGGAGAAAGAGAAGACAAAGCTACCCCACCCCAGCCAGCCACATACAGAGGGCACGATCTTTTTCTTCAAAAAGTATTTTCTGAGCAATAACTATATGCCAGGCACTATGCTGGGTGCTGCTGGGTTACAGTGAAGCCCAAAATGGACAAGACTGTGGCTCTCAGAAAATTTACCACAGGGGGAAGGGGGAAGGGAGGGGAGCAAGCATAATGAGAAAAACAAGTAAGCAAGTATACAAATGAGATAATTTCAGATGGTTATAAGTACCACAGAGGACACTAATAGGGTAACAGGATAGAGGGGGACTGGAGATGGGAGTAGAGAACTATTTTTAATAAAGGTGTTCTCAGGCTTCCCTGGTAGCGCAGCAGTTAATAATCCACCTCCCAATGCAGGGGACACGGGTTCGAGCCCTGGTCCAGGAAGACCCCACATGCTGCTGAGCAACTGAGCCCGTGTGCCACAACTACTGAGCCTGCGCTCTAGAGCCCGCAAGCCACAACTACTGAAGCCACCCCAACGAGAAGCCCGCGCGCCACAATGAAGAGTAGCCCCCGCTCACCGCAACTAGAGAAAGCCCGCGCGCAGCAACGAAGACCCAACACAGCCAAAAATAAATAAAAATAAATAAATTTCTTTAAAAATTATTAAATAAAGGTGTTCTCTGATCTTTCTGTATCAGTGAAATAAATTTGAATTTATTCACAGATAGCTCACCTTTCTAATGGCCTATTCAGGCCTCTAGAGCAGCATTGTCTGACAGAAATATTATCTGAGCCAAATACATAATTGTTAATTTCCTTGTAGCTATATTTGAATAACTAAAATAAAACAGGTGAGATTATGTTTAATAATATATTTTATTTAACCCAATGTACCTTAAAAATATCATCATTTCCATAGGTAATTAATGAAATAAATCATCAATTTACTAGTGAGATATTTTACATGTTTTCTAAATGAAGTCTCTGAAATTTGGTGTGTATTTTACACTTACAGCACATCTCAATTCCAGCTAGCCATATTTCAAGTGCTCGAAAGCCACATGTGGCTAGTGGCTACGGTATTGAACAGTGTAGCTCTAGAGTCTTTTATTTATTTATTTATTTTGGCTGCACCTCGTGGCTTGTGGGATCTTAGTTCCCAGACCAGGGATCGAACCCAGTGCCAAGTCCTAACCACTGGACTGCCAGGGAATTCCCTCTAGAGTCTTGATTACAGTACCTATTGAAATATTTTGTGATGTGCAGATTTTTAATTTCCACATGGTAGTCTTGGGAGCCTCATTAACTTCTGTATCCTCCTATGCTTAACACAATACCTCTTGCTGGATGTGAATGAGGAAGTCTAAATTCTTATTGCTATTGGCAACAATCTTATGACCAAGCAGACTTAGAAAGCATGAGACAGTGGATGTCAGAGTAGAGACAAAGAAAGAAATGTGATCCTTAATGGGATGGTTCAGCTGCTAGATCAACCCTTACCTGAAGTCCACATGATTACTAGATATTTTGGTTACACGAGCCAACAAATCTTCTTTATTGTTTAGGCCAGTCTGAGTTGATGTTTCTGTTACTTGTGACTAAAAGCAATTGGTGCCAGGAAAAAAGTAAAAGCTCAGAAAATAGTCCTGTGTTCACGGACTAATACAATCAAAATGCTGTGTATTTCAATCTATTTGAAGCGAGCACATTTCCCCCAAATTAAAGAGCATATAACTCAGAATGAATGTAATGAAAAGATCTGGTTCTTATCAAGCGTACCCAACTTATGTCTAGTATTAACCACTACAGAAGTTTTAAAAGCTACATTAAAGCCACAGGGGAAAAGATCGGATCATAAGATAAAAAGATTGGAACAGGGAGGAGTCAAAAAGTAAGACAAGGACATGCACTGGGGGTAGAAATGGATACACAAGAAGAAAACCTAAAATGTTGCATGTCGGAACTACCAGAACACAAGCTTTTACACATGGTGGCCGTTCTCATGGCCTCTTTACTTCCTTAAGCTATTTAGAAAGAGGTCGTGTCCTAAAGCTAAATGCACATTTTTCACAGAGACTTCAGGAAGAAATTCATTTCTGTATTTGAAGTGAGTGTCTCCTAACAGGAAATGACTAAACTTTTTAAAATTGGACTTCTTTCCCCTTCCTCACATTTCACGCACCCACACTCCCATCCTACCCATGCTCAAATGGGGTACTGCAATTAGGAAAAATGGGAACAACAACAACAAAATTTCATTTCACATTCTAGAAGCCTGCGATAACAGGCCCAAATCTTTACCCAGCACCCCTCTGTGCACACAGGACCGATAACGGCGCATGTACAAACTGGCAATTTGCTGCTTCCTGTACGGCCACGTGGTCAGAAAAACAGGAGTCTGCTCTGAGTGGGCGCACTCAGTCCATATAGCAGATTCAGTGAGACTTACAGGGGCTGAGTTTTCACCAGGAATAAAAAGCACACCACGGTGGCTGGCTGCTCCTTAGCACTTCCTCACCACATCCCTGTTTTGTTTTTTCTAGTCTGACATCATTTGTTTCAAAGAGCTTAATGATGTCAAGGCTCAATCTGGTACATCATTATACCATGTTCACTGTATGAGGAAAATGACACAATTCACTATGTCTTCAACGATCTGAACTTTCTAATTATCAAATGACTTTACAGGAGCCGAACTGAAGTTTTCAGCTTTTTAATATCTGTAAAAGACGATTTGACTAGGATCACTAATAGGGAAAACAAGATTACAGGGGGGTTATTTAATTATGAGAATCATTTAAATCTCAGCCAGCAGGTATTTACAAATAAATAACCAATCTATGAATCACGATCATCTTTCTCTGCCCATTAATGCATAGACCCTACTTCATCTTATTGTTCTGCTGGTGCTGTCTGTGCTTAAACATAATAATATACTGCATTTCTTTATAAACTATTGGCAAAGATCGCTATTCCATGATAGAGATGAGCTGGCCCTACCCTGAGTCATCTGTCTTCTGTTTGACACAAGTGTTCTATCTCACTCATTGCCTCATGTTTCATAAATGCTCATTTGCAAAATTTTCATCTGTTCATTCATAAGCAGTGCATGCTGTGTCATCCTCATGGCCACTTGAAAACAAATTTGGGAGGTTTTGTAGGAGGGAAATTTTAAGACATTCAAACACATGACTACATTCAGCCTTTTTTAAAAAAAAACAAATTCTAATTCTTGGAGAGAACAAGAAATAATTTTATTTGCCAAGTAGAAATCTGAGTCTTATATGCCATTTAAAGAAAACATTCATGAAGCCAGGTTGCTGACTTCAATAGAGGGCAATTTTTCATCAGCCAGGTCTGTCAAATCCATTTTATTTCACAAATTGGACAGCCGTTCCTGTGTGTTCTCTATCAGCCATAGGAAAATGGTATTCTTTTGATTGGTCATATTGCGTTTTATTTTTGGATGTTCTCTCTTTTTTATCAAGGGTGAGGAAAAATATCTAGACTGTATTCAATATTTTTGAAAGCACATGATATTTACAGAGGATAAGACCAGAATAAAATGTAAAGCATTTGACAGACACTACTTCGTGAGCCTTAGAACTATCTTTGAGACAAAATGGAGGAGCAAAGGACAAATATTAATTGAGGGCCTGCTATGTGCCAGGAACTAGACTGGGTAATTTATATAGGTCATGTCCTTTAGTCCTCACAAATCCTATGAAATGGGTATTCTCATCTCCATTTGAAAGGTAAAAAAGCTGAGCTAGGTAAGCTAAGTAATTGACCAAAAGTGACACAGAGGAGAAACGAAAGGGAACCAGGATTCAAATCCAACTCTGTGGCATCAAAACTCAGGCTCTGAGTGGCTTACAGTGAGGAAAAAATTTGGAAACCACCTAAATGGCAACACATGAATTGATGAAACAAACTGTAGTATATCCACACAAAGCAGTCACGGCAGATGATGGTACAGATCTATTTTTATTGACCTGAAAACATGTTAACGTGTCAAGTAAAAATGACAGATTATAAAAATAGAATACATGATCCCTTGTGAGATATATATATAATTTTATATGTATATTTGCATTTAAAAAGTTATCACCAGGTATTGGGATCTGAAGTATGTTTCTCCTCGTTAGTCATTTATAGCTGATCTACAATGAGCTTGCATCACCTGGATGGTTAGACAGATAAGTAGACAGACTGAGAGAAACACAGATACATAGATAGATATAGAATAAAGACATACAGATAGAATTTAAAGACTAGTGTTTAGCCCCGGCCGTCGGCCCCAGCTCTGCCCCGCATAATAAAATGGCTAATCAGGTGAATGGTAATGCGGTACAGTTAAAAGAAGAGGAAGAACCAATGGATACTTCCAGTGTAACTCACACAGAACACTACAAGACACTGATAGAGGCAGGCCTCCCACAGAAGGTGGCAGAAAGACTTGATGAAATATTTCAGACAGGCTTGGTAGCTTATGTCGATCTTGATGAAAGAGCCATTGATGCTCTCAGGGAATTTAATGAAGAAGGAGCTCTGTCTGTACTACAGCAGTTCAAGGAAAGTGACTTATCACATGTTCAGAACAAAAGTGCATTTTTATGTGGAGTTATGAAGACCTACAGGCAAAGGGAGAAACAGGGGAGCAAGGTGCAAGAGTCTACAAAGGGACCCGATGAAGCAAAGATCAAGGCCTTGCTTGAGAGGACTGGTTATACCCTGGATGTAACCACAGGACAGAGGAAGTATGGTGGTCCTCCACCAGACAGTGTGTACTCTGGCATGCAACCTGGAATTGGAACAGAAGTCTTTGTAGGTAAAATACCAAGAGATTTATATGAGGATGAGTTGGTGCCCCTTTTTGAAAAGGCTGGTCCCATTTGGGATCTACGTCTTATGATGGATCCACTGTCTGGTCAGAACAGAGGGTATGCATTTATCACCTTCTGTGGAAAGGAAGCTGCACAGGAAGCTGTTAAACTGTGTGACAGCTATGAAATTCGCCCTGGTAAACACCTTGGAGTGTGCATTTCTGTGGCAAACAACAGGCTTTTTGTTGGATCAATTCCGAAGAATAAGACTAAAGAAAACATTCTGGAAGAATTCAGTAAAGTCACAGAGGGTTTGGTGGACGTTATTCTCTATCATCAACCCGATGACAAAAAGAAGAATCGGGGGTTCTGCTTCCTTGAGTATGAGGATCACAAGTCAGCAGCACAAGCCAGACGCCGGCTGATGAGTGGAAAAGTAAAAGTATGGGGAAATGTAGTTACGGTTGAATGGGCTGACCCTGTGGAAGAACCAGATCCAGAAGTCATGGCTAAGGTGAAAGTTTTATTTGTGAGAAACTTGGCTACTACAGTGACAGAAGAAATACTGGAAAAGTCGTTTTCTGAATTCGGAAAACTTGAAAGAGTGAAGAAGTTGAAAGATTATGCATTTGTTCATTTCGAAGACAGAGGAGCAGCTGTTAAGGCCATGGATGAAATGAATGGCAAAGAAATAGAAGGGGAAGAAATTGAAATAGTCTTAGCCAAGCCACCAGACAAGAAAAGGAAAGAGCGCCAAGCTGCTAGACAGGCCTCCAGAAGCACTGCGTATGAAGATTATTACTATCACCCTCCTCCTCGTATGCCACCTCCAATTAGAGGTCGGGGTCGTGGTGGGGGGAGAGGTGGATATGGCTACCCTCCAGATTACTATGGCTATGAAGATTACTATGATGATTACTATGGTTATGATTATCATGACTATCGTGGAGGCTATGAAGATCCCTACTACGGCTATGATGATGGCTATGCAGTAAGAGGAAGAGGAGGAGGAAGGGGAGGGCGAGGTGCTCCACCACCACCAAGGGGGCGGGGAGCACCACCTCCAAGAGGTAGAGCTGGCTATTCACAAAGGGGGGCACCTTTGGGACCACCAAGAGGCTCTAGGGGTGGCAGAGGGGGTCCTGCACAACAGCAGAGAGGCCGTGGTTCCCGTGGATCTCGGGGCAACCGTGGGGGCAATGTAGGAGGCAAGAGAAAGGCAGATGGGTACAACCAACCTGATTCCAAGCGCCGTCAGACCAACAACCAACAGAACTGGGGTTCCCAGCCCATCGCTCAACAGCCGCTTCAGCAAGGTGGTGACTATTCTGGTAACTATGGTTACAATAATGACAACCAGGAATTTTATCAGGATACTTATGGGCAACAGTGGAAATAGACAAGTGAGGGCTTGAAAATGATACTGGCAAGATACGATTGGCTCTAGATCTACATCCTTCAAAAAAAAAATTGGCTTATCTGTTTCATCTTTAAGTAGCAATTTGCTGCCATTTGTATTGGGCTGAAGAAATCACTATTGTGTATATACTCAAGTCTTTTTATTTTTTCCTCTTTTCATAAATGCTCTTGGACATTATTGGGCTTGCAGAGTTCCCTTATTCTGGGAGTTACAATGCTTTTATCCTTTCAGGCTTCATTTTAGCTTCAAAACAAGCTGAGCACACTGTTAAATCATGATTTTGCAGAACCTTTGGTTTTGGACAGCTTCATTTTTTGGATTTGGGATAGATTACCTAGCAGTATGGAGTATGCTGTAAATAAAAATACAAGCTAGTGCTTTGTCTTAGTAGTTTTAAGAAATTAAAGCAAACAAATTTAAGTTTTCTTGTATTGAAAATAACCTATGATTGTATGTTTTGCATTCCTAGAAGTAGGTCAACTGTGTTTTTAAATTGTTATAACTTCACACCTTTTTGAAATCTGCCCTACAAAATTTGTTTGGCTTAAACGTCAAAGCCGTGACAATTTGTTCTTTGATGTGATTGTATTTCCAATTTCTTGTTCATGTAAGATTTCAATAAAACTCAAAAATCTATTCAAAACATAAAAAAAAAAAAAAAGACTAGTGTTTAATTCTTGGACTCACTTTTCCTCCCTTCCATCTTTCACTCTTCCCAGTCCCCCACCTCTATTTCCTGGGATCACTTCCCAAAACAAACAACTTGCATGCTAAATAAATAAATAAATGTCTGGTGTTTAAAAAATAACATTGTTAGCACCTCTGATATTTGAAAAGCTCTATTTATACACTTTAAGAATACCTAATTATCTGCAACATACTTGCAGAGTTCAGAAAGATATGTATCTATAAATCTGTGTATCAGTATCATCTACACATTTACGTATTTCTAATCTATACATTTATAGATAGAGAGAATGAAAGAATAGTATGATAAAGCCAATACAGTACAGCAAAACAATAACCACCAGGAAATCTGGGTAAAGGGTATATGGGAGTTTTTTGTGCTATTCCTTCAACTTTTAAGTCTGAATTACCTCAAAATTTAAAAGTTTAAAGAAAACATATTTTATATTTCAAGCACATACATCTGGAACAAGATGATACTAATTTAAAAAGAGACCCTACTCCACCATTTGCTCTCCTTCTTGGCACTTGTAGCAAGAGCCCTATGACTGATTTTTTAATTCATCCTTTACAGTGCTTGTCACAAAATAACTTGAGATTTATTTGTCTGTGTCTTTCCCAGAGCGTAGAAATATATGGGGAGCCTCCCATTTTGTTTCACAAGGCCAGCACAATCTTGATAACAGAATTTAACAAACCTAGCACACAAAAATCCATGGACCAATATGAATCATAAATACAGACACAAATGTAACAAAATACTAGCTTACTCAATTCTTAAGCAATGTCTTAAAATAATAAACCATTCATAAGCAGGATTTATTTCAAGATTATAAGGTTAATTTAGCACGAGAAAATCTAGAGAAGTTAAAAGAGATACTCCATGTGAGTCTCTTGATAAACAGTGAAGAGATTTTTCCTGAGCAATACCTTTTTGCAAACTAGGAATAACAGAACACAATAAAAAAGGTTAGAAAAAAAGAAAAAATATATTGGGGGGAATGCTAGAGGCATTACCACCCAAGTTAGGAATAAGAAAATTATACCAGGCTTCTCTGGTGGCACAGTGGTTAAGAGTCTGCCTGCCAATGCAGGGGACATGGGTTCGAGCCCTAGTCCGGGAAGATCCCACATGCTGCGGAGCAGCTAAGCCTGTGTGCCACAACTACCGAGCCTGCGCTCTAGAGCCCGCGAGCCACAACTACTGAGCCCACGTGCCACAGCTACTGAAGCCTGTGCGCCTAGAGCCCATGCTCTGCAACAAGAGAAGTCACTGAAATGAGAAGCCCGTGCACCGAAACAAAGAGTAGCCCCTGCACTCACTGCAACTAGAGAAAGCCTGCACACAGCAATGAAGACCCAATGCAGCCAAAAATAAATAAATAAAATAAATTTATTTTTTTAAAAAAAGAAAATTATACCCATTATCACTGCTATAATTCAACATTATTCTGAGAACCTAGTCAATATAGCAAAAGGAAAGGGAGAGACAAAAATTACAATTATTTCTTAATTTTATGATTACCTATCAAAAAATCCCCCAAACCCACCAAATAGCTATCAATTAATAAAATAGTTCTACCTAGATCCAATATAGATATAACAAAGCTTTACAACAGGCATCAGGAGTTGACAAACTTTTTCCATTAAGGTCAGAGAGTAAATATTTTAGGTTTTGCAGGTTATATGGGCTTTATGGGTCATATGGTCTCTATATGCAACTACTCAACTCTGCCTTTGTGGTGCAAAAGCAGCCATTGATAATGCATAAATGAATGGATGTGGCTGTCTTTCAAAAAAACTTTATTTACAAAAACAGGCAGTGGGCTGGGTTTGGCCCACGGGCCACAGTTTGCTGACCCCTACTTTATACCACACAAAAAAAATGGGTGATAACAAAAAGTAACCATTTAAAACAGCAAGAAAATATATGAATACCTAAAAATAACTTTCTAAAGGGTGATTCTGATGTATGCAACAAAAATGAAACGGTGAATACTCTTTCAACACAACAATTTCATATCTGGGAATTTATCCTAAGGATACATTTAGATAAGGCCATAAAGATGTGTAAACTTAGGTATTATTATAGTGTTATTTATAATAAGGAAAGATATCTACTGACATAATCCATGTCGATGAGGAATACATTATGTGTTACAGCAGGTGACAGAGCAGCATGCGTAATATCAGCTATCTTTTATTTTTTTAAATATATGGCTGTGCATATGAGATTATGCATACGTACCCACACATGGAGAAAAACACCTGGAAAGCTATATATACCCAATTGCTTTATTAGCAGTTATTTCTAGGGGTGGATTTATGTGTGACTTTCTTTTTACTCTTTGCATGTTATTTGTGCTCCTTTTTACTTTCACGACTGAGCCTGGAAATAAATTTTTTTCATTTTTCAAAGTAGAAAAAAAAAACTTGTGCTGCTCTGAACAATTTACTCTTACTTCTATGAATTTTAGCCCATATACCATGTCCTCCTCAAACAAAGCCCACCGATACTGATTTTAGTTTTTACAATAAGACATTCCCAGAAATTCTTTAAATTATTATAACTGCTTCATGCCCTGAAGACAGAAATCTTTGGGCTATACCTAATATAAAAGGATCATCTATCTGGAAATATTGACTTTTTTTTATCCTTCAGTGATATTTCTCCAATTGTGTGTGTGTACATGTGCACACATGCACACATCTCTCTGTCTAGGAAGAAAAGAAGCCAGAGAAGGGAAACAGGAAACAGGCAAGAATGGTAGGTAAAGGACCGACACGAGTTAATATCCTGCAGGAAAATAAGTCTCAGCAAATTCATTCTTCAAGGTCCTATTTACAGTTCCACAGAACAGGAATCTCACCTGTTGGGTTATGGAAAAACTCTGACATTCTTGCAAATTCTCATTTATAACTTATGAAGATTAAGTTTCAGCCTTCTAGTAGAAAATGTAAGTCCATATGGTTTATATCTAGTTGTGAAATTTAAGCACATTTTTCCTTACAGTGACAATAGGTATCTAATTATTTTGCCAATGGTTTCAGATGTTGTAACATACATATAAGTTGATACGTATTTAATTTTCATTAAAATTAATGAACTTAATTCTTAAAATCTTGAGGAAAAGGATATGGAGAAGCTAGAAAAATGATTCTCAAAAATTTTCAGAAATTCTTTCAGGTGTGTTACTGAATGCAAGTTATATGGCATAACTCAGTTATAAGAAAGCGAAAAAAATATATACTATTTTTGCCTTCTCAAAACACTCACCTTACCTGGCCTTGAAATCTCTGTACTTGCGTTCTGAAGTGGTTTTCTCCAACAACTCAGCATAAAAATTAGACCAATTGTGAGCAGAAGATGCTCTAGCAAAAGATATTTCCAACTTTTGAAGAGTATGTGTGCATGCACGCATATATGAGTATGTGTGTGTGAGCTTGTCATTGCTTGAGAGGCCATGGGGAAAGGACAGTCTCCCCAGAGCCAACTTAGAAGTTAACAGGAACAACATGACAAACACAAGGTCATCCAGAGTTCCCAAAAGTGATGTCAAAAGACAATGAAGTGTTAAGTACATTTTGTAAACCATGAAAATCCAGGACACAGTGAGCAAGTGATGAAGTTTGCTCTGAACATAACAGATGAATAAGTATACCAATATAACATGATTTTCATTAAGTATTCCTTTGCTCCCAACCTCAATCAAAGGCTATTTATCCTTCAGCAGCAGAACTTACTATTATCAAATGTGAATATAATGAACTACACTAGGCTTGCACTGAGATCTGAAAGATTAAAATTCCACAACTTTCCTTTCAATCTTCCACTTTAAAAAATCCTGGAAGTGAATTTAGTATAGTTAAAGAGTGAGCAGTCATGCCGCAAATCCAAAGCTATGTTTCTCTTGTCAAATACTGCTCTCTGTAAAGCACATCACCAAACCCCAGTAGAAACTTACCCTTCAACTTGAGGTCGACATTACGTCTCAGCCAAGGATAAATCCCATAGCTTGGCATATCTTCAGGAATTGGATTACTGTTTATCCAGCCATCACAAGCAAACCGGAAGAAATTATCACAGGGGTCCACAGACAGATTTACTTTACTCAAGATGGAAGCAGCTATTTAAAAAGAAAATCATAGGATTAATGACAAGCACTGAACATTGTGTACTGGTCTCTTCCAAATTAAACAATGATTTCATATCAACCAGTTCCCAAGCCTTGGTTTTTACACTTCCCCTCAAATGAAGCCCTGAATCAACTTCACTATATTAAACTATTACATCCAGAGCGAGTGGATAAAAGTTTTAGTCATATTATAGTTACTGGCTTTTGCAGGAGCACCCCTAACATCTGTGGGACCTGGAATAGGAATATAAATGGAGTATAAGGTAAATTGTTTGCCAGGACGCGCGTGACATTTCCTTCCATTCCTTTCATCCTTCTGCAAGGTGACTTTGCCACTCTTGCCACCAGGATCTATTTCCCCTGCCATGAATCTGGGCTGGCCTTGTGACTTGCTTTGACCAACAGAAAGTGGCAGAGTAACTTTTCATGAGTTTCAAAACTAGGCCTTAAGAGGCCTTTCACCTTCCACGTTAAATCTCTTTGAAGCCCTGAGACTGCCCTTTGAAGAATCTCCTGGAGGAGGTAAGGCCACGCGAAGAAGAACCAAGCCACCGCCAACCGCCAGATGTGTGACTGAAACTATCATGGACCTTCCAGGCCAGGCGACCCTCCAACTGAATGCAGCTGTATGAATGAGCCTAGGCAGTCTCAGCAGAGGAACCCCACCAAACCCAAGGCATCATAAGAAATATTAAATCACTCTTGTTTCAGGCCTTTAAGGTTTGGGGTGGTCTATTCCACAACAAAGGCTAACTGAAACAGAAGCCCACATGTAATACCTAAATGTTGACAATATCTATTTACAATACACCTTTATAAAGACCTGGAGAGCCAGGTATGGATCCTTGAGCCCCTTGACATTCAGGGCAGCTCTCAGGACTGAAGCCCTGGAAGAGACCCAAACAGGCCCTAAAAGGAGGCTTGGGGCCATCTTGCAGGGAATTCTGGGTTGAGGAGGGGAGAGGCATGGCCAGAGCAGAGCAAAGTGTAACATTCTAAATGAGGGGCCCAGGGCAGGGGCCCCTCTTGCCCAGGTCTAGGGGCAGAACTGGGTATTTGTATGAGTTAACAGAAAGACACGATAGACTGATCTGCCATCTTTTCCTCTTTCTTAAGGCCACACCCGATTATATATGGAAGATAGTCAATCGGTAGGAAGTTCGTTCATACTTAAATATGTATCCATGAGCTTTAAAAAAACGTCTTTCGTTACAAAATGAGAAGGTCCCAAAATTCCTAATATTGAACTCCAACTCCCTTCCAACTGCTGGCTACCACTCTAGCATAAAGATATGCACCAAATGATTTTTTTTTTTTTTAAAGGCGGCCAATATTTTAATGACCTGGGAAAGACGACAGCCTGGGTGATTTTCATAATTAATTACTGCCAGAATACATTTATGTTTGAAGTAATGAAAACTCAATGAGTTTTCAGCTAAACTTGAATGACTTGCCAAAAAAATATAATCTGCATAAATTTAGATGTGCATATTACAGTTTGGTTATGTGTGTGGTTCCTCCAGGTTTAAAAGTAAGGCTACACATTTCTCTAGCCTACACTTTTTTTTTAAATTTATTTTATTGAAGTATAGTTGATTTACAATATTGCATTAATTTCTGCTGTACAGTAAAGTGATTCAATTCTAGCCTACACTTTCTATGAAAATTTCAAACAGCTTTTTTGTCTTTGATGAAGTTAATAATATACAAACAACTTAATCTCTATAGAACTTCAAAATCCCCATCACGCTCAATCCTTCCACATCCAAAAAGAAAAAAATTGGTTTAGAATCTAAGGTTGATAAATTTTAAATTTACTTAATATTTTCATCTTTCAGAATTAATTAGGTTGCCTCCAATTACAATTTTACTTACTGTTACTATTTTATCATTAATATTTAATATGCAAATTTGCTAGGACACATAAAATCTTCATTTTAGTTTATATTTGTGGCTATCCTGGTTGTGCAGCCACAGAATGAATCTGCTACGGAACACCTCAGGAACACGGATCATACAAGTTTCAGTCCCACACAATATTCAGAGTCACATAGAGGAACCCTCACACACATTTTTATTCACATAAGCACGTTGTTTTCTGGCCACCTTCCCAAGCCTCCCCCTGCCCCCAACCCTCAAATGTATCCCATCTCCTCAGTATTCTTGCAGGAACCTAAACTGCAAGATCAGCTCTGACCTCAGCCCTGGTATAAAGTGGGGGAATACATCACTCACACTGAATTTGGAACTGAGCCCACTACGTGGAAAAACTCCAGCTTCAGCCTCTCAATTCAGCACTCACAATGCACAGCTGGGCACAGGGCTGCACTTTCTGCAAGGGAACTGTGACTTCAAATTGCAAGGGACCACAGCTGTCAAGACACCAAAACTCCTCTCCCCCTACTCAGCTCCATGGAGAAAAACCACAGAGTCTTGTTTTAATAAAAGAAATATGATAATGAAGGAAATCTGTGAAAGGCCAAGCTATGTATTCCCTCAAGTCATTGCATATAAGGTAAATTGTTATTCAATCTCCAGCTAGTGTTTATCTAGTAGAAGTGAAGGCACCACTCCTTATACCACCCTGACTTTTTAAGTTTAATCAGGGTTGGGGGGGAGGGGGTAACAATAAAATCACTAATATTGAGCATTTCCTCTGTGCCAGGAACTATGCTAAGCCCTTTTCAGGCAGTATAGCCTCATCACAGACTCTGGAGCCAGACCACCTGGTTTTGAATGCCAACAACCCCATGCAATAACTATGTAACCTTAGGCAGGTTACTTAGCCTCTCTGTATCTTAGTTTCCTCATCTGTATAAAATGGGATAATAATAGCACCACATAGGATTTTCATGAGAATTAAATGAGAAAATATGTGTAAAGTGCTTAGAACAGTGTCAGGCACATAGCCAAATAAATACAGCTGCCAGATAAAATACACAATGCCTAGTGAAATTTGCATTTCAGATAAATGACTACTCTTATAGCGTAAGTACTACCAAATATTGCACGGGACATACTCGTAGCAAAAACAAAATTGTCGTATATCTGCAATTCAAATTTAACTGAGCATCCTGAATGAATGCATGTAGCTAAATCTGGCAACCATACATACAAATCTGCTATTACAATTCCACAAACACTTATTCGAAACTCTTGAGGCCAGATGTTTCAGAGCTCATAGATTCTAGAAAACTAATGCAACGCCTAAACCACAGATTATATAATACCTCCAGCAATGTCTGGAGCAGCACTCCTGCAGCAAGCACATTAATAATTCTATAGGGAATAAATGCATATTCTCTTAAGTGGGATGAACAAAGTCTAAAACAGCCTCACATGAGTTAAGATCCAGTTTTGCCGTCACAGGAACTGAGCTCGGGTCCAGTCTTGCCAACTGAGCATTACAACGCTCTCTAGGTACAGGGTAAAGGATATGACACTGTGGACCTGGATTACTAGTACTACCACCACCATTATTTTCTTCTAGTCTCACAACCAGTATGACAAATAAAAGTTCTTATTCCCATTTTACAGATGGTGAAACTGAGCTTAGGATAGTTTATGTATTTAGCCCATATCACATGGCCTGTACTTGGCCAGATAGATCATGCCTCACACTCATCAACCTCTCTGGCCTTATCCACTATCATTAGCACGCCCTTTCCTTGTTTCCTCGTTTCTTTGTATTCTTTCTCCACCTCTTATTCTGAAAGAGGGATTAGGATAGATGGAAGTAGAAGAGAAAAGGAAAGTCAAGAAGAGAAGCCATCTCGGAAAAGACTGGCACCTTCTCGCAAAAAGTCCAGAACGTCGCTCTCCCAAACTTCATCCTGCCAGCACACAGCGGCGCCCACGCAGCGCACAGCGGCACCCACGCAGCACGCACGCGGCGCCCACGCACCGCACAGCGGCGCCCA